>NC_141009.1:36920585-37605585 GCF_052327205.1 Somniosus microcephalus
CCCTCTCCCCCTCCCCTCTCCCCCTCCCCTCCCCTCTCCCTCTCCCTCCCCTCTCCCCCTCCCCTCTCCCCCTCCCCTCTCCCCCTCCCCTCTCCCCCTCCCCTCTCCCCCTCCCCTCTCCCCCTCCCCTCTCCCCCCTCCCCTCCCCTCTCCCCCTCCCCTCTCTCCCTCTCCCTCTCCCCTTCTCCCCCTCCCTTCTCCCCCTCCCTTCTCCCCCTCCCCTCTCCCCCTCCCCTCTCCCCCTCCCCTCTCCCCCCTCCCCTCCCCTCTCCCCCTCCCCTCTCCCCCCTCCCCTCTCCCCCTCCCCTCTCCCCCTCCCCCTCCCCCGTTCCCTCTCCCACCCTCCCCTCTCCCCCCTCCCCTCTCCCCCCTCCCTCCCCTCTCCCCACCTCTCCTCTCTCCCCTCTCCCTCCCCCCCTCTCTCTCTCTCTCTCCCCCCTCCCTCCCCCTCTCTCTCTGCCCCCTCTCTCCCTCCCCCTCCCTCCCCCTCTCTCCCTCCCCCTCTCTTCCTCCCCCTCTCTCCCTGCCCCTCCCTCACCCCCTCTCTCTCCCCCACCCCTCTCTCTCTCCCCCCGTCTCTCTCCCCCCGTCTCTCCCCCCCGTCTCTCCCCCCCGTCTCTCCCCCCCGTCTCTCCCCCCCCCGTCTCGCTCTCCGCCCCCCCCCGTCTCGCTCTCCCCCCCCGTCTCGCTCTCCCCCCCCGTCTCGCTCTCCCCCCCCGTCTCGCTCTCCCCCCCTGTCTCGCTCTCTCCCCCCCTGTCTCGCTCTCCCCCCCCCCGTCTCGCTCTCCCCCCCCGTCTCGCTCTCCCCCCCGTCTCGCTCTCCCCCCCGTCTCGCTCTCCCCCCCGTCTCGCTCTCCCCCCCGTCTCGCTCTCCCCCCCGTCTCGCTCTCCCCCCCCGTCTCGCTCTCCCCCCCGTCTCGCTCTCCCCCCCCGTCTCGCTCTCCCCCCCGTCTCGCTCTCCCCCCCGTCTCGCTCTCCCCCCCGTCTCGCTCTCCCCCCGTCTCGCTCTCCCCCCCCGTCTCGCTCTCCCCCCCCGTCTCGCTCTCCCCCCCGTCTCGCTCTCCCCCCCGTCTCGCTCTCCCCCCCGTCTCGCTCTCCCCCCCCGTCTCGCTCTCCCCCCCAGTCGCGCCCTCCCCCCCCAGTCGCGCCCTCCCCCCCAGTCGCGCCCTCCCCCCCAGTCGCGCCCTCCCCCCCAGTCGCGCCCTCCCCCCCAGTCGCGCCCTCCCCCCCAGTCGCGCCCTCCCCCCCAGTCGCGCCCTCCCCCCCCAGTCGCGCCCTCCCCCCCCAGTCGCGCCCTCCCCCCCAGTCGCGCCCTCCCCCCCAGTCGCGCCCTCCCCCCCAGTCGCGCCCTCCCCCCCCAGTCGCGCCCTCCCCCCCCAGTCGCGCCCTCCCCCCCCAGTCGCGCCCTCCCCCCCCAGTCGCGCCCTCCCCCCCAGTCGCGCCCTTCCCCCCAGTCGCGCCCTCCCCCCAGTCGCGCCCTTCCCCCCAGTCGCGCCCTTCCCCCCAGTCGCGCCCTTCCCCCCAGTCGCGCCCTTCCCCCCAGTCGCGCCCTTCCCCCCAGTCGCGCCCTTCCCCCCAGTCGCGCCCTTCCCCCCAGTCGCGCCCTTCCCCCCAGTCGCGCCCTCCCCCCCAGTCGCGCCCTCCCCCCCCAGTCGCGCCCTCCCCCCCCAGTCGCGCCCTCCCCCCAGTCGCGCCCTCCCCCCCAGTCGCGCCCTCCCCCCCAGTCGCGCCCTCCCCCCCCAGTCGCGCCCTCCCCCCCAGTCGCGCCCTCCCCCCCCCCAGTCGCGCCCTTCCCCCCCCCCCCCAGTCGCGCCCTCCCCCCCCCCCCCCCCCCCAGTCGCGCCCTCCCCCCCTCTTCCAACAACAACATACCCTCAAAAAAGCCTCTGCACCGCCGGGCACATATGTGTGTGTGTGTGTGTGTGTATATATACATATACAAAATGTCATCATCCATTTTTTTCTTTTTGCCGATACTGACTGACCTGCCATGTATTTCTCGCATGTTTTTCTGTTAATTTTTATCTTCTGTCCTCTGCTACCTGCAACCCTCACTATAACACTCTTGGATCAACGTTGTCATTTTGTAGGGTTTTCTCTTTTGGTGGGACTGAAAGGTCGAGAATCAACTGAGACTCCGGAATGGTTTTCTAATTTTATTGACATTAAGACAAGACAGTTTTTCCAGGTAACAAAGCTTAACCTGGGGAGCACAGCTCCGACTGAAGGGTGATCAGGGCCTTGTTCTGGGAGAGTTTAGGGGGGTTGGACCTTCCTCGACGTCTTCCTCGAAAGCTGCTTGTGGTCTCCTGAAAATCATTGCAGCCCTGCATAATTCAAAGTTTTTCTTCCTGAGTCCTTTGCTGAGCAGAATAGGCTTGTTTGTTTTTCATTTCTCACAGTTCAGCAAAGCAGTTGTCCTTTTGTTATATTTTCCTTATCTTTTGCTGTCAGCAGGATGAGGAAGTGTCCTTGAACAGGACACAGGTTCCAGTCAGTCTACTGTATCTCCTTTCTCAAGGCAGCTTGAGCTGTAAATTAGTCCATGATGGTTTTTTGGTCAAGCTAACAATTATAACCCAGAGACATTTGCACAATTGGTGTTCCATTTTAAATGATCTGTTCCTCAGGAGGCTATCAATCCCAAATTAGTCCACCTGTAATTTAGTTTCGATTGCATTGGCTGCACATGGGTTATTCTTCACTTGCTGTTCATAATGCTCTTTTACCAAGTATTCACCCTGCTAATCCCGGGTTGCAAGTCCATTCCTTTATCTCACGGTTCCTGGATGAGAGTCGCCCTGACGGTTCCCACTTCATAAGCCTTGCTTAATCTTCCTCAAGAGCAGGCACCAAAATTTCCATATCAAAAAACTCAAAATCCTTCACGTTAACTTCCTAATCTTGAAAAATTCGATTGACATGGTCGATAAGAAAGCTTGTTATTTCTTTCATGTTGTATTTGTCAGATAAGTTTTTAAAAATTATTTTAACCAGTCTGCCATCGCACCAAATTCTCCCATACCTTTGTGTTTGGACACAGTTTGTGGCAAATTTTCCTTTGAAGGATTTTTTTAATTGATAAAATGTTAGGATTTGATTCAAGCTATACATAGTTATCACTCTAATGCCATGTATCAGGAGCAATTAGTAAGACTTAACAGTAATTTATTTCACCCCTTTAAATATAAAAATGTATGACAGTGTAATTATTATTTGCTGTGCACACATTGGCTGCCGTGTTTCCTATATTACATATGCTTCAAAAGTACTTAATTGGCTGTAAAGCGCTTTGGGACATACAGGAAACTTTGTGCTATCCGGCACCGACGGGACCGAGCTGTTGCCGTTCCCTCAAAACTGCCGGACACACCAGCGTTAATGTTGAAGCATACGGAGCTTTTCATCTCCGTATCTGACAACAAACACTGTTGCTTAGCAACAGCTTCTAAACAGCCGTCCCGTACCTTGGAAGCGTCTCTGCAGCTTAACAACAGCTTCAGAGAGACTTTCCAGTGGCTGACCGTTGGGAAAAAAAAAGCCACGAGAAGGAAAAAAAAGCCACGAGAAGAAAAAAAACCTAACAAAACGGCTCCTGATTTTTGCGGGTGGCTCAAGCTTGCCGGACACTTAGCCTCCGGATAACACAAAGTTTCCTGTACTGAGTTCGTGAAAGGCGCTATATAAATGCAAGTTCTTCCTTTATATCCAATGCTTAAAATATTTTTTCTACTTTTTAATGCTTAGCGTAAGTCTTAACTCCTCATGGGATCAATCAACTCACAGCAGCACCCTCATCAGTTTAATTGTGCCATTCATTCTAATGTTTTCTTTTGGATTATTTTTTGATATGCTTGTCATTCAGAACAAACCTGCCTGTAAATTTAGCAATAATTTGAAGACATTGATAAAGTCCAACACTAGGTGTAACTGACAGATGTACTGACAAACACTGGAGCTCATTGACTGTTCTTTTACTGGTCTAGTAAGTGAAATGTACAGAAAAGGAAAATAAAATCAAACTGGGAGTTTGGAAGTTACGCAGTTGTTTCGGGATGAAGTTCATCCTACTCGGTTGGGTTTTAAACTCCCAGGCTGTGATACCGCCTTCCATTTGACTATAATCCCTGGTTACTCATATTGCGAGGAAACACCAAAAATGGACCTATATCTATTGCCAGATGGAGGACCACCACTACTAGGACGTGAATGGATCCGGAAGATACAGCTAGATTGGCATTCCATACAAGCACTGACTGTAGATGCCAAAAAGGATGACGACGTCACACCTGGACGACTGTCAAATATGCTAACTGACGCACAAGAAGTGTTCCAGCAGGGACTCGGAACACTAAAAGGCATAACAGCGACGATCAAAATAGAGGAAAATGCAAGCCCAAAGTTTTTTAAGACCTTATGCAGAGCTGGAAGGTTTGGAACGTTCAGGAGTACTGTCCAAAGTGGACTGGAGCGAGTGGGCTACACCCATCGTTCCTGTAATGAAGAGGTCGTTGAGTAATACGCCTGGGGAACCAAAGAAGGTTCACATCTGTGGGGACTTTAAGGTGACAGTGAACCCAGTCCTTCACGCTGTACAATATCCGCTTCCGCGGATTGAAGATATTTCACCTCGCTATCTGGGGGAAACGCTTCACTAAGATTGATCTGGCCCAGGCGTACCTGCAAATGGAGGTAGAAGAAGCCTCGAAACAGTACCTCACGATCAACACTCATAAGGTCTCTACCAATACAACCGGCTGGTGTTCTGGGTAGCATCAGCTCCGGCTATTTGGCAAAGGGCAGTGGAACAAGTCCTGCAAGGGATTCCAGGGACCCAGTGTTATTTGGACGACATCCTGGTCACGGGCGAAAATGACAGTGATCACCTCGCCAACCTGGAGCAGGTGCTCACTACATTGAAGGAATATGGGCTCCGAGCTAATCGCCACAAATGCGAGTTTTTCCAGAAGCAGCTCTCGTATTGTGGCCACGTTATTGATAAAGAGGGGTTACATAAGTCCCCTGAAAAGATTGAGGCAGCAGTCAAGGCTCCAGCACCGGAAAATGTGTCACAACTGAGGTCGTTCCTCGGGCTGGTGAACTACTACCATAAGTTCTTGCCGAATTTGTCTACCGTACTACACCCACTGAACACCCTACTGCAAATGGGGGTACCATGGAAGTGGAGTGACGAATGTAAACGAGCTTTCCAGAAGAGCAAAGCATTGATCACATCAAAAGAGGTGTTGGCTCATTTCAACCCAGCACTACCAATTCGGTTGGCGTGTGATGCATCACCCTATGGCATTGGAGCGGTGCTGTCACACAAATTCCCGGACGGCTCGGAGAGGCCCGTAGCCTTTGCGTCTCGGTCACTAACCTCAGCTGAGCGTAACTACGCCCAGATTGACAGGGAGGCCCTCAGCCTAGTGTGGGGAGTGAAAAAGTTCAATCACTATCTGCACGGGCAGAAGTTCACCTTGCTGACTGACCACCAACCACCACTTGTCTCCATCTTTAATCTAAAGAAGGGCGTTCCGGTGATGACTGCGCAACGGCTACAAAGATGGTCCCTTTTTCTAGGGGCGCACCAATATGAAATCGAGTATAAGGGCACGAAACAGCATGGAAACGCTGATGGGCTATCACGCCTGCCACTGCCTACTGCGGAGGAAGCACCAGCAGTGGATCCTGTCGAAATATTTCATTCGACTATAATTGAATGTTTGCCAGTAACTAACGCTGGTATAGAGAAGGAGACCCGAAATGACCCGACACTGTCTCGGGTATATGATTTGACGGTGAAGGGATGGCCAGCACATGGCGACTCACTGTTGCCAGCATTCTCATCCAGAAGAGAACAGCTGTTAGTATGCCAGGGGACCTTGATGTGTGGATCCCGAGTGGTAATTCCACCCAAGTTAAGGGAGAGAGTGCTCAATGAGCTTCACGAAGGTCATCTGGGAGGGGTGAAAGTGAAAAGCCTTGCTAGGGATTATGTGTGGTGGCCGGGGATCGATCAGCAAATCGAGGACCTGACAAAGAGCTGCTCAGGATGCCAGAAGGTCCAAAATGCACCACCACATGCCCCTCTACACCAATGGGAGTGGCCCTCATCTCCATGGCAACGGGTGCATATTGATTTTGCTGGTCCATTCATGGACTCAATGTTTTTAATAGCCATGGATGCGCACTCAAAATGGCCTGAGGTGATCAAAATGTCCTCCACCACCACGGAGAAAGCTATTGCAGTCCTACGGAGCATTTTTGCCAGGAACGGCTTGCCAAGAGCAGATTTGCTCTGATAATGGACCACAGTTTGTGTCCGAGGAGTTTCGAAGATTTATGAAAAGGAATGGGGTAAGGCATTACACATCCGCCCCGTATCATCCAGCCAAAAATGGATTGGCTGAGAGGTTCGTACAAACCTTTAAAAAAGCAGTAAAGGCCATGTGCGATGACGACATTCCACTGCAGCATAAGGTGGACAATTTCCTGTTAGCCTACAGAAATGCGACACATGCAGTCACCAACCAGGCCCCGGCCATGATGTTCTTTAACCGAAGGTTGAGATCTCGTCTGGGTTTGCTCAGACCAAATGTACGAAGAGATGTTGAGAGTAAGCAATTCCAGCACATCAATGAGAAGCCGACAAGGAGCTTCAATGTAGGGCAACCAGTCTTGGCCCGCGACTACCGAACAGAGAAATGGCAACCAAGAACGATATGCACACGGCAGGGGCCGCTAATGTACACAGTGGACGTTGGGGAGAGCATCGTGAGACACCATGCTGACCAGATCCTAGAGTCACAGGAACGAGTCAACCCCATGCCTCGCCCATACGTACCTGGTGATGAACCTGACGTACAGGTAGCATCTACCCCAGAAACAGCATTAGAAGCTGATGAACCAACCGACGACAGGGGACCAGAATCGCCTCCGCACCAAGCGCAAGACACTCGGGAAAGGCGCTATCCAGAAAGGATCAGGAAGCCTCCCCAAAGACTGAATTTATAAATAGACTATTTCAGCTAATGTTGCATGTTAAAAGTGTTAATTGTAATTAGTTTGATATTTAATTGTTAAATGAGTGTTATGGTACTGTTAATCTAAAAGGGGAGGAATTGTAATGTATGTACCTTTTTAAGGGGGGAACTACTTTCTACAGCTCATCTATACTGTAGTACCGGCAGTGACCACACCTGTATATAACGCTGAGTAGTAATCTGTTGTTTTAGTTGCAGTTTTAACCACGTTGAGTAAACACCTGTTGTACCGTTCTCTGCAGTCCTTTTCTTATTATTACACGGACGTAACAATACCCGCCCTGCTGTATGCCTCAGAGACATGGACCATGTACAGCAGGCACCTCAAAGCACTGGAGAGGTACCACCAATGGTGCCTCCGCAATCCATTGGCAGGATAGGCGCACCAACATCAGTGTTCTTGCTCAGGCCAACATCCCCAGCATTGAGCATGGTCAAAGCTTCGATCAGCTCCAATGGACGGGTCACATTGTCCGCATACCCGACACGAGACTCCCAAAACAAGCGCTCTACTCGGAGCTCCGACACGGCAAGAGAGCCCCTGGTGGGCAGAGGAAATGCTTCATGGACACCCTCAAAGCCTCCTTGAAAAGTGTAACACCCCCATCGACACCTGGGAATCCCTGGCCCAAGACCGCACAAAGTGGAGGAGAAGCATCCGGGAGGGCGGCGAACACGTCGAGTCTCTTCGCCGGGAGCAAGCGGAAGCCAAGCGCAAACAGCGGAAGGAGCTCACGTCAACCCAAGCACCCCACCCACCTGCCCCTTCAACCACCGTCTGCCCCACCTGTGCCGTAGACTGTAGGTCCTGCATTGGACTCATAAGTCACCTGCGAACTCATTTTCAATGTGGGAGCAAGTCATCTTCAGTTCCGAAGGACTGCCTAAGCAGAATACCCCGGAGGGGCAAGCACTCTGCTTGCTGAAAAAAACCAGCCATGGACAATTAAAGTGGGAAGGAACAGCATAAAACTAAAAGAAAAAGCATACACAAATGCAAAAAATAGCATCGAGCCTGGTGAATGGGTAGGATACACAAAACAGATCATAAGAGCTACAAAAAGGGAGTATGAAAGGAAACTTGCAAGGGATACCAAAATCGACACCATTTTTTTTACAATCATAGTAGGAAAAAGAAGGTATTCAGGAGCAATGTTGGCCCCTTAAAAACTGAAAGCGGTGATATTATCAATAATAATAAGGAAATGGCAGACATTTTGAATAATTACTTTGCATCAGTATTTACAACAGAGGAAGAGGATAGCATGCCAGAAATCCCAAGGAAACTAAATCAGGGACTCAATAAAATTAATGTAAGTAAAATAACAGTAATGAAGAAAATAATGGCACTAGAGAGTGACAAATCCCCAGGACCAGATGGTTTCCATCCCAGGATTTTAAAGGAAGTAAGTGAGCACATTGCAAGCACCCTAACTATAATCTTCCAAAGTTCTCGTGATTCAGGAACCGTTCCTTTAGATTGGCAAACTGCACCTGTCACTCGCTTTTTAAAAATGGAGAGAGAGGGAAACCAGGGAATTATAGACCAGTTAGCCTAACATCTGTTGTCGGGAAATTGCTAGGGTCTATAATTAAGGATAGGGTGACTGAACACCTCGAAATTTTTCAGTTGATCAGAGAGAGCCAGCATGGATTTGTGAAAGGCAGGTCATGCCTGACAAACCTGATTGAATTTTTTGAAGAGGTGACTAAGGTAGTGGACAGGGGAATGTCTATGGATGTTATTTATATGGACTTCCAGAAGGCATTTGATAAAGTCCCACATAAGAGACTGTTATCTAAAGTAGAAGCCCACGGAGTTGAGGATAAATTATTGACCTGGTTAGGAAATTGGTTGAGCAGCAGGAGACAGAGTAGGGATAATGAGTAGGAACTCAAAATGACAGGATGTGACTAGTGGTGTCCTGCAGGGATCTGTGTTGGGCCCTCAACTATTCACAGTATTTATTAACGACTTAGATGATGGTATAGAAAGTCATATATCCAAATTTGTTGATGAGACAAAGATAGGTGGAATTGTAGATGGAAGCATAATACTACAAACGGATATCAACAGATTGATTGAATGGGCAAAACTGTGGCAAATGGATTTCACTGTAGGCAAATGTGAGGACATCTACTTTGGACCGAAAAAGGATAGAACAGGGTATTTTCTATATGGTGAAAGGCTAAAAACAGTGGAGGTCCAAAGAGACCTGGGGGTCCAGGTGCATAGATCATTAAAATGCCATGAACAGGTACAGAAAATAATCAAAAAGGCTAATAGGATGCTGGCCTTTATATCTAGGGGACTAGAATATAAGGGGTTAGAAGTTATGCTGCAGCTATACAAAACCCTGGTTAGACCACACCTGGAGTACTGTGAGCAGTTCTGGGCACCACACCTTAGGAAGGATGTATTGGCTTTGGAGGGATTGCAACGTAGGTTTACCAGAATGATACCCGGACTTCAAGGGTTATGAGGAGCGATTACACAAATTAGGGTTGTATTCCCTAGAATTTCGAAGATTAAGGGTGATCTGATCGAAGTTTTCAAGATATTAAGAGGAACAGATAGGGTAGATAGAGAGAAACTAGTTCCACCGGTTGGGGATCCTAGGACTAGGGGGCAGAGTCTAAAAATTAGAGCCAGACCTTTCAGGAGTGAAATTAGGAAACACTTCTACACACAGGGTGATAGAAGTTTGGAACTCTCTTCTGCAAACGGCAATTGATGCTAGATCAATTGTTAATTTTAAATCGGAGATTGATAGCTTTCTGTTAACCAAAAGTATTAAGGGATATAGGCCAAAGGTGGGTATATGGAGTTAGGTCGCAGATCAGCCATGATCTCCTTGAATGGCGGAACAGTCTCGAAGGGCTGAATGGCCTACTCCTGTCCTATGTTTCAGCCCTTAACTTTACAGCCTTTGTCTCCAACCCTGAAACTTATGGGATTTCATAAGTCATTAATTATTCCCGTAATAAGGTTGTGCCACCCCTCTTGTCAAAGAACAGTTTATTTATGTTTCAGAAAATATAACCAATTCGTACAGATGTTGCAATTTGATATTTTCAAAGATATTTGTTGAAGTCTGAAAATTCTCATTAAGAAATGTGATGTACCAAATCTGTTTCCCCCACCCCTGAAAATTCATCTATTTACCTTTAGCACACTCAAATTCACCATTAACATTCTCCTTAAACAAAATAAAGTTGCTGTCTGAAATAAATTTGCACAAGCCCAAAATTAAACTCAACCCTCATTCCTACCTTAATCCTACACCCAAACCCTAACCGTAAATACACCCTGAGCCGAACCCTAACTCAATTTCTGCTGTTCATACAAAGTGATTATGAAACCTGGGAGTTTATGGCCTTTTCAGTGCGCCTTTGTGCACAGATTATGGGGAACAAGGAACTAATGAATGCACATTACCTGACCTTTGTTCTCAGTAGGCTTTTTAAATGGACATGGTAATTGTTTTTCTATCGTCGACATTACAGCACAATTATATGAAATAACATGAGAGGATCATTTTTCATTGACTTATGAAAGCACGGTGAGCATCCATTTGTGCTAATAAATGGCATAAGATAGAATGTGTTGTTTAATTGTAACTGAGAATGTTAATATCATTAATCACATCTTTTATTATTTTAATATTTCTGCTGGAACATTAATTGCATTGGTGTAACTATTTATGGGAAGCGTGTGTCAGTGAGATAGAGACCTTCTCAAAAATGGTTTATCTTCTGACTAACTACACAGATGAGTGATGCAAAGCATTTTAAATATGCTCCAATGGTGCTAGACTATTTTTACATTCGATTGAATGCTGATTTGAGCATCACAAGCTTTGGATTTTACTGATGCCAACATAGGGGTGTGATTTCCTCTGTGATGTTATGAAATCATAAAGCTGTTTTTAAAAGAACAGTCTGTATTTAGTACCAGCAAGGACTCACAAAATGATCAATTTACATTGACCCTGTAATTACGCTACAGGATACTATTATTTATTCCCAACATGTTCACAGGTCCCCTAAAATACCGGAGAGAGAAATTTCTGACGAATGCATTCATTCATATGGTAGCTTCCCTTGAAATTTCTGAGCCCTGTTCTCTATTTGCTAACTATATTAAGTATAAATAGCTTAATATCAGTGCAATGCAAGTTTTAATAATAATTCTGGTTCCAGTCAATTTAATTCCATTTGTGGAAATTGTGTACATGAAATCCTGTATTTAATAATTAGCACTCACCTCAACTCTGAAATAATATTCCACACCACTTCGACTAACATGACCTTTGAAAGTCTTTGAGTTGACCAATATCTCACAGCATCATCACAGATTTGAAATATTTATCAATCCTTGGTTTCATTGGAAAACCTTTTAGTCATAGGTCAGGTGTATATTGTCCCCTCCTTGCAGTTATTTTCGTATCTGGTGAGATTTTTTTCTTTCTTCACAATGGGAAAGATTTATAGTCTTCTCAAGCAGCCGACTGAAGTGATGAGTGATCTATCAGAGGTCCAGGAGACAAAAATACTCTGTAATGAAATGGATGGATCACTGGACTACTTGGCAACTCCAAGCCCAGGTGGAATGAGTTGGAGAGATCTAAAACAGTTTATAGTAGAAGGATGCTGTGATGTGGTGGAAATTTTGTGCAGCCCATTGGTGGGATAAGTGATTCGCTATGGCAAACAATTTAACGCTTAATTACTCTCAGAAACCAACGCTTTTACTGGGACTCTTAGCACAAAATTGTAGCACTCAGGCAGAAAATCACCTGAAAAACTAAGTATAGAAATTCATAGGATATCGTGTCACAAGAATCCATTCAGGGGACACTGGGATGATACAAGAGCCTGGAAGGAAGATTTTTAATAGCGATTAAAAGATGAGAAGCAAGAGCCTCGGAATTCCAGGGCCATTCTATTGAAATCTGTACAGTGGAAATTTAATGGAAGTAAGCACCAAAAAATCCATGGTAACATCGCTTTAGGAATGGCCAAATCAATCTGACAAATTTATTAGAATCTTTGAAAAAATAACTCAGTTAGTAAATGAGGGTAAGGCAGTTAATATTTTAAATCTTAGTTAAAGGAAATTTAGATACCACCTTTTCATGTTGTTGTTCCTTTGCAACAAGCCCGACATATTTTTGTCTCTTCACTAATTTAAGCCAAGAATGACTTTGGATATGAATCACTTTATACTCGCCTCTACAGAAGGAATTATATTGCTTAATTATTAATTTCACCTATATTATTATCCTTGTATTTCCTTCCTTAGAGCAAGACCAACACATGTCACTCGCTCAAATAGTGACTTTTGGAAATACTCCTGCAACCAATGCTAACACCAGATTAGTTCACAAATGCTCCAGTGCATATGAATACGTTCTGAAAATGAGAGTGGAAAATCTGTCTCTTTCTGTTAGACTGGTTCAAGTATAAAAACCAGAATATCGCCTCTCCATCCACTGTACCTACTTTTTATAGGGCCTTTTTGCCTCAGCAATATCACTTTGTTTCAAAGACTTCACTGCCCATGCAACCTTTTTTTTAAAGTTTCCCTTTCTCTCTCAACTCTTCTTTCATAGTCAGAGGTGGCAGGGTTTTCCAACAAAATGACCGCTGTTATGTTCATTAATAACTAGACATTCTTATTATGAACAGCTAGCTTCTAGCTAGTTATTTATTTAGTACACGTTCTCTAGGTACAGCATCTGTAGAGATTCAGCATGTGTACTTCTGTGTGCAGGCAGCCATCTTGACTACTGCCTTGTGGGTAGCCTAGTGCATCGTGGGTAGTGTAGTCTTAAACACATACAACTAAATATACAGCTCTACGGCTCCATCTAGTGTACCACTCTAGAATGACATGTTATTGATCATTACAACTGCGAGGTGTTTTTTGATTAACTGGACAAGCAAACAAATTGCTCATTGTTTACTATCTGGGGCAAACAACTTCAATTTCGCATGTTAGCCAATCTGTCCTCTTGGAGCCTTTTCCCCCAAACTTGTGTGAATACACTGCTTAAAAAAAAAATCCAGCATTAAAAATAATCCATATTTTCAAATCCTTCCTGTGGGACAAGTGGATAATGCACCCTGAAATGTGACAGTTAACCATGGATAAATTCCCAGGTGTGTATAGTCATGCTTTCTACCGAATTAGAAAAATACAAGATAAGTACTCGGTGACCTGGAAGGATTCTGCCTTGTCTGTTAGAATAGATCCCTAAATTTGATGGTAGTAGATATTTTATGTTTGGTTCAGTGATTGATTGTTCCTAATTATGAATATATATTGACTCCCTTTGTGGGTGAGGTATCACAGATACAGCTTGAAACTTGACTGAACTGAAGCTGTAAGTCAAGATTATCAAACCTCCTGAATTATGATTTATTTTCTATCTATGCTGTGCAGTGCATGACCAGCCTAATGTCTAAACGGAGGTCAGGAAATACATTCTTGCAGATCAAATGTAAAGTTAGTGTCCTAGTTTAACAATAATCTGTAGCTAATTAAATTTGCAGTTCTCTTATCTTTGTGTTTTGATTTGTGCAATGGCTGATTATTTTAGTGTCATTGTTCAGGCACAGAGCAATAATTGCTAAGCGAAGCATTAAGAAAACATCCATAATTGTCTGTTGAAAATGCTTTTAGACTACTGATAAACTGACCATAAAGGAAACCATACAATTCAGTGAATACCAGTCTTGGATGCACTCCACAACTTTCTTCCTGCAGGAATTACGTACCATTGTTACTCAACTGTTAGTGTTTCTGATGTCTGGTCCTTACCCGAATAATCCATGAAAAATTAATTCTAGATCCTTTTTGAAGCTGTGGCACGACTGCTGCACGTGTTGCTGCCGTGCCTCATCATCCAGCTGTTCTGGACAGCAGTCTAGGAGGCCACCTAGACCTTGATGAGCCTCAATCGCGGCAGACTCAATCCCATTCCTGATGAGTCTACTCACAGGAGAGCAGACTCCTCCATCCCGCAGTGCACAGACTAGTACAATTCTAGCATTTCCGCTACCTCCAAAGTGATCCCACCACCAAACGTATCTTCCCCTCCCCTCCCCTTTCAGCATTCCGCAGGGACCGCTCCCTCCGAGACACCCTAGGCCACTCCTCTATCACCCCAAACAGCCCTTCCTCTTCGCCTGGCACCTTCCCGTGCAAGCGGAGGAGATGTAACACCTGCCCCTATACCTCCCCCCTTCCCACTGTCCAGGGCCCCAAACACCCCTTCCAGGTGAAACAGCGATTTACTTGTACTTCTCGCAATCTAGTGTACTGTATTCGCTGCTCACGATGCGATCTCCTCTACATTGGGGAGACCAAACGCAGATTGGGTGACCGCTTTGCGGAACATCTCCGTTCAGTCCGTAAGGGTGACCCCGAGCTTCCGGTCGCCTGTCATTTTAATTCACCGCTCCATTCCCACTCGGACCTCACCGTCCTTGGCCTCTTGTATTGTTCCACGGAAGCTCAACGTAAACTCGAGGAACAGCACCTCATCTTCCGATTAGGCAGTCTGCAGCCTTCCGGACTCAATATCGAGTTCAACAATTTCAGATCATAAGCTCGGCCCCCATTTCATTTTCTCTTGTAATTGTTCCACTCCTTTCCCCCCCCCCCCTTTCCTTTTGTTTCTCTCTCACACCTGGCAGCTATCTTTTGCCCTGCCAGTACACTTTACACCTAATCCCAGCCTATTACTATTTCGTCTAGCTTCTAATCTCTTTTACTTCTTTTGTTTCTTTTATTCTTTTGACCGATCGCAGCCCTGCCTCCGATCTAGTTTCTTTTCTTTCCAGTTTTGAAGAAGGGTCCAACCCGAAACGTCAACTCAAATTTCTCTCCACGGATGTTGCCTGACCTGCTGAGTTTTTCCAGCATTTTCTGTTGTTAGTACAATTCTATTAACTGAAAGAAGGTGCTTTCACACTTGTTCCTCCGCTTCGACAACTAACATGAAAGTGAAACATGAAGCTCAACGTAAGCTTGAGGAACAGCACCTCATCTTTCGATTAGGCACTTTACAGCCTTCTGGACTCAACATTGCGTTCAACAATTTCAAACTATAACCCCTGCTCCCATTTTTCATGCTGTATGATGTTGCCACCCCCTTTGCAACATTTTATCTTTCCTGCCTCTTAACTCAGCACAGTATGTTCCTTCAATTTCTTCCTCCCCTCCCCGTCTCTGCACCTGCTTAATATCTGTTACATCTCCAGCTTTTTCCAGTTCTGACGAAGGGTCCCAGACTTGAAACGTTAATTCTGTTTCTCTCTCCATGGATGCTGCCTGGCCTGCTGAGTGTTTCCAGCATTTTCTGTTCTTTCAGATTTCCAGCATCCGCAGTATTTTGCTATTATGAAAGTGAAACTACTGTGTCAGTCAGAGTATGTTTTATATGGTCTTGGCCTGCAGTTGGGAAAGTACCAGGCAGTCTCGGGCCTCTTCATGAACAAAAGCAGAGAGAGCAAAGTGGTGAAGAGAAGAAAATTAACTGAGAAATCCAACGAGAGAGGAAGGAAAATAAATGGGAAACTGTATAAGGGGAGGAGACAGAAAGGCTAAGAAATGGGGAAGGTAGATTTAACAGGAAGGTAGATTTAACACCTCCAGCCCTATAACCTTCCGAGATATCTGCACTCCTCCAACTCTGGCCTCTTGAGCATCCCAATTTTAATCACTCCACCATTGGTGGCCGGCCTTGCCTTCAGCTGCTTAGACCCTAAGCTCTGCAATTCCCTCCCCTAAACCCCTGCGCCTCTCAACCTCTCTTTCCTCCTTTAAGACGCTCCTTACGCTTCTTAAAACCTATCTCTTTCATCTGCCCTAATATCTCCTTATGTGGCTCGGTGTCAAATTTTGTTTGATAACAATCCTGTGAAGTGCCTTGGGATAGATTACTATGTTAAAGGTGTAAAATAAATGTTGTGTTGTTGTTGTACCAACTATGAAGAAGTCCACAGCACAGATAGTCTCAGCGACATGATAAAGTATGATCCTTGGCAACAGGAATGAAGGGACTATGAAAGGTTAGTAGTTTTTTTCCAAGCTATGTTGTTTAACTTGTTTTTTTTTTAAACTGGAGGAATGTCTGATTAATAAGATTGAAAGTTCTAAGGAAAACTGCAGACACAGATGATCAAACTCTCTGTGGAACACTGTGGCTCCAGTCCTGTTGCGACCATGGAAATGTCATCTCTGGAATCCAGCTGCTCAAGGGCTGAGTAATGGGAATTCTGGTATGAGACGAATCTTTTCTTTCATTGCTGGGTTAGCGCAGTGGTTAGGGAGAAATTTCACGCAGCGTTATCTTCTTGGAAGCTCTAGCTGTGGGTTTTTTCACCTCCCTCTGGAGATTACATAAGGCGGGCAGAGCCCCTGATGCTATAGTTTGTACTTTGTGGTACGGCTGGTTTTGATCAGCTGAATGGCTTCTTTTTGTTCCATGCTTTTTTTACTCATTTTTCTTCCTGCGTTTTTATTTCTCTGTTACCAATGTTACCAAAAATGTACAGGGATAGCATTAAAGAATACAGAAATACAAACATGCAAAATTGATGGGCAGGAAAAGACCAGCTTGGCCCATCAAGCCTGCACCACACCATGATGGCCAGAGAATCGAGAGTAAACACTTCTTTTCTCCCTCACCCACCTCCTCTGCCCCACAGCCGTGCAATCTCCTGGGAGAGATGAAAAAGAAACAAACAAAAATCCCAGGGCCAATAAGGGGGAAAAAATACACTGGACAATTCCTCTCTGACCCCTCAGGTGATTGAAACCAGTCCAGGAGATCACATGGACCAAGTGTTATCGATAAAGCCACTTACCCTTCCATATGATTAAGGGGAAAACTACATTGGCCTGGAATTTGTGGTCAGCGGCGGCGATCGCCGTTGACCTCGAAGAAAGCTGCCCACAAAGATTTCACTATCTGTGGTGACAACTTGAGATTTCCCCATGTTAATTTGATTTTAGTGCTGTCTATAGGGGAATCTCCAACATCCCGCATCAGTGATGTCATCAAGCTGGCTAAGCAGCCAATCACATTGAAGAATTCTCGTAGACAACAAACCAGGAAATAAAAAGCACTGATGATCATTCACTTCTTTAAAATTTTACAGAGAGCGAAATAAAGATTGGGTTAAGGTAGAAGCTGAAATATCATAAACTTAAACAATATATATTTTTATTATTTTAAAAATCTAGTCATTTTTATCATAATGGAGAAATTTGACATTCCACAAATATAAAATTAGTTTTTCAGGGCCAGAACGATTGTTCAGAAGTAATTATTACTCAGAATGCCGTTAAAAACCCAGTTGCACCTCATTGAACAAGGCTTAACTTTTTTATGGGCTTTTAAAGAGTGATATTAGAGCGGAAAAGGAGAAGTTTTCATCAGTTCAAGTGATTTGAGTGCTGGCTCTGGGGAGTTCCACAGTGCAACCTGTGGTGGAGCAGCGAATAACTGACTGCAACTTCAGGATTTCTGTGTTTTATCTGCGCATGCGCTAAATCCTGAAGTTATGGTCAATTTCAGAGGGGCAATGATGGCAAACGCTGACAGTTTCGCCATCATTACCACCGCAAAATCCGCGCCATTGTGTAAAGTCTGATCGGGAGAGCATTGGATCCAGATGTAGTGATCTATTTTGATAGGTCCCCAAAAGATCACTATAACTGCATAATCAGTAAATAAGAAGGTAGCAATCAGGCAGCTCTGCCCAAAACGGGGCAAGTGAATAACATTGTTCAAGAACAGAGTGGTGTTCACCAGCGATTTAAACAGCTGCTCAGTAGACTGTTAAATCCTTGAACCTCTCTTCCCATCTTCTACTGAAGTTCTAAAATACTGAAGGTGTGCTGTAGAGGAGAGGAGGCTCAGCAGTACAGCCGGGACTTTTTCAGTTCGCTGGTAAATGCTGATCCGCTGCCCAAAAACCGTGCTCACCAGCTAGATAAAAGATTGAGCAGTGCTCTGCTCACAGAGCTGGTTTTGGACTGAGAGCTGTCATGTTGGGCATCATAGATTTGCCGGCTTCTAAATTGGGTTTGCTACCTTCAGGAGCCCAACTACTATTGGGAATACAGCAAAATATAACTGAGCAGTGCAACTGATAGAAACGGTGTGGATTTAACATCAATTCGAGCTTTACATCTACATGATCACTATAAGTGGCTGTTAATACCATAAATTGGATGTATTAACAAATGGGTAACAATGTGCCGAGGGATTTACAAGATTCTGTTTGTAGTGGTCTTCAAAACCCCTTTACTGTGTTACAACAGCCCAGTGGGAACAGTGTACTATTAGTTCAGAAGATACTTTCTTCCTGTATGTTGATGTTACTCCAGGCTTTGTATCGTGTCCTTTAAAATCTTTAATTGCCATGTCTCCGCAAAGATGCCCAGAGAAAACTGATGTGCATTAAAGAGGTCTTTTGCAGCAGTAAGAGAATGTTAAATGAAGATACAAACTCAGATGGGAAAGCAAAGGACTAACTATATTTTGGGCTGTGTTTCATCCAAGGCTTTTGCACACTGTTGGGTTTGGCTGACATTTATGAAGTGCCTCAGCTTCACTTTGATACTTCATCACATTGTCCAGACCCCTCGAGTGTGCAGCACAGTCGTAACCATCTGTTATTCTGTTTTGAGGCATATTGTTGTACCAGCAGCTTACATTCTTCTTAATCGATGAATCTTAACTGCTGTTTCAGCCAAAGTAGTCATGGGAGTTTAACTGCAGGAGTTTATTTAAACCAAATGTAGCACTGTGTGCACAGAAGATGCCTGTCAAGAAATCGCAAAAGACCATGGTCCTGAATTGCCTCAGCCCCTGGGACATACTTGGGAGAGTAATCCAGGTGCGTGAGGAGGACAAGCAGAAGGCAGGACCTGGCAACACAAAGATAACTACCCCAGAATTGACTTTGCCTTGAAAATAATGACCCAGACTTTTCTCTGGGGACCAGGACAGGCGGTAGGTTCGGCTGCCCTCAGGAAACCTGACACCACAACAGTGTCCCAATAAGCTGGTCACATGGTATGGTGGCCATTTTGTATGCCCCTTTTTCTGGGCTTCTTTTAAAACAGTCTTTAAAATCATGGCCTCTTCTGCCATTTGACCCTTTATAATACAAAGTCCAATTTTGCGAATCCTACAGCTGCTTCGGCCCGACTGCCTGTCTCTCTTCTGTGGCTATGTCCACACCCGGGTGGCCCTGGAGCGGGAGCATGCGGTGTCCGTCGGTACGCTTGAGGCTTTCCACGACTGGTGGGTGCCAGAGGGACTGGAGTGCATCGTCGACACCTGGAATCACAATTTACTTTAATTTGTTAAGTTTCCTTTAAATTAATGATAATTTACTGTTTGTGGTTTGTGCCCTTTTAAGAAGGGGGCACATGTTAACTCTAACTGATGATAGCAATTGTCATCCTAATTGGCAATTAACATAAAAGAGAAATCTACCAGATTACCAACTCCTATTAGAAAATGTTTTTATGTGGGCATTGTGAAAAGACAGAGATCAGATTGGGCTGTGATGTCATTCATTGTTGAATAGGCTCCAGACAGTCACTGTCTAGGCTCATACATGAAGGGTCGCTACTGTGGAGGGTGGAGGAGGGAGGGGAGAAGATATTGGAAAATGGTTTGAATCTTTGGGACTGTACCCTGACAGGAGCTTAGGTCTTTAGGAGCAGAGATATCTCTGAGTGGCAAGGGTGGCACATAATCCAGGCTGACACTTCAATGCAGTGCTGAGGGAGTGCAGCACTGTCAGAGGTGCCATCTTTTGGATGAGATGTTAGACGGAGCCCTGTCTATCCTCCCAGGTGGATGTAAAAGTTCCCACCGCGCTGTTTGAAGAAGAGCAGGGGAGTTCTCTCAGGATGATGCCAGCTGCCCTGAATTCACTGGATGCTGGTACGATACCGACATTCAGTGGAGTGGAGAGGCAGAAGTGGGGCCCACACGAGTGTTCCAGACCAGGAGCTGGCCTTTTAAGAAACTGGCCCTTTTATTATTTGCTCTGGTGTTTGAAGCCGATCCCACTGGCTTTGCTCTTTAGCAGCTGACAAGTGCCATATTTTGCTGCATAATTTGATAAATTATCAAGAAGAAGAAAAATGCCCAGCTCCTCTTTTGGTTTAGTGGGTAAATCCACTGCCTCATGTGGTGCTGGGCCATACGGACAAGGAATGTCTTGGGTTTGCTTTGTGGTCTGTGATGAGTTATAAAATCTCGGCTGGGAGAACAGTTTGGGGTGATACAGTTTAGCTGAATATTTCTAGGTTAGGGAGGTGAAATTGAATATGTTTATAAAATTTTTAAGAGTTTGGTGGCTGTTTTTAGAGCAAATTCTCTGTTGCTAAAATTATTTTATCTCTTATTAAATTAAAAGCATAACTCAACAATGCTTGTAATTAACCACTATGTAATTGCAAACCTGTGTTCAGAATGGTACAAATCTGTCCACTCCCCACTGGTGAGTTGAGGAAAACTCTGATTGGTGATTATTATTCAGTTGGAATAAGGGGAGTGGAGTATGACAAGATGATTCTAGTGTGTCTAATTGAATTTTAAATTCACCAACAGCTGTTCACTTAGTGACAATCAAGTTTAATGTTCGCAGACTTGAACTGAAAAATATTTTGCATTCGATGTTTGCATTGAGCACTCTTTGAGCGCAGTGTGGCGTGGGTTATACGCAAGATCGCGCTTCTTGTACTCTTCCCCAGCTTCAGAAAGGCACTTCCTATTGTAGCAGTGTGACCTTCCACCTCTCGTACAACCACCCTCTGGTCTCTCTGGGTACCCAATGCTCCAGTGCGAGTTTAATTTCAAATTAAGGGAAATTTATTCTCCGAACAGGCAGCAAATTTTGAGCCTTGCATATCCCATCTCCTGCTCGTATCCATCCCATCCATTTCTGGACGGACCCAGCAACAGGTGTACCTGCAAATTTCAAGTTGTTACGTTAAAAATGGTGCATTCTGGTTAATAGTAAAGCACTTTTTAATTTCACAATTAATAGATTTTTAATCCAAAATTTGGATAAGTGACTTTAGGACTTAGCCATATTCCACTGCCTGAGCACTAATTCTCTTTCTTGAAAGGCACTCACTCCCCTTCCCTTCATAGAGGTCTGATCCCTCCTTTCACAGAGTAACCATTTCCCCTTCAGAGAGCAACTCCTCCTGTCCAACGCTCCCAGCTCAGAGGTACAGACCCCTCCAAACACCTCCCCCAAGTTTCAGCAGTAGCCCTTCCAGTTCTCAGGCACACCATCCCCACTAACAGAACAGTCAGAGGCACTCTTAACCAGTCCAGCTGAAAAAGGCACTCTCTCCCCTCTAATTCCCCAGTCACAAAGGCATTCCATCCCTTCTAATCCCCCAATCACAGACCAATTAGCTATTCCAGTTAGCTGGCTGAACAACTAACCTGCCCTCCTACAGGCCTCGATGCTGCTCAAATAAAGGGGGCGGTGGGGGGCCAGAGATTGAGTCAGAAGGTGCGTGGTGAGGAGTTTGCCCTAATACCTGCTCATCACAGCCAGACTTCGGTACATTAGTGTGCAGATTTCCCACTCTGTCTTCACATACTGGGAAGTTCGGCACATGGAGGGCGATCACTTTGCTGGGAGACTGATTGGTTTCTAGTTAGTGGGGTGTGGGAGGGGGGAACGAACCACTGGAGCATCTGGAAGAGGTAAAATTGGGTGATGCACGAGCTGGTGGACAGGCCCCAGAAGTGAGGGCGTTCTGAAATGTTGCTGCACATCGCTCAGATGCGTGAATTGATGGTATGATTTAGCAGCTTCCTAAAACACCTTGGAGTAGAGTTTCCGCTTTGGGCGCAGTCGGCAATCTGGGTGCAAATTGCGCTTGAAATTATGTTGTTTTTCCAAACATAGAAGATAGGAGCCTCGAGCCTGCTCCGCCATTTAATGAAATCATGGCTGATCATCCAAATTCAGTACCCTATCCCTGCTTTCTCCCCATATCCCTTGATCCCTTTAGACTTAAGAAATATACCTAACGCTTTCTTGAATATATTTAATGAATTGGCCTCAACTGCCTTCTGTGGTAGAGAATTCCACAGGTTCACCACTCTCTGGGTGAAGAAATTCCTCCATCTTCATGAACCAGTGTAATCAGGCAATGTAATAGAACGTAATTTTTTTTGTCCTTGCATTAGAAAAATATTAATTGATGTATTCAAGAGTGGTAACCTGGTACAGTTTTATTGATACCACTGAAAATGGGTTTATCACCAAAAATAAGCATTTTTAATGAGCGTCCAGTCCATCGCCTGTGAGTAACCTGATTTTTAAATCACTGAAAATTACTTTAAAAAACTATACAGAACCATTTACTAGTTTCATTGGTGTGCACTCAGTTCCTCAGTAAATTAAATATTTTTTAATATTTAAAAGCTTTTAAAAGATGCCTTTACGCCTTAAAAAAAGCTTAGTTTGAAGAGCCAAGGGCCGCAAACAGGCGCAATTGGCGGAAACCCGCCTTTTTGGTTAATTTGATCTGATTGAGTGGGCAATTTTGTGCTGGTTTGGCTGATTTTGGACGAATTGTGCTGGTAAAACCAGCGGGAACTCTACCACTTAATATGAATATTAGCAAATAATATTGAAAACCTCAATCACAGTACCACCTGTAAGTGTAACATGTATTGCAGGTCAATCAAATGGAAACATTTCACAAGGATCACATTACAGAGGGATTTTTCAAAGAATGCAATGTTGTGATCCACCGAGCGTTTTTGATAAATAATGGAAATGTGCAGATTTAATATTTGGCCGATTGTCACACAAATCACCGGACAGTGATCAGGAGTAGGACCGTGGCTGATTTTCCTGTCTTTATTCCAAGCCATTGAAGCCGATCTTTAGCACTTCCAATCAATGGTCCAAGTGGAATTTTCCAGAAAGGGTACTCGCCTCAGCTCTGACCTTTGACCCCGCCCGGTAGCCCTTTTTTCCTGCTAATTAAAGGCTTACACCAGAAGGCATGAGTATAAACAGGCAGTAATCTGTTCCAGCTCCACAACTTCCCCCCCCGCCACCCCCCCCCCCCCCCGACCAGACCCAAGATATCTGTGCTCCTCCAATTCTGCCCTCTTGAGTATCCCTGATTATAATCGCTCAACCATTGGTGGCCATGCCTTCAGCTGTCTAAGCCCTAAGCTCTAATTCCCTCTCTGTCTCTCTTTCCCCCTTTAAGACGCTCCTTAAAACCTACCTCTTTGACCAAGCTTTTGGTCACCTGCCCTAATTTCTCCTTATGTGGCTCGGTGTCAAATTTTTGTCTTATAATACTCCTGTGAAGCGCCTTGGGTAGTTTTGCTATGTTAAAGGCGCTATATAAAGACTTGTATGCTGAAGCACTTGGGAATGCACATCTGCAACTTTCTAAAGAGTTTTTCAGTACTACATTGAACACTTCGCTACTTCATTCTGAAAATGAAGACTCCCACCATCACTCAAAAATAATATGGATTCAATAAAACCATGCACGTTAGAGGTCCCATTCATCCCAATCTCTCGATACATTGTGAACTTTCATTTTAAAGAAGCTGAAGAAAAAACGTCCTACCTCAGGTGCATTACTAACATACTTAAAACCTCAAAATAAGCTTCTTAAACAAATCTCGGGGGTGGAGGGGGTGAAATAGAAATACAACAAGAAGGTTCCATGGCATATTTGAGATTACCGAGGAGCTTCCGAAATATATTTGTAGTAAACGGGCATAAACATAGGTATTTTTTTTAAAAGATCAGCTATCAAGTGGGTAAACATTAGAGAGGGGGACCAGGCCTGAGCACTGAGAAGGAGAAAGGACATGGTTGCAGCCTGCCCCAGGCATTTTTTCCCCCCAATGAAACTTGTTGAAAGGTTTTCAGAGAAGTGTTGACAAATTCACCACACAGGCCTTATTGAAATGCAGCTCCTTAAGAGCTCATCTACTTCCGACAGTTCTGATGAAAGATCATCCACCTAAAATGATAGCACTGGTTCTCTCTCCACAGATGCTGCCTGACCTGCAGGGAGGGTTTCCAGTATTTTCTGCTTTTATTCCAGCAGATGTGCAGGTTAGGTTGATTGGCTATGATAAAATTGACCCTTAGTGTTAGGGGGATTAAATACGTGGGGTTACGGGGATAGGGGTGGGATATGTGTTGGTGTAGGGGTTATGGGGATTGGGTGGGATATGTGTCGGTGCAGGCTCGATGGGCTGAAATGGCCTCTATCTGCACTGTGGGGTTTCTGTGATTCTGTGATCCCCAGTATTTTGCTTTTTCTTTAGTTAATTCTTTCAGCACAATACAGTCCCCTCCACTTAAACCGCCCACATTTAAATTGGGGAATAATTTAAATCGGACAAATTGCGCAAATCATTTCCATTACCATTATTGCCAATTACAGCATGTAAAACACACCGTCAATTTTAGGCAGAAACAGGTGTTCAGCGAGTATTTCGCACCTCGTTAAGGTGCAATTACCTTGTATAGTTAATCATCTCTAAGTGGTGTTGGTTAATACTGAAGGTGTTGGAAGAAATTTTGAACACACTGACTGACAAGTGTGTGAACAGGGGCTTTCAAACTTCAGTTACATTGTTTTAATTAGTTGCTAATAGAGGATTTCACGATACCTGAATGCCACGTTCACTTTCGGTACTTCCCGATTGAAATCATTTTCTGTCGTGAGTTTATCTATTGGCGGCAGTTTGCAATTAGAATTACTCCTTCAGTTCTCCTCATTCTCACAAGGAAAGCAACATGTCAAGCAGGTGCTTGTAATGGTTCTGCTGTTGCCATTTACAGCTCCTCTAGACTCATCTTTTGTTTCTTTACTGGTCCCCATTACCACCCCCTTTTGCCTTGCACCATCATCCCTTCTGTCATTTAATCTCTCCTACCTTCCACCCTATCACAGATCCCATATTTTGTTCTTTCCTTCTTTCTCCCCACTGCCCCCCCCGACATTTCCTTGCCTCTGTATTTGCTTAAAACCTGTTACATGTTTAACATCTTCCAGTTCTGACGAAAGGTCATTAACCTGAAATGTTAACTCTGTTTCTCCACAATTGGTGCCTGACCTGATTATTTCCAGCATTTTCTGTTTTTATTTCAGATTTCCAGCATGTATTTTTATGTACTAATTCATTAAAAAAAACTATTCCCAGCTGCTTAACTCATTTTATTTTTTCTCAGCCAAAAGGTGGACAAACAGGTTGCAGACTCGGTATTTTGTGTTGTCTAACATGCTTGCTGTATTGGTCAACAAGCAACAAACCTCCATGGGGACAGTCAGAACATCTGTTTGTTCTTCTGGTGGGCCAGCTGAGGACTGCCAAAACAAATTGCCTACACTGCTTCATTACCAATTTAGCATCCATTTTTGCTGGGAGACTTAAGACTGCAACCATAACAGTGCTTTTTCTTGTAATATGTTACTTTTGCATAGGATGTACAGCACAGAAACAGGCCATTCAGTCCAACCAGTCCATGCCGGCGTTTATGCTTCACTCGCGCCTCCTCCCGTCTTTCCTCATCTAACTCTATCAGCATAACCCTCTATTCCCTTCTCCCTCATATGCTTATCTAGCCACCCCTTAAATGCATCTATACTATTCGCTTCAACCACTTACCACATTCTCACCACTCTCTGGGTAAAGAAGTTTCTTCTGAATTCCCTATTTGATTTCTTACTCTTCCCCACAAATGGAAATACTCTCTCTCTATCTACTCTATCTCAACCTTTCATGATTTTAAAGACCTCTATTAGGTCACACCTCAGCCATCTCTTTTCAAGAGAAAAGAGACCCAGCCTGTTCATCCTTTCCTGATAGGTATACCCTTGCATTTCTGTTATTATCCTTGTAAATCTACTCTGCACCCTCTCCAGTGCCTCTATATCCTTTTTATAATATGGCGACCAGAATTGCACACAGTACTCCAAGTGTGGCCTAACCAAGGTTTGCTACAAGTGTAGCATAACTTCACTACTATTCAATTCTATCCCTCTAGAAATAAACCTTAGTGCTTGATTTGCTTTTTTTATGGCCGCCTTAACCTGTGTCGATACTTTGTGATTTGTGTATTTGTATTCCGAGATCTCTTTGCTCCTCTACCCCATTTAGATTCTTATTTTCCAAGTAATATGTGACCGCCCTATTTTTCTTAGCAAAATGTAATACCTCACATTTATCTGTGTTGAATTTAATTTGCCAATTATGTGCCTATTCTGCAAGTTTATTAATGTCTTTTAATTTGTTGCAGTCCTCCTCCGTATTGACTATACACCCCCAATTTGGTGTCGTCCGCAAATTTAGAAATTGTGTTTTTGATTTCAAAGTCTAAATTGTTAATATAAATTGTGAATAGCAGTGGTCCCAGCCCTGATCCTTGTGGAACATCACTACTCACCATCTGCCACTCTGAATAGCTACCCTTTACCCCTACCCTCTGCTTTCTGTCTTGAAGCCAGCTAGTTATTCATTCTGCTGTGACAACAGAAAATGCTGGAAAAACTCAGCAGGCCAGGCAACATCCGTGGAGAGAGAAATAGAGTCAATGTTTCAGGTCAAAACCCTTTGTCAAGACTGGGTTTGTCAAGTCTATTCATTCTGCTACTTGTCCCCTGACTCCGCATTCCCTGACCTTATTCATTAGTTTATGCCCAAGCAAGATCCTGCAAATCCATTGGCAGGATAGGCGCACCAACGTTGGTGTTCTTGCTCAGGCTAATATCCCCAGCATTGAAGCTTTGACCACGCTCGATCAGCTCCGATGGGCGGGTCACATTGTCCGCATGCCCGATACGAGACTCCTAAAACAAGCGCTCTACTCAGAGCTCCGGCACGGCAAGGGAGCCCCAGGTGGGCAGAGGAAACGCTTCAAGGACACCCTCAAAGCCTCCTTGAAAAAGTGTAACATCCCCACCAACACCTGGGAATCCCTGGCCCAAGACTGCACAAAGTGGAGGAGAAGCATCCAGGAAGGCGCCGAACACCTTGAGTCTCTTCGCCGGGAGCAAGCGGAAGCCAAGCGCAGGCAGTGCAAGGAGTGCACGTCAACCCAAGAACCCCACCCACCTGCCCCTTCAACCACTGTCTGCCCCACCTGTGACAGAGACTGTAGGTCCCGCATTGGACTCATCAGTCACCTGAGAACTCATTTTTAATGTGGAAGCAAGTCATCCTCGGTTCCGAGGGACTGCCTAAGAAGATGATTATGTGGTACCTTATCAAAGGCCTTTTGAAAATCTAGATAAATTACATCTACTGCATTACCCTTGTCTACTCTCTCTCTCTTACCTCTTAAAAAAAATCAGTTATGTTAGTTGGGCAAGACTTTCCCTTTTGAAATCCATGCTGACTATTACATTTTTGTTTTCTAGATGTTCTTCCATTTTTTCCTTTAATAGGTATTCCATTATTTTCCCTACCACCGATGCTAAGCTAAGCTCCCTTCTTAAATATAGGTATTACGTTAGCTATCTGCCAGTCCTCTGGCACTACACCTTTTTCGAATGAATTACTAAATATGCCTGTGCTATTTCTTCCCTAGATTCTTTTAAAATGCAATGTAGTGCCAGAGGACTGGCAGATAGCTAACGTAATACCTATATTTAAGAAGGGAGCTTAGCTTAGCATCGGTGGTAGGGAAAATAATGGAATACCTATTAAAGGAGAAAATGGAAGAACATCTAGAAAACAAAAATGTAATAGTCAGCATGGATTTCAAAAGGGAAAGTCTTGCCCAACTAACATAATTGGTTCATTAGTTTAGTTAATATCTCCTCATTTTATTTTAAATGCAGTTATCTCATTACTAATCTCATCATCCGATGCCGTCTCTACCTGTCCTATCTCCCTGGTAAATATTGAAGCAAATTAATTATTTAATATGTCTGCCATCTCTTTATCATTGCCTGTGGTATTATTCTGTGCATCCCTTCGTGGCCTTATTCCCATCCTGACCTTCCTTTTCTTATTTACATTCCTGTAAAATATTTTACTATATTGTTTTATGTTCCTTGATAATTTAATTTCATAGTTCCTCTTCGCCTTTCAAATTCTTGTTTTACTTCTCCCCTAATCTCTTCATATTCTCTCTTGTCGTGCTCTCCCTCGCTGCCCATGTACTTAATGTATGCCTCTTACCTTACCCTCAATTTTTCCATTATGGTTTTATTAATCCATGGTGTCTCATTAGTGTTTAGCTTGTTTTTGTTTTTTAGCGGAACATATTTTTCCTGGACTCTGTTGTACACCGTTTTAACTGTTTCCCATTGTTGTTCTCCATCATTGTTTGCCAATATCGTTGCCCATTTATTTTCCCAAGTTTTATTCGCAGCCTCTCAAAATCAGCTTTTCTCCAATCAATTACCCTGGTCTTTGTCATACTTACATCTTTCTCAATTATTATCTTAAAGCGTATTATATTATGGTCACTATTGCCTAGATGTTCCCCTACTTTTACTTCTTATCTGCTCTGGTTCATTCCCCATTACTAGATCCAATAGCGAATCCTCCCTCATTGGGCTTTTTACATATTGGGTTAGAAAGGAGTCCTGTACACATTGTAGGAACTCTATTCCCTTATCCCCTTTACCTTCCTTTTCTGTCTGTAGGCGGTTTTTACACTCCTTTAACCCAGATCCTTTAACCCAGATCCTGCCACTGGTCTCCAGGAGATGTAAACGGTTTTTGATCCTAGCCCAATTGCTAGACGGATGGTTCGAATTGCCCCCGCCTTACGAAAGTTCTATACCCGGGAATTATTATTCAGCGTGTAAATGAAATAAGTCACGGACAGGAATGCTTCGGTGAAAAATCAAACTTGTATTTATTTGGTCTAACATACACTGGCTAAAACATGCACTTCTAAACGATATTACTATCCCTGTGGAGAATAAAAATCCAGATTATAATCAACATACATACAGTACAAAACTGGGGCCTATAACAAGCAGTAATTCCCTTAAAAACAGCTATGGTGGATGCTGATTCCACCTCTACCAACAAATTACCCAGTCGCATAAACCCCTTTCGCCTGGCTAAACCAAACGAAGCTCCCACCCTCGGAATAGCCCAAAAACTTCACTTCTGAGAGACTATGCTTACCCCGGTTTTGATCGCTCTGCTCATCGGCTTTCTCTGGTGGTACTTGTCTTGTTGGAGCAGGGAGCGAGAGAGAGAGAGATTGGTGGAAAAGAATCTGTCTTTATAGATAGTCTGCCTGTTTTTTCCCCACCAATCTTAAAAATCCATTTGCTTCTGAGCACTCTGGTGCTAAATCTGTGATGAGTCATCCTCAAATCCATGCGTATTGGGTTAATGGCCCTAAGTCTGGGACATATCTTTTGGTCTTTGCTAGGTGAACTAGTGGGTTCATTGTTCTGCTTCTCTTCTGAGATGGAGCTGCTTTGCATATTAGTGTTTTTTCTAATCAATTTCAATGGCCCCCTTCCTTTTTCCAGGACTGTCGGCCGGACCCATACATACTGGATGAGTTCTTTTGTCACAGCCAACTGCCATGTGTTCTCTGGAGTTTTAACAAAACCAGTCTTTCATGTATCTGCACAGCGCAATCCCATAACAGGGAAAATACCCTCAGAAAAATCCCATAAAGCCCACAAAAAAATATTCTTGACTGAATCCATTCTTTAGAGACTTTGCAATCTCTTCATGTCCAATTAATATCAGGGTAGTTGAAATCCCTCATGATTATTATTCTATGTCTTTTACTAATTTCCCTAATTTGTTTGCATATATTTTTCCTCCACCTCCCTTCCACTATTAGGTGGTCTGTAGACTACCCCTTATTAGTATGATTGATCCTTTATTATCTTTTATCCCTCTCTCTGTTTTGCTGATAGCTGCATCACTTTTTTCCACTGCCATTATGTTATCCCTAATAAGTACTGTTAGATCCGTGATTCTGAGAGTATGATGTTTTTCAATAACCACACGGATGCTGTAACTTAACAATCAACAGGTATTTACTGGAGTAGTGTAGTCTCAAGACTGGGGGTACAGAGGCATGCTCAAGGCTTATATACCGGTGTGGTCACTGCCGGTACTACAGTATACAGGAGCTGTAAAAGTAGTTCTCTCTTAAAGGTACATACACTACAATTCCTCCCCTTTTAGATTAGTGGTACCCATAATATTCAAATAACAATTAACACTTTAACATGCACATTAAACAACAATAGTCCATTTATAGATTCAGTCTTTGGGGCGGCTTCCTGATCCTTTCGGGATAGCGCCTTTCCTGAGGTTCTTGTTCTTGGTGCGGAGGCGATTCTGGCCCCTTTTCGTCGGTTAGTTCATCGGTTTCCACTGCTACTGGTTCTGAGGTAGATGCTACCGGTATGTCGGGTTCATCCCCAGGTACTCGAGACATGGGGTTGACTCGTTCCTGTGACGCTAAGATCTGATCGATGTGGCGTTTCTCAATGTTCTCCCCGACATCCACTGTGTACATTAATGGCCCCTGCCTTGTGCATATTGTTCCGGGTTGCCATTTCTCTGTTCGGTAGTCACGGGCCAAGACTGGTTGTCCTACATTGAAGCTCCTTGTCGGCTTCTCATTGATGTGCTGGAATTGTTTATCCTCAACATTTCTTCGCACATTTGGTCTGAGCAAATCCAGACGAGATCTCAACCTTCGGTTAAAGAACATCATGGCCGGGGTCTGGTTGGTGACTGCATGTGTCGCATTTCTGTAGGCTAATAGGAAATTGTCCACCTTATGCTGTAGTGGAATATCATCGTCGCACATGGCCTTTATCGCCTTTTTAAAGGTTTGTACGAACCTCTCAGCCAATCCATTTGTGGCTGGATGATACGGGGCGGATGTGTAATGCCTGACCCCATTCCTTCTCATAAATTTCTGAAACTCTTTGGACACAAACTGTGGTCCATTATCAGAGCAAATCTGCTCTGGCAAGCCGTTCCTGGCAAATATGGTCCGTAGGACTGCAATCGTTTTCTCTGTAGTGGTTGAGGACATTTTTATCACCTCAGGCCATTTCGAGTGAGCATCCACTGCTATTAAGAACATTGAGTCCATGAATGGACCAGCGAAATCAATATGCACCCGTTGCCATGGAGAGGAGGGCCACTCCCATGGGTGTAGAGGGGCATGTGGTGGTGCATTTTGGACCTTCTGGCATCCTGAGCAGCTCTTGGTTAGGTCCTCGATTTGTTGATCAATCCCCGGCCGCCACACATAAGCCCTAGCAAGGCTTTTCATTTTCACCCCTCCCAGATGACCTTCATGAAGCTCATTTAGCACTCTCTCCCTTAACTTGGGTGGAATCACCACTCGGGATCCACACATCACTGTCCCCTGGCATACTGACAGCTGTTCTCTTCTGGATGAGAATGCTGGCAACAGTGAGTCGCCATGTGTTGGCCATCCCCTCACCGTCAAATCATATACCCGAGACAGCGTCGGATCATTGCGGGTCTCCTTCTCTATATCCGCGTTCGTTACTGGCAATCGTTCAATTATTGATGAATAAAATATCTCGATAGGGTCCACTGCTGGTGCTTCCTCCACAGTAGGCAGTGGAAGGCATGATAGCCCATCAGCGTTTCCATGCTGTTTCGTGCCTTTATATTCTATTTCATATTGATTCACCCCTAGAAACAGGGACCATCTTTGTAACCGTTGTGCAGTCATCACCGGAACGCCCTTCTTAGGATTAAAGATGGAGACAAGTGGTTGGTGGTCAGTCAGCAAGGTGAACTTCTGCCCATGCAGATAGTGGTTGAATTTTTTTACTCCCCATACTAGGCTGAGGGCCTCCCTGTCAATCTGGGCGTAGTTGCGCTTGGCTGACGTTAGTGACCGAGACACAAAGGCTACTGGCCTCTCCAACCCGTCTGGGAATTTGTGCGACAGCACCGCTCCAATACCATAGGGTGATGCATCACATGCCAAACGAATTGGTAGTGCTGGGTTGAAATGGGCCCACACCTCTTTTGATGTGATCAATTCTTTACACTTCTGGAAAGCTCGTCTACGTTCGTCATTCCACTTCCATGGTACCCCTGTTTGCAGTAGGGTGTTCAGTGGGTGTAATACCGTGGACAAATTTGGTAAGAACTTATGGTAGTAGTTTACCAGCCCGAGGAACGACCTCAGTTGTGACACATTTTCCGGTGCTGGAGCCTTGACTACTGCCTCAACCTTTTCAGGGGACTTATGTAACCCCGCTTCATCGATGACGTGGCCACAATACGAGATCTGCTTCTGGAAAAACTCACACTTGTGGCGATTAGCTCGTAGCCCATATTCCTTTAGTCTGGTGAGCACCTTCTCCAAGTTGACGAGGTGATCACTGTCATTTTCGCCCATGACCAGGATGTCGTCCAAATAACACTGGGTCCCTGGAATCCCTTGCAGGACTTGATCCATCGCCCTTTGCCAAATAGCCGGAGCCGATGCTACCCTGAACACCAGCCAGTTGTATTGGTAGAGACCTTTATGAGTGTTGATCGTGAAGTATTGTTTCGAGGCTTCTTCTACCTCCATTTGCAAGTACGCCTGGGCTAGATCAATTTTGGTGTAGCGTTTACCTCCAGATAGCGAGGCGAAAATATCCTCAGTTCGTGGAAGCGGATATTGTACCGTGTGAAGGACTGGGTTCACTGTCACCTTAAAATCCCCACAGATGCGGACCTTCTTTGGTTCCCCAGGCGCATTACTCAATGACCTCTTCATTACAGGAACGATGGGTGTCGCCCACTCGCTCCAGTCTACTTTGGACAGTACTCCTAAACGTTCCAACCCTTCCAGCTCTGCTTCGATGGCTGGTCTGATCGCATAAGGCACTGGTTTGGCCTTCAGAAACTTTGGGCTTGCATTGTCCTCTATTTTAATCGTTGCTGTTATGCCTTTTAGTGTTCCGAGTCCCTCCTGGAACACTACTTTTGCGTCAGTTAGCATTTTTGACAGTCGTCCAGGTGTGACGTCGTCGTCCTTTTTGGCCTCAACCTTCAGTGCCTGTATGGAATGCCAATCTAATTGTATCTTCCGGATCCATTCACGTCCTAGCAGTGGTGGTCCTCCATCTGGCAATACATATAAGTCCATTTTAGGTATTTCCTGGCCTTTGTATATCACTTTCACCCTTATTTTTCCTTTGGGATAGACTTTTTGCCCCGTGTACGTCTTCAAGACAATCTCTGTAGCTTTCAAGGGTATATGTGAAAATAGCCGCTTGTAGTCCCTTTGGTTTATGACTGTTAGGGCTGATCCTGTGTCCAATTGCATTTTCACTTGGACTCCGTCTATCTTGAGTGAAACCCAGATAGTCTGGTGATCCTCCATTTTGGTTACCTTATGTAGTTTCAGACAACCCAGCTCCTTGCTTCCGGAGTCTCTGTCACTTTTCTGTTCGTCTGAACTACTGTCCAGTACCTTGTGTACTTCTCCTGTGGAGATTTCTTGCTGTTGGTTTTCTTTCCTGACCTGCAGACTCTTGCTATGTGTCCTGCTTTTCCACACTGTCTGCACACTTGTTCCTTGAACCAACAATCCTTCTGGTCGTGTGTTGTTCTGCCGCAGCGATAACACTTCCCTGTTCCATAGGACATTTCATTGGTGCCATATTCTTGCGGTCTCCGTTGCATCTCTGCAGCGCCCCTTGCGGCTGCTTCGTGTGATACTGCCATACTGAAAGCCTTGTCCAGCGTAAGATCCTTTTCTGATAGAAGCCGTTTCTGGGTTCCTTCACTTTGAAGCCCACACACAAACTTGTCCCTTAACGTATCTGCTAGTCCCAATCCAAACTGGCAGTGTTTCGATAGCTTGCGCAGTTCCGTTAAGTACTCAGCATTGCTTTCGTCTTTGTGTTGGTTCCTTTTATGGAACTTAAATCGTTCTGCTATCAGCAGCGGTGTGGGGTTTAAGTGGTCCTGTAGGATTTCTACTATGCTTTTGAAATTCTTATTCACAGGCTTCTCTGGGGTTATTAGGTTTCGCAGTAACCCATAAGTTTTTACACCCATGGAATTTAACAAAACCAGTGCTTTCCTAGCATCTGGCACTTCATTCGTCCTGCAGTACACCTCAATACGTTCCACATATGTCGCCCAATCTTCGACTTCATTGTCGAACGTAGAGATACTGCCACTCTTCGGCATTCCTGCGTGTGATTTAACTGTCAAAAATGGCGTCTCACGCGCTTTCCCTTCTTCTCCGCTGGCACAAAATGGCGTCTCCCGCGCTTTCCTTTCTTCCCGCGCTCAAGGCTTATATACAGGTGTGGTCACTGCCGGTACTACAGTATACAGGAGCTGTAAAAGTAGTTCTCTCTTAAAGGTACATACACTACAATTACAGCTACTCCACCTCCCATTTTCCCCCTCTATCTTTTCTAAATACTTTATACCCTGCAATGTTTAATTCTCAGTCCTAATTTTTCTATAGCTCTATCTCAGTAATCCCTACTATGTCTGGTTCCTTGCAGTGCATGATTGCCTCCAACATCCCAGTTTTATTACGGACACTTTGCCTTGCTGTACAGACAGTTTAATTCATTTTTAATAGCAGTTCCTTTCACTTTATTTTTCACCATCTTTTTACACTCCTGTTCTATAACTATTTATTCCCTGGTCATCAATGTCCTCCTTACTTTACTTGTTCCTATGCTCTCCTTTCCTGTTTTGTCTATATTTAGAATGGTTTCATTTCTTGTAGATTCCTCCCCACCGTCTTACTCGTTTAAAGCCTTTGCCACCTCCTTATTTACCCTTTCCGCTAGGACACGGGTCCCATCCCAGTTCAGGTGGAATCCATCCCAGCGGTACAGCTCCTTCCTGTCCCAGTACTGGTGCCAGTGTCCCATGAAAAGAAACTCCTCTTTCCCCACACCAGCCCTTTAGCTATGTGTTAATTCTCTTGATCTGACTGCTTCTATGCCAATTTGCACGTGGCTCGGGCAATAATCCAGAGATTATTACCCTTGAGGTCCTGCTTTTTAATTTAGCTCCTAACTCCTGATCCCTGTTCCTACCTGTGGTATCTTGAGGTGGCCATAGATGGAGACGGACACAGGTTAACTCCGTAACATGGTTTAATCAACACTTGCAAATAAAAGCTTCTGCCATGAGGCAGCAAAAACAAAGAGTACAACCAGTACAGACCAGACTTAACTCAGGAGACCAATTGCCACAGCACCACCTGGTGGATCAGGTTACTCATAACCTCCCAGGTTACAACACTACCTATGTCGTTTTTCCGACATGGACCACAACAACTGGGTTTACCCCCTCCCTTTCCAAGTTCCTCTCCAGCTGCCTCGAGATATCCTTTACCCTGGCAACACACCCTTCGGGATTCTCGTTCTTGGCTGCAGAGGACGCTACTTATCTTCCTAATTACAGAATCCCCCATAACTACCACATTTTTATTCTGCTCTTCTCTTCCCCCCCCACCCTTGGACAGCCTTCTGAGCCACGGTGCCTTGGTCTGCATTGTGGCTGACATCCCTGCAATCTTTCACCTTGTCCTCACAGGTAGCGAGTACATCGTGCCTGTTGGACAGGACCAATGCTTGCGGGACTTCTCAACCTCTCTTAAGTCCCCGCTACCCATTTCCCTAGCAATCACACCCTCCCCTTCTTGAACCTGTGCTTTACTCTGGGGTGTGACTGTATTCTGGATAAAACTGTCCAGCAATCCCTCCCCCTCCCTTATGTTTCGGAGTGTCTCTAACTCACACTCCAGCTCAATGACTCTGAGCCAGAGTGACTGAATGCAGAGACATTTCCTGCAGATGTGGGAATCTGGGACAGTCTCGCTGTCCACAAACTCCCACATACTACAGTCCTGACACATAGCCTGCCCTGCCACCTCTAGAATTTTTTATTTATTTGCTTATTTAATTAGCTAAAGTTTTAATCAAATGATTATCGATAGTTATATTAATTAATTAGTTTATATAGTTAAGTTAATATTTAATAATGTAATAGTTATAGTTCCCCAGCTCTTAGTTTAAAAAAAAAACCTGTAATGCTCACCAACCCACCAACCAATCACCTAGCTGCTGTCCTGTGACGCCAGTCCTTGTTTTTTTGGTTTTCTGAATCGCCGCTCCCGCCCGCTGTGTCCTGGGCCTTCTCCTCTCCCACTCTATGTTGCTTCCACCGCTCCCGCTCAGGACCGCTGTGTCCTGGGCCTTCTCCTCTCCCACTCTATGTTGCTTCCACCGCTCCCGCTCAGGACCGCTGTGTCCTGGGCCTTCTCCTCTCCCGCTCCTTATGTTGCTTCCACCGCTCCCGCTCAGGACCGCTGTGTCCTGGGCCTTCTCCTCTCCCGCTCCTTATGTTGCTGCTGCTGCTCCTAATTCTCAGGACTACTTGTCCATCTCCTGAGAATTAGGCTTTTAAAATCATCTATCCATTTGAAATGAGGTATGATAGAGAGAGACTATATCAGTATTGGTAGATTAAATACATATATTTCTCTACTATGTGAATTAGGCTTTGATAGAACCATCATCATACCTGATGCTAATTTTTCGTCTTCCATTTCATACGTGTTCAATATTTGGGTGCAGATTATTTAGTTATATGAGGAAATCATGGATTTATTTTACACGTCCAGTTTGAGTTGCATGTCATATTCTCTAATTTGATATGCTTGTTGGGTAATTTGATGCCCAAAGCATGTCCAAGCCAATGGCTGAGATAGAATCATAGAAACTTGCGGCACAGAAGGTGGCCATTCAGCCCATCATGTCTGTGCTGGTTGACAAAGAGCCATCCAGCCTCGTCCCACTTTCCTGCTCTTGGTCTGTAGCCTTGCAGGTTGCAACACTTAAAGTTCATATCCAAGTACTTTTTAAATGTGATGAGGGTTTTTGCCTCTACCACCCTGTCAGGCAGTGAGTTCCAGACACACACCACCCTCTAGGTAAAAAAAAAAAAATTCTCCTCAACTCCCCTCTAATCCTTCTACTTTAAATCCATCCCCGCTGGTTATTGACCTCCCTGCTAAGGGAAATAGGTCCTTCCTATTCACTCTACCTCGGACCCTCATAATTTTATACATCTCAATTAAGTGTCTCCTCAGTTCGAAAGAAAACAACCCCAGCCTATCCAATCTTTCCTCATAAATTTCTCCATTCCTGGCAACATCCTCATAAATCTCTTCTGTACCCTCTCTAATGCAATCACATCCTCCTTGTAATGTGGTGACCAGAACTATACGCTGTGGCCTAACTAGTGTTTTATACAGTTCAAGCATAACCTCCCTGCTCTTATATTCTATGCCTCGGCTAATAAAGGAAAGTAACCCATATTCCGTCTTAACCACCTCATCTACCTTCAGGGATCGATGGCCATGCACTCAAAGGGCTCGCTGTTCCATTACACTTCTCAGAATCCTACCATTTATTGTTTATTCCCTTGTAGATGTAACTTGGTTGATTGTTGGATGCATTCTGTGAGTAACCACTTGCTCACTATTGGCTCTTTTGCTGTTGTAAGTAATTCTTATCTGACACGAGCATTCTCTTCTGGATGTGTTTGCGTGAAATAAAAATGCTTCTAAAGTGCCGATTATCTTCATAACTGTGTGCGCCTTTTATGTCATCTTCAAATTCCTCTAAGCCCTTCACAGTGCTCAGGCTATTCATTACGTATGGTCTGAGCAACTTTACAAGTGTTTTAGGTGCGCAGTGATTGTTCCTCAGACAAAACAAATGGGACTGAATGGTTTGTTATTTTTGTAAGTCCTAGTCAGAGTGATGTATTTGACTCCCTATTTGGAAGTTCTGCCAGTTTCCAATTAAAAGACTCGGCTTTCCACAACAAACTTCCATCATTTGCTGAATGAAAAGGTTTTTGACTCAGTTCAAGTAAAGACTGGAGTTGTGTGTTCTAGTGCCCTATTGTGGTAATCTGATTTGTCTGTGATAGCAGTAGCTTTGCTATGTGAGGTGTTGGCAATGGGTTTATATTCAATTCCATTACTATTGTCTGGAGTCTTTATCCTGTTGATGACATATTTAAGATGACATATTGATGACATATTCTTGTTTTACTTTGATATTCTGTCGTATTTCTTCTTTCTATGGTCTTCCAACCCTAACAATTCAATTGAATCCCAGTCAGAAGTGTAGAAAAATTCCAAATAGTGAGTTCAAACCTCCTTGAACCATTTCAACACTGCATTGATGATGGGAGTAAAATAGTAAAAAAAAAGATACAGTGGCCATACTACCAACCTCTGCTGCAGCATGAATGGAAGATATTCTGCTTGAGTTTTCAGAGAGTTCTCCTTTAACTCTATATTTTAATAAATTATTGTCTTTGATTTCTATGTTGGCCCCAAATGAAAGTCCGAATGAAAGTTAATTGAAAGAAAATTAGTCGGGTGAAGAGGAAAATCTACCCTCATGAGTTATCCAAGTTAATGTGTTTAAAATAATACTAGGCATAAAAATTTAGAAGTTTTTCTTATTCATTCTCGGGATCTGGGCATCACTGGCATTTATTGCCCCTCCCGAGTCACCCTTAACTGAATGGCTTGCTAGGCCATTTCAGAGGGCATTTAAGAATTAACCACATTGTGAGAGACTGGAGTCGTATATAGGCCAGACCAGGTAGACAGCAGGATTCCTTCCCTGAAGGACATTACCGAATCAGTTGGGCTTTTACGACAATGCAACAGCTTCATAATCACTTATTGGTGAGATATTACAGAGCTCTGAGATGCAGAGGGATCTGGGTGTCCTAGTGCATGAATCGCAAAAGGTTACTATGCAGGTACAGCAAGTAATTAGGAAAGCTAATAGAATGTTATCGTTTATTGTGAGGGGAATTGAATACAAAAGTAGGGAAGTTATGCTTCAGTTATACAGGGCATTGGTGAGACCACATCTGGAGTACTGTGTACAGTATTGGTCTCCTTATTTAAGGAAGGATGTAAATGCGTTGGAAGCAGTTCAGAGAAGGTTTACTAGAGTAATACCTGGAATGGGCGGGTTGTCTTATGAAGAAAGGTTGGACAGGCTAGGCTTGTATCCGTTGAAGAGTAAGAGGTGACTTGATTGAAACATACAGGATCCTGAGGGGTCTGGACAGGGTGGATGTGGAGAGGATGTTTCCTCTTGTGGGAGAATCTAGAACTAGGGGTCACTGTTTAAAAATAAGGGGTCGCCCATTTAAGACAGAGATGAGAAGTTTTTTCCTCAGAGGGTCGTGAGTCTTTGGCACTCTCTTCCTCAGAGGGCGGTGGAAGCAGAGTCTTTGAATATTTTTAAGGCAGAGGTAGATAGATTCTTGATGAGCAAGGAGGTGAAAGGTTATCGGGGGTAGGCGGGAATGTGGAGTAATCGGATCAGCCATGATCTTGTTGAATGGCGGAGCAGGCTCAAGGGGCCGCGTGCTACTCCTGCTCCTAATTCTTATGTTCGTATGGTACCAGCATTTTAATTTTTGATTTAAAAAAAAACTGAATTCAACTGCCATGGTGGAATTTGACCTTATGTTCAAATCATTAGTTCACGAACATTAGTCTAAACCTCTTTTGAACTAGTCCAGTAACATAATTACTACTGTACCCTTTAAGTTTTGTTTTATAAAATTAAAGAGATTATAGCAACATCTGGTATTAAATGTCTCCTGATCAAAAGGACCCAGTTTGAACAAAGTTCACAAAGAATCAAATTTTTTTTTTTGCAATAATTTGATTTTCAACACGGCAATGAGACTTTGACCTTTGAATTCTCACGGGGGTTCTCCTGCTGAAATTCCGAACCCCCAGGTGAAAAATGACTGCAAGTGGCCATTTTGCTGGAGGTTACACTGGTTCCTACTGGAGATATAGCGAGAGACCAGGAGATGCCCCGGAATTTCAAGGCCTTTCTCTTTAACTTGCAACTGTGGATTCTGAGAATGAAGGGAAAGGGCTAACTCATTGCAAATCTGTAGTCATAGAAACATAGAAACATAGAGATAGGAACAGGAGTAGGCCATTCGGCCCTTCGAGCCTGCTCCGCCATTCAATGAGATCATGGCTGATCTTCGTCTGAGATCATAGCTGATCTTACCAGTTCAGTACCCCGTCCCCGCCTTTTCTCCGTAACCCTTAATCCCCTTAGCCTTCAGAAATATATCCAATTCTCTCTTGAAAATATTTATTGAATTAGCCTTCGCAGCCCTCTGTGGCAGGGAATTCCACAGGCTCACCACTCTTTGAGTGAAGAAATTCTTCCTCATCTCTGTTTTAAATGATTTGCCCGCTATTTTTAGACTGTGGCCCCTGGTTCTGTGCTCCCCGGCCATTGGAAACATTCTCTCTGAATTCAGCCTGTCCAGGCCTGCCATAATTTTATATGTTTCGATGAGATCACCTCTCAATCTTCTAAACTCCAGTGAGTACAAGCCCAAACTATTTAATCTCTCTTCGTAGGTCATTCCCGCCATTCCAGGTATCAGCCTGGTGAATCGCCGTTGCACTCTTTCCATGGCAAGAACATCCTTCCGCAGATGGGGCGACCAAAACTGTACACAATACTCCAGATGCGGTCTCACCAGCACCTTGTACAGCTGTAGTAAGGTATCCCTATTCCTATACTCGAACCCCCTTGATATGAAGGCCAACATACCATTTGCCTTCTTAATCGCCTGTTGCACCTGCATGCTCTCCTTCAGTGACTGGTGCACAAGAACACCCAGGTCCCTCTGCACTTCCCCATCTCCCAATCTATTGCCGTTTAGATAATAATCTACCCTCCTGTTTTTACCCCCAAAGTGGATAACCTCGCATTTATCCACATTATAGTGCATCTGCCACGTATCCGCCCATTCCCCCAACCTGTCCAAATCGCACTGTAGCCTCCTGACATCCTCATCAGAGCCCACCCCTCCTCCTAGTTTAGTGTCGTCAGCGAATTTGGAAATATTGCATCCAATTCCCTGATCCAGATCATTTATATATATTGTGAACAGCTGGGGTCCCAGGACAGATCCTTGCGGCACCCCGCTGGTCACTGCCTGCCACTCCGAAAACGAGCCGTTTATTCCAACTCTCTGTTTTCTATCCGCCAGCCAGTTCTCTATCCACGTTAATACTTTGCCCCCAATCCCATGAGCCTTAATTTTGCATGATAATCTTGTGTGTGGAACCTTATCGAAGGCTTTCTGGAAGTCAAGGTACACCACATCCACTGGCTCTCCCCCATCTATTTTACCAGTTACTTCCTCAAAAAATTCCAGCAGATTAGTCAAACACGATTTACCCTTTGTAAATCCATGTTGACTCTGTCCGATCCTTTCCCCATTTGTCAAGTGCTCCGCTATTTTATCCTTAATAATGGACTCTAGCATTCTGCCCACAACCGATGTAAGGCTTACTGGTCTATAATTCCCTGCTTTCTCTCTACCCCCCTTTTTAAATATTGGGGTAACATTAGCTACCCTCCAATCCACGGGTACTGTTCCCGAGTCAATGGAGTTCCGGAAGATGATCCTTAGAGCATCTGCTATCTCCAGGGCCACCTCCTTAAGTACCCTAGGATGTAGTTTATCAGGCCCCGGGGATTTGTCGGCCTTCAGTCCCCTCAACTTACCCAGCACCATATCCCTAGAGATACTAATTTCTGTCAGCTCCTCCCTCTCATTAGTCCCTATGTTTGCCGATATTCCTGGGAGGTTATTTGTGTCCTCCTTTGTGAATACAGAACCAAAGTATGAGTTTAATTGGTCTGCCATTTCCTTATTCTCCATTATATATTCTCCCGAATCGGACTGCAAGGGACCGACTTGGGATTTTACCAGTCTTTTCCTCCTGATATACCGATAAAAGCTTTTGCAGTCTGTCTTTATGTTTGCTGCAAGTTTACTTTCGTATTCTATATATGGTGGACAAAGGAAGTCATTAATTGCAGATGTGGCGAACAAACCGCAAGCCGTTCATTACACTTACATTTGCCCATAGACTTTCTATGGGCTTTTGCACTGGAACTTGTGGTGATTAGAAATCAAAAACACTGCATCGCCCTCTACAGGGGATCTGGGACCTTGGGCCAAGCAACTGTGTATCTCATTAACCAATCAGATTGAAGAATCCTTACTGAGGCATGCAGATTCTGGACCAGGAAATATAAGTTAGAATAGTGAATTCAATGGCAAATCATGTACACAAAGGGAAACAAAGAGAGGGAAAGAAAGATGGGATTAACAGAGAGAGATAAAAGAGACAGAAAGAAAAAGTATTAATTTTTTTTACATCTCCAACAATTTATATCTGAAGGAATGAGACTCCACATTTGTAAAAGTTATTTTTTAATGCCGGAGAGGTTGTTTGGCAGTAATTAAGACTTATCACGCCATTAAAAATGTACTTACACTGGAATGGACAAGCCCTAACTTTTTCTGGCATGTTTAGTGTGTATCTATCACATAAGTACCCAAACTTCACGTCGTCCCATGTTTTTGAATGCTGAGTCTCTCGGCAAGATACCGGTATCATGCAGCTTTTGGACGAGCAGGGCAACTCGGACAACTTCTTCAGACTTCTGCGGTTAACTGCGCGTGTACGGTCCGATTTACTCTTTAATGACGGTAAGCGCCGTTAGCCTCATCGTTATTTTTACCACAAAATCCAGGCCATTATATATCTAGAGTATGGGCCCCAATGATGCAGGGGTTAGCACAAGATGTAACTATAACAACGCAATTGCAACTGTGTATATTCTGTTAAAATAACTAATACCTTGGAGTGAGTTCAATTGCGACGACTAATCTGGATAAATCACACAAATTCCACTCTTGCATATTATGACACTGGGGGGGAAAAATTCATTTGGTTGCGCCTCCCGTTAGCGCCTTAAGAGGGCGCTAATGGGGCGCAAAGCAACTAGCGCCGCTCGCGAAATTGACCAGACATTTTGCGGCGGCGCTAAACAATACCGCCTGATCTCCTGCGCACGCAGATCTTGACGTCATTCGAGAGTGCAACGTCCTTGTGACGCCCCAGAACGGAAATTGAGTGGCGCCCCCCTCCTTTCCGCCTCGCGCAACCAAGGACAGGTAGACTGGAACGCTTCCCAGTCGCTGTGGGGCTGGGGGGGGGGCGCTATTGAAAGGGGGCCTCTTCCTGGCTTTTGTGTGGTAACCATTTTTGCACCACTCGTTCTGAGCGAGAGACAGAGAGACTTTTGCATTGAGTCAACGTTGTCTGAGGTAGTTTTGGCTTCTGACCATAACTTTGCAGGTACTTTAGTTTAAGACCTTCATAACTTTGATTTATGACCTTCATAACTTTGATTGCCTAGATACTATGGGGGCTGCAATGGATGGGGGCGTCGTCCTGCTCCATCACATTCGGAGGGCACAGAGACGCAGAGAGAGAGTGGCAATCAGGACCAGATGGAGGAGGGCCAACAGGCCTCTGTACAGGAGACCTTACCCTCCCAGGGTATTTCGCCAACAGTTCTCCTACATTAATATGTCTGAGGAGCAGTGTTTGCGAAGGCTGCGCTTCAGCAAGGAGGTGGTCACTGAGCTCTGCCACCTGCTTCAGCCAGATCTGCAGCCTCAACTGAGGAGCAGGATGTCTCTTGTCAGTGGCAGTGAAGATAACAGTGGCTCTCAACTTTTATGCCACCGGCTCATTTCAATCAGCTACTGGGGACATCGCCAATATCTCCCAGTTCGCGGTGCATTGCTGCATCCGTCAGGTCACAACTGCTCTCTTTAAAAGGAGACGAGAGTACATCTCTTTCCCCATGACTCCGGACAAGCAGCAAGAACGCGCAATGGGCTTTGCGATGATGGCGGGATTCCCCATGGTGCAGGGCGCCATTGACTGCACGCATGTGGCTTTGCGTGCGCCGCATGAGAATGCCGAGGATTTCCGCAACCGAAAGGGCTTCCATTCCTTAAACGTTCAGTTGGTCTGTGACCACAGACAGCTGATACTCGCTGTCAATGCCCACTTTCCTGGCAGCAGCCACGATGCCTTCATCCTGCGCCAGACTTCTGTGGCAGACCTTTTCCAGGCATCGCATCACCCAGGTGGTTGGCTTCTCTGGGACAAGGGATATCCTCTGTGCACCTGGCTGATGACACTGCTCCGTATGCCCAACACCCCTGCTGAGCTGCGATACAACAAGAGCCATCAAGCTACCAGGAACATCGTTGAGCACACAATCGGCGTGCTCAAGCAACGGTTCCGCTGTCTGGACCATTCTGGAGGAGCCCTTCAGTACTTGCCTGAGCGAGTCTCCCATTTCGTTGTTGTGTGCTGCATGCTGCATAACCTTGCAATCCTCAGGACCCAGCCAATGCCACCAGGCATTGGAGCACCACCAGAGGAGGAGGAGGAGGAGGAGGAGGAGGAAGATCATCAGCAGCACCAAGGCGGGAGGGAAGCACACAATGTACAAAGTGGAAGGGCCGTCCATCAAAGGCTCATAGCAAGTCGCTTCTAGGCCCCTTCTGAGGAAATGGCTTCTGCCATTCAAACAACCTGAATGAAACCAACCCGCAACCCCTAAGCCGGTCAAGGCAACCATGATTGCAAAGACCAAACATGTACATTTTGAATACAAAAACTTATTTATTTTACAAACTCTGTGTGTCTCATTTCCGCATGACAAACTAATAGAAAGAAACACAAAAAAAACAGTCATTAACATAACTGGCTCTCACAACCTGGAGACAATGTCCAAAACAGTTTTAAAAAATTTGACCACGAACCTCGGCCTTTAATAAAACAATGACCAACATTTTGTCACACCTCCTACTTTTTGCCCTTCGAGGGTGATCTCCTTCCCTTGCACACTTCCCCCCTTCCCACCCTGCAGCTCCTCCGTAATGGGACCCCAGTGGCTGCAGCAAGGCTGGTGGAAGGCTGCTGATTGTCACAACCTGAGACTGCAGATGCCCTTGAAGGACGGCCTCGACCAGCTCTGGGCCTGGAGGGCCCGGCTGCAGACTGCACCAACTTTGCATGGGCGGCAGCAGTCTGTCCTACAGGCGGTGGCAAGTGCAGTGGAGAAGTGACAGTGGTGGCAGCAGGAATGCTGTCATCTTGAGAGAGGACAGCAACTCCCTGCTCGACCGACACACTGGCACTCCCACGGGGCAGCACTTCAGCACCCGGAGCAATCTGCTGGAGCACAGATTGCTGGCCTGTTGCGGCACGGTGAGAGCCCTGGGGAAATGTGTCCAAACCAGCAAGGATGGCAGCAGTCAGTGCTCGCGTGGCCTCAATCTGAGTCTGCATGAGAGCAGTCTGAGATGGGCTCATAGCAGCCAGTGACTGCATTGCAACATTTGCGTGGCATCCGCCTGTGCTGCAGCGAAGTGCTCCACACTCCTTGCCAGTGATTCAATGCATTCGGGCACCCTTCCCACTGCACCCATGAGCTCAGTGTGCCTGTGCTCTGCCTGGGCGTTCATTTCAGCGAGGACCCGCTCCTCCTCTGCGTCCAGTGCAGTAGGACTCGATGGCATACCCTCCCTCCGGGGAGAAGGCCCCCGAGCTTCCCTACCCCCATCGCGTTGCTGCAGCCCGCTGGGTCCTGGAGCTTCACCCTCATCAGACCATTCACCCCTGCTCCCCTCCAGGGAAGGCGTGTTCCCAGTGTGGGCATGGGCTTCCTCGGGAGAGGGTGGCGCTGATGCTCCGGCTTCCTCTTCCTCCTCGCCTTCAGCTTCACTCCCACTGGCAGCTTGAGGGCCTGTCTCCTCACTTGGTGAATCACCATCTGAAAGCAGGGAGGTACAAGAGTGGCTTTAGCGTGAGGACAGGGTGGCAGCAAGGGAGGAATGAGTGCAGCGATTTAGTAATTTGGATTGAAAGTGTCAAAGGCTGGTGTTGTGAGGAACAAGTGGAAGGAGAGAAGACAAGAAGGTGATGGACCTTACCATTGCTGTCCAGAACGGGGCCGGCGTCTCCAGTGGCGATGGGACCAATCACCCGGCTTGCCACAATGCTCTAGACGCGCACCTCAAGATTGCTGAGGGGTTGCAGCTGAGGCCACCCTGCACCCGTCCGTTGCTGATGTCTCCTATTATGAGATAGCTTGGCCTGCAAGAAAAAGGACGGCGTGTGAGTAAATATACAGCCATGGTCTTGCCTGATGTGCCTCCCATCATTGAATAACCCTTACTGTATGCAAAGTGTGGAATGTGCGTGTGTGTTTGATGAAAGGGCCATAGGTGTTGGATGAGTGTTGGGCATTGGGGCTTTTAAGACCCTCTGGCCATAGAGTGAGGGAGAGATGGAGAGGTTTTGAAAAAAAGCCACTCACCCTGACGACCCGAGTGAGGTCGTTGAACTTTTTCCTACATATGGGTCCTGGGCACCATGCTGCTTGAGGAGACTCTCTGAGCCACACTCTTCTGTACTCGTGTGGCAAAGGCCTCCTGCCACTCTCTGGGTACAGTATAGATCTTCTGCGCTCCACCGCGCCAACCAGAGCCGCCAAGGCCCGCTCGCTGAAGCGCTGTGCTCGCTCCCTGGCCCCCTCCATAGCCCTTGGCTGGAAGATTTAGGCACAGGTCTGTCCAGGCTGAGATTCAAGGCTCCAATGAGCAGGGTGTGGCTGGAGAGCAAGATCGACCCTCCCCTTTAAGAACTGACCGGCGCCAATGTGTCTGTGTTCAATCGGTAACTGACAGCACCTGCGCTGCGCCCGCCCTCTGAGGTAGCACCTCGCTCCTCGGCCTTAGCGCTTTAAGAGAGGTGTGTAGCACCTGATTTAGCGCTCCAATCACCTCCAGGGGCGATAAAAGCCAAGTTTGCAGTCGGAGGCGATAATTAGCGCCAGGCGCTAAATTTTGCTCACGGCCGATAACGGCGCCCCAAACAAGGCTATACTGAATTTCTCCCCCTGGATCTCCTCAGTCAGATTACAGCCTTGTATTCATTCCTACCTGATGATTATTCTACACGTATATTTAGCCTTGAACAAAAGATGTGTAGAGCTATATTTAGCTTTGACCAATAATATGCCTTGTTTGCATGGCAAACCTTTAAAGAGGAGTTTTAATTAATTTAGAATTTTCAGTAACAGAAAGAAGCAACTAGCAGGTGCTTGGTGCTTTGGAAAGTATACCGATCTATCTTTTGTAACTTACACAGTTACACTCAGAGGTGGAGATAAGTGGTATCGTATTTAATAAATGTTTATTAATTTTAGAAATGTGATTTGTGTGATGTCTTTTTAAAAAGAACTGTAACTAAATGAAATGTTTGTGACTTAGTGTTCCAAAATCCTTTGACCCTCAATATATTTTTGTTGTCTCCAGCTTTATAGGTTTAACAAATTAAAGTTTAGTTATTTACTACCCCTTCTGTTTCACTTTAACAATTCCTGGCACGTTGCAAAAGTAACTTGTACAACTCTGCTTTACAGAGCTCGCAGTCTGCCTCATAAAACTCCTTTGGCTTGATCGAACCGAGAATAGCTTCAGAACTATTTCTTTGTATAAGTGAATAGTGAAAGTTGCTCGTTTGGAAACAGGATGACTGACAATATTACTGGTGAAAAATAACACTCGACATTTATTTTTAGCATTAACCAGAAGACAGATTATATCAAAAAAATTAATTGCCCATATTGTCACCGAACATTATGGATGGAACAGATTATGTCTTAATGGATTGACCAGGGCCATCTGTCGCTTTGTAACCTTTTACTTTGGGCAGTATGTGGATGGCATTAGCTGAGTTGGAGCATCAGTGTCTCCTTTCATTTATTGTTAATTGTTTTAAATAGCAGTAGTTTTAAGTTATGTATTTATTTTATTGAGCTGTTTCTTTGCTCTGTTTTATTTAGAAATTTGCACAGTTCGGGTCGATCAGCAGTGATTAGTGATTGCCACCTTTGTTCTCTTGCTCCAGCACTTAAGCTTGCGTGAACTTCCATTCAATTATAGCTGTTTTAGAAGGGCAATGGTTATGTTGTCCAGCACTTTACTAGTGACTACATGTTTAAATTTGTTTAGTCTGTAATTTGAACAATGCTGACAAAAATATTTTGGATAACTTGCTGGTGCTGTGGGCTGGTACCATTAATTCAGCTCTTGTTCTCAGTTTCTTGACTGCTGGAGATGAACAAATGATTTGTTTTCTGTCCTCCATCTGTTGAAGCTCATAACTCGTGCAGGGACATCTTCCCATTCCACTGGCGGCCCTCCGGTACTTCTCCCAAGTGGCCACCCTTCATATGTGAGATTTTTTACAGTGAACTGAACCAACCCATCTCCTACCAGTCAGTCACATGTTCACTTCCACAGACAACAGTCTTTCCTCTCCAACCCACGGCTCCGAGGCTAATTCTATTATTCCTCACTACTGCTACCTGAGATCAGACAATGTAGCTCAGGCCAGTGTTAATGTGAGGCCGCCTTTGTTTGTGTGGCTCAGTGTCGTACCATGTGTGCATTCAGCCAGTTAACCATTAGGGAGCTGAACAATTTTTAAAATGTATTTTTTAGCTGAAGATTTGGTTTCAGTTCGGGGGGGGAAAAACTCAAGAGCAACATAAGACAGCTGGGCGTGGGTTCACTCCCATGATACCTTACCTAGTCATCTTTGGGTTTCTGTTGTACACCTTGTAGTTGGCTCAGAGGAGCAGTGACCAAGCTCTGAGCAGATGCCTTGTCCACCCCACTTCTAGCCTTCTAGACTTAGGGAAGGATGCAGGAAAGAAAATAATTAGAAAAATAAGTCCTTATGCATACCATTTTTTTTAACGATTCTATCCAAACAAACATCCAATACAGGAAACTTTTTTATCCGGCACCGACGTGGTGCCGGTTCATCAAAAATTCCGGATAACCGAGCGCTATAGTAAAAGATACGGAGAGCTGAGAGCTCCGTATAAAGCAACAAACCCAGTTGCTTAGCAACAAACCCTGTTGCTTAGCAACAGCTGCAGAACAATGGCCACAAGTTCCAAGCGTCTCTGTAGCTTAGCAACAGCTGCAGCCACACCCTTGCACAGCAACAGTCGAGGAAGGCAAGTACAATATGAAGTAAAACTTACCGGAACCTACTCCTGAATTTTGCCGGTTAACCGAGATTTCCGGTTATTTAGGTGCCGGTAAATTGAAAGTTTCCTGTACCTTGGCTTAGTGGTCGCACTCTCACCTCTGAGTCAGAAGGTTCAATCCCCACGCCAGAGACATGAGCACCTAATGGGCCGGATATTGAAGCCATGTTGACGACGCTATTAACGTGCAAATCAGCCAGCAAATTCAGGGATTAAGAGATACCCTGTGACTTGTGATTGTTCAGAACTTGCCGGTCCATTTATGCCACTCCGCCGTTTGCTTTGCACAAGCAGCATCTCACCCAGACCTCCCCGTTATTTTTAAGAACTTGCTGGATTTGCACATTAATTAGCCATTAAACTCACTGCAGAAAGTTAAGTCTAGTAACTAATACCATAAGTACCCCTATTAACAATGTGATAATTGTTAATGAATGCCAATCAACCCCTCTGCCCCAGAAAGTGAACAACTGAACCTGTGGAATCTCACTCCTTCAGGTAGTGAATTGTTGTCGGAGATTTTTAAAATATCAAGTTTAAAAAATGTTACCTTTTTTTCTTTCTTTTTCCTTTCAGTCTCTCTTTTTTCTCTCTCTCTCCTAATCCAATCTTTATTTCTCTTTCTGTACCTGATTTGACTCTAATTTACCCTTCTTCTGAGTTCTTCCTCTGTTTCTTTCTCAATCCTTAAATCTCATTGGTTAAGGAGCTACACTGTTGGTCCTGTCGTTCACTAAGGTCCCAGATGTCCTGCAAGTTAGGATGCAAAAGATTTTTGAGCTGAATGATGCAGGAAAAAGTCTAACTAACAGCACACTTCATAACATGCCCTGCTCCAGCAAGTTCTGGCCCAATCTTGGCTGACACATCAGTGCAGCACTGAGGGAATGTTGCACTGTTGGAGGTGCCATCTTTCAGATGAGAATTAAACTAAGGCCACGTCTATTCTCTTTGGTGGATGTAAAAGATCCCATGGCACTATTTGAAGAAGAACAGGGAAGTTCTCCCTCAACCAACAGCAATAAAACAGCTTATCTGGCCATTTATCTCATTGCTTTTTATGGGACCTTGCAGTGCTTTAGTTTGCCTACATTAGAACAGTGACTACATTTCAGAAGTATTTCATTGGCTGTGAAATGTTAGATCCGGGTATCTTAATGTTGTGTCCTTAAATAATCAGACAACAGACTGCAGGGAATGATCAACAGGTGTTTACTGAATGAGGGTTCAAACTGCAACTGACTGTACAGATCACTACTCAGGGTTTATATACAGGTGTGGTCACTGCCGGTACTGCAGTATACAGGAGCTGTAAAAGTAGTTCTCCCCTTAAAGGTACATACATTACAATTCCTCCTCTTTTAGATTAACAGTACCATAACACTCATTTAACAATTAAATATCAAACTAATTACAATTAACACTTTTAACATGCAACATTAGCTGAAAATAGTCTATTTATAAATTCAGTCTTTGGGGAGGCTTCCTGATCCTTTCTGGATAGCGCCTTTCCCGAGTGTCTTGCTCTTGGTGCGGAGGCGATTCTGGCCCCCTGTCGTCGGTTGGTTCATCAGCTTCCGATGCTACTGTTTCTGAGGTAGATGCGACCTGTACGTCGGGTTCCTCACCAGGTACGTATGGCCGAGACATGGGGTTGACTCGTTCCTGTGACTCTAGGATCTGGTCAGCATGGCGTCTCACAATGTTCTCCCCAACATCCACTGTGTACATTAGCGGCCCCTGCCATGCGCATATCGTTCCTGGTTGCCATTTCTCTGTTTGGTAGTCGCGGGCCAAGACTGGTTGCCCTACATTGAAGCTCCTTGTCGGCTTCTCATTGATGTGCTGGAATTGCTTATTCTCAACATCTCTTTGTACATTTGGTCTGAGCAAATCCAGACGAGATCTCAACCTTCGGTTAAAGAACATCATGGCCGGGGCCTGGTTGGTGACTGCATGTGTCGCATTTCTGTAGGCTAACAGGAAATTGTCCAGCTTATGCTGCAGTGGAATGTCGTCATCGCACATGGCCTTTACTGCTTTTTTAAAGGTTTGTACGAACCTCTCGGCCAATCCATTTGTGGCTGGATGATACGGGGCGGATGTGTAATGCCTTCCCCAAATCTTCGAAACTCTTCAGACACAAACTGTGGTTCGTTATCAGAGCAAATCTGCTCTGGCAAGCCGTTCCTGGCAAAAATGGTCCGTACAACTGCAATAGTTTTCTCCGTGGTGGTGGAGGACATTTTGATCACCTCAGGCCATTTCGAGTGCGCATCCACGGCTATTAGAAACATTGAGTCCATGAATGGACCAGCAAAATCAATATGCACCCGTTGCCATGGAGATGAGGGCCACTCCCATGGGTGTAGAGGGGCATGTGGTGGTGCATTTTGGACCTTCTGGCATCCTGAGCAGCTCTTTTTCAGGTCCTCGATTTGCTGATCGATCCCCAACCACCACACATAAGCCCTAGCAAGGCTTTTCATTTTCACCCCTCCCAGATGACCTTCGTGAAACTCATTGAGCACTCTCTCCCTTAACTTGGGTGGAATTACCACTCGGGATCCACACATCAAAGTCCCCTGGCATGCTGACAGCTGTTCTCTTCTGGATGAGAATGCTGGCAACAGTGAGTCGCCATGTGCTGGCCATCCCTTCACCGTCAAATCATATACCCGAGACAGTGGTGGGTCATTTCGGGTCTCCTTCTCTATACCAGCGTTAGTTACTGGCAAGCATTCAATTATAGTCGAATGAAATATTTCGACAGGATCCACTGCTGGTGCTTCCTCCGCAGTAGGCAGTGGCAGGCGTGATAGCCCATCAGCGTTTCCATGCTGTTTCGTGCCCTTATACTCGATTTCATATTGGTGCGCCCCTAGAAAAAGGGACCATCTTTGTAGCCATTGCACAGTCATCACTGGAACGCTCTTCTTTGGATTAAAGATGGAGACAAGTGGTTGGTGGTCAGTCAGCAAGGTGAACTTCTGCCCGTGCAGATAGTGATTGAACTTTTTCACTCCCCACACTAGGCTGAGGGCCTCCGTCAATCTGGGCGTAGTTACGCTCGGCTGAGGTTAGTGACCGAGACGCAAAGGCTACTGGCCTCTCCGAGCCGTCTGGGAATTTGTGTGACAGCACCGCTCCAATGCCATAGGGTAATGCATCACACGCCAACCGAATTGGTAGTGCTGGGTTGAAATGAGCCAACACCTCTTTTGATGTGATCAATGCTTTGCTCTTCTGGAAAGCTCGTTTACATTCGTCACTCCACTTCCATGGTACCCTCGTTTGCAGTAGGGTGTTCAGTGGGTGTAGTACGGTAGACAAATTCGGCAAGAACTTATGGTAGTAGTTCACCAGCCCGAGGAACGACCTCAGTTGTGACACATTTTCCGGTGCTGGAGCCTTGACTACTGCCTCAATTTTTTCAGGGGACTTATGTAACCCCTCTATCAATAACGTGGCCACAATACGAGATCTGCTTCTGGAAAAACTCGCATTTGTGGCGATTAGCTCGGAGCCCATATTCCTTCAATCTAGTGAGCACCTGCTCCAGGTTGGCGAGGTGATCACTGTCATTTTCGCCCGTGACCAGGATGTCGTCCAAATAACACTGGGTCCCTGGAATCCCTTGCAGGACTTGTTCCATTGCCCTTTGCCAAATAGCCGGAGCTGATGCTACCCCGAACACCAGCCGGTTGTATTGGTAGAGACCTTATGAGTGTTGATCGTGAGGTACTGTTTCGAGGCTTCTTCTACCTCCATTTGCAGGTACGCCTGGGCCAGATCAATCTGAATGAAGCGTTTCCCTCCAGAGAGCGAGGCAAAAATATCTTCAATCCGCGGAAGTGGATATTGTACAGTGTGAAGGACTGGGTTCACTGTCACCTTAAAGACCCCACAGATGCGAACCTTCTTTGGTTCCCCAGGCGTATTACTCAACGACCTCTTCATTACAGGAACAATGGGTGTAGCCCACTCGCTCCAGTCCACTTTGGACAGTAAGCCTTAAAAAACTTTGGGCTTGCATTTTCCTCTATTTTGATCGTCGCTGTTATGCCTTTTGGTGTTCCGAGTCCCTGCTGGAACACTTCTTGTGCGTCAGTTAGCATTTTTGACAGTCGTCCAGGTGTGACGTCGTCATCCTTTTTGGCATCTACAGTCAGTGCTTGTATGGAATGCCAATCTAGCTGTATCTTCCGGATCCATTCACGTCCTAGTAGTGGTGGTCCTCCATCTGGCAATACATATAGGTCCATTTTTGGTGTTTCCTTGCCGTTATATATAACGTTCACCCTTATTTTTCCTTTGGGGTAGACTTTTTGTCCCGTGTACGTCTTCAAGACAATCTTTGTATCTCTCAAGGGTATATGTGAGAATAGCTGCTTGTAGTCCCTTCGGTTTATGACTGTTAGGGCTGATCCTGTGTCCAATTTCATTTTCACTTGGACTCCTGCTATCTTGAGCATGACCCAGATAGTTTGGTGATCCTTCGTTTTGATCACATTATGTAGTTTCAGACAACCCAACTCCTTGCTTCCGGAGTCTGTATCACTCTTCTGTTCGTCTGAACTACTCTCCGTCACCTTATGTACCTTCTTGTACTTCTCCTGTGGAGATTTCTTGCTGCTGGTTTTCTTTCCTGACCTGCAGACTCTTGTTATGTGTCCTACTTTTCCACACTGTCTGCACACTTTGTCCTTGAACCAGCAATCATTATGGTCGTGTGTTGTTCTGCCGCAGCGATAGCACTTCACTGTTCCGTATGACATTTCATTTGTGCCATATTCTTGCGATCTCCGTTGTATCTCTGCAGCGCCCCGTGCGGCTGCTTCGTGTGATACTACAATGCTGAAAGCCTTGTCCAGCGTAAGATCCTTTTCTGATAGAAGCCGTTTCTGGGTTCCTTCACTTTGAAGCCCACACACAAACTTGTCCCTTAAAGTACCTGCTCGTCCCGTTCCAAACTGGCAGTGTTTCGATAGCTTGTGCAGTTCCGTTAAATACTCAGCATTACTTTCATCTTTATGCTGGTTCCTTTTGTGAAACTTAAATCTTTCTGCTATCAGCAGCGGTGTGGGGTTTAAGTGGTCCTGCAGGATTGACACTATGTTTTCAAAATCCTTTTCTACTGGCTTCTCTGGGGTTACTAGGTTTCATAGTAAGCCATACGTTTTTGCACCCATTGAATTCAACAATACCAGCGCTTTCTTGTCATCTGGCACTTCATTCGCCTTGCAGTATACTTCTATGCGTTCGACATATGTCGTCCAATCTTCGACTTCATTGTCGAATGCTGTGATACTGCCACTCTTCAGCATTTTTGGGTGTGGTTAGACTGGCTTAAAATGGCGTCTCCCGCCCTTCCCTTTCTTCCTCGCTGCAGCTTAAAATGGCGTCTCCCGCGCTTTCCTTTCTTCCCCGCTGCGGCTTAAAATGGCGTCTCCTGCGCTGCTGCCAACGCCGCTCTCGGCTGTCCTCGTGGCAAATGGCGACGCCCTGTGGGTTTCGTGCGCTGCTCCTGCGCTGCTGTCAATGCCGCTCTCTGCGGTCCTCATGGCAATGGCAGCGCCTCGCGTTTTCCTGCGCGCCTCTCTCCCCCGTTGACGCTGCTCGGCCCTTGAACACCGGCTGCGCTCTGCTCTCTCTTGCCTCTCTCCCCCGTTGACGCCGCCCGGTACTGAACACCGGCTGCGCCCTGTGCGCTCTGCCCTCTCTCTCTCCCCCGTCGACGGTGCTCGGCCTTTTTCTGTGCCGCTCGGTCGGCTCTAGCCGCCGCTGTCCGGGAAGGGTCTGCGCAGTACCTGTTGCCAGCCCGTTTCGCTGGACCACCGTGACTGGAAAGCCAAGCCTGGCTCTCGACAGCCTCCCCTGCGATGCTCAAATCTCCGCTGGATGACTGGGCGGTTGCCCGTGGTCGACGCCTGTGCTTCTGGACTCGACCTCTTTCCACTGTTCTCCAGGAGCGAATCCCTGGGAGGTGATGCAGAGTTGCAGGTAGGTTCAAATCTGCGTCGTCGCCAATGTTCGATCTGGGTATCTTAATGTTGTGTCCTTCAATAATCAGACAAAAGACTGCAGGGAACGATCAACAGGTGTTTACTGAATGAGGGTTCAAACTGCAACTGACTGTACAGATTACTACTCGGTTTATATACAGGTGTGGTCACTGCCGGTACTACAGTATACAGGAGCTGTAAAAAGTAGTTCTCCCCTTAAAGGTACATACATTACATGAAGCACATCAGGATATCCTGAGAATGGGGAAAGCCATTATATAAATGTGAGTTTGTTCTTTCATTACCTCTGAAACTAAATGCCTTTTACACTCATACGCTGCACTGACAGACACAACAGGCCACTTTGGGTGCGTACGCGTACATACGGGCCATGCAAGTTTCGGGTTTAGGCGTGTGAAGCGCATGCGCGAAAACACGGAACTTGCGATCTGTCGCATCCCCGGGGAAAGGGCATTCGCGGGCGGAGAGTTGAGCTATCTGTCCATCTTCTGTCCAGTGAATGGTCGTGAAATTCTTACGCCTGGTAAAATCCTGCGTATTAGTCGGGGAAAGTCGTCTTGCTGTAACAAGCACACTTTTACTGCACTCAGGCCTATCCTCATCACTTCAGCTTTGATCGGTGTCTTCTCCCAACAACCTCCTTGCACAGCACGTACCAAAAGCATTTGCACCCTGTTTCTGTGCACGTGTTAGGGTCCAGCTCTTGGCACTGCAGCAAACTGGACACCAGCCCAACACACTTCAGTTCTCAATTGCTATGTTTCTCCAGTCTGTCAAAAAAAATAATGCTTCCAGTTAAAGAAAATAAAATAAACTTAGCAGGAAGAAAAATGTAAAAGTAGCAATTTTCTCTCTCATACTCCAGCTTAATGTCCTCGATATTTGTGTTTTTTTTAAACTCAGATTTCTACTGCGAGGGATATTTCACAAAGGATCTCCCTCCCTGCGAGGTGACTCTGAGCATCCTGGAGTTGCCTGTATTGCAAATAACAGGTGATGCGACTTCATACTGGGTGCTGCCTTACCCTAGGACACTGTGCTACAGCGGGGGTTGGTTGTAAATGGCTGAAATCATTAGACTGGAAATTAAGGACTGAAAGAGTTAAAGATAGATGCATATTTTAAAAATAACAAATAGTAATTGTAAATAGAGCAGCTGTAATTGGCACAGCTGGTTTGGAAATCAGTGATGAAGATTGCTTTAATATAAATAGGTGAAGGGAAACTGATGTAATACAGAGGCACTCCTAGTGCAGCAGGACTATGTTGTGAATCTATGGGCTGGATTCTCCTCTTCAAGTTCCGACAGGGTGGGTCTTCCACTGGCTCCTCTCCGCCCCAATCCCAACTGATTTTCCTGGATCGGGGATGGGTGGGGGGTAGTTGCGCTCATCACTCCCAGTGGGATTCCTGCTGCCAAGAAGGAGTTCTGCTAGTGCCCGGCTACAAAATTCTGGCACTGCCACTACTGCACCAGAAGAGGTGGCTGGGCATTTAAAGGGGCTGAACAGCCCCGATGATTGGGAAATCAGCAGCCCGAGGCATACACAGGAAGGTAAGTGGTGGCCAGATTTGGAGGAGGAAGAGGATGCTACAAGGCTCTCTCTCTCTCTCTGGGAGCTCAAGGGCTTTACCGTCACTTCCTGGGGCCTACTTGCACTTTCCACATGGCAATCTTGGGAAATGGTAGTAGCTAGGGCGGAAGCAGGAAAATCCACTGAGGGCCTGCCATTTGCATGTGGAGGGAAGGGAACGCGTGTCCAGCAGCAGTCCCGGTGATGAACAAGTGGTAGGCCTGAAGACCAGAATTTTCTCTCATTCTCTGGCACTATCCCAGCCCATTTCGGACACGATTGCAGAGAAGACTCCAGTTTAGTGGGTTTAAGGTCTAACTGGCAGATCGATTCACACAGTTTATAATGAGTGTACTGGCCGCGCTAGACGTGCTCCTATCTAGTTATCCAGCAAGTTAAACACTTATTCAAAAATAATTCTTCTGAAGCCAGTTGCTGTTTTGAAGCTTTACTTGAACAAATTTGTGAAACTGTAAACAAAGATAAAGTATGTTTTGTACATAAACTGAGTACTATACATTCAATATTACATAAGATATAAACATATTTGTGTCTGTGTGGAGTTTGCACATTCTCCCCGTGTTTGCGTGGGTTTTCTCCGGGTGCTCCGGTTTCCTCCCACAGTCCAAAGATGTGCGGGGTTAGGTTGATTGGCTATGATAAAAATTGACCCTTAGTGTTAGGGGGATTAAATACGTGGGGATAGGGTGGGATATGTGTTGGTGTAGGGGTTACGGGGATCGGGTGGGATATGTGTCGGTGCAGGCTCGATGGGCCGAAATGGCCTCTATCTGTACTGTGGGGTTTCTGTGTGTGTGTGTGTGATATTTACAACAGTAGAATAGACTAATTGTATAACTAACTAACATTTGGACTAACTTCTATAACTATCAAATATTAACCTTTTATAAACATAGTATTATCAAAATACTACTCTGACAACGTTGCTATTATGCTAAGGAACAAAGATACTCACAGATATTGCGCTTGGCCTAACATATGAAATCAGATTACATTGGATTGTAAACCCTTATGGAATCCTCCATTACTGCCAGGTTTTTCCTGGAATTCTACTTCCTGTGTTACACAGGAAGAAAGGAACAAAGGTCAAATGACTTCACACAGGAAGAAAGATCAGATGACCTTTCCAGCATACAAACTGTTAACACAATAACCACCACCAGAGGGTGCTATCTGCACACACAAAATGTTCACTGCATGTAAAAAGCCCATTGGTTCAAAACAATGAGGCTTTATGAAACACACAAGAACCAGCCGCTGACTATTATAATTCATACACTCTACACCAATGTTCCCTCTGAGGTGTGTGGCCACGTGGCCGTGCGCCAATCGGGAGGTCCCTCGCAGGCCGCTCACCAGCTGCTGTTGCTGGAAGATACTGTGTATGTGTGTTCGCTGTGTGGCCATGCCACAAATTTAAAGGGACCACGCACTTAGACCACAATTTAGAGAACATTGCTTTGCACCACACAAGATGTGAATACTACTTTCTTTTCCTGCAATTCTTCTTTTAGCCTCAGGTTGACCCTTGTCGTCTTGGGTCTGTTAACGGTACAACAGGTGTTTACTCAACGTGGCTCACACTAGAACTGATCTGTACAGATTACTACTCAGTATTATATACAGGTGTGGTCACTGCCGGTACTGCAGTATACATGAGCTGTAAAAGATAGTTCCCCCCTTAAAGGTATATACATTACAGGGTCCATATTTTCATTCTCAGTAAGGGTAGCATTTAATACGCCTTTATAATAGGGGTCCGCATTAGATAATTGAGAACTTTAACGTTTGGTTCAGACTATTAGCTAAATTTTAATCGAGGTGGGTTATTTAGGAAAATAAGCTTGAAATATCAGGAATCGTCCAGTGTTCCTCAAAAGAACACTCTGCACACTGTATCTGCGTAATAAGTGTGCGTGTGGCTTGCAACTGAAACCTCAATAGACCCGGCTTCTCTGCCTGAGTGAACTGAGAGACTGTTGTATTTTTTCACTGTCATTCCCTGAACAGATGCTGACGTATCTTCATCATTCTTCATCTAGCTGCTGTTATCATGTTGTACCTTCTGTTCATCATAATTGAATCCTACCTGTGAGTTAATCTTGACACATTCGCTGCTGAAGATTTCACACAGATTCAAACGCTGTTTATGGTGCACGATCGTTTTTACTGCTTCCAATAATGCGAGCTCATTTTCTACTGCCTAACACTAACCTTTTAATTAAAAAAAAAACACTATTTTGAATTGCAATAATCAAAGCAATTAATATACCTGCAGTGCTTCCTTATGAATATCTTTTTATTGTATAACTGAAAACCATTATTCATGCTGAGCATGTAGTGCAACATAATACAACACAGATAAAAATCTGATCTTTTAACCCATCTTTCTGTAGCAGTCAGTTATCTTATATCTTGTATGTGCAAGAACACACAATGTGAATTATAAGATGAAACAGTTGTGCCTTTCCAGTGTGATCGTCTACATCAGTGTTGTCAAATAGAAATTGTAAACTGCCCACAGATGTGGCTACGGTGACACCATTGTAGCCACATGCATTAATTTTAGCAGAAAACGCCTTGCATACACTTGCACAATACGGTTCAATTTTAGAAACGCACACAGTTCCACTATTGTCTAGGGAAAAAAATCTTGTGGTTTCATATGCGGCTTGTTAATTTTTTATTTCTTTTCTCTAATTCTGTGCTCACAGTCTAGGATTTAATGACCCTTTTCAGCCGCGCTAACTACGTCTTGCGGCATCTCAAAGACTTTGGCCTACAAATTTGTTTGGGCCAGTTTTCAAGTGCCAAATGAGCACAGGGAAGAATGATCCCTGCACCCAAAGCTGAAAGCCCGAGTATCGCAAGAAAGTGGTTCTTGATGGGCGACATCTAAATAATTGCGGCCAGGTACCTGCCAGGCCTCTGCAGTCAGCTCGCCAGACTGAAGGGTGGGGGGGCGAGGACAGTGAGAAGCGGGTGCTGATCGTGTAGGACAGCAGCTTTCAGCAGTGCTGTGGAGCCGGGAGGGGCACTCCTGTTCCTCCTGGCTGCACATCAATTAAAAACAAATAATTAAACTTACCTTTTCAGTGGTGGCCGCTGACGAGAGTAATACAGTAAACATGGGGGACATTAATGTACATATAGACTGGGCAAACCAAATTTGCAGTAATAGTGTGGAGGACGAATTCATGGAATGTATGCAAGATAGTTTTCTAGATCAGCATGTTGAGGAACCAACTAGGGAACAGGCTATTTTAGATCTAGTATTGTGCAATGTGAAAGGGTTAATTAATAACCTTGCAGTAAAGGGGCCTTTAGGGAAGAGTGGCCACAATATGATAGAATTTTATATTAAGTTTGAAAGTGACTTAGTTAAATACGAAATTAGGGTCTTAAATCTAAACAAAGCACACTACAAAGGTATGAGGGGCGAGTTGGCAAAGGTAGATTGGGAAACTACATTAAAAGGTATGACTGTAGGCAAGCAATGGCTAGCATTTAAAGAATTAATACATCATTTACAACAAATATACATTCCTTTAAGGCACCAAAAACCCCACAGGAAAAGTGGTCCCACTGTGGCTAGCAAGAGAAGTTAAAGATAGTATTAGATCAAAGGAAGAAGCTTATAATGTTGTCAAAAAGAGCAGTAAGCCTAAGGATTAGGAACATTTTAGAATTCAGCAAAGGAGGACCAAGAAATTGATAAAGAAAGGGAAGATAGAATATGAGAATATACTAGAAAGAGACATAGAAACAGACTGTAAAAGCTTCTGTAGTTATGTAAAAAGGAAAAGATTAGCAAAAGTAAATGTTGGGTCCCTTACAGGCTGAGACAGGTGAAATATAATGGGGAATAAGGAAATGGCAGAGAAATTAAACAAACACTTTGTGTCTGTCTACATGGAAGAAGACGCAAAATACCTCCCGGAAATAGTGGAGAACCAAGGGTCTAGCGAGAGTGAGGAACTGAAAGTAATTAGTATTAGTAAAAAAAAAATAGTACTGGAGAAATTAATGAGACTGAAAGCCAATAAATCCCCTGGACCTGATGGCCTACATCCTAGGGTTTTGAAAGAGGTGGCTATAGAGATAGTGGATGCATTGGTAGATTCTAGAATGGTTCTTGTGGATTGGAAGGTAGCAAATGTAACCCCACTGTTTAAGAAAGGAGGGAGAGTGAAAACAGGGAACTACAGACCAGTTAGCCTGACAGCAGTAGGGAAAACGTTAGAATCTATTGTTAAGGACGTGGAAATATGGCACTTAGAAAATAATAATAGAATTGGGCAGAGTCTACACAAATTTATGAAAGGGAAATCACGTTTGACGAATCTGTTATTTTTTTATGGTTGTAACTAGCAGAATAGATAAGGGGGAACCAGTGAATGTGGTGTATTTGAATTTTTTATTTATTTCAGAAGGCATTCGATAAGGTGCCATACAAGAGGTTATTAAATCAAATTAGGGCTCATGGGATTGGATATAATATACTAGCATGGATTGAGGATTGGTTAACAGACAGAAAACAGAGAGTAGGAATAAACGGGTCATTTTTGGGTTGGTAGCCTGTAACTCGTAGGGTACCGGAAGGATCAGTGCTTGGGCCTCAGCTATTCACAATCTATATCAATGATTTGGATGAGGCGACCAAATGTAATATATCCAAGTTTGCTGATGATACAAAGCTGGGTGGGAATGTAAGTTGTGAGGAGGATGCAATGGGGCTTCAAGGGGATATAGACAGGCTAAGTGAATGGGCAAGAACATGGCAAATGGAATATACTGTGGAGAAATGTGAAGCTATCCATTTTGGTAGGAAAAATAGAATACCAGAGTATTTTTTAAATGGTGAGAGATTGGGAAATGTTGGTGTTCAGAGGGACCTGGGTGTCCTTGTACACGAATCACTGAAAGTTAACATGCAGGTACAGCAAGTAATTAGGAAAGCAAATGGTATGTTGGCCTTTCTTACAAGAGGATTTGAATATAAGAGTAAAGACGTCTTATTGCAATTATATAGGGCCCTGGTGAGACCACACCTGGAGTATTGTGTACAGTTTTGATCTCTTTACCTAAGGAAGGATATACTTGCCATAGAGGGAGTGTAACGAAGGTTCACCAGACTGATTCCTGTGATGGGGGGATTGTCCTATGAGGAGAGATTGAGTAGACTAGGTTTATATTCTCTAGAGTTTAGAAGAATGAGAGGTGATCTCATTGAAACATACAAAATTCTTACAGGGCTTGACAGGGCAGATGCAGAGAGGATGTTTCCCCTGGCTGGGGAGTCTAGAACCAGGGGTCACAGTCTCAGAATAAGGGGTCGGCCATTTAAGACTGAGATGAGGAGAAATTTCTTTACTCAGAGGGTGGTGAATCTTTGGAATTCTCTACCCCGAGGGCTGTGGAGGCTCAGTTGTTGATAGATTTTTGGATGCTAAGGGTATCAAGGGATATGGGGATAGTGCATGAAAGTGGAGATGATGTAGAAGATCAGCCATGATCTTATTGAATGGTGTAGCAGGCTCGAGGGGCCGAATGTCCGACTCCTGCTCCTATTTCTTATGTTCTTATGATCCACAGCTAGAAAACCCAAGGCCTGCTCTGTTCAGGACAGCCCGGTTTCCCATAGGAGTACTAACACAGGCGTTAAACCTCTCATTAGCATATGTAAGGAGCCTAATGCCCAATTTAGGAGCCGCTCCAGAAGCTTGGAAAAATTGCCCGACCCAATTTCACGTCAGACATTTTTCAGATGTCACTGGGGCGCAGGACATTGGTCCCCAAAATTGGGCCTCGCATGTCTGTTTTACACTTGTAAAATGGTTGAGTTCCAATTTATACCTCATTGGTCTTCCTTCCTCCAGTGAAAATAATTTCTGACCCGTGAGACCGGCTTCCTAATTTAAAACTATAAGTTCCAAAATAAGCCGCTTGCTTTTATCCGAGCCTTTCCCAATGCTTCGATGTCTTTTTGAAAGTTGGTTACCCAAAACCACACCCACGATAACTGTTTTCAAGGTGTCCGCTGTGGCTCAGTTGGTAGCACACTCGCCTCTGAGTCAGAAGGTTGTGGGTTCAAGTCCCACTCCAGGCACTTGAGCACATGGGCTGACACTCAGTGCAGCACTCCCTCAGCACTGCACTGGTCAGGTGCTGTCTGTCAGATGAAACATTAAACCGAGGCCCCTTCTGCTCTCTCTGGGTGGACATAAAAGATCCCGTGGCATTATTTCGAAGAAGAGCAGGGGAGTTATCCCCTGCGTCCTGGCCAATATTTATCCCTCAACCAACATAACAAAAACAGATCTGGTCATTATCACGTTGCGGATTGTGGGACCTTGCTGTGCGCAAATTGGCTGCCCACATTACAACAGTGACTCCACTTCAAAAGTACTTCATTGGCTGTAAAGCGCTTTGAGACATCCGGTGGTCATGATGGGCGTTATATAAATGCAAGCCTTTCTTTCAAGTCTTTTTAAGCAGGATTTGCAGTGAAAATGACAATTTTCCTTGTCTCCTGAGATTATATATCAGCATATAACCTTTCTAGAACCAACACACGATAGTCTGAGACTACATTTTTAAAGTAGCTATTAGTAAAATGAGAAGCAATGCCAGTAAAATATGCATATTTATGTCTCACATATACTTTGAAAGCTTATCAGCATTGATGTAAAAAGCATTTGTGTATCACTGGTTCGCCTACTGCTACTACATGCAAACAAGTTGTGAAGCTTAATTAATTGCTAGGTGGAAAGACAGTTTTAGCAGGTCTGTGTGTGACTGAAAACCTTTAAGTTGTTTACTCGATTGACGAGCATTTCAAACCAGGGAGTATATTTGCATCTCACCTGAGCAGGAAGACTTCATAATAGTCAGTGAGTGAAGGAAAGAAAATAATTATTCAAAAAAAAATTTCAAAATAGACTGAGCAGAGCCAATTACTAGCTTGGAGCAGCTACGTTAGCAAGGCAGGAACAATGCTGGTATTACAATTAAATGAACAGTAAATCTGTAGGTTAATACAGCTGACATTGTGTTGATATGTTGTTCCTGAAGTTCAAATGATAAAGTGGATGATGGTTTCATAGGGACAGAGATAAGCATATCTTAGGATCGCCCAGCCCCTTGATATGTGAATTTCCCTTTAAGTTAAGAGAATGGCCCCAGTGGATTGCCCACTCATGACTGATCTTACCACAGAGAAGGGTGAGATTCCAATTATCAGACACTTTCTATGATCCTGATGAAGGTTTGAAGCTAATCCCTGGTTGGATATGATTCAGTTTGGTGCTTCACTAGGAATGGGTTGGATGAGTGGTTTTGTTGTTTTGCAATCTGAGCCAGCATTCATATGGAATAATCTCAATCTTGAAATAGACCTTTCAGATTGAGTGAGTGGGTGCACAGTAGCAATTAGTGGTAGATCCATTTTGTGAAAGATTGGTTTGTTTGAAGGTATGCAGCTGGCCTTTAATGTACCCAAATCTCAATATTTGCAGTTGCAGGATGGGGTCTTAACAGTTTCTGAGCAGCGTGTTGCCAGAGACAATATGACTTGAAGGCTTTTAATTATCAAGAGGCTCATAAATCTGATTTACTTTCAGGTGTGTGCCAGATCTTGAACAAAGTAGATAATGGTTGTGTGTCTCCAGTACAACAGCATTGGTGATGGAATTTTACAGTTGCAGTTTTCAAGGATAAATTGGCAAACTATATTGAGTCAATGTATATATGGCACCTTGCAATGCCAGGGCGAGGCTAATATCGTATAATATCCTAACTAGAGTATGCTATTGGCAAAGATGGGCCTGGGAAGGGAGGCATTTAAGTCTATATTGTTTGGCATTACAAGGTGGCATATATACATTGACATTCGCACCACAGAAGTGCCAGGCAATGACTATCTCCAACAAGCGAGAGTCTAACCGCCGCCCCTTGGCATTCAATGGCATTACCATTGCCGAATCCACCGCCATCAACATCCTGGGGGGTCACCATTAACCAGAAACTTAACTGGACCAGTCACATAAATACTGTGGCAACAAGAGCAGGTCAGAGGTGGGGTATTCTGTGGCGAGTGTCTCACCTCCTGACTCCCCAAAGCCTTTCCACCATTTACAATACTCTCCACTTGCCAAGATGAGTGCAGCTCCAACAATACTCAAGAAGCTCGACACCATCCAGGACAAAGCAGCCCGCTTGATTGGCACCCCATCCACCACCTTAAACATTCACTCCCTCCACCATCGGCGTACTGTGGCTGCAGTGTGTACCATCTAGAAGATGCACTGTAGCAACTCACCAAGGCTTCTTCAGCAGCACCTCCCAAACCTGCGACCTCTTCCACCTAGAAGGACAAGGGCAGCAGGCGCTTGGGAACACCACCACCTCCAAGTCACACACCATCCTGACTTGGAAGTATATCGCCCATCCTTCATCGTCGCTGGGTGAAAATCCTGGAACTCCCTCCCTCACAGCACTGTGGGAGCACCTTCACCACATGGACTGCAGTGATTCAAGAAGGCGGCTCACCACCACCTTCGCAAGGGCAACTAGGGATGGGCAATAAATGCTGGCCTTGCCAGCGACGCCCACATCCCATGATGAATAATAAAAAAAAAATTACCCTAAAATCTTAATCCCCATTGTGTAGGTGTTGGGGCATCCTTTAGACCTGGATCTGAAGATTTACCTATTGGGCCTACTTCCTGATTCATTCTGTCGGGCCATATTTGTATCATGATCTTAGCTGCAACAGTAATAGAGAAGGTTAATTATATTGGGCTGCAATTCCAAAGAGCCAGCTTCATGTAATCATCCTGAACACACTTTAAAGGACAATACCTTAATTTAGATGGGTTGATATGCAAGTGCTTGGGAGAGGAAGACGTGTAGATTCGGGAATAAATGAAGGCATAACATGGGCCTACGTGAGACCCGTGTGGACTCGCATTTTGGGAGACATGCGATCGCAGCTACAGCTGGTGATTTTGTTTAAAGTGGGATATGGGGTTAAAGTAATGCCTGGATTTATTACCACCTTACCTTTATATTGTTCTTGTTAGGTTTTAAAATTATTATTTTATTACATAGAATCTACAGTACAGAAACAGGCCATTTGGCCTAACTGGTCTATGCCGGTCTTTATACTTCACATGAGTCTCCAGCTGAAGGGATAATTGCAGTCCTAGCCCTTTTGGGCTATTCCAGATCAGGCGTATTCCCCAGACATTCACCTTCAACTTAAGTTAGAGATAGCCAAATTCCATAAGGTGCTTAAATAGGTCTAAAGGTTCAGGCTATCTCTCCCTAAAGGAAAGGAATGACTAAAGATGTTACCGTCCTCCGGATAGTACTTTTTAATAAGTTGAACTAGACTGTAACCTTCCAGATATTATGAGGGTCCGGAATACCCCTCAGATTTCTGCAACTCCTTACAAAAGAGTGTACAGAATTTGTGGGTTCGCGAGTCTATACAGATTCACTCTTTGAGACAATTCTAAAAATATATAGTTTTATTTAAGAGCCGGCATTCAGTTAACATCTGTTGAATCAGTCGCAACATTAACAATTCAAAGTACAATTAGCTTACATTTCTTATTTCTCAGAGATCCTTATTCTCAAATCTTTACTTCGTTATATTTCTTATTTCTAAATCCAGAACATCCACCAAAAATCAATTCTTTAACTTCCCGAGACTCATAGTTAAAAACTTAGAGATGCCTCTGGAAGGTTGAGAAACGCCCTGCCCGTTCAGCGTGTTCTGACCTTCTGTTTAAAAAAGGTCTTATTTTTATACCCTTTTGGCTTTGGTTTCTTCTTTGATGTTCTCTGCTGATGTCAGCTAATTGTCTTTACTGATCCCTCTGAATGCTTTCTATGTTACTATCAATTCAGCTATTGCATGCATAATTATTTCTCTACATTTAGGTGTTCCGAAAACCATCATAAAAACAATGACAGGTACGGTTTCTGTTTGATGTCATTCTTACCGAAGATTCTTCATTCAATTCTTAATTTTGGCTTAACTGCTTTTTTGCAGACATCGGGGTCAATTTTCTGGCAGCCGTCGGGCGGCTTTTCATGCGGCCGGGGGCCGAAAATCGGCGAAAAAGCGGGTCGGGGACCCCCCCCGCCTGATTCCCCGCCCCGTCCGACTTTCAGACCGCCGTTTCTGCGCAACCCGCTTCAGTCCTGCCCGCCGCTGGCGGGACTGGTCGTCGACACACTAATGACCAATAATTACCTTGTTGAAGTAGATTTTCCGGGGCCGTTGCGACTTTGGGGCTTTCCCCACATCAAACATGCCTGCGGGGAACCCCGCTGATCAGACCTGGCATGAAGGTTGCCGGCTTGCTTGCTCTCAGCTGCAGGTCAATCGGAGAAGCTGCGATTTAAAGGGACAGCACTTGTATGTTGAAGGACCTTGTTGTTGCAGGTTTGGGGCTACTTCTTCAAGGCTTAGGCACAGCTGTGGAAGGTTGGAGCCTCACACACTTCTCCAATGCGATCTCCTGGGAAGCCCCTCTCATCACCCTCACTCAGCGCTTCCGCAGCGGAGGCATCTACGAGAGGCATGGGACGCCTTTCCTTCCTTCCCTTCCCTTGCCATTAGAGGATCTCCAGCAGCAGAGGCGGCAGCAGCAGAACCAGGAACAGCAGGATCAGCAACAGGAGCACCAGGCTGCTGCTCACTCACCTGAAGCTGCACAGGCCAGAAGGGGCCAGCGCTTGGAAGTGGCTTGAGAGCACCTTGCTGCGCTTTAGGGGGCCATGGGGACCCGTTTCTGCACTGGCAGTCCTACTCAGAAGGACTTCCATGAAGATCTGGTTTCTCTGCTCAACAGATGGCCAACGCTCCTCAAGAGATGTCATTCTCTTATGAGCACACACCATGTTTTCCGTACCCTGGCGAGTTATCTCCTCCATGGAGGTTGCCAACCTTTCCATGGTGATGCGTTCATGCGCCAGTGACTCCACAAAGGCTGTGCTCATGGTCGCTATGGACTCCTCCATTCGCTCCACACTCGCAGCAACCCTGGAGACAAAATCTGCCAGAGACTCCTGCATCTGTGCATGGAGATCCATCACCTCTTCTCTTGCGGATGGACCCAGAGGCAGAGGGTCGACATGCAGCGCAGCTGAGCTGAGCTGGCAGAGTCCTGCCCCCTCCGACGAGGACTCTCCACTGCTGTCCCTGTCTCCAGAATCTGCTGAGGCTCACTTGTGAAACACCAGGTGACAACACTACTCTATGTCCCGAAGGTCCCCCCAAGGTGTGAATGTCTGCTCTGGTGCTGGGTGCGCTTATTTCTGCTGATGCTGCGCCCTCAGAGGTTGGAGCTTCCTCTGAGGAGTCTGGCTGCACAGCCTCTTCCTCCTCCACAGTGAGGACGGGGGCTCTGGATGGTACTGTGGGGGAGTAAAGGAAGGAGTTAGAGATGTAATGCCAAGGTTCTTCTGGTGACTCTCAGCGAGTTGGCATCTGCTGACACCTGCATCCATGCAGCATTGGTCTCAGTGGGAGGCCTCTTCCTCCCTGACCTAGGGAAGAGGACCTCCCTGTGGGCCCTCACCCCATCCAATAATGCCTGCAGTGAAGCCTCGTTGAATTTGAAGGCAGCTCAGGGTCTGGCACTGGCCACATCTGCTGCAGGCTCCTCTGCCATCCTGTATGGTTCGTTTGGAAGCCTTCAGAGCATGTAGTGCTTGCTATGGACCTTGAAAGCACCACGAATGATGACATCACACTGTGGGGATTTATGACCGAATTGGACAATTAGCAAGGCTTCCCACATGCTGGGAATTAATTGGCCACTTGAGGGAAAATTGCGTGGAGCTGGCTGATACTTTTTTATGTGCGTCAGAAACCCCACATTCAGGGAAACCCAACCATTTCCCACACAAGCCGAAAATCGGGGCCACTGTGTCTTTCCTTATTCTCCATGTTTAATACAAACACAATGCAATTGCTTGGTGTCTCTATTGAAGTTATATCTTCAAAGTCTTGTTGGTATGATTTTTACTATATGTAAATCAAAACCACTTTAACTGTGTGTTTACTTGTTCTCTAGCTATCTCAATTGGTTCCTGTTTTCCAAGTTTAACATAAAACTATTTGACCAGCAGATGTTTCTTTTCTTGATGTCATGTTTCAAAGGCACATGCCTCTTTTAATGTTTGTATTTCTGTTTTATTGTGTCAGCTCTTCACACTTCACTTTGGTCTTCCATTGTGTTACACCCAAACTCTAGACTCTTCAGAACCACCAATGGTTTGCTTCAATCTTTCATTGTTTTAGAATATTTAACTAATTCACATTTCAAAGCTTGTTTACAACTTTGTTATCAACTGATCTTTTCTCAGAAGCCTGTATTTCTGTTTACAGCCTGTCTGCTGAGACTTGTGTCTTTCAAACCCAGTATGTCTTTTATTAATAATAATAGAAATCTGTTCATAGTATTGTGTATTTCTCTGAATCATGGCTATTCCTTCACACAACCACATTAATTACCTCTTCCCACCCTGCTGCCATATAATCTGTTCCCTTCTCCCTTGTGCATGCATTAATCATATGTGGTAGACAACAAAGGTGGGGTACTTTCTTTTCTATGTTTGCTGTTGTAGTTGTTACAGCAGTAAGGTGGCAAATTTCGTGACTTGCATTTATTGTTTATGGGGAAAAATTAATTACAATGACCGTCTATTTTAGTGATTGAATATTTAAGCAAACACATTATCTCTTAATAGGCAATATTTCAAGTTGTGAGTACACTGTTAGTAAATGGACTGATATAGTCATGAATATTTTTGTGGTTATACACTTTCGCGAATTACTCAATTATTCCATATGGTAAGCCAATCAGTTCCTGTTTTAAGTATTTTATTAACAGCACACAGTTCCTTTCCTGAACTTTAGCAAAAGTAATATTTCATTTTATTGTCCTTTTATTCACTGATGAGCAATTCAGATACTTGATTTCCCATCGGAAACTAAAATAACAGTTCCAGTATGAGGGAACACTGTAAAGGGAAAAATCTTGCTTGGGTTTAATTTTTGTGGCAGAGAAGTTTTAATACAATAAAGCTTAACAAGAATGTGAACCATTACAGGATGTATCAGTAAATTGATGAAGTTAATACTCTAACTGTTGCTTTTGAGCTCTGATTTCTTCCTTGTTTATCTCTCGATTTAAAATGGATTAACGCTTTGTTCTCTGTTCAATGAAATTGAAGAATCGTTAAGAGTTTCTCCACTAATATCGCAACAATAAAATCTAACCTATATTGCTTCTATAAGCAGCAGTGTTCTTGCTGCTATCAGATGTGTTTTGCTTCCTGATTAAATCATAAAAGCCATAAAGTACAACTGGTCAGCTACTCTACTGTTCACTATTTTTAGTGAAGTAAAAGTGAATATAAACCAGAGAGAGTGGCTGTATACTGGTGATTAGGGAGAACCGCTTCATATCAGGGTTGGTAGTAAGTACATATGAAATGATTTTCAGTTCCAATATAGAAATATTGTTTAGTGCTCATAAAAAAAGAAAGACTTACATTTATATATAACAAGAATATTGAAGTAATTATTTTAAAACAAGCTATTGAGAAAAGGGACCGTGTACTGCTGAGCCGTTGATATCTCGAATTGTCTCAATGATGTTGTGAATAAGGTTCGTGATGCTGTGGCTTCAAGGGTTGCTGCGTCTTCGGCTGGTTTCAGCTGTGTTCTGCTTTAATCCCCTTTCGTTTGGACAAAATGCAGATCTATAGATAGAAGTTTTTTTCTCAGCAAATAGAAGCTGCAGCATGTAAAAACAAAAAATAGACTGATAACTCTTCAGAGCCCAGCAGTTGGAAGTAAAAACAAACCGAGTTTGCACAAACCCAGCATGGTTGGTTTGCATGCTGCATACCAAGGATGGTGAGCTACTTCAGATGATAGGTGGAACAAGAGTACATCAATTCTGATGTGCTTCATTTGGTCCTGATAGAATATCAGTCCCACAGTGCAAAATGACTGTCAAACTTTTCTCCCCTTAGCCTTCTCTGCTGTAAGGAGTAGAGCTTTGATTTAAGGTGTTAAAAGCTATGAGGGGATTTGATAGCATAGCATGATCGGTAACCAGAGGACACAGATTTGACGTAATATCCAGAAGGGAAATGAAAAGAAATTTGCTGGGCAAAGAGCAGGGGAGCCGGACTAATTAGATAGCAATTTCAAAAAGCCGGCACAGATACGATGGGCTGAATGGCCTCCTTCTGTGCTGTTTGATTCTACGAAGGAAGCGATGAAGAAAATTAAAATCCCTGTTCATAAACTCAAAAAAAAAAAAAAAGCAGCTTGATTGATGTAGAAGGCACTCGGCTCCTTCCTTCATGCCGGAGCACTTCATAACCTACATAATGAAAAAGGATCAGTTTGTGAGAGATGAGCGGGACACACTTGACAACTGATTGGCATAACAACTTGAGAATCCTTATTCTAGCTGAAGGGTGAGATGATGGATTGGAGACATGCTACAATTTGAAGATACAAGCCCTTTGACTGGAGAGTGTGTCTGTAAACCCTTCCAATTCACAATGCATGAGTCCAGCAAATCTATTATAAAACTGCTGCAATATCCAATAAAGCAATCCTGAACATTAATACCTGAAGGATCTCCTGAAATAATAAAATATCTATAGAATAACCAGACCTTTTAGAAGTGCAGGAAAGCATTTAAATAATTTTTTTTTTAGGGAATAAGGATTAACACTATCCTACCAGGTAAGATGACTATTACAATGCAGCAAATCGTCTTCCGTGGACCGTATGGCTTTAATACAGCTTCAGGGAAGATATAGAACACAGTGACCAAAAGGAACAGCATCCCCCACTCAAAGCTTGTAAATCCAGCAGGTAATGATCACATACATTTCTTATAACTTTGCCAATGTCCAAATAATACTTTTAAAAATCCTCAAAAAAGCTTTGGAAACAAACTTATCTTGGCCCCAACATGACAACTATTCAAGGATGAAAATTTACATCTTTAAAAAAAAAGTAACTAAATCAAACAGTGAGGGAAACAAAAGCAAAATACTGAGGATGTTGAAAATCTGAAATAAAAACAGAAAATGCTGGAAATACTCAGCAGGTCAGGCAGCATCTGTAGAGAGAGAAACAGAGTTCATGTTTCAGGTCGATGACCCTTCGTCAGAACTGGAACAAGTTGGAGATGTAACAGGTTTTTAAGCAAGCGTAGGGGCAGGGAAAGGGGGGAGGGGAGGAAAGAACAAAAGGGAAGGTCTGTGATAGGATGGAAGGCAGGAGAGATTAAGAAACAAAAGGGATGCTGGTGCAAGGCAAAAGGAGATGGTAATGGGACAAGTTAAGAATGAAAAGACAACTTTAGATGAAGTGTAAATGGCAATGGCAGACTGATCGACAGCTGCCATGTGAGAGAGAAAAAAAAATGATGGGAAGCAACTGTGCATCTCCTTAACCAATCAGATGGTAGGATTCTGAAATTAACAGCGCAAAGACTGAGAAGGAAGTGTAATTTAGAATGATGAATTCAATGTCAAATCAGGTACAGAAAGAGAAATAAAAAGAGGGAAAGAAAATTGGATTAAGAGAGAGATAAAAGAGACAGGATGAAAATGTTAAAATAATTTTATTTTTTTTAAATCTCCAACAATTAAAACCTGCAGGAATGAGACTCCACAATTGTAATAGTTAATTTTTAGTGCCAGAGAGGTTGACTGACATCATCACGTTGTTAAAAGGGTAAAGACTTCAAAGTTCTGACAAAGGGTCATCGACCTGAAACGTTAACTCTATTTCTCTCTCTCGACAGATGCTGCCTGACCTGTTGAGTATTTCCAGCATTTTCTGTTCAAAATGAGGGGGTAATTTTGACTAGTAATAGTGTAAAATGGACGATATTGGGTCAGCCGCCTGTTAAACATCTCCCAAATTTGATTTTCATTGAAGTTAATGGAAATGACAATCGGGAGAGTTATATAATGGGTGGCTGATCTGATATTGCCCTTTTTACACTGTCCCCCAAAGTCAAAATGACCCCTTAAGTGTTTACAATTTGAAAACACCCTCCACACAACAGTTGAGAAGTCATGGGGCAGCTGCAGCTGCAAGCACAGAATTAGGTTCCACGAATCTGGTCCTCACTCTCTTAGGAACCAGGATTTTCTGTCTAGTTGAGGGAGGAGGATACAAACCTGGAATAGTAAAAGCTTCTGCTGAGGGGTGTGTGCGCTTATACAATGGCCCAGAAATTCGGGTCTCCACGGGTGAGTACACACGGGGTACTCACCCGTAGGCCCAATGGAAGTGCCGGTTTCCTGCATGCACTGCGCATGCGCGGGAAACCAGCACTTCCGTTCCCCTGAACGAAGGGGTTCAGAGGTCGAACGCGTGCACGGGAGAGGCTGCGCGTGCGCATTGAACTTAGGTTTTTTTTTACAGGTTTTCCCGTAGCAGAAGTTAGACATGTAAAAAGCAGGCGTAAGGCCTGCTTTTTACAAGGTAAGTAGTGAATTAATTAAAATTAAAACATTTTTTCCACAGGTTTATTATTTTTAAATACTTTAAAGCAAGGTAAGTTTATTTTTAGCCCCGTTAGAAAATAAAATTATTTTTTTTCAAAAATTTAAATTATTGTTTAAAATAGTTAATTCATGTCATTTATAGTTTATTTTAAAAATATTTGAAGATTTAGTGCTGTTTTGGGGCCATAGTATTTATAAGTTTTGACAGCTCTTCCTGTCAATCTTATGCATGGAGCATTCCCTGCTCCGATTGGCTCTCCGTAGCCCATGTGATCCCAGGGGACGCATCGAACTAACTGCGCCCCTGGGATACGCAAGCACTGCGCGCCGGCAGCTGGACCAGGCCCAGGATCGGAATTCCACGCGGGCCCACAGCTCAATGGCTGGCGCGCAAGGGAAGTGCAGGTCAGGGGCTTGCACCCGCAGGAAGCCCCCGACCCGAATTTCTGGGCCAATTTTAACTGTTGAGCTATTTGGGGGGGGGAAAAAATCAACTATCTGAAACAACCCAATAATTAACTCTGGAAATGAGTGCAAACAAAAATGGCAGACACATCAGAGGAGAGAGAGCAAAGGGAACTTAGATGAAGGTTGAAATCACCAAGAATGAGGAGTCAGTTGGTGCAAAGGTTAAGGGAGGATATATGCTTTACATTTCTTAAAAACCGGAAAGAAAGCTACTTTGGAACAGAAGTATGCGTACAGGAATTTTTAAATTGAGTAATATAGTCATAAAGACTGCTGTAGTGGCTTGGGGCTGAACTACATTCCAACTACTTTATTCCTTTTCACTTTGGCAGAATTGTGCTTTGTATTCCAAACCTGCAGAAGAGAGGCGTTATGTACGTAACAAGTATTTTTATATATTGTCTACTTGAGTTTAAGCATTTCACACAGTATATTGTGTGCGCACAAAATCAAAGGCTGAATGTATTTGAGATCTTAGGATGTGATGATATTTCAAGCAGCCTCCCAATCTACGACAGTCCAGTTGTTAGCAGAAATGATAAGTTTATGTCAACCCATGACTTTCAACCCATGTTGTATCTCAAACAATGTGTGCAATGCACAGTGAGCAACGCAATCAGATTCATGTTTTAACTGAGAGTTGGTTCTGCAGACCAATGGGAAAGGTAGACATGGGAGCTGCTTTCATACAGTGCAGAGTGCTGAGTAAGTGGGTTAATGACATGATATGCATGGTTGCATAGTTTTGCAAATGATGTTGTTGGTACTGATTAACCATCTTTGACTTCAGACGTTTCTCACCCTGGAGAGTTCCACGTTCTGAATAATCTGCAGCATCAATCAAGAGCTAAAGGCCAACGAATCGCCTTTACCAGTGTTGAGAATTGATTTCTCATTAACATCATATTTCAAGCTCTGCAACCGATTCTAGATTGTTAGCAGGACTCCCTGTAGTAACACAATAGTGCTTAGTTACGGCAAAGCTTAAAACTAAGACGGGGCAATTTGAAGTCTTTCACTTTTTTTAATTAAGCTTATGTAAGTACATGTTGTAGTTGGCTTTTTCTACCATTTATCTGTGGGAATTTTTTAAAATAAAAATCAATAATTCTGGAGTATGCCATACTATTGCTTATATTAGAATATATTAGATTTACTTACAACTTTAAAATGTTACTGTTCCCGTGAAGTAGTTTTGACTTAATAGTATATTTAAAATTCAGGCCTAGTAATTTGGCCGCGCTGTGCCTGTGTTTCAGTCATTAAACAGCTTCATAAGCCTCCAATGAGGCGGGCAGGAAGCGCACGCTCATTGCGAGCCAGAGGTGCACCACCTGCCACATTGGTAAAGGCCAAAAAATCGGCAGCAGGGTCCACGCCTGGAACATATGCAAATCAGTGGCCTAATGCCACTGCAAGATTGATTTGTACTCAGGAAAACCAGGTCTACATGCAGTCTAACAGGCAATCTTTAAAGGGACTACATAACCAACAAGGTAAGATTTAAAAATTATACGTACCTCAATGTGGAGCTGGGAGGAGTAGGAGTGCTCTCCCAGCCACACATTAAAAGAACATCAGTGGTGGGTAAAGTTTTAGAAACAGTAATCAAGGAAAAAATTAATGGGCACTTGGCGAGGTTTAAGCTAATTAAGGAGAGCCGACATGGATTTGTAAAAGGCAGATCGTGTTTGACTAATCTAATTGAATTTTTTGATTAAGTAACAGAGAGGATTGATGAAGGAAATGCAATGGATGTTGCCTATATGGATTTTCAGAAGGCGTTTGACAAAGTACCACATAGAAGGCTGGTTAACAAAATTGAGGCTCATGGAATAGTGACAGCTTGGATAAGGAATTGGCTTAAGGACAGAAAACAGCGAGTTTTGGTAAATGGCTGTTTTTCAGACTGGAGGATGGTAGACAGTGGTGTTCCCCAAGGGTCAGTGCTGGGGCCACTGCTTTTTTTTGATATATATAAATGACCTGGATATTGGAATGCAGAGTAGAATTTCTAAATTTGCCGATGACACCAAACTTTGGGGTGTGGCAAACAGTGAGGATGATACCAATCGACTGCAGCAGGACATAGAAAGGCTAGCAGAATGGGCAGACAAGTGGCAGATGAAATTTAATACAGAGAAGTGTGAGGTGATGCATTTTGGCAGAAGGAACAAGGAGAGGCAATATACACTTAATGGCACAGTTTTAAAGTGTGCGCAGGGACAGAGGGACTTGGGAGTTAATGTGCATAGGTCCCTGAAGGTGGCAAGACATATTGAGAGAGTGGTGAACAAAGCTTCTGGGATCTTCGGCTTCATAAATAGAGGTATTGAGTACAAAAGTAGAGAAGTTATGCTGAACCTTTATAAAGCGCTGGTTGGGCCACAACTGGAGTATTGAGTCCAGTTCTGGTCACCACACTTTAGGAAGGATGTGAAGGCCCTTGACAGGGTGCAGAGGAGATTCACCAGAATGGTTCCGGGGATGGGGGATCTTGGCTACAAGGGCAGGTTGGAGAAGTTGGATTTGTTTTTATTAGCGCAAAGGAGGTTGAGGGTTGATTTGATAGAGGTGTACAAGATTATGACGGGTTTGGATAGGCTAGACGAGGAAAGGCTGTTCCCACTAGTTGATGGTTCAAGGACTAGGGGACATAGATTTAAGGTTTTGGGTAAGAGATACGGGGGATGTGAGGATAAACCTTTTTACGCAGCGAGTGGCGATGACCTGGAATTCGTTGCCGACGGAAGTGGTGGAAACGGAGACACTCAATGTTTTCAAGGGGAGACTGGATAGGCACTTGAGGGAAATAAACTTGCAGGGCTACGGGGATAGAGCGGGGGAATGGGACTGACTGGATTGCTCTACAGAGAGCCGGCACGGACTTGATGGGCTGAATGGCCTCCTTCTCTGCCGTTATGACTCTATAACGCAGGCTGCCGGTCATCACTCCCTCTCCTGATTTCTGCTGTGACTCCCTCCCCCCGCCACCCCCCAATTGTCACCGGGCCACCACTAGCTCCTGACCTGATCGCCTTCCCTTCCTGTCCTGATCGGTCCCATTATTCACTCACCTGAGGACAGCCCGATCTTCCATTCCGCTTCGCCAGCAAGCTGCCTGTTCCTGTCCGCAACCTGCTGGTTCGATGATAATGAGGCTCGAGGCCAAAGAGTTTAGTCATGTTGGTTTCCATACTTTTTGTTAGTCCCATAATTGAGCTAGGAAAAAAAGTCAAAAATGGTGAGCTAATATGAACGGAGAAAGGTGGACTGGTTTATGGCACTGAGAATGGATTTCTGAAAACCTTGCACCTAATCATGAAAGATTTATTGAGGGTTGCACCATTGTGTTAGATTAATGTGGTCTGAAACATGAAGAATGAAAGATTTATGAGTCATGTCTAGTCTCAACATAAGAATAATAATGTGTTAACATTGCACTGAAAGAACCCGGGCTCAATTCTAGGTCTCATTTTCAGTCAATACCTAAATCCATAATCCATAGATTATGCAACTTTATATGCTGTTTGGATACATATTCTAGTTCCTTTTCCACTTCAATGTATGATAAATAAATACACTTCGGGCATCTGAAGAGGCCTAACTGAATAATGGATGAATAGTGAATTTCCTGCGCATTTTGCTGTCTGATCCATTTGTTGGATTTATATAACTCTCAGAACTCTGATGCCTTTTCTGTTGCATCATAATATGGCCCTTTTTATACCTCAATATTCACCCACTTGGTGATGGTCACAGTGTGCTGGAAAAGCTCCTGGCTGAATTGTCCTGCCTGACACACAAGAATGGAGAAAAAACATGCCTCCTTGACACTTTTAAATGTGACACATCAAATAATTTAATTGCTTGGTGTTAAAGCAAGCCTCTGCTGCATTGCTGAAGATTACGATAGACTAGTTAAAGTGCCATTTTAAAAACTATTAACATGAATTCTTCACACAAATGTTACTGAATTTATAGAATAGGAATTGAATCAAATGCTGAATTGAGCCCCCACAAAATATGAAGAACATAAGAACATAAGAAATAGGAGCAAGAGTAGGCCAATCGGCCCCTCGAGCCTGCTCCACCATTCAATAAGATCATGGCTGATCTGATCCTAACCTCAAATCTTCTATCACTCTGCATCCACCCGAACCCATGTGATCTCCCGGGAGAGGCGAAAAACCAGATAAAGACCCAATGGCCAATTTGGGAGAAAAAAATCTGGGAAATTCCTCTCCGACCCATCTAGGCGATCGAAATTCTTCCAGGAGATCACTCTGTCCCTATATTTTCTACAGTACTTACCTTCTGTAAAGGCGATCTCCACCCCAGCCAGGAACAGGAATAAAACCATCTCCTGAAATCTAACAGAATTAGAACACAGTAGGAGCAGAACAAGGCTACACGGCCCCTGGGCCCGCTCCACTACCCACAGGGCCATGACCATTCCGAACCCAGACTCATGTCCAATTTCCTGCCCGCTCCCCGTAACCCTTTATTCCCTTTACTTCTAGGAAACTATCTATTTCTGTTTTAAATTTATTTAATGATGTAGCTTCCACAGCTTTCTGGGGCAGCAAATTCCACAAACCTACCACCCTCTGAGTGAAGAAGTTTCTCCTCATCTCAGTTTTGAATGAGCAGCCCCTTATTTTAAGATTATGCCCCCTAGTTCTAGTTTCACCCATCATTGGGAACATCCTCACCGCATCCACCCGATCAAGCCCCTTCACAATCTTATATGTTTCAATAAGATCGCCTCTCATTCTTCTGAACTCCAATGAGTAGAGTCCCAATCTACTCAACCTCTCCTCATATGACCACCCCCTCATCCCCGGGATTAACCGAGTGAACCTTCTTTGTACTGACTCGAGAGCAAGTATGTCTTTTCTTAAGTATGGACACCAAAACTGTATGCAGTATTCCAGGTGCGGCCTCACCAATACCTTGTACAACTGCAGCAATACCTCCCTGTTTTTATATTCCAACCCCCTAGCAATAAAAGCCAACATTCCATTGGCCTTCTTAATCACTTGCTGCACCTGCATACTAACTTTTTGAGTTTCGTGCACCAGGACCCCCAGATCCCTTTGTACTACAGTACTTTCCAGTTTCTTGCCATTAAGATAATAACTTGCTCTATGATTTTTCCTGCCAAAGTGCATAACCTCACACTTTCCAGTATTGTATTCCATCTGCCAAATCTCTGCCCACTTACTTAGCCTGTCTATGTCCCTTTGCAGGTTTTTTATGTCCTCCTCACTCACTACTTTCCCTCCCATCTTTGTATCATCTGCAAACTTTGATATGTTACACTCGGTCCCCTCCTCCAAATCGTTAATATAGATTGTAAAGAGTTGGGGACCCAGCACTGACCCCTGCGGAACACCACTAGTTACTGGTTGCCAATCTGAGAACGAACCATTTATCCCAACTCTCTGCTTTCTGTTAGAGAGCCAATCCTCCACCCACGCCAGAATATTACCCCCAATCCCGTGATTTTTTATCTTGAGCAATAATCTTTTGTGTGGCACCTTGTCAAATGCCTTTTGGAAGTCTAAATACACTACGTCCACTGGTTCCCCTTTATCCACCCTGTATGTTACTTCCTCAAAAAACTCAAGCAAATTTGTTAAACATGACTTCCCCTTCATGAAACCATGCTGAGTTTGCCCTATTAAATTATGTTTATCCAAATGTCCCGTTACTGTCTCCTTAATAATGGACTCTAACATTTTACCAACCACAGATGTTAGGCTAACAGGTCTATAGTTTCCAGCCTTCTGCCTACTACCCTTTTTAAATAAGGGTGTTACATTAGCAGTTTTCCAATCTGCCGGGACCTTTGCTGAGTCCAGTGAGTTTTGGAAAATTATTACCAATGCATCCACAATCCCTACCGCTACTTCCCTCAAGACCCTGGGATGCAAGCCATCAGGTCCAGGGGATTTATCCGCCTTGAGTCCCATTATTTTACCAAGTACCACTTCCTTAGTGATTTTAATCGTATTTAGTTCCTCCCCCCCTAGAGCCCCCTGTTTGTCCAGTGTTGGGATATTCTTAGTGTCCTCTACTGTAAAGACTGATACAAAATAATTGTTCAGTGTTTTTGCCATCTCCATGTTTCCCACCATTAATTTCCCGGTCTCATCCTCTAAGGGACCAACATTTACTTTAGCCACCCTTTTTCTTTTTATATAACTATAGAAACTTTTACTGTCTGTTTTTATATTTTTTGCTAATTTACTTTCATAATCTACCTTCCCTTTCTTAATCAATCTTTTTGTTATTTTTTGCTGTCTTTTAAAGACTTCCCAATCTTCCATCCTCCCACTAGATTTGGCTACCTTATATGCCCTTGTTTTTAGTCGGATACTATCCTTAATTACTTTACTTAGCCACGGATGGCTATCTTTTCTTTTACACCCTTTTTTCCTCAGTGGAATATATTTTTTTTGGAAGTTGTAAAATAACTCCTTAAATGTACACCACTGGTCATGTACCGTCTTACCCTTTAATTTATTTTCCCAGTCCACTCTAATTAATTCCGCTCTCATACCTTCATAGTCTCCTTTATTCAAGCTCAGCACGCTTGTTTGAGATCCAACCTTCTCACCCTCTAATTGAATATGGAACTCAACCATGTTATGGTCACTCATTCCAAGGGGATCCTTTACTAGGACATTTTTAATTAATCCTGTCTCATTACACAGGACCAAATCTAAGGTTGCTTGCCCCCTGGTCGGTTCAGTTACATACTGCTCAAGAAACCCATCCCTAATACACTCAATGAACTCTTCCTCAAGGCTGCTCTGCCCAATTTGATTTGTCCAGTTAATATGATAATTAAAATCCCCCATAATTATAGCTGTTCCCTTATTACAAGCCTCAACTATTTCCTGATTAATACTCCGTCCAACAGAGTTGCAACTGTTCGGAGGCCTATAGACTACACCCACTAGTGTTTTTTTCCCCTTATTATTCCTTACCTCCACCCAAACTGTTTCACTATCCTGCTCCTTTGACCCAATATCATTTCTCTGTATTATAGTGATTCCTTCCTTTATTAACATAGCCACCCCACCTCCTCTCCCTTCCTGCCTGTCCTTCCTGATTGTTAAATAACCTGGTATGTTTAATTCCCAGTCATGGTCACCCTGCAGCCATGTTTCTGTAATGGCCACAAGATCATACCCATATGTCATTATTTGTGCCGTTAACTCATTCATTTTGTTACGAATGCTACGTGCATTCAGATAAAGAACTTTCAAATATGTTTTGTAACACTTAGTTCCTGTTTTTTCCCTTTTTAGTACTTTACTTTTTACTCCATACCTTCTGTCCCTTCCTGACACATTCTGTTTTTTAATTCCCCCACTGCTACCTAAGTCTATGACCTTCTCTGTTGTCATTTCTATTATTTGCTCTCTAGAAACCTCCCCCCCACTAATTAGTTTAAAGCCCTCTCTACAGCCCTAGTTATATGATTCGCCAGGACTCTAGTCCCAGCACTGGCCAAGTGGAGTCCGTCCCAACAGAACAGCTCCCTCCTGTCCCAGTACTGGTGCCAGTGTCCCAAGAAGCAAAACCCATTTCTCCCACACCAGTCTTTGAGCCACGCATTTAACTCTTTAATTTTATTTATCCTAGCCAAATTCGCTCGTGGCTCAGGTAATAACCCAGAGATTATTACCCTTGAGGTTCTGTTTTTTAATTTGACCCCTAGCTGCTCATACTCCTTTAACAGAACCGTCTTCCTTGTCCTATCTACGTCGTTTGTACCAACATGGACCACGACAACTGGATCCTCCCCCTCCCACTGCAAGTTTCTTTCCAGCCCAGAAGAGATGTCCTTAACCCTGGCACCAGGCAGGCAACACAGCCTTCGGGACTCCCGCTCTTGACTGCAGAGAACCCTATCTATCCCCCTAATGATACTATCCCCTACCACTACAACATTTCTTTTTACTCCCTCCACTTGAATGGCCCCCTGTACCACGGTGCTGTGGCCAGGTTGCTCATCCTCCCTGCAGTCCCCGCTCCCGCCCTCACAGGGAGTAAGAACCTCGATCCTGCTGGACAAGAACAAGGGCTGCGTCTCCTTCAACACTACATCCTGGATCCCTGTACCTTCCTCACTCGTAGTCACACCGTCCTGTCCCTGACCACGGACTACATCTGCAGTAATTAACTTCATAGGTGTGACCATCTCCTGAAACATAGAGTCCAGGAACTTCTCCCCCTCCCTGATGTGTCGCAGTGTCCGAAGCTCAGTCTCAAGCTCCATAACATGGAACTTGAGTTCCTCTAGCAGCAAACACTTGTCGCAGATGTAATCACCGTTAGCCTCAATGGGGTTCACCGGCTCCCACATCTCGCAACAGTAACACATCACCTGCTCCATTCTATATAATTAATTAAATTTCTTATTATTAGTTATGAAGACCCTGCCCGGATATATATGATAATATCACACCACTATTCAGTAGAACTTACCAACTTAAAGGTATGAAAGAGAAGAGAAGGAAGAAAACCAACCAACCAGCTGATCACCAACCTCCTCCTTGAATACTGTCTGTGGAGCCTGTTTGGTTGACTCGTCTCGCTGCTCCGCCTCCGCAGTGCTGTCTAAGCCTGGGAGTGGGGGAATAAAACAGAGCAAAAAACACACCCTCACCTCCCACTTGTCCGAACTCTCCCACTTAGCAAAACTCCAACAGCACTCAATGCACAAAGCACTCCGTGCACCGCACTAGCCCCTCCCCTTTTATACCTGGATTCTACTTCCTGTTTAAACTGCCCAAGAGTTTAAAAAACCCTTAAAAAATTAAACTTACTTCAAATAAGCCTGAAGGATTTTTAAAGGAATGCTCTAGTTAAGACTAGGCCTTATCCTTGAAGATTCGCCTAAAAGAAACAGTTCCAATGTATACTACATTTCAATTTCAAATGAATGTTTTATTTAGGAGCATCTTGTAGTGTGGCTGCCCTCCAGTCAATGCTGCCATCTTTGCTGCATTTCCTAGATTATGGACTGAAGCACATTGCAGCATTAATTTGCTTCAGCTCCCACAACCTTCTCCCTTCAGTGATGGAATAGTTGGGGCACTGGGAGCTGTATTTAAGTAACAATATATCATGTTTTAGCCACTTGTCGAGGAAATATGGCCAAGGTGCCTGTCCCGATCAGGAGGCCAGTTCTCTCTTGTTAAATCCATTTTTAAAAGAAGTTTTCTTCCTGTTTACAATGGTTGTTACTAATTCCAATATTTATATATACACCAATAAACGTTCGCACCAGAGACGCTCAGATAAAGAAACCAGACATGTATGCACAGGAGCTCCAGGATAAAATGCACATGATTATATTGATGTGCTCATGCAGTAATTGAAGTGTCCACTGTTTAGCTGAATTGAGGATAAATCGAATGATTGAAGGTTGAAATTGAAGGCTGAAATCAAAGATTTTATACATGTACATGCTTTTCATTTAAGTTTTGAAGAGACACTGGGCTGGATTTTCAGTGTGCCGTGTGTAATGATATCAGCAAATAGTGATGGTATTTGCCTGTTTGATTATGATGCCTTACCAGCATATTTGCCTGATTGATTACTTATGCCTGACCAGCAGAGGGCATGTGAGAGACAAGCAGTTTAGTTTTAGTTTCGTTTTAGATGGATCTCTAAGATGGTGTCTCCTGTAATGCTGTTAACTGAGTTGAACATACTTTAGATAAAAAGTCATTCTCTTTCATGAATGTGTCGTCATTGAACCCACATACAAATCAATACATGGTGTCAGAAGTGATTGAAAGAGATGAAGAGGAAAAATCTGAAGTTAAATCAGCTCTCCACATATTAGCAAGCCAAAAGAGAACATCGTTACTTACCATTGGAGAATAGCTAACGAAGTGAAAAAATGGTAGGATTACACCCACCGGCGAAGCTTCAGTTGACAGGTAATGTGGCTGAAAATTGGAGGAGGTTCAAACAACGTTTGGAGTTGTATTTAGCGGCAATCGGAGCTGACGAGAAAAGTGATAAAATGAAAGCGTCAGTGTTCTTACATGTCGTGGGTGATGAAGCGCTGGAGGTGTATAATAGCTTCACATTCGCTGCTGATGGAGACAAAATGAAGCTAGATAAAATAATGGAACAGTTTGAGGCCTACTGCATACCTAAACGTAACGTGACGTTTGAGAGGCATAGATTTTTCACATGTGTACAGAAAACGGGAGAGACTATTGATCAGTATGTGACTGAACTGAGAAACCGAAGCAAAACATGTGAATTTGGGGGACTGACAGACTCGCTGATAAAAGACAGACTGGTGTGTGGTATTCCAGATAATGGTCTAAGGGAAAGACTGCTAAGAGAGCAAAATCTAGACCTGGGAAAAGCCATAGCACTGTGTAGGGCTACAGAGACTGTGCAATCGCAGGCAAAGGAGCTGTTCAGTGACAGTAGCTGCAACGTGGATGCAATGAGAAAGAACGGACACAAACCGTTTAACAAAAAGAGCGCCAATGTGAAAAAAGAGGCATGGCCAGCAAACAAGAATGAAAGGGACAATCGAAAGTCATGTAGTCGATGCGGTACACAGCATCCACCAAAAAAGTGTCCAGCATATGGTAAAACATGCAATAGTTGCAACAAAAACAACCATTATGCCCGTTGCTGTAAGAACCAAGCGCAACAAAGCAAGGTCCATGCAGTAGATGAAAGCGCGATAGAGGAGTTCTATGTAGATGTCGTGTCTGAAAACAAAAAAGAAAAAAGAGACTGGATGTTGACACTAAAAGTGAATGACATACACATTCCATTTAAATTGGATACTGGAGCACAAGTTAATGTGATATCAGAGACTGATTTTAAGAAAATTAGACTCAGACCAAAGATACATGGAATGAAAGTGACAGGATACTCAGGTACTGATATACCAGTGAAAGGAAGATGCATTGTCAAAGTGACACACAAGGACAGAGAGCACACGCTAGCATTAATCATGGTGCCAAAGGATGTGCAGGCCATACTAGGTTTAAAAGCCTGTGAGAGACTGAACCTGGTAAAGAGAGTCCTCGTTGTGGAAAGCGAAGGAGAGACAGTCTATGATGAACTCATGAAAGAGTACAACAACCTATTTAAGGGTCGAGGCTGCCTTCCAGGAGAACACACGATCAGAGTAGATAAAAGTATGCCAACTGTCATACATCCATGCAGAAAAGTTCCGTTTGCTCTTCAAAAGCAACTGAAGGCAGAGTTGGACAGGATGGAAAGCCTGAACGTGATTCAGAAGACAGATGAGTCAACTGAGTGGGTGAGTTCCCTCGCCATTGTGGACAAAAAGAATGGAAAGCTCAGAATTTGCCTGGATCCAAGAGATCTAAACCGAGCAATAAAGAGAGAGCACGTCAAGCTTCCTACACGTGAGGAAATCATGGCACAGTTTGCAAATGCAAAGTATTTCAGCAAGTTAGATGCATCATCAGGATTTTGGCAGATGAAACTGGACGAGGCAAGTTCAAGACTGTGCATGTTCAACAGTCCATTTGGCAGATACAGATTCCTAAGGTTACTATTTGGCATTGCCTCAGCTCCTGAAGTGTATCACAAAACTATCCATATGATCTATGAGCATCTGGAGGGAGTTGATACATCAATGGATGACATCATAGTATGGGGAACCACGAGAACTGAGCATGACAAGAGACTGAAAAAAGTGCTGGAAGCAACAAGGAAAACAAACCTGAAGCTGAATAGAGAGAAATGCCAGCTCGGGGTGACAGAACTGACATTCGTGGGAGATATCCTTAGCGGTGAGGGCATCAGGCCAGATCCCAGAAAGGTGTCCGCCACTGAGAATATGCCAAAGCCACAATGCAAAAAGGACGTGCAGAGGTTTAATGGAATGATCAACTATATGGGGAAATTCATATCCAACCTCTCAGAAAAGATGGCGCCACTGAGAAGACTAACTGAGAAGAACATAGAATGGGAATGGAACCATGAGCATGAGAAGTCATGGAGCGATCTAAAGAAACTGCTCACAGAGGAACCAGTTCTGAGGTTTTATGACCCAGCGAGACCCATCAAGATATCATCAGATGCATCACAGAGTGGGCTCAGTGCCGTTCTTCTGCAAAAATATGACGACTGGCAACCTATTGCATATGCATCGCGCTCAATGACAGACGCGGAGACGCGATATGCTCAAATAGAAAAGGAGCTGCTCAGCTTCACATACGCCTGTGAAAGATTTCACCAGTTTGTGGCAGGACAAGCAATCAGTGTAGAGACTGACCATAAGCCCTTGATTGCATTGTTCCAAAAGCCACTAAATAGCTGTCCACTTAGAATACAAAGAATGATGATCAGGCTGCAACGCTATACACTGAATGTTGCGTACACACCGGGTAAGCTGATGTATACAGCAGACACGTTGTCCAGAGCTGTTGACCCAAGTGAGCCCGCAAACACCAAAATGGATGAAAAAGTGAACGCCTACGTGGACATGATCACAAGTGCACTGCCCATAGCAGATGCAATAATGGAGCTCATAAAGACTGAGACAAACAAAGATGAAACAATGAGACGACTGAGGAAAAGCATCTTGGATGGATGGCCCAACATGAAGCAAGACTGCTCACCTGACATGGCAGAGCACTGGAACTGCAGGGCGGAACTATCAGTGGTCGAAGACATCATCTACAACGGAAGTAAAATAGTTATCCCAAAGAGTCTGAGAAAAGAGATGCTAAAAAGGACCCATGGAGGACATCTGGGAATCGAAAAGTGTAAGAAAAGAGCACGAGAGGTTATGTACTGGCCACGAATCAACCAAAATGTGACAAATGAGGTGTCAAACTGCACAATATGCCTGAAATATCGAGCAAGCAATCCGGTAGAACCACTGAAGCCACACCCAGTGCCAGACAGACCTTACCAGAAGGTAGGCGCTGACCTATTCGTATGTCAAGGAAAGGACTATCTTGTAGTCACAGACTATTACTCCCTGTATCCAGAGGTTTGTAGACTGTACACCACCACTGCAGATGCTGTGATAACATGTATGAAAGCCATATTCTCCAGACATGGCGTGGCAAGCGAGGTCTTCACAGACAACGGACCCCAGTTTTACAATGCAAGTTTCCGACACTTTGCCAAAGAGTGGGACTTTGTACACACAACGTCAAGTCCTCACTATCCACAGTCCAATGGACTAGAGGAAAAATCGGTCCAGACAGTGAAAAGACTGATGTACAAGGCAAAAGACAGTGGAACTGACTTCTACCAGAGCATGCTTGTATACCGCACAACGCCGCTCGAGTGTGGTATGTCACCAGCCCAACTCCTTATGGGACGTCGGCTAAGGTCAAACCTACCCATCCCGGAGAACCTCCTGAAAACAAAAGAGGGGGAGAAAGTGAGGAAGTTCAAAGAACAACAGAAAGAAAAGCAAAAGCACTACTATGACAGAGGAACACAAAACCTACCTGAACTCCACACTGGTGACCAAGTAAGGTTCAAAGACAAAACAAACACATGGACTCAGAAGGGAACTGTACTGAGTGAAGTTCAACCAAGATCATACACCATTCAGACAGATGAGGGTGCTGTTCTGCGAAGAAATCGTCGAGATCTTCTCATGGGACCAGCCACAGCAAGTCAAAAGACTGATACTGTTGAACAACCTGATCACACAGCAGGTCAAAAGACTGATACTTTTGAACAACCTGATCACACAGCTGAGAAACCATCATCGGAGACAACAACTCAGATTCAAGGACAATCAATCAGAAAATCCTCAAGACACGTGAAGCCTCCTGAGAGACTCATTGAGCAAATTTAAGGACTCTTGTTATAGAAGGAAGTAATGTTATCTTATTCTTTCTTCAAGTTCTAGTGTATTTACATATTTCATGTGAACACACAAAGCAAGGTTAAAAAACCTTGATAATGATAATGATAATGTAAGTTCATTAAGTGTTACAGTTAAAATGCAGAGTAATACAAAGAAAACATGATGTTAGATAAAAGTAAAATACTTTTGTTTTAAGAAAGGCAGATGTAATGATATCAGCAGAGTGATGGTATTTGCCTGTTTGATTATGATGCCTTACCAGCATATTTGCCTGATTGATTACTTATGCCTGACCAGCAGAGGGCATGTGAGAGACAAGCAGTTTAGTTTTAGTTTCGTTTTAGATGGATCTCTAAGATGGTGTCTCCTGTAATGCTGTTAACTGAGTTGAACATACTTTAGATAAAAAGTCATTCTCTTTCATGAATGTGTCGTCATTGAACCCACATGCAAATCAATACACCGTGAGGCGGGCTTTTAGGCGTGTGGGGGGCAAAAATCGTGAATTCGGGGGTCCCGACACCATCCCGCCCAAAACCCGCCTCCATGTAAGTTTCAAAGGAGGCAGGTACCCACCCCGCACTGGGACCCGCCGACCCGAGGCGGGAAGGGATTAGTGTCAATTAACTGCCTGTTAACAGGTAGTTAACAGGCAGTTTTTAGCCTAATCCCTATTTTGAGGGGTGTCGTGAGGGATTCCCGACGGCTCCAAACCACGCCAGGTTAGAGCAGACGGGCCGTCGGGTTGAAGGACTTGGAGGGGTCACAATGTCGGTGTTCAGGTGAGTGATGGGTGCATGAGTGCAAAGGTAAGTGTGTTTGGTGTGTCTGTGTAAAGAAGTTTAAATTACCAGTACTTACCTCCACAACCTTCCTTCCTCTAGGTTTCAGGAGTCCATCATTCAGCCGGCACTGAAAGCAGAATGGCCACGAGCTGTCAAAAGTGACGGCCTTCAGCTTTCAGTGCTGACGTGATTTCTAACTGAGTCTGCGTAGATGAAACACTGATATTTCATCTGTCAGCATCTTGACAGATGAAATTTCAGTCTGTGACGTCACCTGTTGCTGGGTGGCCCTTAATTGGCCTGCTGAGCCCACTGGGCGGGCTCAGCAAGGTCAATCAAGGGAAAATCGCGTGGATTGGCCGCATCTCGATGGAGGCGGGACTAAAACCCGAAAGTTGTAGTCTCGCCTCCTTCCCGACTGCTGAATGAAAATCCAGCCCACTATCTTCATGCAAAGTGATGAACAAATGAAGATTTGATAAGCACAGTGCAGTGATATTGGTGATGCCACTAATGTCCTTTAGGGAAGGAAACCTGCCGTCCTTACCCGGTCTGGCCTATATGTGACTCCAGACCCACAGCAATGTGGTTGACTCTTAACTGCCCTCTGAAGTGGCCTAGCAAGCCACTCAGTTGTCAAGAAGGTGGCTCACCACCACCTTTTCGAGGGCAATTAGGGATGGGAAATAAATGCTGGCCTTGCCAGCGATGCCCACATCTTATGAATGAATTAAAAAACAAAAAACAAATCATTGCAGTTTTTAAAATGCCATTGTAAATTTGGGTGCCAAGTTTCATGATGAAAGCGATCTCTTCCCCCTTTTTAAAACTTTTTCCAGATTGTCAATGTTGTACTTGCACATCAGACACTATGCTGTCTGGACAGTCTCCAGTTGGTTCAATCCATTTTTTAATCTCAACAATAGCGTGATATGATCATGGTACCCATCTATCAAGTTCAGCTGTCCTCAGTTGAAAATGAGTTCTATCCGTCAACTGATGAGATCTATGTTAAAATGAAATATGTCTCAATATTAAAAGATGGTTCCTTGCCAAAGATATTACATAGTTAAACTGCTATACTGGTTGTGGGTTTGCTCATAAAACGCTGTATTAACAAGTACAAATTATGACTATTGCAGGAAGATTCAAGTATTACATTTTTTTAATGTAAGGGTTGTGCCTTCTGTCAAGACATGGTTCATACAGGGTATGTGCTGTAGTATATATTTCACAATACTTGTAAATAAATGCAAGGAGGGTTGTGGATGGTTGTACAGTTTATTTATTAGGATGGAAGGTGCTAAGGGATTGGCCATGTAGAAGTGCCTTACTTCTTAGCTCTGGGTAATGACTCAATACACTCTTGGATTCATCAGACGGACAGGCCTTTTATTTTCTCTTGCAAGGGGAATCAGCACCTCTACTCAAGGGGTGAGGCTACTATTCCAATGATACAGCGTAAGCGTTCCATATTTATACAGTGTAACAAACAAGTTTGATTGACATTCCTTTGTTCCTCTATCAGGATACATATTAGATTAATCATCAGGTCTTATGACGTATTGACAGAAGGATCCTGGACACAAGTCAACCATTAATCTATAACAGGGCATGAATCGTGTAACCGGAGGTCCTCTTTAATCTTAATCATGTATTGGGAGGGTAGGTTTGCTTACGGTCACGAGTTGTCAGGTCAGTGGTTACTTCAAAGGAACCCATTGTTTCACTTCTACATTCTCATTAAGTGGGCAGACATCTGTTCTTGGCTGTAATCTAAGTACGTGCAATAGCTCTAGTTACACATCGACACTTGCCCAGTGTCAAGTCTGAAAACTTTTACCCAGCAAGCACTTGAAATTAACCCCTTGTATCATGTAGATTTCCTCATTCCCCCCTTTTGTCCTTTCTAAGGACAATCCATTTCGCTAAGTTTAAGAAACTCTGCATCAAAGGTCTCACCCTTAATATCCTCATATTCAGACATCATTGGTACTGGAGGAGTTGACGTTAATAAGGAAAGGACTTTTGTACACAATTTTAAACAACCAATCAATAAACTAATTAAAATTATTATCATCACAATTGCGATTAAGGCTTCCAAAATTTGCTTTCCTAGTGCTCCTCCCCATCCTGAAATCCAATCCCACATGGACCATGGTTCAGGTTGACGTAGTTTCTCTACAGCCTCCTTTATGTGGTTTACCAGGTTGGTGATATTTTCTGAGCTATCTGGAATATAGGTGCAACATTCGGTTTTTATGATTGCACATGTGCCCCCTTCTTTTGCCAACAAATAGTCCAGAGCCATGCGGTTTTGTAAGGCAACAGTGCGCAAAGCCACCATTTCTGCGTTTACATCACTAAGAGCATCAGCAGTATCATTGGCTATTTGTTCCAACACTGCTGCCATGTTTATAGATTCTCTTGCTAACTTCCCTGTTCCATACCAGGGAAATGCTATAGCAAAGAACCTTTCAGTTTCTGTAATGGCTCGTTTTGCTCGTGTCCCAGGGTGGCTATCCAAAGATGAAATATGATGTATATAGGGCACTACATATCCCAAATAACATGACCCAGTCCAATTTTGTGGTAACCAAGGGTATGCTCTATGCCCACAGATGAAATAGGTGTTATTATAGGCTTCAAATTTGTTCCATATCTGGTGCATCATTCCTATTCCTTGTTCTCCTTTCCAGATTTTTTTACTAGTCAAATTTTGTACTGTGGACAGGTTCCACCGTCCCCAATAGGGCCATTCGACTGCACCCGGTGGTTTAGTAGTAGTTTTAGTCAAAGTGTAGTTACATTTGCACTCACTCCATCCAACCATCAATCCTTCTCCATTGTCGTTTACCAGACAGACTTCTCCTTTTGTTTTATTTACGGTTCCCATTGACGTCACTAATAGACTCTCTGGATTCCTTTGATTATCATATTGGGGATGAAACCATCCTTCGAATTTCGTTAGGTTATATCCTGCTCCCTTCTACTCATCTTCTAGTTGTTCTGGATCTGTCTTATTAAGTTTTCTTTTCTGAGTGGCTAATGTTGAAATAAAGGGCTCTGTAACTGGATTGTTACAAAACATTGGCCTGGCCGTCAGGGCCAGTCCTCCCTTTGGATTACCACTACAGATAACTCCTTCATTCGCAATTCTTTCACTTGGTGACCCAGTATCGGGGCATATAACCCATAGCTTATCAAGCTTCTGTCCACTATCTTCTTCTACTATCTTATTCTGCCTAATCCTAAGACTCAGGGGTTGATACGGGGGTACCTGCATAGTGTGATCCTGAAGCTGAACCTTCATAGTCTCGTTATAGCATATAATATAAAAGAAATCACTGTTTAAAAGTACACATTCTTCTATGCATGGTTTGCCCTTCAGGGGATCTGGGTAAATCAATATGGCAGTTTCAATTATCGTTAACAAAGGGAACAGTCTTATTAGAGTCCAAATCCAGTTCATCTTGGCAGTGTATCGTCTTCAACTGATGCCTTCTTGCAATGGGACGTGTGTATCCATGTTGGTCGCTCCTTTACTTTTACAGCGGTGTTTGTGGTCAGGAGTACTTGGAAGGGTCCCTCAAATCTGGGTTGAAGGCCATTCTTTCGCTTGAAGATTTTTATGTAGACCTTATCTCCTGGCTCGAAAGTATGGCACTTTCCTTCAGCGGGATCGACCTGGGCTTCCTTCACCTGTTGATGGAAGCTAGAAATGCATTTGGTTAGTGCAATGCAATAACTCAACATATCTTTCTCCATTTTATGAATGTCCATTTGTTTAGCTGTTAAAGGTGCCGAAAAGGGCAATCTCTGTGGTCTTCCCATGACGATCTCGTAAGGCGACAATCCTGTAGTTCTGTTGGTAGCAGACCGCATTATCATTAAAGCTATGGGCAACAAATCAACCCATTTAAGTCCAGTTTCTTTACACAGTTTTGCAAGCTTGTTTTTCAGCATCCCGTTATATCTTTCCGCTAGTCCAGCCGACTGTGGATGATAACTGCAATGGAGGTGCTGGTTAATCTGTAAGGCTTTGCATAGTTCCTTAATCACTGTTCCCGTAAAATGGGACCCATTGTCACTTGACAGTTTTGCTGGTATCCCAAAGCGAGGCACAATGTCCTTCAATAAACATTTAGCAACAGTGGTGGCGTCACTCTTTCTACAAGGAAACGCTTCAATCCATCTTGAAAACATATCAACAATAACTAATACATATTTAAAGCTCATGCACACAGGTAGTTCAATAAAATCCATTTGCAAGTGTACAAAAGGACCCATGGGGTTTGGATGGGATGCGGGCTGTACCTTCTTTATTTATTTTTTTGCATTCATGGTCTGGCAGATAATAGATTCCTGGTGCATACCAGGTCTTAAGGATATAGTCCGCCATCCCCCCTTTGCCCGCATGGGTGAATTTATGAACACATCGGGCAATTGGTGATAGTAATGATTTGGGTGCCACCATGCGACCGTCATGATGAACCCATAAGCTGTCAGTGTTTTTAAAACAATGATTAACAACCCATTCCTTTACTTCATCAGAACTGGCCCTATCTTGATGGGTCAGCACATCATCTAAGGACGGGGGCTGCGGTATCTCTGGCTTTTCCCTAACAGGGAAGGCTGAAACTTGTCGTTCAGTACTTGATATAGCTACTGACTTAGCGCTATCTGCAGCAGCGTTTCCAAGCGCAACCTTGTCCAAATGCCCCGTGTGCGCTTGGCACTTAATAATTGCAATCTGTTTACGTCTCTGAATAGCTAGTAAAAGATTTTTCACTTCTTGTGCATTTTTAATCTGGGTTCCCGAGGAAGTTAGGTAACCGTGAATTTTCCAAATTTGTCATGCTCATGTATTCATTGTCTACAATAGCCAGTCATTCCTAGAAAATGCTTCATTTCTCTTTTAGTTTTTGGCAACGATGTGTTGCAAACAACCTTTATTCTATCTGGCGTTAACTCCCTGTTTTAACAATGATTCCATCACTGGCTCAATTCCTTTTTCTGCTTTCTCTGACAATGGATACTGTGACCTTTTGGGTAATGGTGCAGCTGGATTAATTGTAACTTTATAGGGCTGTGCAGTCTAATAGTTAGGAGGTATTTTAAATCTTGTCCTGTTTTGTCATAGCAGGCCGTGCAGTGCAATTTTGAATGCCATTTCCCTAGTTTCAGGGATTCCTGGTATTGTTTTATGGAGCTTGTCCCCACGCTCCTAACAGACTGACAAGTTTGGGACTCAAACTTGGGTCGGCAATTTCCCATGCGTAAAGAACAGGGTGTTTTATTTCTGTTACTGGGTACGCATATGCCTTATCTACTTGGATTTCTACCGTTACTCCTGATGGGGAGCAAATGATTGCAGCATTCATTTTGCACAGCAAGTCTCTTCCACATAAATTCATAGAGACATCTCCTGATAACAGAAAGGAGTGTTCTTCCTCAAATTCTTCTACTTTTACTGTGAGGGGAGTTGATTGACTCAAGTGTTGTAGTATTCCAGCCAATCCAGCTATCGGGGTCTTTTTCCCATTAATAGGCATTCCTTCAGAATATCCTTTCCCTAACACCGAAAAGGTTGCTCCTGTATCTACTAAAATGACATAGGTCTCCCAGCTATTTGCGTTTTAATTTCAGGTTCGCTGCGTGAATTTAAAGAAACAACGGGCATTTGGTGGTCTGTGGCGCTTGGGGCTGCTGGTGTCAGTCAGTAATTCTGATCTCTATTTCTCCTAAATCCCTGTCCGTTTGTAGGGTAACCTCCTGACTGGTCCGAAAAAGGGTTATGGACAGTGAAATTAGGACCTTTATTCTCTAACGGAGGTCCATTATTGGAGGTTTGGTTCTGACGATTTTTCGCAGGGCATTGGTTTGCCCAATGTCCGGGTTGTCCGCAATTGTAACAATTACCAGATCGTCCATACCCTCTTACTCTACCACGTCTTCCTCTATATTCCCCTCTATTCATCCTTCTATAGTTACCTTGTTATCCTACCATAATAGAGGAGAAAGGTATTTCTTCGGGGTAATCTTTTTTTTTTCCTGACTCAACAAACATAGAGGCAGTCTTTTTATCTGGCTGTTCTCTATTTCTCTCTTGTCCGTTAAACATTCCTCGAGGCAAATAATTCTTTCTATGTTAAATGAACCATCTGAGGGAAAGGGTCTAGTCTTATTTACAGTCCATTTGGACCAATTTGGTGGGTGATCAATGGAAAGCTCATACATACAGGTATGATTGACCACAGTTCTTTAACATAAAGGCTGCTGGCGTGCCTTTCTCGGGTGGCTTACTGGTGCTAGCACCCATTGTAGCAGCTTAAATGGTTCACTTAAAACAATCTAAACTCCCGTGACAATCCGTGATCTGCGTTGTACGCCCCTACAGATCAGATTAATAAACTATACATACGTATAAAACTCGAGGGTTCTCAACCCTCGTGGAAGGTATTTCTAACTGGGGAAAATACTGAATCCACAATAGCTTAGTGGATCATGTAAAAGACATCACTATTTTCTCAACCATACATTCCGCCGCGGGACTCACTTCCCCGGCTTGGGTCTTTTCCAACCCCTTCTGCAGTTTTTTTTTCAGCTTAAATATTTTAGTTAAAACATACAACAATTCCGTAACACACTATGATCTGCGTGGGACGCCTCTACAGATCAGACATGACTAAACATTAATACATATAACAATAAACAATACACTTGTTAAACAACAACCAAAGTGTTACTAAATCCCCAATCTATGCAGCCTTACTGGACAAAGCTGCAAAGTTGATTGATAATAACAAGTACTTAAATACTCACTCTCATAAACATTAAACATTGACACTGTGTTTCAGACAACCGCCCACTCTTCTCTCTTTTTACCCTATTCCCTTTAGCCAAATCTTTAGCAAAAAGGGCCTTCAATTTGTCCCAGCTAACTTCACCCACTCGCTCTCCCTCTATCCTACTCCCTTTAGCCAAATCTTTGGCAAAAAGGGCCTTCAATTTGTCCCAACTAACTTCAAGCTGGAACCTTGCTAGTTCAATTTCCAGTAAATCGCTAGCTCCTTAGTTAATCAAATTCCTGACTTAACCTTCTCTCTCAGCAAGCTGGAACCTTGCTAGTTCAATTTCCAATAAATCGCTAGCTCCTGAGTTAATCAAATTCCTGACTTAACCTTCTCTCTCTGGTACCTTTATACAGTCCTTTTCTGCACGATCCTGTTCGCGGGGCGTCAGCGCCTCATGGCTGGTCCTCTGTTCCGTTTCTGAAAGGGAAGCAGTCACAATGGCAGTTTAACCTCCGAACCTTGTGAGTCAATTACCCGATGGCAGTACTGTCCAATGGAATAAACAGACTATGCGCAGCTATGCTTCTGGCAGGGAAAGTCCCAAAAATGTGGCAAAACACCACCTTCGGCCGATGGGATTTTTCCTAACTGAGCAACGTACTCGGCGTCTGTTAACTCACCAATTGGTACAGCAAGCCATCTCGGTGGAACCTCCAAATTGTAGAAGTGCCTTACTTCTTAGCTCTGGGTAATGACTCAATACACTCTTGGATTCGTCAGACGGACAGGCCTTTTATTTTCTCTTGCAAGGGGAATCAGCACCTCTACTCAAGGGGTGAGGCTACTATTCCAATGATACAGCGTAAGCATTCCATATTTATACAGTGTAACAAACAAGTTTGATTGACATTCCTTTGTTCCTCTATCAAGATACATATTAGATTAATCATCAGGTCTTATGACGTATTGACAGAAGGATCCTGGACACATAAGTCAACCGTTGCTCTATAACAGGGCATGAATCGTGTAACCGGAGGTCCTCTTTAATCTTAATCATGTATTGGGAGGGTAGGTTTGCTTACGGTCACGAGTTGTCAGGTCAGTGGTTACTTCAAAGGAACCCATTGTTTCACTTCTACATTCTCATTAAGTGGGCAGACATCTGTTCTTGGCTGTAATCTAAGTACGTGCAATAGCTCTAGTTACACATCGACACTTGCCCAGTGTCAAGTCTGAAAACTTTTACCCAGCAAGCACTTGAAATTAACCCCTTGTATCATGTAGATTTCCTCAGCCAGGATCCCCTACACCTGAAGGTGCAGAATTATGCAGAAGTATTGATCCATGGTTGCTTTATGGTCCTTTATCAAAATATGCATTGGTCACGTGAGCCAATACAGTGATTTGACAGCTGTTTTTTTGACCGAGGAGATCATCTCGCCAACCTCAGCCCTGTTCTTGACATCCACAAGGATCACTAGATAGAGATGAGAAGTGGAAACCTTGGCTGAGTATTTGTTTTCTTTTGCTTCCCTAGCCGAGGTCAAGATGGCGACCGAGACGGTCCGGTGCTTGCGCGCTCTCCCTGCTTCGGGCGGCCCGCTCTCGCCGCTCGCTCCTGCAAACGGAGCGAGGTGTTCGGCGAGTCAGGCGGAGGCAGCGCAGCGCATCGAGCAGCAGCCACGTCGACCCGCTAGAGCTCATCGGCCGGCAGCTCCTCAGCGGGAAGGCATTCCGACTGGGAGGAAGGGAGCCGAGCATGGCAGCCAGAGGCCGGACCGGAAGCGGGAGAAGCAGGCCCTGGGCTGTCGGACCGTGGAGCCGGCGACAGTGAGGTGGAGGCCGCGGCAACCGGAGGATGTGTTCGGCGAGTCGGGCGTGTTGCGTCCGTGTATAATAAGACACAGACTGCGGAGAACGGTACAACAGGCGTTTACTCAACATGGCTCTCACTGCAACTGATCTGTACAGATTACTACTCAGTGCTATATACAGGTGTGGTCACTGCCGGTACTGCAGTATACATGAGCTTAAAAGATAGTTCCCCCCTTAAAGGTATATACATTACAATTCCTCCCCTTTTAGATTAACAGTACCATAACACTCATTTAACAATTAAATATCAAACTAATTACAATTAACACTTTTAGCATGCAACATTAGCTGAAAATAGTCTATTTATATATTCAGTCTTTGGGGAGGCTTCCTGATCCTTTCTGGATAGCGCCTTTCCCGAGTGTCTTACTCTTGGTGCGGAGGCGATTCTGGCCCCCTGTCGTCGGTTGGTTCATCAGCTTCCGATGCTACTGTTTCTGGGGTAGATGCGACCTGTACGTCGGGTTCATCACCAGGTACGTATGGGCGAGGTATGGGGTTGACTTGTTCCTGTCACTCTAGGATCTGGTCAGCATGGCGCCTCACGATGCTCTCCCCAACGTCCACTGTGTACATTAGTGGGCCCTGCCGTGTGCATATCGTTCCTGGCTGCCATTTTTCTGTTCGGTAGTCGCGGGCCAAGACTGGTTGCCCTACATTGAAGCTCCTTGTTGGCTTCTCATGGATGTGCTGGAATTGCTTACTCTCAACATCTCTTCGTATGTTTGGTTTGAGCAAATCCAGGCGAGATCTTAACCTTTGGTTAAAGAACATCATGGCTGGGGCCTGGTTGGTGACTGCATGTGTCGCATTCCGGTAGGCGAACAGGAAATTGTCCACCTTTTGCTGCAGCGGAATGTTGTCATTGTACATAGCCTTTATTGCCTTCTTAAAGGTTTGTACGAACCTCTCCGCCAATCCATTTGTGGCTGGATGATACGGGGCGGATGTGTAATGCCATACCCCATTCTTTTTCAAGAACCTCCGGAACTCTTCGGACACAAACTGTGGTCCGTTGTCGGAGCAAATCTGTTCTGGCAAGCCATTCCTGGCAAAAATGGTCCGTAGGACTGCAATAGTTTTCTCCGTGGTGGTGGAGGACATTTTGATGACCTCAGGCCATTTCGAGTGTGCATCCGCGGCTATTAAAAACATTGAGTCCATGAATGGACCAGCAAAATCAATATGCACCCGTTGCCATGGAGATGAGGGCCACTCCCATGGGTGTAGAGGGGCCTGTGGTGGTGCATTTTGGACTTTCTGGCATCCTGAGCAGCTCTTGGTCAGGTCCTCGATTTGTTTATCGATTCCCGGCCACCACACATAAGCCCTGCCTAGGCTTTTCATTTTTACCCCTCCCAGATGACCCTCATGAAGCTCATTGAGCACTCTATCCCTTAACGTGGGTGGAATTACCACTCAGGATCCACACATCAAGGTCCCCCGGCACACTGACAGCTGTTCTCTCCTTATCGAGCATGCTGGCAACAGTGAGTCGCCATGTGCTGGCCATCCCTTCATCGTCAAATCATATACCCGAGACAGTGTCGGGTCATTTCGGGTTTCCTTTTCGATACAAGCGTTAGTTACCGGTAGGTATTCAACTATAGTCGAATGGAATATTTCGACAGGATCCACTGCTGCTGCTTCCTCCGCAGTAGGCAGTGGCAGGCGTGATAGCCCATCAGCATTTCCATGCTGTTTCGTGCCCTTATATTCAATCTCATAGTGGTGCACCCCTAGAAAAAGTGACCATCTTTGTAGTCGTTGCGCAGTCATCACCGGAACGCCCTTCTTCGGATTAAAAATGGAGACAAGAGGCTGGTGATCAGTCAGCAAGGTGAATTTCTGCCCGTGCAGATAGTGATTGAACTTTTTCACTCCCCACACTAGGCTGAGGGCCTCCCTGTCAATCTGGGCGTAGTTACGCTCGGCTGAGGTTAGTGATCGTGACGCAAAGGCTATTGGCCTCTCTGAGCTGTCCGAGAATTTGTGCGACAGCACTGCATCACATGCCAACCGAATTGGTAATGCCGGGTTGTAATGGGCCAATACCTCTTTCGATGTGATTAGTGTTTTGCTCTTCTGGAAAGCTCGTCTACATTCGTCACTCCACTTCCATGGCACCCCAGTTTGCAGTAGGGTGTTCAGTGGGTGTAGTATTGTAGACAAATTTGGCAAGAACTTATGGTAGTAGTTTACCAGCCCAAGGAACGACCTCAGTTGTGACACATTTTCCGGTGCTGGAGCCTTGACCACTGCCTCAATCTTCTCTGGGGACTTATGTAACCCCTCTTTATCGATAACGTGGCCACAATACGAGATCTGTTTTCTAAAGAACTCGCATTTGGGGCGGTTAGCTCGGAGCCCATATTCCTGCAATCTAGTGAGCACCTGCTCCAGGTTGGCAAGGTGATCACTTTCATTTTCGCCCGTGACCAGGATGTCGTCCAAATAACACTGGGTCCCTGGGATCCCTTGCAGGACTTGTTCCATTGCCCTCTGACAAATAGCCGGAGCTGATGCTACCCCGAATACTAGCCGGTTGTATTGGTAGAGACCTTTATGGGTGTTGATTGTGAGGTATTTTTTTGATGCTTCTTCTACCTCCATTTGCAGATACGCCTGGGCCAGATCAATCTTAGTGAAGCGTTTCACTCCAGATAGCGAGGCGAAAATATCTTCAATCCGCGGAAGTGGATATTGTACGGTGTGAAGGACCGAGTTCACTGTTACCTTAAAGTCCCCACAGATGCGAACTTTCCTTGGTTCCCCAGGCGTGCTGCTCAACGACTTTTTCATCACAGGGACGATGGGTGTAGCCCACTCACTCCAGCCTACCTTGGGCAGTACACCTGAACATTCTAGACTCTCCAGCTCTGCTTCGACGGCTGGGCGGATCGCATAAGGTACCGGTCTGGACTTAAAAAATTTGGGCTTGCGTTTTCTTCCATTTTAATCGTCGCTGTCATGCCTTTTAGTGTTCCGAGTCCTTGCTGGAACACTTCTTTCACGTTAGTAAGCATCTTTGACAGTCGCCCAGGTGTAACGTTGTCATCCTTTTTGTCAGCCACAGTCAGTGCCTGTATGGAATGCCAATCCAGTTGTATTTTCCGGATCCATTCACGTCCCAGTAATGGTGGTCCTCCATCTTGCAATACATACAGGTCTAGTTTTGGTGTTTCCTTACCGTTATATGTAACGGTCACCCTTATTTTTCCTTTGGGGTCGACTTTTTGCCCCGTGTACGTCTTCAAAATAATTTTTGCGTCTTTCAAGGGTATGTGTGAGAATAGCCGCTCGTAGGCCCGTCGGTTTATGACTGTTAGGGCTGATCCTGTGTCCAATTCCATCTTTACCTGGACTCCTGCTATCTTGAGCGTGACCCAAATGGTTCGGTGATCCTCCGTTGTGATCACATTATGTAGTTTCAGACAACTCAGTTCCCTGCTTTCGGAGTCATTATCACTCTTTTGTTCGTCTGAACTATTCTTCGTCATCTTATGTACCTTCTTGTACTTTCCTTTGGTAGGTTTCTTATTGATGGTTTTCTATCCCGACCTGCAGACTCGTGCTATGTGTCCTACTTTTCCACACTGCACACTTTGTCTTTGAACCAGCAATCATTCTGGTCGTGTGTTGTTCTGCCGCAGCGAAAGCACTTCTCTGTTCCATATGACATTTCGTTTGTGCCATATTCTTGCGGTCTCTGTTGTATCTCTGCAGCGCCCCGTGCTGCTGCTTCATATGATACTGCAATGCTGAAAGCCTTTTCCAGCGTAAGGTCCTTTTCAGATAAAAGCCGTTTCTGGGTTCCTTCACTTTGAAGCCCACACACAAACTTGTCCCTTAAGGTATCTGCCAGTCCCGCTCCAAACTGGCAGTGTTTCGATAGTTTGCGCAGTTCTGTTAAATAATCAGCATTGCTTTCATCCTTATGCTGGTTCCGTTTGTGAAACTTGAATCTTTCTGCTATCCGCAGCGGTGTGGGGTTTAAATGTTCCTTTAGTATCGTTACTATGTCTTCAAAACTCTTTTCCATTGGCTTCGTTGGGGTTACTAGATTTCGTAATAAACCATGCGTCTTTGCACCCATTAAATTTAACAATACCGACGCTTTCTTGTCATCTGACACCTCATTTGCCTTGCAGTACACCTCTATTCGTTCGACATATGTAGTCCAATCTTCGACTTCATTGTCAAATGCGGCGATACTGCCACTCTTCGGCATTTTGGGTGTGGTTTAAAATGGCGTCTCCCGCGCTTTCCTTCCTCCCCCGCTGCTGCCATCGCCGCTCCCGGCGGTTCTTGTGGCAATGGCGGCGCCCTGTAGGTTTCGCGCGCTTCTCCTGCGCTGCTGCCAACGCCGCTCTCGGCAGTCCTCGTGTTAATGGCGGCGCCTCGCGGGTTTCTGCGCATCTCTCTCTCTCTCTCTCCGACGCTGCTCGGCCCCTGAACACCGGCTGCGCCCTGTGCGCTCTGCCCTCTCCCCCATCGACGCTGCTCGGCCCTTTGCTGTGCCGCTCGGTCGGGCTCTAGCCCGCCGCTGTCCGGGAAGGGTCTGCGCACTACCTGTTGCCAACCCGTTTCGCTGGACCACCCCGACTGGAAAGGCAAGCCTGGCTCTCGACAGCCTCCCCCGCAATTCTCGAGTCTCTGCTGGATGACTGGGCGGTTGCCCGTGGTCGACGCCCGAGTCTCTGGCCTTGACCTCCAATCCACTGATCTCCAGGAATGAATCCCCGGGAGGTGATGCAGAGTTGCAGGCAGGTTCGAACCTGCAACTGATCTGTACAGATTACTACTCAGTGCTATATACAGGTGTGGTCACTGCCGGTACTTCAGTATACATGAGCTGTAAAACATAGTTCCCCCCTTAAAGGTATATACATTACAGGGCGGAGGCAGCGCATCGTGCAGCAGCAGCAGCCACGATGACTTGCAGTCCAACTGGGAGGAGGGGAGCCGAGAATGATGGCCAGAGGGTGAGCGGGAGAAGCAGGCCACCACACGTGGAGTCGAGCCGGCAACAGTGAGGAGGAGGCCGCGATGACGAGGAGGACGGAGCGGCTGAGGGGCGTCGTGCTCCCACTGCCACTGGATGCCAAAGAATTGAATTTCTGAACACGGCGCTGTAAGAATAGCTGACGTGTCCCCACGGGGAGTAAGCATTCCATTGTACTAGTTACATATGGCAAATAAAATTGAATTGAATTGATTGCTGAGACCATATCTAGCACCTACTGATGCTCAGGCTAAGATTAGCAGTCTGTGGATCAAATCTGCATCTGTATGGCTCACTTCCACACTGGTTAGTTTATTTAACAGCTGAGCTTATCAAGGGAGTGTTGGGTCCTTTGTTTTAAAAGCTGTTATCCATTTTTCTTGAATTTGAATCTTAACTTCCTTTGTGTTAAGCTTATGCAAGACTGGAGCTCAAAATATTGTAGATTGATATATATTGTATTTAAGTACCAAGAAAATAGTTGGCTACCTAGTTGTATTCATAAAGGCAGAACTTGATGAAGAAATACTTTAACACAATCGGCCTCGATAAATGGTTTCTGTTGGCCCACGGGTCACATTAAATGGTGCAATCAAGGTTCAAGATGGGAAGTATTGCCTTGAGGTTGATTCACGTATTTATAAATGATAATGAACCGAGTTAAATTGCCCTGTGGTAGAAAGGTATTTCCCTCGTCAATTGAGAAACTAATTGCCTGAAGTCTAAGGCTGCACTTGTTTGGGATCCTATAATTGATCCAGCATAAATGCAACTTTGGGAAATTTCTATGGATGAGAAAATTACTTCAAAACAGAATTGTATTAGCTGTAGATATTTGAGAGCACCCGATTTATAGGAAAGTTTTCACCCTGAAAAGCACAGCTACAAGGAGTTGTGATTTTAACGTCCTTCTTTGTTTTTTTTCTATTCAATATTTTTTATTAATGGTAAGTGATGATGACATCATTGGATGAACTGGCTCGGAAGACTAATTAAACGTGAAGGTGCGAGAGGATCCGAAGTGATATCAATGGACAGGGGGCTCACAACTCGAGGTCGTCAGTGGTTGTAGAGCAAAGTGCATTTGATGCAACAATTGTATTATGACCAATTTTGCACCGCACCAACACCAAATGCATTGCATAGTTCAGACATCAACAGTTGTTGCCCTTGGTGAGATCACTTGGAATTATGCACTGACTGTAGTATAATTGGGATTTCTGTAAAGCTGACTTTTTAAACTTGAACCACGAAGCTAGAAAATGTGCTCAGGTAGCCTGCTGTACCACCTTTAATTGTCTTATATGTTAATAAAGGACTTCCATCAGCTGTCCCAGGTTTATGGTGGCTAATGAGAAGAGCTGTTAAGCATGTGTTGGGTTAATATGCTCATTACCAGAGTAGTGAAGGTGGGTTATATAACTGTGGCCATCTTCTTGCCTTACTTTCAAAGATGCTCCAGATTACTGTATTATAATTGGGACGCTAATTCAACTCCCTAGTATCGTCAGGTTTGGTTTCTCCTGTAGATTGTTTTGCCAATGATGTGATTAGCACGCAGAATCTTCAACTTACCTTCAGCTTAATTCACAGCTTGTATGTAATTGTTTTTGCATGAGTAGTAACACATCAGGCAACGTAACACAGGCAAAGACAGCAAGGGTGTTGAAAACGTAGCTGGATGCAAGCTTGGGAGAGTTGACTGCTTTTATACCAGCAATTGTTTAGGTTTGATTCCTGGACATCGGTGTCTGTGAGCTGATTCCCAGTATTCACGCTACTAAATCCAGCTCCTTTATTGAGGTGGCAGAATTGAGGACCAACAAAAAGTTGGGTGTATAAATTCTGCTGCTGTGATAAAGGAGTCAGAATTAGCAGTGTGGGTAACGCTGCATCGACCACCTCTGCTGCACCTTTTTCAGTGAAGCAAAGGCATGGCTGAGGGGCATGGACTGGGGCACGAATGCCAGCCTGCTGGAATCTGCTCAAAACAAGCATCTAATAACAGCTGCTTTCAGGATAATCGAGCATTGAGTTAGATGGGCTAAATGGCCTTTTGTCATAATATTTATGGGATGAGTGCCATTATTTTCCGATATTGCAAACATTGGCCGGGATTTTCTGGGGCCTGTGACCGGGTACGCACAGCGTGCACAGTCGTAAGTGTCTCACAAGTTCTGGGTTTCCTCATGTGCTGTGCATATGCGAAAACCCGGAATTTACGATCTGTCAAGTATCAACTTGACAGATCGTACGAATCTGAAGGAAATGGACATTCGCTGGCACAGGGTTGGACTATTTGACCAGCTGCTGCCCAGCGAATGCCCACGAAACTCTTATGCCTGGTAAAAGCAGGTGCAAGGCTTTTTACCAGCGTACGGGTGAAAATAAATATTAGAATACATTTTTTTAAAATCATTTAAACATTCAAAAACCTTTAAAGTTAGTTTACGTTATTTTTGGCCCCTTTAAAAATGTTTAACTTTATTTTTCAAAAATTTACATTTTTGTTTTAACTGTTTAATTAAATTGAATTTTAATTCATTTTAAACGTGATGATTTATTTTTATTTTGTTTGTGTGAAAATGTATTTTTTGTGTCATTCCTATTGTGCTTATGGGGATTTCGTACGTAAATGGAATCCTCATAAGCATAATGGGAATCCCCCTTTTTGATTGGTTGGGCTGGCCCATGTGACGCTTGCGAACCGCGTGCACCCCGGGATACGTGGGCCTTTATGCAGGCGTACGCCTGCAGGCCCAGGAGCGCGAGTCTTCGTAGGTCTGGGGCCATCAGGTATGTACGGATTTTATTTGCGGAAGCCTCCGACCGCAATTTCAGGTCCAATAAATGGCTTATTGCATTTAAATTGTGAAATAATAGCAACAGCTAATGATGATGTATGTCTAGTTAAAGCCAACAAACCAATAACATTTTTGTGCAGATTCAATTGTTCTTAAGATTGCATTTGTCTTATTCAGTTCTACTTCATTTAAGTTTGCAGCCTAAGTGAGCTGACTACACGGATGTGTTTGCCTGTTCTCCCATTTCACTGGAATTCTCTCTTTGCTATTTATTTGACAGGCAAATGATGCCTCGGGAAACACCTGGAACTGGTTGTATTTCATCCCTCTGATCATCATCGGATCTTTCTTCATGCTCAATCTTGTTTTGGGTGTCTTGTCAGGGTAAGTGAACAGAAATTTCTAAATCACCGATTAGTGCATCTTGGAGCGCAGCAAGTACAGGGATGTGACAGCAGCCTCTTGATGATGGTAGAATAATCGTTGCTAAATAAAAATCAATTTTTTGGTGAGCTTTCTGTCTGTCAGCAATGCCTTCACTTCACTGAGAAAGGTGTCACAGCAATCTCGTCAGGGACGCTATACAGATGAGTTGGCATTTGTTCAAATGTGACAGTGTCTGAAATGCTGTTACTGTTGAAATGTTTGTATTAAAAAGCACAATACATCTTTCTGCTATTTTCAGTGCAATTTGCAGCAGTGAAATTAAACTCTCAGCTTTCTGTACACTTAAGAGGTTTCTATGCCCAAACCGTGTAGAAATATTTTAGCCTCCTCTCTGTTTTAGTTCTTTTCTCACATAGATTGATTAAAAAAAAAGAGAAACCTGGGTGATGAGCCACAGCTCATTCCCAGACACTGCCAAAGTCGAAATGAGTAGATGATAATTCAGGAAGTAGCCATTAACTTGGGTTAAGCTTGGGTTTTAAGAGCCTGAAGGCTGTGAGCAGAAGGTAAGGAGTTCCTGTGATGGATATCCGAGATGGTGCTTCTTCAACAGCATCTCCCCAACCTGCACCTTCCACCACCTAGAAGGGCAAGAGCAGCAGGCGAATGGGAACACCACCACCTCCAAGTTCCCATCCAAGTCGCCGTTCCTTCATTGTCGCTACGTCAAAGTCTTGGACCTCCCTCATCGCACTGTGGGAGTACCTTCACCACACGGACTGCAGCGGTTCAAGAAAGCAGCTCACATCACCTTCTCAAAGGCAGCTAGTGATGGGAAATAAATGCTGGCCTTGCCATCGACACCCACATCCAGAGAATGTATTTTGAAACATCTGAGTAAGGAATTACTCATCTGAATAGAGATTAAAAAGACAAATTCTCGCTATTGGAAGTTTGGAATGAAAATAGTCAGTATCTGTATGAGAGAGACAGGTTAACATTTCAGGTGGACTCTACAGTAAAACTGATAACCTCTGGTTACATTTTTACATAATAAAGGAAACTCCAGAACACTTAGAAGATAATTTTTACAATTTTGTATTCCTGGCAGGCACAGTTCTGTGCTGGGCAAAAGAATTGTAAAAAAAAATCCTGCAGTCTGTAGGTGCAGTTTCATGATAACAGTGCAAGCTGGAGTTTTAAATGTTGTGAAAGCATTGAGTTGCGCAGTGATTTTGAATCTAACGGGTCAGTTTTAACCCTGCCCGCCCACTGTGGCAGTTAGAATCACTACAGAGTACTTGCCGCCTCATATGCTAATCAAGTACTGTGAAGTTCACGCCAGTGAATAAGTCACACTCCAGGATCACAGGATGTTATGTCAAAATGTGATCTTACAACAGGTAAATCAATGGAATGTTTTTCAAGTTCTTATAAACAGGTTGTTGCTATAAGTGGACTTTGCTTAATTTGCAAGTGGAGATATAGCTGGGAATTTCCTCGGGAATTCTTCCCCATTGGCCACCGTAATTTCGGTGGAAGTTACGACAGTTAACCAGGAGAACCCCCATGGAAATCCAACACACCCCACCTCCCGCCATAAGCACCGGCATTTAATTATACTGTAAATAGCAAAATTTGAACTCTGTAAAGACCAATAATTCTACTGCCTACATTTCAGCCATCAAACTAAAGTCACATCTGCTGAAGAATTACAGATTAGAGAGAGTGTCCTGATAAGGAGCAGGCAAGAACCATATGAAATATATCACAGATCAGTAACTGTGAAGCTTTTGTGTTGGAAAATAAAAACTTCATGAAATCAGATCTGCCTGAACAGTAATTATGGTTCAGCACCAAATCCATATGAAAGTGTAATAGTTAATTCATTGGATCAGCACTTTTATCTGATACTTGACTTTGTCAAGCCATTGTAACTAAAGCTAACGTGGAAATTATATTCATTTTGCATGGCTTGTTATTCCAGTAATACCAAAAAAGGATTCTCCTAGGGCACAGAGATTATAGAACCTCTATAAAATGGTTACCTTCTGCGAAAGCTCTCTCTGATGCCATTAGATGTGTATTATTATTATTACATTTCCATAATGATACTGCCAAATACCCTTTCATTATTTCTAGTCAAACACTGGGAGTCCTTTTCATTGTAGCACCAGTTACAGACTATTATACGTTGTACACCGCATGAAATTATATTAGGACTATTTTAATTTATCAAGTGATGAGAAGGGGTTCATTGCTGAAGAACTGCCCTGGAAAGAGAAGGTGCTAGCCTTTCATCAAGCCTTCAAAAACCAGAACAAAGCATCTCAGATTGATAGAAAGTCTAAAGAAATGGCTCCTCCTTCCCCTCACTGTTCTTTGTGCCAGATGAACAGTTCTATACAAAGTTGAACAAAAATAGAAATTTCTATCACTGGACTGTGGAGTGTACTGATGCTCCATTCTCCTGCAATGTCAGCCTTCACTTTGATGGGCACTAACCCATGTACAAAACAACTCTCACTGATCCTTACATGGAATATTTGAACTTCTGGAATTTTGTGAGGTGGAACAAAGGGGGAAGGTCACTTCTGGGAGCAGGTTTGGAATTTAGATCATTACAGATTGTTACAGATTTAATTTCGTACTGTATTTTTAATAACAGGTAATGAAATATTTTCTGTCTATCAGCATCTCCCTAATAAGATGAATGTACCAGTATTCAGTAATAAAAGAGTGAGGACTTTGGTTAAAAAAAAAAATGGAGCCCTGTTAAAGACAACCACAACTTGCATTCATAGAGTGCTTTTAACATTAAAAAACTGTTCCCAAATGCTTCACAGATATAACGGGAAACAATGGATGCCAAGCTCAAGAAGGAGATTCAATCCCCACCACTTACACCAGCCACGCTTATCACAGACGGCCGCCTATATTGGGCAAATGTCACTAACCATTTGTCAGTACCAGAGAAGTCAATTACAAAAGCATTGTTTATAACATAGTCAACACGCTGGCTATTTCGAGCAGTTCTGTAGGTTCTTCAATAAATTTGCACCTCGTTAATCCCCTGTATTTGTGAAATTGGTCCTCTCTATTGGTAATTGGATTCATTAAAGGCATCAAAATAGAGCCGTGAAGGGGGAGAGAGAGAAAAGCACAACCGAAACTGGCCATGAGTTCATAGGCTGACTTATTGATTGATTTCAGCCTATGGAGAATATCTTAGCCAGCTTCAGTCTGTTAGAGTAACGAAATGAAGCTTAACACTGAGATTGAAAGGAATAGACTTAACCTATTATGGCTTAACTGGCCATTGCTTATAGCGGGCAAATCGCTTTAACAGCAATGCACCCTCGCTCGGTGGTGAGGACTGTATTAACAGCGGTGATCAAAAGGTTGGTCAAGGAGGTGGGTTTTAAGGTGGTCTTAAAGGAGGAGAGGTAACACAGATTTCTCGAGAGTGGGAGGTCAATGTCTGAGGACACAGCAACCAATGGTGGGGCAAAGAGTGGGGATGTGCACAAGAAGAACTGGGGGATCGGGGGGAATTTTAGGGCTGGAGGAGGTTAGAATCATACAGCACAGAAAGAGGTCATTCAGCCCATCGAGCCTGTGCCAGCTATTAGTCCCACTCCCCTTAGAGGAGGCAAGGTCATGGACGGATTTAGGCACAAGATTGATAGTTTTAAATTTAAGTTGCTGGAGACCGGGGGACAATGTAGGTTAGCAAGGACTGGGATGATGGGTGAATGGCACTCGTAAGATAGGATATAGGCAGTAGAGTTTCGTGTGAGCTGAAGCTTACAGGTTAAGAATGAGAGATGTACCAGGGCAGCATCAGAATAATTGAGTCTGGCAGTGACAAAAGTATGAACGAGGCTTTCAGCAGCAGATGGGCTGAGGTAAGGACGGAGGTGGACAATGTCATGGAGTGGAAATAGGCAGTCTTTGTGATGGAGAAGACGTGAGATTGAAAGCTCAGCTCATGGTTAAGTAGAGTGCCGAGGATGCGTTTGGGGCAGGATCCGAAGGGGATGATTTTGATTTTCCCAATGTTTAGGTCGAGAAAATTACGGCTCATACAAGACTGGATGTTATATAAGCAGTCTGACAACACAGAGGCAGTGGAGAGGTTGAGAGAGGTATAGGTGGGTGTCATTAGCATGCAAGTCATAGCTAGCCCCTTGGTTTTAAATGATGCCATCAGTGGGCAGCATGTAGTTGAGGAAGTGGAGGGGGTGAAGAATGGATCCTTGGGGGACTCCTGAGGTGATGGTGTACAGGTGATAAGAGATGCCATTGTTAGAGATGCTCTAGCTACAATCGGATAGATAAGAGTGAAACAAAGCAAAGGACAGGGAGTTAAACAATGGAGGAGATGTATTGGAGGAGAATGGTGTGGTCAATTGTGAGTACTTTCTTCAAATGGCTGGGGAAGGTCCATATAAGCTGCAGAGAGATCATGGACGATGAGGAAGAATAATCCATCATGGTCATCGCCACAGTCATAGAGTGTGTCATTTATGCTTTTGGGTAAGGCCATTTCAATGCTGAGGGGTGGAAAGCTGATTGGAGGGATTGATATAGAATTGTGGGGAGAGGTGGGCATGGATCTGGCAAATGATGACATGTTCAAGGATCATGGAGCGGAAAGAAAGGTTGGAGATGGGGGCTAATTAATGAGGACTGCAGCGGTTCAAGAAGGCGCTATTTAAGAAAGGAGGGAGAGAGAAAACGAGGAACTACAGACCAGTTAGCCTGACATCAGTAGTCGGGAAAATGCTTGAATCTATTATTAAGGATCTGGTAACAGGGCACTTAGAAAATAATAATAGGATTGGGTAGAGTCAACATGGATTTCTGAAAGGGAATTGTGTTTGATGAATCTGTTGGAGTTTTTTGAGGTTGTAACTAGAAGAATAGATAAGGGGGAACCAGTGGATGTGGTGTATTTGGATTTTCAGAAGGCATTCGATAAGGTGCCACACAAGAGGTTATTGAACAAAATTAGGGCTCATGGGATTGGGGGTAATATACTAGCATGGATTGAGGATTGGTTAACGGACAGAAAACAGAGAGTAGGAATAAACAGGTCATTTTCGGGTTGGCAGGCTGTAACTAGTGGGGTACTGCAAGGATCAGTGCTTGGGCCTCAGCTATTCACAATCTACATCAATGATTTGGATGAGGGGACCAAATGTAATATATTCAAGTTTGCTGATGATACAAAGTTGGGTGAGAATGTAAGTTGTGAGGAGGGTGCAGAGAGGTTTCAAGGTTATATAGACAAGCTAAGCGAGTGGGCAAGAACATGGCAAATGGAATATATTGGCCCAGATATTCCGATCCCTACGGGTGGGTATGCGCTGTGTACTCGCCCGTAAGGGCATCGGAAATGCCGGTTTCAGGCAGGCGCTGAAAACCGGCATTTCCGATCTGTCAAGAATACTCTTGACAGATCCTCCGCCTACCCTGGAGAAACATAGAAACATAGAAGATAGGAGCAGGAGTAGGCCATTCGGCCCCTCGAACCTGCTCCGCCATTCAATGCGATCATGGCTGATCATCCAAATTCAGTACCCGGTCTCTGCTTTCTCCCCATACCCCTTGATCTCTTTAGCTTTACGAAATATATCCAACTCCTTCTTGAATATATTTAATGAATTGGCCTCTACTGCCTTCTGTGGTAGAGAATTCCACAGGTTCACCACTCTCTGGGTGATGAAATTCCTCCTCATTTCTGTCCTAAATGTCTTACCCCTTATACTTAGACTGTGACCCCTGGTTCTGGACTCCCCGACCATCGGGAACATCCTTCCTGCATCCAGTCTGTCCAGTCCTGTCAGAATTTTATAAATTTCAATGAGATCCCCTCTCATTCTTCTAAACTCCAGCGAATACAAGCCCAATCGACCCAATCTCTCCTCAGACGTCACTCCTGCCATCCCAGGTATCAGCCTGGTGAATCTTCGCTGAACTCCTTCCATGGCAAGAACCTCCTTCCTCAGATAAGGTGACCAAAACTGCACACAATACTCAAGATGTGGTCTCATCAAGGCCCTGTACAACTGCAGGAAGACATCCTTGTTCCTGTACTCAATCCCTTTCGCTACGAAGGCCAACATGCCATTTGCCTTCTTAACCGCCTGCTGCACCTGCATGCTTACCTTCAGCGACTGGAGCACAAGGACACCCAGGTCTCGTTGCACTTTCCCTTCTCCCAATCTATTGCCATTCAGATAATCTGCCTTCCTGTTTTTGCCACCAAAGTGGATAACCTCACATTTATCCACGTTATATTGCATCTGCCATGCTTTTGCCCAATCACCCAACCTGTCCAAATCATCCTGGAGTTTCTCGGCATCCTCCTCACAGCACACACGCCCACCCAGCTTTGTGTCATCTGCAAATTTGGAGATATTACATCTAGTTCCCTTGTCTAGATCATTAATATATATTGTGAATAGCTGGGGTCCTAGCACCAATCCCTGCGGTACCCCACTAGTCGCTGCCTGCCACTCGGAAAAAGACCCGTTTATTCCAACTCTTTGCTTCCTGCCTGCCAACTAGTTCTCTATCCAAGACAATACCTTGCCCCCAATCCCATGTGCCTTTAATTTTACACGCTAATCTCTTATGCGGGACCTTATCGAAAGTCTTCTGAAAGTCCAAATACACCACATCCACTGGTTCTCCCTTATCTATTTTACCAGTTACATCCTCAAAAAATTCCAGTAGATTAGTCAAGAACGATTTACCTTTTGTAAATCCATGTTGACTTTGTCCGATCCTGTCACTGTTTTCCAAGTGCTTTGGTATTACATCTTTTATAATGGACTCTAGCATTTTCCCCACTACCGATGTCAGGCTTCCCCGTTTTCTCTCTACCACCTTTTTTGAATAGTGGGGTAACATTAGCTACCCTCCAATCCATGGGTACTGTTCCAGATTCCATCGAATGCTGGAAGATGATCAGCAAAGCATCAACTATTTCTAGGGCCACTTCCTTAAGTACCCTAGGATGTAGATTATCAGGCCCTGGGGATTTATCGGACTTCAATCCCATCAATTTCCCTAACACCATTTCCCTACAAATACTGATTTCTTTCAGTTCCTCCCTTTCATCAGACCCTATGTTCCCCGACATCTCTGGGAGGTTATTTGTGTCCTCCTTTGTGAAGACAGAACCAAAATATGTATTTAATTGGTCAGCCATTTCTTTGTTCCCCTTTATAAATTCCCCTGATTCTGACTGCAAGGGACCTACGCTTGACTTCACCAACCTTTTTCTCTTCAGATATCTATAAAAGCTTTTACAGTCAGTTTTTATGTTCCCTGCAAGCTTACTGTCATATTCTATTTTCCCTTTCTTAATAAATCCCTTTGTCCTCCTTTGTTGAATTCCAAACTACTCCCAATCCTCAGGTTTACTGCTTTTTCTGGCCAATTTATATGTCCTCTCCTTGGCTCTTATGCTATCCCTAATTTCCCTTGTTAGCCATGGTTGAGTCACCTTTTTTGTTTTATTTTTATGCCAAACTGGGATGAACAAATTCTGTAGTTCATCCATGCGGTCTTTGAATGTTTGCCATTGCCTATCCACCATCAACCCTTTGAGTGACATTCCCCAATCAATCCTCCCCAACTCGCGCCTCAGACCATCGTAGTTTCCTTTATTTAAATTTAGGACCCTAGTCCCTGAGTCAACAACTTCGTTCTCCATTTTAATGAAGAATTCGATCATATTATGATCGCTCCGACCCAAGGGGCCTCGTACAACAAGATTGCTAATTAATCCTTTCTCGTTACATAATACCCAGTCTAAGATGGCCTGTTCTCTGGTTGGTTCCTCGACATATTGGTCCAGGAAACCATCCCGTCAACACTCCAGGAATCCCTCCTCCACAGTATTGTTACTAATTTGGTTAGCCCAATCTACATGTAGATTAAAGTCACCCATGATGACTGCTGTGCCCTTATTGCACGCTTCTCTAATTTCCCTTTTAATGCCATCCCCGACCTCCGCATTACTGTTTGGAGGTCTACATACCACTCCCACTAACTTTTTCTGCCCCTTGGTATTTCTCAGTTCTACCCAAACAGATTCCACATCATCAGAGCTAACATCCTTCCTTACAATTGTGTTAATCCCTTCTTTAACCAGCAATGCTACCCCACCTCCCTTTCCTTTTTGCCTATCTTTCCTGAATATTGAATACCCCTGGATGTTGAGTTCCCAGCCTTGGCCACCCTGGAGCCATGTTTTCGTAATCCCAATCAAATCATATTCGTTTACCTCTATTTGCGCAGCTAATTCATCCACCTTATTACGAATGCTCCTCACATTAAGACACAAAGCCTTCAGGCTTGTTTTTTTAATGCTCTTAGACCTATTAGAATTATTATTTACTGTGGCCATGTTTGATTTAAACCGTTGATAATTGTAATGTATGTACCTTTAAGGGGGAGAACTACTTTTTACAGCTCCTGTATCCTGTAGTACCGGCAGTGACCACACCTGTATATAAACCCTGAGTAGTGATCTGATCAGTTGCAGTTTGAACCCTCATTCAGTAAACACCTGTTGATCGTTCCCTGCAGTCTGTTGTCTGATTATTGAAGGACACAACATTAAGATACATGGGTATAACATTGGCGACGAAGCAGATTCGAACCTACCTGCAACTCTGCATCACCTCCCAGGGATTCGCTCCTGGAGAACAGTGGAAGGAGGTCGAGTCCAGAAGCACGGGCGTCGACCACGGGTAACCGCCCAGTCATCCAGCGGAGATTTGAGCATCGCAGGGGAGGCTGTCGAGAGCCAGGCTTGGCTTTCCAGTCACGGTGGTCCAGTGAAACGGGCTGGCAACAGGTACTGCGCAAACCCTTCCCGGACAGCGGTAGCTAGAGCCGACCGAGCGGCACAGAAAAAGGCCGAGCAGCGTCGACGGGGGAGAGAGAGAGGGCAGAGCGCACAGGGCGCAGCCGGTGTTCAGGACCGAGCGGCGTCAACGGGGAGAGAGACGAGAGAGAGCAGAGCACAGCCGGTGTTCAAGGGCCGAGCAGCGTCAACGGGGGAGAGAGGCGCGCAGGAAAATGCGAGGCGCTGCCATTACCACGAGGACCGCAGAGAGCGGCATTGGCAGCAGCGCATGAAACCCACAGGACGTCACCATTTGCCACGAGGACCGCCGAGACCGGCGTTGGCAGCAGCGCGGGAGACGCCATTTTAAGCCGCAGCGGGGAAGAAAGGAAAGCGCGGGAGACGCCATTTTAAGCCAGTCTAACCACACCCAAAAATGCCGAAGAGTGGCAGTATCACAGCGTTCGACAATGAAGTCGAAGATTGGACGACATATGTCGAACGCATAGAAGTATACTGCAAGGCGAATGAAGTGCCAGATGACAAGAAAGCGCTGGTATTGTTGAATTCAATGGGTTCAAAAACGTATGGCTTACTACGAAACCTAGTAACCCCAGAGAAGCCAGTCGAAAAGGATTTTGAAAACATAGTGTCAATCCTACAGGACCACTTAAACCCCACACCGCTGCTGATAGCAGAAAGATTTAAGTTTCACAAAAGGAACCAGCATAAAGATGAAAGTAATGCTGAGTATTTAACGGAACTGCGCAAGCTATCGAAACACTGCCAGTTTGGAACGATACTACCAGAAACTTTAAGGGACAAGTTTGTGTGTGGGCTTCAAAGTGAAGGAACCCAGAAACGGCTTCTATCAGAAAAGGATCTTACGCTGGACAAGGCTTTCAGCATTGCAGTATCACACGAAGCAGCAGCATGGGGCGCTGCAGAGATACAACGGAGACCGCAAGAATATGGCACAAATGAAATGTCATACGGAACAGAGAAGTGCTATCGCTGCGGCAGAACAACACACGACCAGAATGATTGCTGGTTCAAAGACAAGTGTGCAGACAGTGTGGAAAAGTAGGACACATAGCACGAGTCTGCAGGTCAGGAAAGAAAACCAGCAGCAAGAAATCTCCACAGGAGAAGTACAAGAAGGTACATAAGGTGACGGAGAGTAGTTCAGACGAACAGAAGAGTGATACAGACTCCGGAAGCAAGGAGTTGGGTTGTCTGAAACTACATAATGTGATCAAAACGGAGGATCAGTAAACTATCTGGGTCACGCTCAAGATAGCAGGAGTCCAAGTGAAAATGGAATTGGACACAGGATCAGCCCTAACAGTCATAAACCGAAGGGACTACAAGATTGTCTTGAAGACACACACGGGGCAAAAAGTCTACCCCAAAGGAAAAATAAGGGTGAACGTTATATATAACGGCAAGGAAGCACCAAAAATGGACCTATATGTATTGCCAGATGGAAGACCACCACTACTAGGACGTGAATGGATCCGGAAGATACAGCTAGATTGGCATTCCATACAAGCACTGACTGTAGATGCCAAAAAGGATGACGACGTCACACCTGGATGACTGTCAAAAATGCTAACTGACGCACAAGAGGTGTTCCAGCCAGGACTCGGAACACTAAAAGGCATAACAGCGATGATCAAAATAGAGGAAAATGCAAGCCCAAAGTTTTTTAAGGCCAGACCGGTACCTTATGCGATCCGCCCAGCCGTCGAAGCAGAGCTGGAAGGTTTGGAACGTTCAGGAGTACTGTCCAGAGTGGACTGGAGCGAGTGGGCTACACCCATCGTTCCTGTAATGAAGAGGTCATTGAGTAATACGCCTGGGGAACCAAAGAAGGTTCGCATCTGTGGGGACTTTATGATGACAGTGAACCCAGTCCTTCACACTGTACAATATCCGCTTCCGCGGATTGAAGATATTTTCGCCTCGCTACCTGGAGGGAAACGCTTCACTAAGATTGATCTGGCCCAGGCGTACATGCAAATGGAGGTAGAAGAAGCCTCGAAACAGTACCTCACAATCAACACTCATAAAGGTCTCTACCAATACAACCGGCTGGTGTTCGGGGTAGCATCAGCTCCGGCTATTTGGCAAAGGGCAATGGAACAAGTCCTGCAAGGGATTCCAGGGACCCAGTGTTATTTGGACGACATCCTGGTCACGGGCAAAAATGACAGTGATCACCTCGCCAACCTGGAGCAGGTGCTCACTAGATTGAACGAATATGGGCTCTGAGCTAATCGCCACAAATGCGAGTTTTTCCAGAAGCAGATCTCGTATTGTGGCCACGTTATTGATAAAGAGGGGTTACATAAGTCCCCATAAAAGATTGAGGCTGCAGTCAAGGCTCCAGCACCGGAAAATGTGTCACAACTGAGGTCGTTCCTCGGGCTGGTGAACTACTACCATAAGTTCTTGCCGAATTTGTCTACCGTACTACACCCACTGAACACCCTACTGCAAATGGGGGTACCATGGAAGTGGAGTGACGAATGTAAATAAGCTTTCCAGAAGAGCAAAGCATTGATCACATCAAAAGAGGTGTTGGCTCATTTCAACCCAGCACTACCAATTCGGTTGGCGTGTGATGCATCACCCTATGGCATTGGAGCGGTGCTGTCGCACAAATTCCCGGACGGCTCGGAGAGGCCAGCAGCCTTTGCATCTCGGTCACTAACCTCAGCCGAGCGTAACTACGCCCAGATTGACGGAGGCCCTCAGCCTAGTGTGGGGAGTGAAAAAGTTCAATCACTATCTGCACGGGCAGAAGTTCACCTTGCTGACTGACCACCAACCACCACTTGTCTCCATCTTTAATCGAAAGAAGGGCGTTCCGGTGATGACTGCGCAACGGCTACAAAGATGGTCCCTTTTTCTAGGGGCGCACCAATATGAAATCGAGTATAAGGGCACGAAACAGCATGGAAACGCTGATGGGCTATCACGCCTGCCACTGCCTACTGCGGAGGAAGCACCAGCAGTGGATCCTGTCGAAATATTTCATTCGACTATAATTGAATGCTTGCCAGTAACTAACGCTGGTATAGAGAAGGAGACCTGAAATGACCCGACACTGTCTCGGGTATATTTGACGGTGAAGGGATGGCGCGCACATGGCGACTCACTGTTGCCAGCATTCTCATCCAGAAGAGAACAGCTGTCAGTATGCCAGGGGACCTTGATGTGTGGATCCCGAGTGGTAATTCCACCCAAGTTAAGGGAGAGAGTGCTCAATGAGCTTCACGAAGGTCATCTGGGAGGGGTGAAAATGAAAAGCCTTGCTAGGGCTTATGTGTGGTGGCCGGGGATCGATCAGCAAATCGAGGACCTAACCAAGAGCTGCTCAGGATGCCAGAAGGTCCAAAATGCGCCACCACATGCCCCTCTACACCCATGGGAGTGGCCCTCATCTCCATGGCAATGGGTGCATATTGATTTTGCTGGTCCATTCATGGACTCAATGTTTTTAATAGCCGTGGATGCGCACTCGAAATGGCCTGAGGTGATCAACATTTCCTCCACCACCACGGAGAAAACTATTGCAGTCCTACGGACCATTTTTGCCAGGAACGGCTTGCCAGAGCAGATTTGCACTGATAACGGACCACAGTTTGTGTCCGAAGAGTTTCGAAGATTTATGAAAAGGAATGGGGTAAGGCATTACACATCCGCCCCGTATCATCCAGCCACAAATGGATTGGCTGAGAGGTTCGTACAAACCTTTAAAAAAGCAGTAAAGGCCATGTGCGATGACGACATTCCACTACAGCATAAGGTGGACAATTCCTGTTAGCCTACTGCGACACATGCAGTCACCAACCAGGCCCCGGCCATGATGTTCTTTAACCGAAGGTTGAGATCTCGTCTGGATTTGCTCAGACCAAATGTACGAAGAGATGTTGAGAGTAAGCAATTCCAGCACATCAATGAGAAGCCGACAAGGAGCTTCAATGTAGGGCAACCAGTCTTGGCCCGCGACTACCGAACAGAGAAATGGCAACCAGGAACGATATGCACACGGCAGGGGCCACTAATGTACACAGTGGATGTTGGGGAGAACATTGTGAGACGCCATGCTGACCAGATCCTAGAGTCACAGGAACGAGTCAACCCCATGTCTCGGCCATACGTACCTGGTGAGGAACCCGACGTACAGGTCGCATCTACCTCAAACAATAGCATTGGAAGCTGATGAATCAACTGACGACAGGGTGTTAGAATCACCTCCGCACCAAGAGCGAGACACTCGGGAAAAGCGTTATCCAGAAAGAATCAGGAAGCCTCCCCAAAGACTGAATTTATAAATAGACTATTTTCAGCTAATGTTGCATGTTAAAAGTGTTAATTGTAATTAGTTTGATATTTAATTGTTAAATGAGTGTTATGGTACTGTTAATCTAAAAGGGGAGGAATTGTAATGTATGTACCTTTAAGGGGGAGAACTACTTTTTACAGCTCCTGTATCCTGGAGTACCGGCAGTGACCACACCTGTGTATAAACCCTGAGTTGTGATCTGTACAGTCAGTTGCAGTTTGAACCCTCATTCAGTAAACACCTGTTGATCGTTCCCTGCAGTCTGTTGTCTGATTATTGAAGGACACAACATTAAGATACACGGATATAACAATTTCTCTGACTGCCACTTTTGTTTTTCTCCTTCCTATCTTTTGCTTTTATCCTTGTTTCACTTTCCTCTGCCCCCCTGCTCAGTTTCCCAACCCCCTGCCATTTTAGTTTAAACCCTCCCCAACAGCACTAGCAAACACCTCCCCTCGGACATCGGTCCCGGCCCTGCCCAGGTGCAAACCATCCGGTTTGAACTGGTTCCAATGTCCCAGGAATTTGAATCCCTCCCCTTTGCACCATTCCTCTAGCCACGTATTCATCTGAAATAGCCTTCTATTTCTACTCTGACTAGCACGTGGCACTGGTAGCAATCCTGAGATTACTACCTTTGAGGTCCTATTTTTTAATTTGCCTCCTAACTCCCTATATTCAGCATTTAGGACCTCATCCCGCTTTTTACCTATATCGTTGGTACCTATATGCACCACGACAACTGGCTGTTCACCCTCCCCTTCCAAGATGTTCTGCAGCCGCTCGGAGACATCCTTGACCCTTGCACCAGGGAGGCAACACACCATCCTGGAGTCTCGTTTGCGGCCGCAGAAACGCCTATCTATTCCCCTTGCAATAGAATCCCCTATTACTATAGCTCTACCCCTCTTTTTCCTCCCGCCCTGTGCAGCAGAGCCACCCCTGGTGCCAGGAAGTTGGGTGCTGCTGCCTTCCTCTGATAAGACATTCCCCCCCAACAGTACTCAAAGTAGTGTACCTGTTTGAGAGGGGGATGTCCACAGGGGACCCCTGCACTACCTGCCTGTGCCTAGTACTCTGTCTGTTGGTCACCCATTCCCTTTCTGCCTGTCCAACCTTTGCCTGCGGTGTGACCAAGTGATCAAACGTGATATCCACAACATCCTCAGCCTCGCGAATGGTCCAGTATGTATCCAATTGCAGCTCCAGCACCGCAATGCGGTCTGCCAGTAGCTGCAGCTGGGCCTCTACGGGCGGATAGTTCCGCTTTTTGGAGACCCTCCACTCAAGGAAACCCTTACAATTCTTACGCCTGGTAAAAGCAGACGTAAGGCCTGATTTTACCAGGATAAGAGTTGAAAGAAGTTTTTAAAATTTTTTTCACTGATTTAGCATTTAAAAATACTTTTTAAAAAAAGGTATGTTTATTTTTAGCCCCGTAAAAAACTTAAATTATTTTTTCAAAAAGTTAAATTTTTGTTTAAAATACTTAATTTATTGTAATTTCAAGTTATTTTAAAAATGTGATTTAAAAAAAAAAAAAAAAATTATTTGAAGTTTTACTATGTTTTTGAGGGTGATCTCCATTCATATATTTGACAGGTCTTCCTGTCAAGTGTATGAAGGGAGATTCCCTTCTGTGATTGGCTCCCCATGGCCCACATGATACCAGGGACACTGCGAACTACCTGCGCCTCTGGGATACGTGGGCCTTGCGCACTTGGAGTTTGGAGAGGCCCAGGATCGGAAGCGTGTGCGTCCCGGGAGCCCTCAGGTAATGGCGTAGATTTTTCCTGATCGCAGGTCTCTGCCCGTGTGAGGCCTGCGATCGGAAAATACGGGCCAATGTGGAGAAATGCGAAATTATCCACTTTGGTATGAAAAATAGAAAAGCAGCGTATTTTTTAAATGGTGAGAGATTGGGACATGTTGGTGTTCAGAGGGACCTGGGTGTCCTTGTACACGAATCACTGAAAGTTAACATGCAGGTACAGCAAGCAATTAGGAAAGCAAATGGTATGTTGGCCTTTATTACAAGAGGATTTGAGTATAAGAGTAAAGACATCTTACTGCAATTATATAGGGGCCTGGTGAGACCACACCTGGAGTATTGTGTACAGTTTTGGTCTCCTTACCTAAGGAAGGATATACTTGCCATTGAGGGAGTGCAACGAAGGTTCACCAGACTGATTCCTGGGATGGGGGGATTGTCTTATGAGGAGAGATTGAGTAGACTAGGCCTAGAGTTTAGAAGAATGCTACTAACGGGATCTCCAAAGTCAGTACAAGGCGTGGATGTGAACAAAATGGCATCTGCTACGGCCAGCATGTGCACTCCCAAAAAGATGGTTTCGACCCATAACTCCAATGGCAGCATAAACACCGACACCTTGCAGATAGAAATGCTCAAAAAGCATGGCCGCAGGTGGGCTAAAGAGCTGTCGGCTTCCTCTGCACAAGCCAGTAAAGCAGTTTTTGGAATCAGTCAGCCAGTACAGACCTTCCCCAGCTATTAGAGAGAGTGCTCACTTCTTTTAATGTTGATCTGGATGTGGTAAGACGCACCCTGTCTTATAAATGGGGCCATGTCTACAGCAGTGAGACTGCGAGCAGCCAATGCAGAACCACTTCAGGAAGTGATTGATGCAGAAAATCTTCATTTTCTCTTCCTTCACACAAGGAAACAACACACTGAGCAAAAATGCTACAAGTAGTTTCTTTTTAAGCAATAAGACTCCCAGTTGGCCAAAGGAGCGAATGAATAAGAACAAAAGTCTACTGCTTAAAGTGGTCTGTCAAATCCAAGGTATTGGTAGTGACATCATTGCATTACTGATAATCCTCTAGGCTGTACTCGGTATGTAAAAAGTAGAAGGCACTTAGTGAACAGGTCACAGCATGAGGCAGAATCTAATCCTCACCTAGATGTAAGTTAAAGCAAAAGATAGAGGGGCAAACGCACTGGGGAAAAGATCACACTGCAACAGTCTTCTAATAGAGAATGTGGCATGATAGATGCACTCTGCATCATGGACCTTTCCCAGGCATCAATCACTGCAAATTGCAAAAATAGGAGAACATTATTTTAAGAAATCTGTCAACTTCTAAGCAAACAATTCAAATAGATTTTGTATGAAAGTCCACTTCAAATCAACTAAACATCAAATCACAGTTTAATCAACACTTTCCCAGATACAGAAAAATTTTGCTCCACTGCAGAGATTATATATGTATAAACACATAATACTATAATTATTTTTAAACAACAAAATTAATTTGCAATTCATTTCTGCCCTCCTTACTTTACAACAACCTGCCAATGGCTAAACCTTGCATTTCACATTTCCTCCAAGGGTGTAGGAAGCATCTGCGACTTACAAAATTGCATATAAGTTTATTTTTTGTCAGATCAGCAGAAAAGAGGAGGGATTAAGAACATCACTCATTAAAAGCCATTTTACCCGGTGGGTAGCAGCTGGTCCATCAATATCTACAAAGTCAGTGTCTGTGCTCGAGTCCCAGGAGATGGAAGGTCAGGCATCTGTTGGGGAGGGCGAGGCACAATTGATTTGATCTGGTGTCCGTGCCTCAAATTTTTAGCTATACCCCTAGTTTCTGGTGGTGATCAAGTTGACGAGGTACATGCTCATTATTGGAAAGTCTGTGGCCGTGTGGAAATACTTGCTGTGCAGTAACACACAGCACCAGTCACATCTAGCTGCACAAAGTCGTTAATGTGTCGACAATTTCTATTTGCAGTTAATATTAGCATTGCTCAAAATCAAAACCAAACTACGGGGTGCTGGGAGGAAGATTACAGAAGTTGAACAAAAGCAAAATACTTTTCGGAACACCTCCGTTCAGTCTGTAAGGGTGACCTCGAGCTTCCGGTTGCCTGTCACTTTAATTCTCCGCTCCACTCCCACTCTGACCTCTCCATCCTCGGCCTCTTACACTGTTCCAATGAAGCTCAACGTAAGCTTGAGGAACAGCACCTCATCTTTGGATTAGGCGCTTTACAGCCTTCTGGACTCAACATCGAGTTCAACAATTTCAGACTATAACCTCTGCCCCTGTCTTTTTTTCCTTTTTTTTTTCTCTCTCTCTCACATGGCAGCTGTCGATCATTCGGCCATTGCCATTTACACCTCATCTAGAGCCACCTTTTTGTTTCTTAACTTGTCCCATTACCATCTCCTTTTGCCTTGCACCAATCATCCCTTTTGTCTCTTAATCTCTCCTGCCTTCCATCCTATCACAGACCTCCCCTCCCCCCTTTCCCTGCCCCTACACTTGCTTAAAAAACCTGTTCCATCTCCAACTCATTCCAGTTCTGACGAAGGGTCATCGATCTGAAACGTTAACTCTGTTTCTCGCTCCACAGATGCTGCATGACCTGCTGAGTATTTCCAGCATTTTCTGTTTTTATTACAGAAGTTGAAGTTTTACAGTCTAGAAAGAAGGTGGCTGAGGGGAGGGAAGGACCTCACTGAGATACATATAATGCGAACTGCTTTGAATGAGTCAAATCAAGAGTATCACACCAAATTAAGCCAGGGAAGTACAGCCAGAAGATATAAATGGAAATTAGTAGCAAGTTAGAACAGACATCAGGAAAAACAAGTTCAGGGAAATCGACTGACTAAGATAACAGAGGCAAAAACATTAGAGGTATTCAAACTATAATTAAAGGCAATGACGGGAGACTTGAAGGCCAGTTTCCCAAATGCACAGTGCCAGTGGGGAATAGCTTTCTGCCAGTAACACACATTCATAGATTGATCCTTTAATGTACTAGAGGGTTGAACTTTAATGGGCTAAAGAGCCTTTTCTCATCCCTGACTTTTCTTACGACACTTCAAGTGAAGCTGATCTTAATTTGTTTCCGCCTCTGTTGCTTCCCCAACTTCCATTTGCCTACCACTGCCCAGTCCAATTTCCACCTGAACACTCTCACTCGCTCTTATTTCTCTCCCACCCCTGCCTTCTCCAAGCTCACCACCTGACCCCTTGACTCCACTCTCACTAAACTCCCAATTATCCAACTTCTCTTCCTGTCCCCCATTTTACTTGATATTATAAATGGTTTTTTCTCCACGCACTGTTCCCCTACCATTCAAAACCGTTGTCATCACCCCCTCTTCCAAAAAAAACCACCCTCAAGCCTTCTGTCTTTTTTTATTTGTTCCTGGGATGTGTGCGTCGCTGGCAAGGACAGCATTTATTGCCCATCCCCAATTGCTCTCTAGAAGGCGGTGGTGAGCCACCATTAGGACTTAAGAAATGTCCTGCGCCCCAGTGACATATGAAAAATGTCTGACGTGAAATTGGGTCGGGCCATTTTTCCAAGCTTCTGGAGCGGCTCCTAAATTGGGCATTAGGCTCCTTACATATGCTAATGAGAGGTTTAACGCCTGTGTTAGTACCCCTATGGGAAACCGGGCTGTCCTGAACGGAGCAGGCCTTGGGTTTTCTAGCTGTGGATCATAAGAAATAGCAGGAATAGGCCATTCGGCCCCGCGAGCCTGCTCCACCACTCAATAAGATCATGGCTGATCTTCTACCTCATCTCCACTTTCCTGCACTATCCCCATATCCCTTGATTCCCTTAGCATCCAAAAATCTATCGATCTCTGTCTTGAATATACTCAACGACTGAGCCTCCACAGCCCTGGGAGTAGAGAATTCCAAAGATTTACCACCCTGAGTGAAGAAATTTCTCCTCATCTCTGCCTTAAATGGCCGACCCCTTATTCTGCGACTGTGACCCCTGGTTCTAGACACCCCAGCCAGGGGAAACATCCTCCCTGCATCAACCCTGTCAAGCCCTGTAATAATTTTATATGTTTCAATGAGATCACCTCTCATTCTTCTAAACTGCTCTGCAGCAGTCAGAAGGCTACAATGCTGGTAGTGTAGCTCAAGCGCACAGAGGCCTGCAGCTACACATTTGTTTATACCCGTCCCCCCCCCCCCCCCGCCTTGCCCCTCATGGTTACAGATCCTCTTAAGCATCGTGTGCCTGTTGAAGCAGTGAGAGGAAAATTAGCCGTTACATTTCTAAAATAACATGTGAGCTTAGAGAGCCATCTTAATTTTCAGATTCAACCCCAAATTGGACAGGATGTTAAAAACGTGTTGACTCAAAAGCATGAAAAAAAGTGTAAAGATATGTCCAACCAGCAAAAAGTCAATAAGAGTTAGCTACAAATGTTGATTTTCACCTTGTTTGCCGTATGTTTTCATGTGGTTTGGAAGCACGTCAGTACAGGAAACTCCGATAAGCCTTGTAGTGAGAGCTTAATCAATGCTCATCTTAGAAAACTGCCAACGCTTTATTAAAAATTTACAAGGCTTCAACATGGCATTCCTAAAGTGCAACACAAAACAATTATTCAAACGTCTCCCCAGATGCACTGAGTCACATTGCATTTCACAACAAGGGTGAAGGAAGATTCCACAAAAAAATGAGCTTGGCCTCCACAGTTATTATTTTGACGGAATCCTGCCCCAACCGCGGTTTTGCCATACGCGGATTCCACGTATACACGGTTTCCACTCTGCGACAATTTTTGCCAACCGCGGCAGTGAAATTCGCGTATCCGTGGTTTTTAATTTAGGAATAAGGTAAATAACATGATTTTTATGCTTTTTATATGCTTTTTTATTGTGTTTATACACATTTACACTGAATTTGCCAATCGCGGTTTTACTAACCACGGGGGTTTTCAGGGAAGTATCCCCCGCAGTTGGGGAGGGATCCCTGTATACCTTATTTCAGTGCTCAAGACTTGCCATAAAGTCATAGTGTATGCAAATGCTTCTTTAATGTGGGCCCTCAGAATGAAGGAAGCTCTTCTCTGTTGCAGTACTGCATTCCAGTTTTATTTGACTATATTTGCCATTTGCCTAAAGTGTTTGAGTGTTTTGTATTGAATACGTATTTGCATTTCATTTCTATATATTGTATACAAATCCTTTGCTGCATGGGGGATGGTTTAGGCTGGGATTAGTAGGAATGGCCTACATCGAAATCTTCGTCCAACCTCCCAGGAGCAGTTGGTAAATGAGCTGCTCTGTATGGAACTGAACCACACAGACCAAGAAAGTCCGAGGTCTGTGCTGAGTTAGATGGCCTCAGCTAGGTTGGCAGTCGGGGTTGCTACAATAGGCCTCTCACTGGGCTAGCAAAGAAGAAAAATTGCTACTCAGGAATTCAGCTCTTGACTCCCTGCTGAAAACTGCAGTGAGGGAGCACAGAAATGAAGCTCAGCTGTAATGTTGCCTGTGGTCAAATAGCCTGGCAGTACTTGCTGTGTCGACTTCCACATGGAGTATGTCTGCTCGAGTAAGGTACTGGAGGGTTACCAGGTCCCATGGAACTGGCCTGAGCATAAATCAGCCCCTTCAGGAAAAGAGGGGAGAAAATTGGTGAAGCTGCACACAGGAGAACATTTGTGCATCGGCTCCAGGCAGTTTGCTGAAACTTATTCTCAGTTCAGCATTACATAAACAGTTTATTTTTCCTACGCAGACACAAACACATTTCTCTTTGATTATGTTCTTGAACGTTTTTCTGCTGAGAAACCTTTACCATATGACTGTGCAGCATTAAAGCATCTTACAGTACATTTCAAATGGCAGAGGCGCAGCTACTGCCTGCCATATTAGACCCTTAAGCACTCGTTTTAAGCCTGTAAAATGAGCACGGCGCTACCCAATTTTTAAGCCCCAAGCTCCAAGTCAGCAGCAGGTAAACCGGACACATCTCCTGGTCCCAATTCACACATGACTCATAATCCAATTCCCAGAATCCAGTGCACTTTATTTATTGATAAATATTTATTTATTTTTAATTAATTCTCGGGATATGAGTGTTGCTAGCAAGGCTAGTATTTATTGTCCATCCCTAGTTTCCCTTGGGAAGGTGGTAGTGAGCCACCTTTGTGAACTGCTGCAGACCTTGTGGTGCAGGTACTCCCACAGTGCTGTTAGCTAGGGAGAGAGGTCCAGGATTTTGACCCAGCGACGATGAAGCATGGGCGATATATGTCCCAAGTCAGGATGGTGTGTGACTTGGAGGGGAACTTGGAGGTGGTGGAGTTCCCATGCACCTTGTTGCCCTTGTCTTTCTAGGTGGTGGAGGTCTTGGGTTTGGGAGGTGCTGTCGAAGACGCCTTGGCGAGTTGCTGCAGTACATCTGTAGAGAGTACACACTGCAGCCACGGTGTGCCAGTGGTGGAGGGAGTGAATGTTTAAGAAGGTGGATGTGCTGCCGGTCAAGCAGACTGCTTTGTCCTGGATGGTTTTGAGCTTCTTGAGTGTTGCAGCTGCGCCCATCCAGGCAAGATGGCTTATTATTCTTTTTAATAGAAGGATGAATAACTGAACAACCTACCAGCATGAAGCAGCAACTACTCTAAATCCATCTACATACATTCTGCATAATACTGAGCTTGGGTTAAACACTGGGTCTCGACGTATCCGCGATAATGAATAGAACGGCTAAATTGAATTTAACGTAACGTCACTCCTGACCTAAAGATTTTTTATGAAGCCTATTTGTTAACAAGAACATTATTGATTCATAAACGTGCTAGCAGATGATGAACTGAGCTCACCATTGAGTTAATCCTTTAATCTTTTCACACCTGTTTAGCACCATTACTACAACCATCTGCTTCTCACCCCTGCTGTTGTTACCATGCCAGCAGTATTAGTAGAATGGTGTGAGCTGGAAACCGTAGTTATATTTTCTGCTCTTGTTGCTATATAGGGGAGATTGGCAAAGCTCCAAGGGAGAGTTCTCAAATGCCTGCAAGAGTGTTGCTTACCAGATTCTTGGGGTGCTTTTACACTGCATGTTTCCCGAAGCACAAAGACTTTGTGCATCACTCTCCCCTTTTTAATTTTTTAGGCGGGTACAAGTCACACTGAGAAGTTGGATAGGTAATATTGACTCTCTCCTGGTGTTGGATGGGTTAATGTTGACACTCTCCTGGTGTTGGATGGGTTAATGTTGACTCTCTCCTGGTGTTGGATGGGTTAATGTTGACTCTTGGTGTTGGATGGGTTAATGTTGACTCTCTCCTGGTGTTGGATGGGTTAATGTTGACTCTCTGCTAGTGTTGGATGGGTTAATGTTAACTCTATGTAATGAGGAAGCCTAAATGCTATATTTTTTTATTATTCATTTCTTTGGGATGTAGGCGTCGCTGGCAAGGCCAGCATTTATTGCCCATCCCTAATCGCCCTTAAGAAGATGGTGGTGAGCCGTCTTCTTGAACCACTGCAGTCCGTGTGGTGAAGGTACTCCCACGGTGCTGTTGGTAGGGAGTTCCAGGATTTTGACCCAGCGATGATGAAGGATCAGCGATATATTTCCAAGTCAGGATGATGTGTGACTTGGAGGGGAACTTGGAGGTGGTGGTGTTCCCATGCTCCTGCTGCCCTTGTCCTTCTAGGTGGAAGAGATCGCAGGTTTGGGAGGTGCTGCCGAAGAAGTTGGCGAGTTGCTGCAGTACATCTTATAGATGGTACATGTGATGAAATATGCCATTCATCACTCACAGTATTCTCTGCCTGTGACTGTGGTTTAGTTTCGGTTTCATTTCCCTTACCTCAGTTCTGTTTCCTCACCATTGTATTGTATTGTAATGTATTGTGTGTAGGGCTCCGCCCATACCTGGCCCCTATGTAAGCTGGCTCAGCCTGCCTCGCATCCAGTACAGCAGACCTCTGGATGGAAGATACCTCTCCACTGTGTGTTACCTTCTAAGTTAATAAAAGCCTTGTTTGTTCCGTTAACATTGAGTCTCGGATTTATTGAGGCACATCAGTACACACTGCAGCCACATTGCGCCAGTGGTGGAGGGAGCGAATGTTTAAGGTGGTGGATGGGTGCCAATCAAGCAGGCTGCTCTGTCCTGGATGGAGTCGAGCTTCTTGAGTGTTGTTGGAGCTGCACTCATCCAGGCAAGTGGAGATTATTCCATCACACTCCTTACTTGTGCCTTGTAGATGGTGGAAAGGCTTTGGGGAGTCAGGTGGTGAGACACTCACCGCAGACTATCTAGCCTCTGACTTGCTCTTTTTGCCTACAGTACTTATGTAGCTGGTCCAGTTAAGTTTCTGGTAAATGGTGACCCCCAGGATGTTGATGGTGGGGGATTCGGCGATGGTAATGCCATTGAATGTCAAGGGGCGGTGGTTAGACTCTCGCTTGTTGGAGATAGTCATTGTCTGGCACTTCTAAGGCACGAATGTTACCTGCCACTTGTCAGCCCAAGCCCGAACGTCATCCTGGTCTTGTTGCATGCGGGGAGGACTGCTTCATTATCTGAGGAGTTGTGCATGGCACTGAACACTGTGCAGTCATCAGCGATCATCCCCATTTCTGACCTTATGTTGGTGGGATGGTCATTGATGAAGCAGCTGAAGATGGTTGGACCTAGGACACTGCCCTGAGGAACTCCTGCAGTGATGTCCTGGGACTGTGATGATTGACCTTCAACCACCACAACCATCTTCCTTTTGCTAGGTATGACTCCAGCCAGTGGAGAGTTTTCCCCCTGATTCCCATTGACTTCAGTTTTACGAGGGCTCTTTGATGCCACACTCGGTCAAATGCTGCCTTGGTGTCAAAGGCAGTCACTCTCCCCTCACCGCTGGAATTCAGCTCCTTTGTCCATGTTTAGACCAAGGCTGTAATGAGGTCGGGAGCTGAGTGGTCCTGGCAGAACCCAAACTGGGCTTCAGTGAGCAGGTTATTGGTGAGTGAGTGCTGCTTGATAGCACTGTTGATGATGCCTTCCATCACTTTGCTGATGATTGAGAGTTGACTGATGGGGCGGTAATTGGCTGGATTGGATTTGTCCTGCTTTTTGTGCACAGGACATACCTGGGCAGTTTTCCACATTGTCGGATAGATGCCAGTGTTGTAGCTGTACTGGAACAACTTGGCTAGAGGTGCGGCTAGTTCTGGAGCACAAGTCTTCAGCACGAGAGCCGGGATGTTGCCGGGGCCCGTAGCCTTTGCTGTATGCAGTGCACTCAGGCGTTTCTTGATATCACGTGGAGTGAATCGAATTGGCTGAAGACTGGCTTCTATGATGGTGGGGACCTCAGGAGTAGGCCGATATGGATCATCCACGTGGCACTTCTGGCTGAAGATGGCATATATACATGCAAATACATTGGACTGACTCCTCATGTTTCCTTTACTGAAACTGGCTCCCTTAACCCGGCAGCACATTTAGCCCACATTTACACTATGGCTTGCAGCTGACGGAGAGAGACCTATGTGTCCGTCATCGGTTCCTATCATATAAAATCACCTTGCCTGTAATGGATATTCCCTTAACTTAGAGAAACCGAGATGTTTAGCTGATTCCAGTTGTCGAAATTCACTGGTAGCATACAGGGCCATTTGTGATTTTTAAAAAAAATTAAAAGCATTACTAAGGGGAAAAAAAATTCAACGACCAAGTGGGAAAAATGAGAGGAAGACCAGCAACCATTATTAAAGAAAATACAGGAGGAAAGACAATAATCAGAACAGGTTAAAAGCGAAATATTGGCCAGTGACAGCAGAAAACGAGAGATGAGCAGACATGCAGGATAAGCAGAGAGCAATATTTTTACAAACAAATTAGTCGCTGTCACATGGACTGTTCCAGGAGTACAGCCGAACCATCTCTACATCAGGATCAAGGTTCTAAAATATTTTTACGCAAAAGAATACTGCCTGTTCGCAATTGCTCCATGGTTTAGTATATGTATCTAAACTGCACTTTAGAGAATTCATTGCTTCAAATTACCAAAGCAAGCTTGTGCACATTTTGACAGTTGAATAGGACTCTCTTGCTTATGACTGTACCGTGATATCGGCCCAGAAATTGGTGTCGGGGGCTTCCCGCGGGTGCAAGCCCCCGACCTACACTTACATTGCGCGCCGACAGTTGAAGCCTGGCCCTGTGTGGATTTCCTGTCTGTGGCCCGGTCCAGCTCCCGGCGCGCTGTGCTTGCGTGATCCAGCGGCGTACTTAGTGCGATGCGTCGGCTGGGATCACGTGAGCACTGGGCAACCAATCGGAGGAGGGAAAAGTCCATTCATGAGTTTGACATAAGACCTGTCAAACTCATGAAAACTCTGGGCGCCCACAACAGTACATAACCTTAAAATAAATTTTTAAAAACATCACACTATTTAAATCAACTATAAATAACATTAAATAACCATTTCAAACAATAATTTAAATTTTTGAAAAAAATAATTTTTCAAAAATCGGAGCTAAAAATACACTTACCTTACTGTAAAGTATTTAAAAATAATAAACCTGTGGAAAAAATGTTCTAATTTTAATTAATTGACCACTTACCTTTTAAAATGAAGTCTTTACGTCTGCTTTTTTAATGTGTAAAAAGTGGAGGCCTTCACGCACGGGCAAACCTGTCAAAAAAAAAAGGAAGTTCAACGCGCACGCGCTGCCTCATACGTCGCACGCGTTTCACCTCTTAACCCCTGCTTTCAGGGGACCGGAAGTGCCGTTTTCCCGCGCATGCGCTGTGCATGCAAGAAACCGGCACTTCCATCGGGTCCACGCGTGAGTACCCCGTGCGTACTCACGCGTCGGGACCCGAATTACTGGGCCATTATGTCATGTACTCTACAAGCTGCACCTGTGCACACTGAATATCAATATTTTATTGAGAGTTATTTCTCAACCTTGTACTATGCTCCCAAGATTCGGACGCTAGCCGATTCAACACCGGGTTCTGGCCTGGTTCCTGACTGCTGAAGGACTAGCATGCTGGGGAGAGAAGTGCAGCACCTGTCAAACAATTTCAGTTAGCACAGTCAAAGAAACAATTGCAACCCTACCACAAATTAGATGAGAGCTGCTTCTTTGACTTGGAATGAGAGGACAGAACAAGAGGACCTGGGTTTAAAATGGAACAAATTTCAAGTGAGATTAGAGAAATGTTTTTCCTTTTACACAGGGATGCATACTGTATATAGAATCGGTTTGTAAAACATCATTACGGAAGAGCTGTGATTAGTGATTCGGTCTCTGTAGAGTATAGATGAATGTGTTGCTGGGATAAGAATTAGACAGTGGATTGCCTGCAGTGTTGAAGCAATGGGTGATTTAAAAAAAATAATTAAATTAACATATCAGAACTGATTGCCCTGAGCTCTCTAGTGGCCTCATGCTTGTGCCGTCCAGTGTACAATGGAGCTCTATAAATGAGAAAGGTCCTAGGTTTAAACCTTGCCTGTGCCAAGGTAGCTTATCTTAACTAGAGATAGATTGGACTCTCAGGGAATCAAGGGATACGGGGATCGGGCAGGAAAGTGGAGTTGAGGTCCAAGATCAGCCAGGATCTTATTGAATGGTGGAGCAGGCTCGAAGGACCTACTCCTGCTCCTAATTCTTATGTTCTTATAACTGCGACAACAAGTTGGGGTACTATAATTACCCCTGAGAAAGGGGTAGGAAAGAAAAATTAGCCAGTGTTCCTGCTACCCAAAGACCCCCACCCCTGCTGAAAAGTGATTGTGTGTGGATGTTTGTGTAAGAACAGCAATGGTTAACCGTGATGCTCCACGGGGTTGAACAATCTGCCTATACTCATTACCCGGACTGGAATATGATGAGTGATCACTTGGGAAAAGCTGGTGCCCTGGAATTGCCCCAGCATGAGTCAGCATCTTCAGAAAAAGGGAGAATTAAATGGATGGGTGTGCAGACACATGGTTAAAACAGTCACAGACTGAAAGGCTCCGGAGTGAAAATCGAGGAATATTTGACAGGCGAGATATGAGTAATATTTGACTCGCAAAATATTTAGCTACTTGATGAATAGTTAAATAATTTAATTGTATCAAATCCTCTAAAATCCAGTATAATGTAAGACTGAGTTCTCAGTGATCCCTCCTGACTTACGCATGAAATATATTTCCTGTAAGTGCCTGGGGTATCTTCTTTAGTAAAAGCTCGGCTCAATTCCAGATTGACATCTCTTTGACATCTCTGTAAATACAGGCAGACATTACAATAACCAAAGCAGGTCACGCTTAGATATCGGGGTAATAAGATACCAAAGTTAATTCCTAAAACAGTCACGTCTAAACTCCCATTCTAGACACAATACTGTTCCTGAAAATTATTTATAATATTGCCCGGTGTTTATACCAAAAACATGTACAGAAGGATCTGATGAATCAACAACTTGCATTTATGTGCCGCCTTTAATGGAGAAAAAGGTCCCAAGGCACTTTGCAGAGATGTAATTAGGCAAAAATGGATGGTGAGACAAAGAATGAGATATTAAGAGGGTAGTCAATGAGGTTGGTTTCAAAGGGAGATGGAAAGGTATAGGAAGGGAATTCCTGAGTGTGTGACCGAGGCAACTGAAGGCACGGCTGCCAATTGTGGCGTGAAGGGTAGAGGATGCACAAAGGCCAGAGTCAGAGTAATAGAGAGTTGTTGGGGGCGGTGGGGGGGGGGCAGAATTTAGGTCTGGAGGAAATTAGGAGGGTCAAGGCCATGAAGGTATTTAAACATAGTAGACTGCCTTTGTGATGGAGTGTATATGTGGTCAGAAGCTCAACTCGTGTTGAAAAAGACACGGAGATGCAAACAACCTGGTTCAGCCTTTGGCAGTGTCCGGGGAGAGGAGGGGGATGGAACCAGTGGCAAGGGTACGGAGTTTGTGGTGGGGGCTGAAGTCGATGCCTTCAGCCTTCCCAGTGTTTAACTGGAGGAAATTGCAGCTCATCCAAAACTGGATACAAGACAAGCTGTCGGACAACACAAAAGCAGTGGTTTTTTGTAAATGCATCGTACTAATTTACAGGTGCCTTGGAACACAAGACTGCTGTGCAGGAATCAAAATTTTGTCTTCCCTTTTGATTTCTGCATGATAATTTCCAGTGAAGTATTAGATGTTGCCCTAGAAACTGGATTTATTTGAATTGAGACGCGGTGCGGGTACCTAATGGGGCCGGTGGTAGGACCACGGCAAATTGGTGCACCAGCCTCATTTACTTATTACTGTGGCCAATAGCGGCCCAAGAGGCAACTCGGCAGTCCCGGGGTAGGGGTAGGCAATAAGGTCAGCTTCACAAAAATCCGGGCGGGAGTGGGGTGGCCATCAGTGGTTTTAATATGGGGGCAGGAGGAGCGCTCCTTCTCCTCTCGGCTCCACAATAAGTAAAAGAGCTGAAATTTACCTATTGTGTGGCAGTCTCCAGCCGCCCCTTTAAGGACCACTGGTTTGGCTGCTAAGTGCCTGAAGAAAGTTACCGCACGGTGCGTGCTGTAGCCAGTTGCAATCACATTTTGCAAAGGGAACTTCAATCTGGCGTGAGGCTCCATGTTTGCATATGCAAAGGGCTGCAAGCCAATCTAACGTGCATGCCCTGGACGACTACGGAGGAGCCCTAATCAATATGGCAGGCGGTGCACTTCCAGTGAGAGCGAGCGCGCGCACTCTACCCACTGTATTGGATCCTTAGGTTGCCGTCTTACGCCTGTAAAATGGGCGCAGCGCAATCCAATTCCTAGGCCAGTATTGAGATGGGCATCATTCAGCTTATAATTGTTTTCAGCAAGGTGATGGTTACTGTAAAGACCAATTGACGAGCAATCTCTACAATGGACTTAGCCTGGAATTTTTGTCCTCTAGTATTGTACTCTACCTTCCCATAGTTTCCAAACCTAGGCTGAGAAACATACCATTCAGTCATCCAGTCTCGACGACCTTAGTGTCATTGAGAATGAAGGGAGACAAAACCAGATTGAAAGAAATTCGCATTTCAGTGTCTAGCCTTGAAAATGTTGTGAGAGACGGTGGTTAAGGTTGGAAGGTCAGCTGTCCCCTATTCAACCTCAAAAGCTAATGCCTTTCTTGTACTAAAGCACTTCACAAACAGTGAATTACTTTTGAAGTGTGGTCCCTGTTGGAATGTCGGCAAAAGTGGCAGCAATTTGCACACAGCAAGGTGCCACAAACAGCAAATGGGGTAAACAATCATTTAATCTATTTTTGGTGGTGTTTGATGGCTGAATGTTGGCCAGGACATTTGGAGAGCCTCGGATAGTTTTATTGGATCTTTTGCATCGACCTGAACAGGGAGTAGTTGGGGCCTTGGGATAATATTTCATCCCAAACATTGGACCTCTGACAATGCAGCACTCCGACAATCTACAAACTTCTGAGTTGGATGCAAAAGTGCTGCACTGAGCCAAGCTGACACTTAAAGAAAATGTCTTTTTTTTTTTAAGTGTCCTTTTTTCTTTAAAATTGCACGCAGGGGTGAATTTTATAGATAAATGGTCTGGAGTATTACTTTAAAAAGCACAATTGGGAACCAAATTCAAATGGTATGTGTTTTTAAAAAAAAAAAAAAAAAAAAATTTTTTTTAAATGTCAAGCTTGGAATTGGGCGAATGTCACAACAGTAAGAGAAAAACTTTCTGTGGGACCATGAAAACAAAATTTAATGCATCCTTAGCTTTTTATGTTTCTAATTATTCCTGTAAGTTGAGTGTGCACCTCTGAGGCTCCTCAGATTCTTAGAGCAGTAACCTTTGTATTATATACTAGCTGAAGTGCCCGGCGGTGCCGAGGCTTTTTCGAGGGAATGTTGTTGTTGGAAGAGAGAGAGCGAGCGACTGGGGAGAAGAGAGAGAGCGACTGGGGGGAAGAGAGAGAGCGACTGGGGGGAAGAGGGGGGGGAGGGAAGGGGGAGGGAGGGAGGGGAAGGGGGAGAGTCCCCGAGCCCCCTGATCCCCGAGGCTCGCCCCCCGATCCCCGAGGCTCGCCCCCCGATCCCCGAGGCTCGCCCCCCCGATCCCCGAGGCTCGCCCCCCCGATCCCCGAGGCTCGCCCCCCCCTCCCGAGCCCCCTGATCCCTGCCCCCCCCGAGGCTCACCCTGGCACCCCCCACCAACCCCACCACCGAACTCCGGAGGCCCGATCTTCCAAGCACTGGCCCCCCGCCCTCCGGAGCCCCGCCCTCCCGAGCTGGCTTCAAGACCGCCGATTGCGGCTGTGAGAGACGGCCGGCGGGCCCGGTTGCCGGGGTAACCCTTCCCGCTCACCAAGCCCCGGCCGAGCCCCGCCCCCCTCCCCGCCCGAGCCGAGCGGGGAACAGAGCGACGCCGCGTCTCAGCTGCTCCTGCTGCGCGCGCACCCTGACCCTCGTGGCTGACGCCGTTGCCCCGGGTAACGTGACACGGGGAAAGGGGGGGGTAGGTGAGGAGCTTAGCAGAAGCCGTGGGACAATTACCTAGCTCGGGCCTGGCTGGGCAAGAAAGGCCCAGGCTTTCAGGCCTAACAAAAACGGGGAAAGGTAGGAAAAAGAATCTTCAGGTTAGAGAAAATATTTACAAATGAATCTAGTTTTTTTTAAAACAATTCAATAAAAACAATTTTATTTTGCTGGAAATGTATATTTGAAAAGAAAGACGCAGAAAGCAGGAAAAAGAATGGAAGCAAGATGGCGGCTACTCACCTCGGTTCAGAACGATAAGGCCCGCCCACACACGCACCGATTGGTCGACCGTCAGGTCACCAAAGCGTAGGATTGGTCAATCCTCCCGTCACTCGACCGTAGGAGGGCCCGGCCGCACGCGCCAGCAACCCGGCGTACGATTGGTCGACCTCGAGGTCACTCTGTCGCTAATGAGCGGATAATGAGATGCTAATGAGCGGAATGTTGAAGGTTTTTCGGATACCGCAGGCGCAATTTTTGCCCGGCCGAAACGTAAATACGCTTGAGACCGTTTTGGAAAGGTAAGCTTTCTTTCGACGTAATGCACGCGTAGGTACGCTCTATAACTTTCGAGCGCATACCAGACAGACGCACACGTGAGGACAGACAGACAGACAGAAGGACAGACAGAAAGAAGTATCCGTTTATATATATATATAGATGGAAATCAGGTAAAATTAGACTAAGTGTAAAGCAAGTTTTGAATATATTGCTCAACATGTGCTGAAATGCTTAAAAAAAGCCAAAATTTCTGTGTACTTTTCTCTTTTTCTGTCAGTCACATCCTTATCAATCCCTCTGATTCCCTGTGGCCCAAGTTATTGGTGTTCCGATCCTCACCGTAAACCCCTCTGTGGCCTCACCCTACCCTACCTGAGTGATCTGAAAACGTACGCCCTCACACGCACCACCCACTCCTTCCACGCCAGATTACTCCTTGGGACTGGTTTAAACATTTTGTGCTTGTGGATTGGGCCGCCCGGTTTACACCCCCGCCCGATTTTTCCTTTCTATTGATTTCAAGTCGGGCAGGGTCTATAACAGGCGGCCGATCCGTTGCTGCAAGTTTATCCACCCCTGCTGAAAATGAAAATGACTTTCCCCCCCCCCCCCCCCCCCGCCCCCCTTGCTTCCTCTGCTTCTTCATTGGTAGCTATCCTTTCAGATGCAATGCCCATGCCTTCTGGAGCTGTCTCACAATCTCCCTCCAATGCGCCACCATCCTCCCTGTTCTCAAAAGCCTCTTTGATAACCCTTTTTGATCATCCTTCCACCCCTACTCCATAATTTGTTTCCTCCTTTTACCTAACTTGATGTCCATATGGTTTTTTTCTCAGCCAGTAAAGATGGCCGACCTTTCTCTCTGGCGGTAATATTTATGCTGCCACCGCAGCCCAGCTGACTCCTAAAGATGTACCGGCAAAACCCACCTCTTGAGATGTCGTCTTGGGACTTCCAGAGGAAGCATTGCCACCTCATTTATTTGTTACCAGTTACTGGCAGCATTGAAACAATCGAGGCATAAAATATATCACAGGTTCCGTTTCCCATCATAACTATTTGAACAGTACCATCTGATGTTTGGTAAGCAACAGTCTTTGCAAACACTGTACAATGCAAGAACCCGCTTCCCTGAAAGCTGCTTCACTTTAGCCATAGTCTCCAGGACTGAGATGAGGAGAAATTTCTTCACTCAGAATTCTTTGGCGAGGGGGATGGAATTGGTAGCAAGGGAGCAGAGTTTGTGACGGGCTGAAGACAATGGCTTCAGTCTTCCCAGTGTTTAGCAGCACTGTGGGCGTACCTTCACCACACGGACTGCAGCGGTTCAAGAAGGCGGCTCACCACCGCCTTCTCAAGGGCAACTAGGGATGGGCAATAAATGCTGGCCTTGCCAGCGATGCCCACATCCCAAAAGCGAATAAAAAAAAATTGTCAGGCCTTTTGGCTCATCCAGAGCTAGATGTCGGGTAAGCAGTCTGACAACGCAGAAGCAGCAACATTATATAAAATCTCCCTCTCTCCTTCCATCATTCAGCTGGGAAAGCTGATGAGTTGATCAGATTTCTCTATGAAGTTTATTTAGCACTCAATGATTTTCTCCACTTGAAAAAATTTCCTCTTTACTGGAGTACAGTTCCACAGGCCCTGATTGCCCTCGGTACCTCACCCAAATGCCAATACTTCAGTTGTGAGCTGCTTTACTATGGGTGCATGAGTGCTGAGCTCAATTCTCTGCTCGCTCAACACCCATACATTTGCCACTTCGAGCAGAGGATAGTGGTGAGGAATAGAAATTGTGCTGATTTTCCCTACCTTAACCCAGGGCATTGAAACTAATTATAATATAGAGGTGTCTTGAAAAGCCATTTCTGTAAGCAGCTCTGTACTTTTTGGGGTTTTTTTGCCTTCTCCTTGGAGAAGCCCTTTTGGTTCTAGAGCAGTAGGGTGAAATACCCAAAAATAAGGACCATCGGCATTCTCTCTGGTTAAACACCACCTCCATCTGGTACTGGAAATGAGGCAGTTTACTTCCAATAACCAGCACCTCGTTCTTCAGTGAACCACAAGTTTATGCGTATGGAGGTACCGTGAATTGGGATAGAGTACATGAATAATTTTAGACAAGACATGTGGTAAGTGTGGCATGCTTGGGAGGAACAGGTGACTTTGGAGCTATGGTTCCCAATGTCTGGGTCTGATGTAGACTAATTGACAGAGATAGTCAACAACTCCATTAACGTTCTATCGTATGACAACCAGAATGGCAGAAGACTAGCAGTTCCTATGTTCCTAATTGAAATATACATTTAGCCTTTCATGTTTCCTGTCTTCTAACATTGTTTTCATTAAATAATGCACTTTGGTGAAATTGCCTGTGTCTGTTTGCATCCTCCCAGCAAAGCACCTAGAAAGTAATCCATGTGGACAAATAAGGCAACTATTCTTCACGTTTATTGTTGTGAAAATATCTTATAAATAATAGCCACTGCACCCAAAGTGATTAATTGTGTATTGACACATTCTGATGATGTGACAGGCAATACATAAAAGCAACAAGACTTCTGTTCTTTCTGATACTTTGGTTGATACAGAATTATAGTGGATACTGACAGACCTTCGAATATTTCTAAGTTTCTATTTGTTGAGACAGTTTCTATTGCATTATTATCTTTGCTAATTGGTGATTCTACTTTTCAAAAATGAGTACTGATCTTTAGCAAATGAGACTAAGTTGGGCATCCAATTCAAATGGAAGTATTTCCATTGCCCCCCCCCACCTCACTAGAATGGCTGCCATATTACAAGGTTAGCTCATTCATTATTTATAGCAAAATAATAAATGCATTTTTAGAAACATGTTTAATGTTTTTTACAAAATAGGTACAGAGGTGTATTGCATTACAAATGGAAAACAAATATATTTTGGTTCCAAAGGAGGTAACCGAGCTGGGAAAACGATACAGACCAACACGGATTAAACCGGCTACTGAATTATGGAATGTCATTCATCAGATTTGTTACAGTGGAGCTGTGAATCTGTATCTGAAAGGGATCACTGACTGGTCACTTGTTTATTCAGTCACTTCATACTGAACAAAGCATGATGGAACATTAATCAAAAGCCGCAGCAGCTGTCTGCTGCGCTGTTAATCAGCCTCTTGATTGACAGATTGCATTTGCCAGAAAACAAATTGATTTGCACCACTAGGATTTACTGTCGAGCTGTTGGAGAGCTGGCGTCATTCGAGCATTCTTTGGTTTTTATCACGGAGTTCCTAGATTTAGACGGAGAACATTTGCAAAGATGCAAATAATCAGAAATGTGTCAGTTTGTCACTTCCCTGCTTATTAAGTAGGAGTATAGCTCTTGTAAGAATACTGCTTTGTCGCGAGTTATTGGAATCAATAACTAGGAACATAGTAAAATTCACTTCGTAATTGTGCTGAAATGGTTTGTTTTCTGTTCATTTTTGCTATTTTCTAATTTTGGCTTGTCTAAGTCTAGGCTGACACTCCAGTGCTGTGCAGAGGTGCCGTCTTTCGGCTGAGATGTTAAACTAACGTCTGCTCTCTCAGGTGGACGTAAACGATCCCATGGCACTATTTCGAAGAACAACAGGGGAGTTATCCCCGGTGTCCTGGTCAATATTTATCCCTCAACCAAAATAACAAAAAAAACAGATTATCTGGCCATTATCACATTACTGTTTGTGGGTGCCTGCTGTGCGCAAATTGGCTGTGTGATTCCTACATTACAACAGTGACTACACTCCAAAAGTACTTAATTGGCTGTAAAGCGCTTTGGGACGTCCGATGGTTGTGTAAGGCACTATAGAAATGCAAGACTTCCTTCCTTTCCTCCCCTTCCTTCCTTCCCTTCCTTCCTTCCTCCCCTTCCTTCCTTCCTCCCCTTCCTCCCCTTCCTTCCTTCCTTCCTCCCCTTCATTCCGCCCCTTCCTCCCCTTCCTTCCTTCCTTCCTCCCCTCCCTTTCTCCCCTTCCTCCCCTCCCTTCCTCCCCTTCCTTCCTTCCTCCCCTTCCTTCCCTTCCTTCCTTCCTTTCCTTCCTCCCCTTCCTTCCTCCCCTTTCTTCCTTCCTCCCCTTCCTTCCTCCCCTTCCTTCCTCCCCTTCCCCTTCCTTCCCCTTCCTTCCCCTTCCCTCCCCTTCCTTCCCTTTCCTCTCCCTTCCTTCCCTTTCCTCTCCCCCTGTTCCCTTTCCTCTCCTCTCTCCCTAACAGAAATCTATTGATCTCCGTTTTGAAAGTTTCAGTTGACCCAGCCTCAACAGCTCTTTGGGGGAAGAGAGCTGCAGATTTCCACAACCCTTTGTGTGAAGAAATGCTTTCTGACATCACCCCTGAACGCCCTGGCTCTAATTTTAAAGTTATGTAACCTTGTTCTGGGCTCTTTACCAGAGGAAATCGTTTCTCTCTATTGACCTATCAACTCCGCTAATCATCTGAAACACCTCAATGAGATCACCCCTTCATTTTCTATACTCAAGGGAATACAAGCCTAGTCTATGCAACCTGTCCTCATAATTTAACCCTTTTAGCCCTGTTATCGTTCTGGTGAATCAGCACTGCACCCCCTCCAAGGCCAATATATCCATCCTTAATTTTGAACACCTCTATTAAATCTCCGTTTAAACTTCTCTGCTCTCAAGAGAACAATCCCAGCTTCTCTAGCCTCTCCACGTAACTGAAGTCCCTCATCCCTGGTCGTCTTTAAATTTCATACATGAGCTCCAGTAAAACCCTCCTGGCAATGACCATTTATACATTTGGTCAGATGGAGAGTTTCCTATTGACAATAGGGGCATTTGCGGAGGAGATATTTTAAGCACCTTTCTTAACATGAAGAGCGCTTAGCGTTTGCTTTGTGTCATGTTTTGTTTTCTAGTGAGTTGAATTTGGCTGGCTAGAATAGGTAGTGTGTGTCGTGTCCGCGTATCAATAACACACGGACTGCAGGAGAACGGTAATAACAGGTGTTTACTGAACAGAGGGTATGCTGGGACTGAAAGTACAGAAGCCTGCTACTGCTTTATATACAGGTGTGGTCACTGCCGGTACTACAGTATAAAAGCAGTTCTCTCTTAAAGGTACATACACAACAATTCCTCCCCTTTTAGATAAACAGTACATAACATTCATTTAACAATTAAATAATAACTAATTACAATTACAATTTTCTTTGTACTATATACATCAGCTGAACGTAATCATTTATAAATTCAGTCTTTGAGGAGGCTTCCTGATCCTGTCTGGATAGCGCCTTTCTCGAGTATCCTGTTCTTGCGGCGGAGTCGATTCTGGCTCATTGTCATTGGTTGGTTCGTCAGCTTCCAATACCACTGATTCTGAGGTAGACACAATCTGTACTTCAGGTTCATCACCAGGTGCGCATGCTCGTGGTATGGGTTTGACTTGTTCCTGTGACTCTAGAATCTGGTCAGCATGGCGTCTCACGATGTTCTCTCCAACGTCCACTGTGTACATTAGTGGTCCCTGCCATGTGCACATCGTTCCTGGCTGCCATTTTTCTGTTCGGTAGTCGCGGGCCAAGACTGGTTGCCCTATCTTTAAGCTCCTGGTTGGCTTTTCATTGATGTGCTGGAATTGCTTATTCTCAACATCTCGTCTTATGTTTGGTTTGAGCAAATCCAGGCGACATCTTAACCCGCGGTTAAAGAACATCATGGCTGGAGCTTGGTTGGTGACTGCATGTGTCGCATTCCGGTAAGCAAACAAGAAATTATCCACCTTGTGTTGCAGTGGTATGATGTCATTATACATCGCCTTTATTGTTTTTTTAAAGGTTTGAACAAACCTCTCAGCCAATCTATTTGTGGCTGGATGATATGGGGCGGATGTGTAATGCTTTACCCCATTATTCCTCAAAAACCTCCGGAAATCCTCGGACACAAACTGTGGTCCATTGTCGGAGCAAATCTGTTCTGGCAAGCCATTCCTGGCGAAGATGGTCCGTAGGACTGCAATAGTTTTCTCCGTGGTGGTGGAGGACATTTTGATGACCTCTGGCCATTTCGAATGTGCATCCACGGCGATTAAAAACATTGAGTCCATAAATGGACCAGCAAAATCAATGTGTACCCGTTGCCATGGAGATGAGGGCCACTCCCATGGGTGTAGCGGGGCCTGTGGTGGAGTGTTTTGGACTTTCTGGCATCCTGTGCATCTCTTGGTCATTTCCTCGATTAATTTATCGATTCTCGGCCACCACACAAACGCCCTGGCTAGGCTCTTCATTTTTATCCCTCCCAGATGACCCTCATGAAGCTCATTGAGCACTCTTTCTCTCAACTTGGGTGGAATTACCACTCGGGATCCACACATCAAGGTCCCCCGGCACACTGACAGCTGTTCTCTCCTTGGCGAGAATGCTGGCAACAGTGAGTCGCCATGTGCTGGCCATCCCTTCACCGTCAAATCATAGACCCGAGAGATTGTCGGGTCATTTCGGGTTTCCTTCTCTATACTTGAGTTTGTAACAGGTAGACATTCGACTATGGCCGAATGGAATATCTCAACAGGGTCCACTGCAGGTGCATCCTCCACCGTAGGCAGCGGCAGGCGTGACAGCCCATCAGCGTTTCCATGCTGTTTCGTGCCCTTATACTCTATGTCGTATTGATGTGCCCCTAGAAAAAGAGACCATCTTTGCAGCCGTTGCGCCGTCATCACCGGAACGCCCTTCTTTGGGTTAAAAATGGAGACAAGAGGCTGGTGATCAGTCAGTAAGGTGAATTTCTGCCCGTGCAGATAGTGATTGAACTTCTTCACCCCCCACACCAGGCTGAGGGCCTCCTGTCAATCTGGGCGTAGTTACGCTCAGCTGAGGTTAACGAGCGTGACGCAAAGGCTATTGACCTCTGAACCGTCAAGGAATTTGTGCGACAGCACCGCTCCAATGCCGTAGGGAGACGCATCACATGCCAACCAAATCGGTAGTGTTGGATTGTAGTGGGCCAATACCTCTTTTGAAGTGATTCGGCATTTACATTTCTGGAAGGCACGCTTACACTCATCACTCCATTTCCATGCTACTCCAGTTTGCAGCAGGGCGTTCAGCGGGTGCAGAATTGTAGACAAATTTGGCAAGAACTTATGGTAGTAGTTCACCAACCCGAGGAACGACCTGAGTTGTGACACATTTTCCGGTGCTGGAGCCTTGACTACTGCCTCAATCTTGTCTGGGGACTTATGTAAGCCCTCTTCATCAATCACGTGGCCACAATACGAGATTTGTTTCCTGAAAAACTCACATTTGGGGCGGTTGGCTCGTAGCCCATATTCTTGTAATCTAGTGAGCACCTGCTCCAGGCTGGCAAGGTGCTCACTGTCATTTCCGCCCGTAGCCAGGATGTCATCCAAATAACACTAGGTCCCCGGGATCCCTTGCAGGACTTGTTCCATCGCCCTCTGCCAAATAGCCGGAGCTGATGCTACCCCGAATACCAGTCGGTTGTACTGGTGAAGACCTTTACATAAGAACATAAGAACATAAGAAATAGGAGCAGGAGTAGGCCAATCGGCCCCTCGAGCCTGCTCCACCATTCAATAAGATCATGGCTGATCTGATCCTAACCTCAAATCTTCTATCACTCTGCATCCACCCGAACCCATGTGATCTCCCGGGAGAGGCGAAAAACCAGATAAAGACCCAATGGCCAATTTGGGAGAAAAAAATCTGGGAAATTCCTCTCCGACCCATCTAGGCGATCGAAATTCTTCCAGGAGATCACTCTGTCCCTATATTTTCTACAGTACTTACCTTCTGTAAAGGCGATCTCCACCCCAGCCAGGAACAGGAATAAAACCATCTCCTGAAATCTAACAGAATTAGAACACAGTAGGAGCAGAACAAGGCTACACGGCCCCTGGGCCCGCTCCACTACCCACAGGGCCATGACCATTCCGAACCCAGACTCATGTCCAATTTCCTGCCCGCTCCCCATAACCCTTTATTCCCTTTACTTCTAGGAAACTATCTATTTCTGTTTTAAATTTATTTAATGATGTAGCTTCCACAGCTTTCTGGGGCAGCAAATTCCACAAACCTACCACCCTCTGAGTGAAGAAGTTTCTCCTCATCTCAGTTTTGAATGAGCAGCCCCTTATTTTAAGATTATGCCCCCTAGTTCTAGTTTCACCCATCATTGGGAACATCCTCACCGCATCCACCCGATCAAGCCCCTTCACAATCTTATATGTTTCAATAAGATCGCCTCTCATTCTTCTGAACTCCAATGAGTAGAGTCCCAATCTACTCAACCTCTCCTCATATGACCACCCCCTCATCCCCGGGATTAACCGAGTGAACCTTCTTTGTACTGACTCGAGAGCAAGTATGTCTTTTCTTAAGTATGGACACCAAAACTGTATGCAGTATTCCAGGTGCGGCCTCACCAATACCTTGTACAACTGCAGCAATACCTCCCTGTTTTTATATTCCAACCCCCTAGCAATAAAAGCCAACATTCCATTGGCCTTCTTAATCACTTGCTGCACCTGCATACTAACTTTTTGAGTTTCGTGCACCAGGACCCCCAGATCCCTTTGTACTACAGTACTTTCCAGTTTCTTGCCATTAAGATAATAACTTGCTCTATGATTTTTCCTGCCAAAGTGCATAACCTCACACTTTCCAGTATTGTATTCCATCTGCCAAATCTCTGCCCACTTACTTAGCCTGTCTATGTCCCTTTGCAGGTTTTTTATGTCCTCCTCACTCACTACTTTCCCTCCCATCTTTGTATCATCTGCAAACTTTGATATGTTACACTCGGTCCCCTCCTCCAAATCATTAATATGGATTGTAAAGAGTTGGGGACCCAGCACTGACCCCTGCGGAACACCACTAGTTACTGGTTGCCAATCTGAGAACGAACCATTTATCCCAACTCTCTGCTTTCTGTTAGAGAGCCAATCCTCCACCCACGCCAGAATATTACCCCCAATCCCGTGATTTTTTATCTTGAGCAATAATCTTTTGTGTGGCACCTTGTCAAATGCCTTTTGGAAGTCTAAATACACTACGTCCACTGGTTCCCCTTTATCCACCCTGTATGTTTGTGAGTGTTTATCGTGAGGTATTTTCTAGATGCTTCTTCTACCTCCATTTGTAGATACGCTTGGGCCAGATCAATCTTCATAATGCATTTCCCTCCAGATAGTGAGGCGAAAATATCTTCTATCCGTGGAAGTGGATATTGTACTGTGTGAAGGACTGGGTTCACAGTTACCTTAAAGTCCCCACAGATGCGAACCTTCTTCGGTTCCCCGGGCGTGCTGCTCAATGATTTCTTCATTACAGGAACGATGGGTGTGGCCCACTCGCTCCAGTCCACCTTGGACACCACACCCGAACACTCCAGACTCTCCAGCTCTGCTTCGACGGCTGGGCGGATCGCATACGGTACCGGTCTGGCCTTAAAAAAAATTTGGGTTTGCGTTATCTTCAATTTTTATCGTTGCCGTTACGCCTTTTAGAGTACCAAGTCCTTGCTGGAACACCTCTTTCGCGTCAGTTAGAATTTTTGACAGTCGTCCAGGTGTGACGTCGTCATCCTTTTTGTCAGCCACAGTTAGCGCCTGAATAGAATGCCAATCCAATTGTATTTTTCGGATCCATTCACGTCCCAGTAATGGTGGTCCTCCATCTTGTAGTATATATAGATACAGTTCCTGTGTTTCCTTGCCGTTGTATTTAACGGGCACCCTTATTTTTCCTCTGGGGTAGACTTTTTGCCCCGTATATGTCTTCAAGACAATGGACGTATCCTTCAAGGGAATGTGTGAGAATAGCCGCTCATAGTCTCGTCGATTCACGACAGTTAGGGCTGATCTTGTGTCCAATTCCATCTTTACCTGGGACCCTGCTATCATGAGGGTGACCCAAATGGTTCGGTGATCCTCCTTTACGATCACGTTGTGTAACTTTAGACAACTTAGTCTCCTGTTCCCGGAGTCATTATCACTCTTCTGAACTACTGTCCGTCATCTTTTGTACTTTCTTGTACTTTTCGTTAGTAGTTCTTTTAGTGTTGGTTTTCTTTCCCAACCTGCAGACTCGTGCCATGTGTCCCACTTTTTCACATTGCCTGCATACTTTGTCCTTAACCCAGCAATCCTTCTGGTCATGGGTTGTTCTGCTGCAGCGATAGTACTTTTCTGCTCCATATGCCATTTCATTGGTGCTATATTCTTGCGGTTTCTGTTGTATTTCCGCAGCTCCCCGTGCTGCTGCTTCGTAGGATACTGCCACGCTGAAAGCCTTTTCTAGCGTAAGGTCCTTTTCCGAAAGTAGTCGTTTCTGGGTTCCTTCACTCTGGAGCCCGCAGACAAACTTATCCCTTAAGGTATCTGCCAGTCCTGCTCCGAACTGGCAGTGTTTCGATAACTTGTGTAGTTCCGTAAGATAGTCAGCATTACTCTCGTCTTTGTGCTGGTTTCGTTTATGGAACTTGAATCTTTCTGCTATCAGCAGCGGTGTAGGGTTTAGATGTTCCTGTAAGATATTGACAATCTCTTCAAAACTTTTCTCCATTGGTTTAGCTGGGGTAATTAAATTTCGCAATAGGCCGTACGTTCTCGCGCCCATCAAATTCAATAATACCGATGCCTTCTTTTCAGCGGCCACCTCATTTGCCTTGCAGTACACTTCAATTCTTTCCACATACGTGGCCCAGTCTTCTATTTTGTTATCGAAAGCAGTGATGCTGCCACTCTTCGGCATCTTGGGTGGTTTAAAATGGTGCCTCCCGCTCTTTTCCTTCTTCCCCAATGGATTAAAATGGCGCCTCCTGCTCTTTTCCTTCTTCCCCCTGCTGCCAATGCTGCTCCTAGCATTCTAACAAGTAATGGCGGCGCCCCGCGGCTTTCTGCGCGTCTCTTTTCCTTCCCCTTTTTATTTTAATTTTTTTTCCAACGCTGCCCGACTCTTGAGCACCGGCCGCGCCCTGTGCGCTCCACCCTCTCTCTCTTTTTCTTCCCGACGACGCTGCTCGGCCCCTTTGCAGAGCCGCTCGATCGAGCTCTAGCCCGCCGCAGTCCAGGAAGGGTCAGCGCACTACCTGCTACCAGCCCGATTTGCTGGGACACCTTGACTGGAGAACCAGGCCCAGCTCTCCACAGCTTCCCCTGCGATTCTCTGAACTCCGATGGATCACTGGGCGGTTGCCCACGGTCGACGCCCGTTGCTCTGGTTTCAGGGATGGATCCCCGTGAGGTGATGCAGTACTGCAGGTGAGTTTGAACCTTCTCGTCGCCACTATAGTGTCCGCATATCAATAACACACGGACTGCAGGAGAACGGTAATAACAGGTGTTTACTGAACAGAGGGTATGCTGGGACTGAAAGTACAGAAGCCTGCTACTGCTTTATATACAGGTGTGGTCACTGCCGGTACGACAGTATAAAAGCAGTTCTCTCTTAAAGGTACATACACAACAGTGTGAGGAGTGGAAGTGAGCAGCTAGCTAACCCCAGTCATGAAGTTAATGTGAATCTTGTTGATATATGTATGCCAGCAGCAGCTTACAAGTTGTGTCTAAGAATGCCGAGGCAAGTGATACAAGTTAAGCACTTTTCAAAGTGGATGCCAGTTTAAGTAACTAGCCTGTAAACTGTATTACCACACAGTGATTCTGAAAAAGCAACAAAACAAGCTGAATAAGTTTTGACCAGATTGATTCTTCCTACAACAACATTGAGTATGGACTGGGAAATATGTTGTGGAAGGAAAATATTAAAGATAGCTGTAATGCTGGAAATAAAATGGCGCAACAAATTGAAACGGAGCAAATCAAAGAGCAGGCAGAATTTAAAATATACATATAGAAATGTAGAGACTCAATCAAAGCGGAGATAATAGCAATTACATTTCTTGTATCTGTGATATGCTGTCTTGGATGATTTACCTGTCAGATGCACCAGAACAGCTGATTTGCTTTTCTGTCATAAAGGAGCCAGGTGCATTGGGTAGGTTAACTGAACCCAGTGTAAAGGTTGACGTTTGCATATCAATGATGCTCTAAGGGTTGGGTGGAAGAAAATACGACCTTCGCCATAACTGCAGTTTTGCAAATTCACAACCCTGGTTGCACCGAGGAGATTGATTTATTCATATACATGCTCAAGAAAAGGGTAAACACAATAATTTGGAGTGTTTTTTTCAGTAGAAGTGATTATATAAATTCACAATGTTCTCGCCAGTCTTGCATAGAAATGATTCAGCTTGATGCTTTTTATCTGTTGTTACCCAAGAAATGTAGATTATATCATGATTGTCGCCATGACGTGGCAGGTTTACATCTGGTATATGTCAGCAGTCTGACCTACAAACTTAAGTAGCATCAAACAAACGAGACACCGATTTTAAAGAACCTTGACAGACATGATATTGATGCTCTTCCGAGATCTGGCAAGAGTGCATTAGGGAGAGATAGCTAACACAGGATGAAGCCCACTGTTAAAAGTTGATCAATGTTGTCACTGTGTTGATGAACATGAAGTATCTCCAGTATCATTGATTGTTGATGGGGTTTTTTCCTGGTAAGAGAGATATTTTACTTAGATTTTGTGTTTTTCTTCCTTATGCCTTTGACTAGGAACCAGGAGTGGGTCAATCAGCCCCTCGAGCCTGTTCAATTAGATCATGGCTAATCTTAATAGGTACACATCCCCTCCTTCAATCTGAATGAAGAAAGGTTCATTTTGTGTGCCATTTTCCAACTTGCACTGACAGAATGTCAACCCTTGATGGTGACTGCTAAATTGAAGCAGGAATATGAATATTTTGAAACCATGTATCACAAATAAAAAAGAACCATTGCATAAATAGAGGCGTCAGTCCTACTTCACAATACACTCCGAAACTTCCCACTTTTTAAGTCATTTTTATAGTTAGCTTGTAATGCAATTACATTTGCTAAAAGTTAGCGTATTTTTTTCACACAGTAAAAGCAGCTTTTTTTGTCGTGAAATCTGTGCTCATCAAGATGAGGAATGATCTTGCTAAAAACAGATCGCTTACTCATTTCAGGCAACCAATGTTGGCATCAAGCAGTTCCCAGATTGGTTATTTTTAGATGCAGGGTAAAGCTCCCTCTACTCTGCCCCAACATTATGTCTCAGTTATAACATCAGAAAGGCAGCCTTTACTGTACCAGTGTGACATTTCTGCCCCCCCCCCCGAACAATTGCCAGTTTAGTATCAATTAAAGACACCTTTTTGCTTGTATCGTGGGATCTGAGTCTGTGCCACCCAATCTTATTTCATGTTGGATCATCACAGATGGAGATGTTCAGAGCAACTGTTTGGCCACTTTTCACTTCCTTCCTTCTGACACGGACTCGATGGGCCGAATGGCCTCCTTCTGTGCCTCTATGACTCCTCTCCTGAGGTATTGATTCCTGCTGGGGTACAGTTCAACAGGTGCTGCACCCATTCTTCAAGTGCAAGTCCAGACAGTCAGTATCAGCAGGCTGTTGAACCATGTGCAGCATCATAACAGAGTCTAATTTTATCTTCAATTGATGCTAACAAATGCACATTTTAGCAGGGATCACTGCAGTGTTCAGGAATTGAGACTTCTGTTGCCCTGGGTGACACTGAGGCTTGTTGTAGAAGGAAGACTTGTATTTAGATAGTCATTAGTGGATCTCCTGCAGCTTTGCACAGAGAAAGCCAAGACAAAGCAAATTTGCCTCGGACTACCTCAGTGATGCTGCAGGTATGGTTATGGGATCTGGATCTTATGAAGCTCCGTCTAGTGGTGAACATGTGCAGTTTCAGGTATGACTGTCTCACAGAATGGTGATGCTCAAATAAGGAGTGCATAACGAGTGTAATATATTATAGATATCCTGTCTGAAATGTCTAATGGTGCATTTAAGCTGCAACTATAGCGTTGGAGTGAAGTGGCACTGACATTGCACTCATAATGTGAATATAACCTAAATCCAGAAGTGTTTCATATAATACAATGAACTGCTTTGAAGTGTAGTCCCTGTTGTTCTGTACATTGTTATGCTATGCCTTTACTGCCATCTTGGCTAAGAGATGGCTTAAGCCGGGGATCAATATGGCCCCATTAGTAACAGGGCCATTGGGGGATTGCAGCTCAGCTGTTTTAAAGTAACATTTTTACTGGTTTTATGTTTCAAGTGAAAGTAAAGTAAACAAAAATATTTTTTCCAGAGGTTTTATTGTTTGGGAGAGGGGAAAAGTAGAAAAGCACATCTTTAATACAACTATAAAGATCAGAAGATTGAGTTTAAAAATGTATAAGAAATAACGGGGGAGGTATTCAACTTACAGCTGTACATTTTGCACAAGTTAAATGGGCATTAGGCCTAAAATATCCCATCGTGATGTGTCGCTCCCGATCGGGACCAGAAATGCGCCGGACGCCATATTGGATCGGGTGAATTTTAGTCATCCAAGGCGCGTGTCTGAAACGGGCATTAAGTTCCTTAAATGTGTAAATCGTGGACCATTGCTGGTTAACGGACCCCGAATGTGAAATTCAGGTACAGATGGGCGGACCTTGTGCCCCAGGGCATTGAATTTATCTCGGATTCCAGATGCTGCAGATGCGTTCCAGTATTTCTCCCTAGTGAACCTGTACCTTTTAACAGAGGGTATTAAATGTAAGCATGCCATTAAACCATCGCCCTGCCCAACCTTAATTGCCGCAGCAAAGCAAAGAAGAGATGGCTTAAAAAATGTATACCAGAGAGGTCGTGGGGGAGGGGTGTATGTGTAGATGCTGGTTTCAGTGAAATATCCGAGAGCTACATACAAACTTCAGGCTTTTTAAAAAGCCACGTTTAAATCTAATTAAAAAAATCCTACAAATCTATTTTGACCAAGACTAGCCTGAATGTGCATCTATAATCATAATCCTTTTGAGATGATTAAATCTACATGTATTGCAAAAAGAATTACCTACTGAGGGTTAGAATGAGAATAGTAACGTGTTGTAAAATGTCTGTTATGATCCTTGTCATGAATCTTACCATTCATGTAGAAATGGCTCGAGATAACACTGGGCAGCCAGCTGGTGGCGCCGTCCAAGGAAAGTATAAATACTTGGGCATGGGCCCAGCTTGCTCAGGACGTTTCTGTAACCAGGAACTAGTGATGTAACTAGAACTCATGGTTGTGAAACAGTTGATTAAAGCCTTGTTTTATACTCAAACCAAGTGCTCGGTAGTTTTCTTACGTTAATCCTTCTATAGCCTAATCAAATAATGGAGGAAATATTTACCTCAAAATCCAAGTAGTGTAAATCCATCTCTACTTGAGGCAATTCCAGCTCAGCATTGCTCGCAGTCCTAAAGCTGACGGGTGGACACATTATCTACCTTACAATTCTCCTTGATGGAGAAACAAAAACAACTTCCTAATGAGCTTCAAATTACTCACATCATCCTCTACCTTCTCGGGATGCTTCTTTCAATTGACTGGGATGCAGCCGATAGGAAAGGACAATGCAGAAATATAATGCACCAACTTGAGTGGGGCCCTCACCAAGAGGTAACAGATTTGGTCTTTGAGAAGTAGGCATACTTGATGATAGATCTCTTCACCACAAAATAGAACACAAAGCAGAGTAACTTTCAGTTTAAGTATAATAGTCAGAGTTGTCGTCATCTACCTATTCTTTGACGGTAGATTGCTATATTTCTGAATCCAATGATTTTGCAAAGTGTCAGTGAGGAGGGAGCTAGGGCCTAATAAACTTGGTTCTTGGACAGCGCCAGTGGAAAAGTGGTACTTGACAAGGGAAGTTTTTGGCACTTCACTTTCTGTCCACAAAGGGATATGTTGAAGGCCTTAGCTTTTTATCAAGAATTGGTTGAAACAATTTTGTCATTTAGGAAGAGTCAGACAGTGCATTCACACTCCACAAATTCAGCAGCAGTGCAATACCATTACCACTTTGCACTGACACTAAACCTAAAATGTAAATTGGGTGTCGAAACCCAAAACTGCCTCTCCAGCGAAGCAGAAAAGGTCTGTCCTCCAGGAAGTCTCACTTTGTTTCATCCAGTGTCGAGTCAGGCCTGGACGCTGACCTCAGGTTTTATTTACGCTATAACTGCAGCATCAGTGCAAAATTAAAGCACTTCACACCAGTGGTACATTTGTAGTGTAGAAGCACCCTCGGATAAACCTGTATACAGTAGAATTTTAAAATATTATTCTTTGATGTTAAGAACAAGTTGAGAATACCGCTGTGCATAGTACATGGATTTGAACAACAGGACAAGTTGTAAGGATTTAATGACCTTTTTCCCAATTTTACCACATTATGTGCTAAAACATAGTTTAGTCCTAAACGTCTGCCAATCCTCAAGATTGTGTTTGCTGAGGATAGAAGGCTAGTTCCACCATAGTTAATGCAGAAGATTTTTTGAACAACTTTTTGATGTTTTATTTGCCTACATTGTTGACAAAATGTTAAATCAAACTTATTGTAAAATATGAAAAAGCACTGGCGGGTAATGTATTCAATGCTGTGGTGTGGAGAGAGCCTTCTGAAAAGGTAAAAACAGTTGGGAGTTAGGCTAACTTTAGATGTGCCTCGCTGGAAGGCAACAGTATCTTTACAAAGCACTATTATCCAGGTTTGTCGGCTGTAAAAACATGCAGTTGGTGGCATCCTGGCCTCTTCTGTAGCGTCCGTCAGATAGATAGATCTTCCCTGTTGCTGACAGAAAAGACAAGTCAACAAAACTGTTACTGTCCTCATTCCTCAAAGAAAGTTCTTCACCATGTGGTGATTGGAAGAGTTGTCCCCAGAGGACATTTTCTGGACTGTGAAAAAGATGTGTTGCATAATTTTTGAACAGATCAATGATTTCCACTGGGAGGGGAGGCAGTATTGTGGTGCTGTAATTGAGAAGGGGAAGTGGCAGCTGAGGGAAATGTGAGGTTGACACTTAAAAACAATTCAGTTGGAGTTGATGATGTTGTGGATCAAATTAAATATAGAATTTAATGCAAAGAATAAGGATTATTAGATCTTTGTGCCATATTTTATTTAATATATCATAGGTGTCACATCTCTGCTTTCAAAATTATTGAATATTTCATAGCTTAGTATTAACATATAACTTTCTGCCAGTCTATTTGGTGGCATTTTTAGTATACTTCAATTCAACTGTGGAAATTTGTATGGCCTGGTTTGGTTCCAAGGACCACTGCAGTAAAGTGTTTATCGCAGTTCAGTTGAGGTTGTCCAGAGTTGAATCCTTCTATCTGTTCAATTCGTTTGCTACAGAATGCCACTGCCGCTGTATGAGCTTTGAATTCTGTTTTATGCAACTACTGTGGCCCCGGATTGTTGAGTCTGTGTTTTCAAACGTAGTTATGCTGAATAACAGGACACAGACTACAGAAATAATTAAACAGGTCTTTAGTGATTGAGGGTCAAGGCTGAACTGGGATACAACTTTGCTCCGCAGGGTTTATATGTGGTCACCACCGGTACTACAATGTACAGGAGCCATCAAAAAGTAGTCCATCACCTTAAGGTATCCTCTTAAGGTGGTACAGGTTACATACACTACACGGATGATATTCGGAAATCGTGTCCCTTTGCAATGGAAGCAACCGAAAATCATATTTTACAACTTCTTTTAATTGAACCAAGTTTTCTCGAAATAAAACCATTAGCCATGTATTATAAAGTAACCTTTCCACTGCTAGTATTAATTATAGTTTCAATTCAAATCTCATTTTAACTTAGTATGGCTTTTGGCCAGATAGCCTTTTCTCAGCAGCAAGATTTATGGGTAAACAGACTAGTTTAAGTTTTATTGCACAACAGTCTTGAATAACATGAGTAAGATTAATTGCTCTCTAGCTCTACAAGGAAACAAAGGCTTGAGCACCGAATGTTGTAGTCATTCTGGATATTTTTAAAGGAGCTTTGCTGTATTTGGGAGTTGTATAGGCTTGCCAGGAATGATCTGCTTGTGAAATGCAGTTTAAACACCTGTCATATTAGTCTTGTTACATTGTGAACTGCTGTGATGTTGGCTTTGAGTCAAACTTCAAATGCAGACTACAATTTTTTTGTGTCAAACATGATTTATCATTTATTGGTGCGCTGTGACACAATCACGCAAAAAACCTGGTAAACAGAAAGCAAAGAGTCGTGATGAATGGTTGTTTTTCAGACTGGAAGGACTATGCGGTGGTGACCCCAGGGGTCGGTATTAGGACCACTGCACTTTTTGATATATATTAATGACCTGCACTTGGGTATACAGGGCATAATCTCAAAGTTTGCAGATGGCACAAAACTCGGAAATGTAGTAAACAGTGAGGGGGAACGTCGCAGACTTCAGAAGGACATAGACTGATAAAATGGGCAGACACATGGCAGATGAAATTTGATGCAGAAAAATGTGAAGGAAGGAAGAATGGGAGGTGTGATTTTGGAAGAAAGAATGAGGAGAGGTGATATAAACTAAATGGTACAATTTAAAGGGGGGGTGCAGAAACAGAGAGATCTTGGGGGTTACACCAATCATTGAAGATGGCAGGACAAGTTGATGAGCCTGTTCAAAAAGCATACGGGATCCTTGGCTTTATAAGTAGAGGCATAGAGTACAAAAGCAAGGAAGTTATGCTAAACTTTTATAAATCACTGCTTAGGCCTCAGCTTAATGGCCCAGAAATTCGGGTCGGAGGCTTCCCGCGGGTGCAAGCCCCCAACCTGCACTTACCTAGCGCGCCGGCCGTTGTGCTGTGGGCCCACGTGGGATTCCGATCCTGGGCCTGCTCCAACTGCCGGCGCGCAGTGCTTGCGTATCCCAGGGGCGCAGTTAGTTCGATGCGTCCCCTGGGATCACGTGGGCCATGGAGAGCCAATGGTAGCAGGGAATCTCTATTCATAGATTTGACAGGAAGACCTGTCAAATTTACGAATAGAGTTCAGCCCCAAAACATAACTAAAACTTAAAATAATTTTTTTTTAATCACATTTTTAAAATAACTATAAATTACATAAAATAACTATTTTAAACAATAATTTAAATTTTTGAAAAAATTAATTACAGTTTCTAACAGGGCTAAAAATAAACTTCCCTTTAAAGTATTTAAAAATAATAAACCTGTGGAAAAAATGTTTTAATTTTACTTAATTCACCACTTACCTTGTTAAAAGCAGGCCTTGCGACTGCTTTTTAAAAGCGTAGCTCCTGGAGACTTACCCTCCTGGAGAGACCTGCAGAAAAAATGGAAGCTCCAGGCGTACGCGCTGCCTCTCCGGCGCACGCGTTCGACCTGTGAACCCCTTCCTTTAAGGGAACGGAAGTTCCGGTTTCCCGCGCATGCGCAGTGCATGCATGAAGCCGGCACTTTCCTTGGACCTATGCGTGAGTACCCAACGCTTACTCACCCGTGGGGGCCCGAAGTTCTGGCTTTGAGTCCAATTCTGGGCACCACACTTTAGGAAGGATGTCAAGGCCTTGTGGAGGGTGCATATAGATTTACAAGAATGGTACCAGGGATGAGGAACTTCAGTTGTGTGGACTGATTAGAGAAGCTGAGATTGTTGTCCTTAGAGCAGAGAAAGAAGGTTAAGGGGAAATATAATAGAGGTGTTCAAATTGTTGAGGGGTTTTGATAAGAGTACACAGGGAAAAACAGTTTCACTGGCAGGAGGGGTGCTAACCAGAGGACACAGATTTAAATTAATTGACAACGAGGAGAATTTCTTTTTATGCAGCGAGTTGTTATAATCTGGAATGCACAGCCTGAAAGGATGCTGGAAGCACATTCAGTAGTAATTTTCAAAAGGGAATTGGATAAATACAGTGAGGAGAAAAAGTAGGGGAGTGGGACTAATTGGATAGCTCTTTCAAAGAGCCGGCACAGGCACAATGTGCCGAATGACCTCGTTCTGTGCTGTATGTTTCTTGTATGTATGCCTTCCAAGACACTGTAGCAGGCATCAATGCCTCGTGAAGTTTTCACACGACTGTTAATGAGCCTGCTCTCCAGTGGAAAGGATAATAATGATTAATCTTTGCAACCCGCTGTTTTCTTATAATTGCCCTTGTAGTTTTTAGTTTGTATTTAAACTTTGTGCTTTGGGAATGAACTAAGTAAACCTTTATTGATGTCCAGTAATTGCTCCAGTAAGGCAGACGATCACAAGTTTACAAATGGTGCCTTTATCAATTAATCGCTTTCTCCTCCTCTAAGTGACAAATAGAACCATCTGGCACACAGGCAATACATTTAATATAATTATAATAGCTTTTAGTGCCTTCTAGATTTGATGGAGCTAGATAGGAGATTAGATTGAGCAGGACACATACTAATATAATCTGACCGTAATCACTTTTATATTGATGTCATTACGTTTTATTGCCTTTGTTGGTACATTAGGTCCAATGGCAGAAATTGCACTCTCAACCCAAAATATGCAAATCTGAATTCCAGCCATGACTTGTGTTCAAATCTGCTAACATTTATTTCACGAGTACCACCCCAGGGAAAACAGCCCCCATTGGCGGTACATGGCGTAACATTGATGGGAGCTGTAGAGTAGCTGGTTTGCCCAACCAGATTCTTGTACTCTCCAGGAATAAGGGCGAAGTGTAATGGGGAAACTCAGCAGTGAGGCCTCAAAATAAGAAAAACAAGGAAAAGAACTTCTATTTGTACTTCACACCCTCAGGACATCGCAAAGCACTTCATAGCCAATGAAGTACTTTAGAAGTGTAGCCACTGCTGTTTTGTAGAGAAGTACAGCATGTCCCACAAACAGCAATGAGATAAATGACTAGTTAGTCGGTCTCTTTTTGGTGGTGTTTGATGGATTAATGTTGGTCAGCACTCCCTGCTTTTCTTTAAGTAATGCTGTGGGATCTTTTATATTCATGTGAAGAGATAGATAACGCCTTGGTTTAATGCCTCATCTGAAAGCCAGCACCTCTGATAACGCAGCACTCCCTGAAATGAGCTTATAACCTCATATCCACGGCATAACTAAGACCGCCTATTTCCACCTCTGTAACATTGCCTGTCTCCACCCCTGCCTCAGTTCATCTGCTGCTGAAACCCTCATCCATGCCTTTGTTACCTCTAGACTTGACTATTCCAATGCACTCCTAGCTGGCCTCCCACATTCTACCCTACGTAAACTTGAGGTCATCCAAAACTCAGCTGCCCGTGTCCTAACTCGCACCAAGTCCCGTTCGCCTATCACCCCTGTGCTCGTTGACCTACATTGGCTTTCGGTTAAGCAACGCCTCAATTTCAAAATTCTCATCCTTGTTTTCAAATCCTTCCATGGCCTCATCCCTCCCTATCTCTGGAATCTCCTTCAGCCCCACAACCCCCCGAGGTATCTGCACTCCTCTAATTTTGCCCTCTTGAGCATCTCTGATTATAATCGCTCAACCATTGGTGGCTGTGCTTTCTGTTGTCTAGGCCCTAAGCTCTGGAATTCCTGGCCTAAACCCCTCTGCCTCTCTATCTCTCTCTCTCTCCTTTTAAGACACTCCTTAAAACCTACCTCTTTGACCAAGCTTTTGGTGACCTGCCCTAATTTCTCCTTATGTGGCTTGGTGTCAATTTTTTTGGCTTCTAATACTCCTGTGAAGCACCTTGGGACGTTTTACAATGTTAAACGTGCTATATAAATACAAGTTGTTGTTGAAGTGTCAGGGTAGATTATGTGTTCCAAGGCATGGAGTGGGGCTTGACCCCATGACCACCTGACTCGGAGGTGAGCTTGCTACCCAGCTGATGCATATCTATTATCTATATTTCCTCCTCACACTTTTTCCATTTCCTACTGCTGCCTCCTAACATCAAGCTTGCTCCATCAAACTCTCTTCCATGGCTGGTTTCTGTAATGACAGGTCAAGATGGGATTTGTTTTTACTGGACAGCATTGCTCCTGACAGTTCTCTTCCCTCCCAATTGTTCCGATGCATCTTCCTTCTCTAGTGCTCTAGCTGATAACTAGCATAAACGCAAATTCATGATGTAGCTAGGATTTTGTACTTGTCAGTTAAATGTTATGAGAACTTGTCTCAGTTTGTGGGGGGGGGGCGCGAGTGAAGAGCAGAATTTCTACTAATCTATCCTTAATATTTTTCCAAAAGCAGGTTCTTTAAGTGTAATGCTTCTTTTAAATATTTTGCCTGCAAACAGTGGAAGGTAACAGTTAAGCGTGGCATCTCAAGGAAAATAATTATTCATATCATTTTATTCTAATATGAATCTAATTTGAATCCCTCCAATCAGGTTTCTGGTCTGGCCACAGTACTGAAACGGCCCTTATCAAAGTCACAAATTACTCTTTGTGACTCTGATAAACTATCCCTCCTCATTCTTCTCGACCTGCAGCCTTTGACACAGTTGACCACACCATCCTCCTCCAACACCTCTCCTCCGTCGTCCAGCTGGGTGGATCTGCCCTTAGTTGGTTCCATTCTTATCAAATCATAGCCAGAGAAACACTTCTAACACCTTTTATTGTCTCTTTTTTTTACTTCTTTTGTTTCTTTTATTCTTTTGTCCGATCGCAGCCCTGCCTCCGATCTATCTTTTCTTTCCAGTTTTGAAGAAGGGTTCGACCCGAAACGTCAACTCAAATTTCTGTCCACGGATGTTGCCTGACCTGCTGAGTTTTTCCAGCATTTTCTGTTGTTATTTCGGATTTCCAACAGCCGCAGTATTTTGCTATCGTACCTGCAATGTCTTCTCTTCCCACTCCTACACTGTTACCTTTGGAGTCCCCCAATGATATATCCTTGGCCCCCTTCTATATCTCATCTACATGCTGCCCCTTGATGATATCATCTGAAAACACAACATCAGGCTCCACATGTACGCCGATGACACTCGGCTCTATCTCACCACCACCTCTCTGGACCCCTCCACTGTCTCTGATTTGTCACACTGCTTGCCCGACATCCAATATGGGATAAACTGAAATTTCCTCCAACAAAATATTGGGAGGTCTGAAGCCATTGTCTTTGGTTCCCATCACAGACTCCGTTCCCTGACCACCATTTCCATCCCTGGCAACTGGCTGATGCTGAGCCAGACGTTTTGCAAACTTGGTGTTGTGTTTCACCCTGAGATGAGCTTCTGACCACATATCCGCTCCATCACCAAGACTGTTACTCTAGACTTGACTATTCCAATGCTCTCTTGGTCGGCCTCCCATCTTCCACCTTAGATAAACTTGTTCTCATCCAAAACTCTGCTGCCCGTATTTTAACTCACTCCAAGTCTCGTTCACCCACCACCCCTGTGCTTGCTGACCTTCACTGTCTGGCTCCTGATCCGACAATGCCTCAGTTTTAAAATCCTCATCCTTATTTTCAAATCCCTCCATGGCCTCACCCCTTCCCATCTCTGTAACCTCCACCAGCCCTACTTCGAGATCTCTGCACTCTTCCAATTCTGGCCTCTTAGACATCCCTGATTTTAATCGCTCCACCATTGGTGGCTGAGCTTTCAGCTGCCTTGGCCCTAAGCTCTGGAATTTCCTTCCTAAACCTCTCCACCTCTCTACCTCTCCTCCTTGAAGCGGCTCCATTAAACTGACCGCTTTGACCAAGCTTTTGGTCACATGTCCTGATATCTCCTTCTGTGGCTCGGTGTCATAGTTTTTTTTTTTATTGATATCATTCTTAAGTGCCTTGATGAAGCGATAATTACTAGTCCTAGCCCTTTTCGGGCTACCCCAGATCAGGCATATACCCCAGACGTTCACCTTCAACTAAAGTTAGAGATAGCTGAATTCTGTAAGACGCTTAATTGGGTCTAAAGGTTCAGACTATCTTTCCCTAAAGTAAAGGAATGACTGAAGATGTTACCATCCTCCGGATAGCACTTTTAATAAGTTTAACTAGACTGTAACCTTCCGGATATTATGAGGGTCCGGAAACCCCCACCCCCCCCAGAATTCTGCAACTCCTTACAAAAGAGTGTACAGAAATTGAGTTTGCGAGTTTGATACAGAAATACTACTTGAGACAATTCTAAAAATATATAAATTTATCAAAGAACCGACATTCAATTAACAGCTGATAAATCAATCGCAACTTTAATACTTCACAACACAAATAGCTTACATTTTCTTCTTCTCAGAGATCCTTATTCTCAAATCTTAACTTCGTATATTTTTACATTTCTTATTCTTAATTCTAATCCAGAATATCCACCAAAATCAAATTAAAAGTACCGTTGATCCCCGAGACTCAAAGAATTAAAAACTTAGAGATGCCTCTGAAGAGTGAGAGAATCACTTTGCTCCTTTCCAGCGACTTTTGACTGTCTATCTGGAAAGCTCTATTTTTATACCTTTTGTTTCGTGGTATATTCTTTGAAGTTTTCTGCTGATGTAAGCTAATTATCTTTATTCATTCTCTGTTGAATTCTTACTATTCTTACTGTCATTTCAACTGCCAACTCTCAGACTTCTGTCTGTTGTTTAGGTTTTTTCAAAAACTTATCATAAAACAATATGACAGTAGTATTTATTTGATGTCATTCTTATCGAAGGTCTTCCATTCAATTTCTAAATCACCTTTGCTGTTTGAAAACAGACGTCGTGTCTACTAACTGTTCCAAGTTCAACACAAACACAATGTGATTGCTTGGTGCATCTATTGAAGTCATATCTTCAAAGTGTTCTCTAGGTACTTTTTACAATATGTAAATCAAAACCACTTCAACTAGGGTGTTTGTTTTCCTAGCCATCTTAGTTGGTTATATTATATCGTATTTCCTGTTTCATTTGATGTTACTTTTACAAAGGCACATGGTTTTTTAATATTCTGTGTTCCTGTTCGAAGTGTTAGTTTTTAACACTTTTTACTTGGGTCATTCCATTGTGTTTTTCCCAAACTCCAGACCTTCTGGAAGCGCCAAACTGCTATTTCAATAGGGCCATTGTTTTAGTATGTTTAACCAATTCCCATTTCAAAAGCTTGTGTGTTAACACTTCATCTTATCTCAGAAGCCTGTTTGCGCAGCTTGTCATTTAGACTTTATTTTTAAACCCAGTATGTCATGTTTTAATATCAGAATTCTGTTCATATGATGGTGTATTTTTTTGAAATATGGCTTATTCCTTCACATTGAGACTTTTTGCTACATTAAATGATATATGAATGTAAGTTGTTGGTGTAAAAGGACCTGTTGCTCTGATTGATATATTAATAACAATGGTCCAAGATTTGCTGTCAAAATAATGGTGAGGCTAATAGCGCTCGCCGATATTTGTGTGCTAATGCTGCAGCAACTTCAGGCGAGGGCAGATGCATGAGTAAACGCGGAAATCCAAATGCTGCTTTTGAAGATGCATCGCTCTGCCATTAGCTTCGTGGAAATGGCATCTTGCTGACTGCCTCACCAGAGAAATACATTGTACGGCGTGAGGTTCTTGTACTTGCACTGTAGATATGAAGTAAACTTGCCACAGAAAGTTAAGTCAAGTCATTTCAAGTCCAAGTATCCTTTTAACAACGTGATGATGTCAGTCAACCCCTCTGGCACTGAAAATTAACTATTACAAGTGTGGAGTCTCATTCCTGCAGGGTTTAATTGTTGGAGATTTTTAAAAAATTTAAATTATTTTAACTTTTTCATCCTGTCTCTCTCATCTCTCTCTTAATCCAATCTTTCTTTCCCTCTTTTTATTTCTCTTTCTGTATCTGATTTGACATTGAATTCACCATTCTAAATTACACTTCCTTCTCAGTCTTTGCGCTGTTAATTTCAGAATCCTACCATCTGATTGGTTAAGGCGATACACAGTTGCTTACTATCTTTTTCTCTCACGTGGCAGCTGTCGATCACTCTGCCATTGCCATTTACACCTCATCTAGAGTCATCTTTTGTTTCTTAACTTGTCCCATTACCATCTCCTTTTGCCTTGCGCCATCATCCCCTTTGTCTCTTAATCTCTCCTGCCTTCCACGCTATCACAGACCTTCCCTTTTGTTCTTTCCTCCCCTCCTGCCTCTCCCTGCCCCTACACTTGCTTAAAAACCTGTTCCATCTACAACTCTTTCCAGTTCTGACTAAGGGTCATCGACCTGGAACGTTAACTCTGTTTCTCTCTCCACAGATGCTGAGTATTTCCAGCATTTTCTGTTTTTATTACACAGTTGCCTGTCCTGTTCACTTAGATCCCAGATGCCCTGTAGAGGGCACTGTGCCGTTTCCATCTCGCACTTCCAGCAACTTGCCACGCAAAATATCATGGAGATTAAATGGGCAAGGTCAAGTCGAACTAACAGCGGGGTGCCCTTTTTGTCCTGCCACAGCAATTTTTGGGCAATGCCTTTAAGGAATGCAGAACTAATAAACGTTTGACAAAAACAACTTTAGCAGTGATGTGGTTTGATGAACACTGTTAGCGGATTTCTTGGTGGTTACCGTCGCAACAAAGGATTGTTAGTCTGGCGACAATAACTCCACTTATGATGCATGCACGCGTGGTTTTTATAATAACAAGCTTTATTACAGTGACTGATTTGCTCTTCCATTTATATTAAATGGCATACAATTTAATTAAATAAATCTGGAATAATTGCTAGTATCAGTAATGGTAACCATGAAACTATCGGATTGTCGTAAAAACCCATCTGGTTCACTAATGTCCTTTAGAGGAGGAAATCTGCCGTCCTTACCTGGTCTGGCCTATATGTGACTCCAGACCCACAGTAATGTGGTTGACTCTTCACTGCCCTCTGAAAAGGCCTAGCAAGCTACTCAGTTGTAACAAACCGCTGCGAAAAACAATAAAAAGAATGAAACCGGATGGACAACCCGGCATCTACCTCTGCACCGGCTACAGACACGGCAACGTCACACCCAGCCCAGTCGACCCTGGAAAGTCCTCCTCACCAACATCTGGGGACTTGTGCCAAAATTGGAAGAGCTGTCCCACAGACCAGCTGTCCCACAGCCTGATATAGTCATACTCACAGAATCATACCTTTCAGACAATGTCCCAGATTCCTCCATCACCATCCCTGGGTAGGTCCTGTCCCACTGGCAGGATAGACCCACTAGGGGTGGCGGCACAGTGGTATACAGTCGGGAAGGAGTGGGCCTGGGAGTCCTCAACATTGACTCCGGACCCCATGAAGTCTCATGGCTTCAGGTCAAGCATGGGCAAGGAAGCCTCCTGCTGATTACCACCTACTGCCCTCCCTCAGCTGATGAATCAGTACTCCTCCATGTTGAACACCACTTGGAAGAAGCACTGAGAGTAGTAAGGACACAGAATGTACTCTGGGTGGGAGACTTCAATGTCTATCACCAAGAGTGGCTCGGTAGCACCACCATTGAGCGAACTGGCTGAGTCCTAAAGGACATAGCTGCCAATCTGGGCCTGCGACAGGTGGTGAGCGAACCAACATGAGGGGAAAACCTACTTGACCTTGTCCTCACCAATCTACCTGTTGCAGATGCATCTGTCCATGACAGTATTGGTAACAGTGACCACCACACAGTCATCGTGGAGACGAAGTCCCGTCTTCACACTGAGGACACCCTCCATTGTGTTGTGTGGCACTACCACCGTGCTAAATGGGATAGATTCAGAACAGATCTAGCAGTTCAAAACTGGTCATCCATGAGGCGCTGTGGGCCATCAGCAGCAGCAGAATTATATTCCACCACAATCTGTAACCTCAATGCCCAGCATATCCCAATTCTACCATTACCATCAAGCCAGGGGACCAACCCTGGTTCAATAAGGAGTGTAGAAGAGCATGCCAGGAGCAGCACCAGGTGTACTTAAAAATGAGGTGCCAACCTGGGGAAGCTGCAACACAGGACTACATGCATGCTAAAAAGTGTACGCAGCATGCTATAGACAGGGCTAAGCGATCCCACAATCAACGGATCAGATCAAAGCTCTGTAGTCCTGCCACATCCAGTCGTGAATGGTGGTGGACCATTAAACAACTAACGGGAGGAGGAGGCTCCATGAATATCCCCATCCTCAATGATGATGGAGGCCAGCACGCGAGTGCAAAAGACGAGGCTGAAGCATTTGCAACCATCTTCAGTCAGAAGTGCCGAGTGGATGATCCATATCGGCCTACTCCTGAGGTCCCCACCATCACAGAAGCCAGTCTTCAGCCAATTCGATTCACTCCATGTGATATCAAGAAACGGCTGAGCGCACTGGATACAGCAAAGGCTATGGGCCCTGACAACATCCCGGCTATCATGCTGAAGACTTGTGCCCCAGAACTAGCCACGCCTCTAGCCAAGCTGTTCCAGTACAGCCACAACACTGGCATCTATCCGACAATGTGGAAAACTGCCCGGGTATGTCCTGTCTGCAAAAAGCAGGACAAATCCAACCTGCCCAATTACCGCCCCATCAGTTAACTCTCAATCATCAGCAAAGTGATGGAAGGTGTCATCGAAAGTGCTATCAAATGGCACTTACTCACCAATAATCTGCTCACGGATGCCCAGTTTGGGTTCTGCCAAGACCACTCAGCTCATTAAAGACTTGGTCCAAACATGGACAAAGGAGCTGAATACCAGAGGTGAGGTGAGAGTGACTGCCTTTGACATCAAGGCAGCATTTAACCGAGTGTGGCATCAAGGAGCACTAGTAAAACTGAAGTCAGTGGGAATTGGGGGGGAAAACGCTCCACTGGCTGGAGTCATACCTTGCACAAAGGAAGATGGTTGTGGTGGTTGGAGGTCAATTATCACAGCCCCGGGACATCGCTGCAGAAGTTCCTTAGCGCAGTGTCCTAGGCCCAACCATCTTCAGCTGCTTCATCAATGACCTTCCCTCCAACATAAGGTCAGAAATGGTGATCTTCGCTGATTGCATAGTGTTCAACACCATTCAAAACTCCTCAGATAATGAAGCAGTCCATGCCCACATGCAACAAGACCTAGACGACGTTCAGGCTTGGGCTGCTAAGTGGCTGGTAACATTCGCGCCACAGAAGCGCGAGGCAATGACTGTCTCCAACAAGCGAGCATCTAACCACCATTTTTTGACCTTCAATGGTTTTGCCATCTCCGAATCCCCCACCATCAACATCCTGGGGGGTCACCATTGACCAGAAACTTAACTGGACCAGCCACATAAATACTGTGGCAACAAGAACAGGTCAGAGGCTAGGTATTCTGAGGCGAGTGTCTCACCTGACTCCCCAAAGCCTTTCCACCATCTACAAGGCACAAGTAAGGAGTGTGATGGAATACGCTACAGTTGCCTGGATGAGTGCAGCTCCAACAACACTCAAGAAGCTCGACACCATCCAGGACAAAGCAGCCCACTTGATTGGCATCCCATCCACCACCTTAAACATTCACTCCCTCCATCACCGGCGTACCATGGCTGCAGTGTGTACCATCTACAAGGTGCACTGCAGCAACTCGCCAAGGCTTCTTTGGCAGCACCTCCCAAACCCGCGACCTCTTCCACCTAGAAGGACAAGGGCAGCAGGCGCATGGGAACACCACCCCCTCCAAGTTCCCCTCCAAGTCACACACCATCCTGACTTTGAAGTATATTGCCGATCCTTCATCGTCGCTGGGTCAAAATCCTGGAACTCCCTCCCTAACAGCACTGTGGGAGTACCTTCACCACACGGACTGCAGTGGTTCAAGAAGGCAGCTCACCACCACCTTCTCGAGGGCAATTATGGATGGGCAATAAATGCTGGCCTTGCCAGCGATGCCCACATCCCATGAATGAATTAAAAAAATATTAGAACCTGGTTCCCAGTCTCCGACTACCACTGAGAACGCTCTCCGATGTACGCGAGCAGCACGAGTCCTGGAGTGACCAGGCCCTGTCCTTCAGGCCCTCTTCGAGGCTACGTCGCTCCTGACCCTCGAGAATGTTCTGAAGTTAAAGGAGACCTGGTTCTATTCTTACACTATAATACAACCTTGGCTTACATAATACATAGGTACGCATACGTATTTTGCAGGTTTGGCTGAGACCATATTTTTATGTGTTTACCCAGCTTATAATCTTTTCAGCCTTTGCCTTTATGCTACAAGCTTTGTTTATAATAGTGTTTTTCTCGTTCCCAAGATCTTGATGTTTTCATTCTTTGCCCTGCGTTTCCAAACTCTGTTATATATCGAGGCAAGATTAAGCTTTCCCTTTCTTACACATTTGCTCTACCACATAAAAATGCTAAAAGAGAGGAATGCTAGGATAGACTGATTTTTTAAATCATCTTAAAACATTCTAACAGACATGATTAATTAATTTCCTATCTGACTATTTTCTGTTGTTCGATTCATCTCCACTTATTTTGGATTGCTTGGTATTTTGGTTGTCTCAGTTGGATACTCTGATGTGTGAAGTGATCCACTCTTTGAGGTGCTTTGGCCTAGTACTGCATACTGAGATTAGAGAATATACACAGCAGGACCTCTGCTTCCTAGGGTATTGACTATCGAGGCTTTCAGATATGCAATGTGACCTGTAGCATCTTTTTCTCAGATGTCTCTGCCCCTCCAATGGCACAGAAATCTCTCTTACAGTGGTTACTGTTTGAACGTATAAATTAGTTTTCCAACTACCTAGTCACTTATTTGTGACTATCTGCAGGGTTTGGAGGTTCTTTCGCATTAAGAACATAAGAAATAGGAGCAGGAGTAGGCCATTCAGCCCTTCAAGCCTGCTCCGCCATTCAATGAGATCATGGCTGATCTGCCTCAACTCCATTCACCGGCCCTATTGCCATATCCCTTGATGCCCTTACTAGTCAGAAATCTATCAACTTCTGTTTTGAATATACCCAATGACTGAGCCTCCACAGCCCTCTGGGGTAGAGAATTCCAAAGATTCACCACCCTCTGTGTGAAGAAATTTCTTCTCATCTCAGTCCTGAATGGCCTACCCTTTATCTTGAGGCTGTGGCCCCTGGTTCTAGACTCCCCAACTAAGGGAAACATTCTCCCAGCATCCATCCTATCAAGCCCTGTAATAATTTTGTATGCTTCAATGAGATCCCCTCTCATTCTTCTGAATTTAAGAGAATACAGGCCGAGTTTACTCAATCTCTTCTCATACGACAGTCCCGCCATCCCAGGAATCAATCTCGTGAACCTTCGTTGCACTCCCTCTCTGGCCCAGATTAGTGCCCAGATACACACGTAACTACAATACACACAAGTCTCCTCGCTCTTCTACAGCTGTCCATCAAACCTTCCATCTGAACTAACCTCCACCCACAAAACATGCCAATTCTCCATTGCGAGTATCCTCCGATTGCGATTGCCTGGGGGTCTCTTAACCAGATTTTCAGGCACAGCAGGAAACAAACTCACTTTTCTGGTCTTTTCATTGCAATACTTGGAGCATTTTTTTAAAATTCACCGAGATCTGTTTCTTTGCGTGAATTTTTATGGCAAAATGTAAGTCACATTTAAAATTGAAAAGCTACCCCAATTGCAGGTTCTAAAACATTCTAGGGTAGAATTTGTGCTTTGGGCACAGTCAGCAATCTGGGCACAAATTGCGCTTGAAATTGCACTGGTTCTCGAAATAAAGTTATGGTTGGGTGTCAGCTGTGGCTCAGTGGGTAGCACACTCGCCTCTGAGTCAGAAGGTTGTGGGTTCATAGTCCCACTCCAGGGACTTGAGCACATAAAGCTAGGCTGACACTCCAGTGCAGTACTGAGGGAATGCTGAACTGTTGGAGGTGCCATTTTTCGGATGAGACGTTAAACCGAGGTCCCGTTTGCGCTCTCAGGTGGACGTAAAAGATCCCCTGGTACTATATCGAGGAAGAGCAGGGGAGTTATCCCCGGTGTCCTGGCCAATATTTATCCCTCAATCAACATCACTAAAACAGATTATCTGGCATTATCACGTTGCTGTTTATGGGCGATTGCTCTGTGCAAATTGGCTGCTGCGTTTCCTACATTACAACAGTGACTACACTTACAAAGTGCTTCATTGGCTGTAAAGTGCTTTGGGATGTCCTGTGGTTGTGAAAGACATTATATAAATATAAGCCTGCCTTTCTTCTTTTCAAGTTTCTGCTCAAATCTTCCATGAACCAGCGCAATCTGTCAGCGTAATAGTACGTAACTGGTTTTTTTCCTCTCATTAAAAATATTCCTCTATATTGCAGTTTCATTAGCGCAGCTGAAAATGGGTTTATCACAAAAAAATAAGCATTTTTAATAAGTGTCAATTCCACCACCTGTGACTAAGCTGACCTGAAATGACTTTAAACTATACAGAACGATTTACTAGTTTTATTGGTTTACACTAGTCAGTTTCTTAGTAAATGAAATATTTAAAAACTTTTAAAACATGCCTATTAGTGCCTCTGCTCGTTTATAAAAAAAAAAAAAAAAAAAAATTCTTAATTTGAAGAGCCTCCTCCAACGGGTGCAATCGGCGTGCTCACTATTTTGATCTGGGGACGTGCTAAGTTTTGTGGGTGGGTCTGACTTCCAGGGCAATGTTTTTTGAACCAACGTTAAAAGATTGTAGAAACTCGATTTACGCTCAACGTGACTAGCGCTTAAAATTCCGTGATCTTTTACGCTGGTTTGGCCGATTTCAGGTGAATTGCGCTGGTTACTATCGGAAACTCTAGGCCACTGCCTAACGTGCATGAATGATGGTTAAATGAGTTGAAACTTTAAATTTTAAGACACAAAGAAGAAATATACTGGTGTGGGTTTTGGCGTTTCCTTGGGCTCTGATTGTTTATGCTGATTTATGCCCATTTATGTCCATTTTAAATTTGGGCGTATTCTAGTTAGATTAGAGCTAATCAATAATCTTGTGGTAAAGGGGCCTTTAAGAACAAGTGACCATAATATGATTGAATTTTATATTAAGTTTGAGAGTGATGTAGTCCAATCTGAAACTAAGGTCTTCAATCTAAACAGAGGTAAGTACAAGGGTATGAGGGACAGGTTGGCCATGGTAGATTGGGAAACTACACTAAAAGGTATGAAGGTGGACATACGATGGCTAACATTCAAGGAAATAATGCATAATTTGGAACAAACATATATTCCTCTCGGGCATAAAAACCCAAAAGGAAAAGTGATCCAACCATGGCTAACAAAAGAAATTAAAGCGAGTATTAAGTCAAAGGAGGAAGCTTATAAAGTTGCCAGAAAAAGTGGTCAGCCTGAGGATTGGGATCTTTTTAGAAATCAGCAAAGGAGGCCTAAGAAATTGATAAAGGAAGGGAAAATGGAATATGAGCACAAACTAGCGAAAAATATAAAAACGGATTGCAAAAGCTTCTATAGGTATGTGAAAAGGAAAAGACTGGCGAAGGTAAATGTAGGTCCTTTACAGTCAGAGACGGGAGAATTTATAATGGAGAATGAGGAAATGGCAGAGAAATTGAATACATACTTTGTTTCTGTCTTCATGGAGGAAGGCACAAAAAACTTCCCAGAAATACGAGAAAACCAAGGGTGTGGTGAGAATGAGGAACTTAAAGAAATTATTATTAGTAAAAAAAAAGTACTTGCAAAATTAATGGGACTAATAGTCGATAAATCTCAAGGACCGGATGACCCACATCCTAGGGTTTTGAAAGAGGTGGCCATTGGGATAGCGGACGCATTGGTTGTCATCTTCCAAAATTCTATAGATTCTGGAACGGTTCCTGCAGATTGGAGGATAGCAAATGTAACCCCGCTATTTAAGAAAGGAGGGAGAGAGAAAATGGGGAACTACAGACCTGTTAGCCTCACATCAGTAGTTGGGAAAATGCTGGAATCTATTATAAAGGATGCAATAACTGGGCACTTAGAAACTAATAGTAAGATTGGGCAGAGTCAACATGGATTTATGAAAGGGAAGTCCTGTTTGACAAAACTATTGGAGTTCTTTGAGGATGTAACTAGTGGAGTAGACAAAGGGGAACGGGTAGATGTGTTTTTGGATTTCCAGAAGGCCTTCGATAAGGTCCCACACAAGAGTTTGGTGAACAAAATTAGGGCACATGGAATTGGAGGTAATATACTAGCATGGATTGAGAATTGGTTAACAGACAGAAAACAAAGTAGGGATAAACGGGTCTTTTTCAGGATGGCAGGCTGTGACTAGTAGGGTTCCGCAAGGATCGGTGCTTGGGCCCCAGCTATTCACAATCTATATCAATGGTTTGGATGCGGGGACTAAATGTAACATTTCCAAATTTGCTGATGACACAAAGCTAGGTGGAAGTGTCAGTTGTGAAGAGGCTTCAAGGGGATCTCGACAGGCTCAGTGAGTGGGCGAGAACATGGCAGATGGGTTATAATGTGGATAAATGCGAAGTTATCCACTTTGGTAGAAAAAACAGAAAGGCAGAGTATTTCCTAAATGGTGAAAGATTGGGGAATGCAGATGTTCAAAGGGAACTGGGTGTCCTTGTACATGAGTCACTGAAAGTGAATGTGCAGGTGCAGCATGCCATTAGGAAGGCAAATGGTATGCTGGCCTTCATTACAAGAGGATTTGAGTACAGGGGTAAAGAAGTCTTACTCCAATTATATCAGGCCTTGGTGAGACCACACCTGGAGTACTGTGTACAATTTTAGTCTCCTTACCTAAGGAAGGATATACTTAGCATAGCGGGAGTACAACGAAGGTTCACGAGATTGATTCCTGGGATGGCGGGACTGTCGTATGAGAAGAGATTGAGTAAACTAGGCCTATATTCTCTTGAATTCAGAAGAATGAGAGGGGATCTCATTGAAACATACAAAATTATTACAGGGCTTGATAGGGTGGGTGCTGGGAGAATGTTTCCCTTGGCTGGGGAGTCTAGAACCAGGGGCCACAGCCTCAAGATAAAGGGTAGGCCATTCAGGACGGAGATGAGAAGAAATTTCTTCACACAGAGGGTAGTGAATCTTTGGAATTCTCTACCCCAGAGGGCTGTGGAGGCTCAGTCATTGGGTATATTCAAAACAGAAGTCGATAGATTTCTGACTAGTAAGGGCATCAAGGGATATGGCGATAGGGCCGGTGAATGGAATTGAGGCAGAAGATCAGCCATGATCTCATTGAATGGCGGAGCAGGTCTGAAGGATCGAATGGCCTATTCCTGCTCCTATTTCTCATGTTCTTATTAGGAGGAAAGGTGTAAGTGAACATCGGCAAAATAGGCACAATTTGGGTTGCACCCAAGGAGGAAACTATGCCCAGATGCTCACTGCCGACACTCATGCAAGTTCTGGACTGTTCATACTTCCTTTTAAACACAGCAACACACCGCAGAATAGGGATGACACTGCTGCAGTACGAGGCTGCACATTATCTGTTCCCTCATTGGCAGAAAATCCAGGTACACCAATTCTGGGTTGCAACAGAACTTGTGTGGACTCAGTGCTTCATATTGCAAGTATCTCCTGATACATTGATGCAGTTAAATAAAATATTCTCTGAACACAAGTATTCAACATCATAATTACATTGGGACCGATTTTGCAGTCAGCAGGTGCCGTTCGTTACGCTTCCACTTTCCCATAGACTTTCCATGGGCTTTTGCACTGGAAGTTCCTGTCGGCCAATTGGCCAAAAAGCGCAGCGCCCTCTACAGAGCATCTGGAACCTGTGTGAACAGGGCAAGTCACTGTGTACCTCCTTAACCAATCAGATTGATGAATGTTTAGTGAGCAGTGCAGAGTTTGGACCAGGAATTGTCAGGGTACGGTAGCATAGTGGTTATGTTGCTGGACTAGTATTCCAGAGGCCAGATCACAACAACTCGCTGTGTTTAAAATAAAATGTTTTCTCATGTCGCATCTGGTTCTTTTGCCAATCACCTTAAATGTGTGTCCTCGGTTTACTGACCCTTCTGCACTGGAAACAGTTTCTCCTTATTTACTTCATCAAAACCATGCATGATTTTGAACACCTTAACCTCCACTTAACCTTCTCTGCTCTAAGGAGAACAACCCCAGCTTCTCCAGTCTCTCCACATAACTGAAGTCCTGCATCCCTGATATCATTTTAGTCATGGGTGAATATGGGAGTGCTCTTCTGAGATTAGGATTTGTCCACATTGTTATGGTCCATCAGGAGGACAGTCCACCACATTTTAACTTGCTCAGTATCTGATTCTTTTGTACATCAATCAATGCAATAAAATTCCCAGCTCAACCAACATGCAGAAAATTGAAATATTCAAAATGGCGTGTGGTTTACATTATTAGACACAAAAAGTGATTAAAATTCTCCAAAAAGGCAGGTTGCAAAAGTACTTAGGATGTTACTTTTTATTAGTATGTTGTTTTTTTAAAAACCTGACGGTATTTTTTTCCCTATTTCCTGTGCTGGCACCAATTACCGTCATTTATCCTTCTTCAGTGAGAAGTGTTAAATGATTCCCTGTAGTGATTGCCAGTGTTGTGTGACCAAAACTACTCTTTGATTGTCAGATTTACAGTAATACGGTGCACTCCTTTCCACATACTTCCCTTTCTAACGGCGTAACTGGCAATAGATAAATACTTTACCAATAAAGTTAGACCAGTTGAGGTGACGAGCAGTGCTGCGACTGAAACTCACAAAATCAGCTAATCAATCTCACGAGCAATCCAGCTCCCCCAAAAATGTTACCTTGTGTTTCGTACCTTCTCTGTATCTTTTCCTCTTTTATATTTTCATGACCGATGTACAATATTCTCATTAAAATTAAAATAACATTAGATCATTTGGAGAAAGTATTCTTGAGCACTACTGTTGGAAATTTGGTACGTAACAATAGCACCCGCTTCCAGGACGTTGTGTCTTTCCCAAGAATGCTCTTTCAATCTTTCTGAAGGTGCAACGAGCTGAGGCCTGATACGGGTGCTCCGGTTTCCTCCCACAGTCCAAAGATGTGCGGGTTAGGTTGATTGGGCATGATAAAAAATTGGCCCTTAGTGTTAGGGGGGATTAAATACGTGGGGTTACGGGGTTATGGGGATAGGGCTTGTGTGGGATGGCTGTCGGTGTAGGGACCGGGTGCTAGGGTTTGGATGATCAGCCATGATCTCGTTGAATGGCGGAGCAGGCTCGAAGGGCCGAATGGCCTACTCCTGCTCCTATCTTCTATGTTTCTATGATATGCTACTTTATTTCACATTAAAGTGGACATACAAAATGGCAGTTATGATTGAGCTCATTTCATTCAAACAGTACAACTTTGAGTAGCGATAGAAAATAAAGAACATGCATGCTTCCCCGCATCAGTGGGTTGTTTTACTTGGCTTAAAAAAGATCATTTCTAACCGTTCTTCCAGCAATTCTGACCTCTTTGTTTCTGCAAAAGCCTGACTACGTGCACAGCATCCTGTTTCACACAACCTGTCTGCCAGTCTATGTCTCAGTCAAAATCTGGTTTCACTGTGTTCACAGATAAAAATTATCTAATGCTTTCCAATGCAATGGGTGTGAGGTACTTTTTTGACTGCCAAGAAATACTAACAAATTGCATAGTTATAGTCTATTGGGGAAACATCATCAAAGCTAGCACGTCAGCATCTTAACTACTTATTGACTCAGCCTTTTTTTAAATCTGGAACCGAACACTAAAAATAATCTTTCTGTGGACAAATGGTCAAAAAATCCTGAAACGTGACAATTATCTCTCATCATAATAACAGAAAATGCTGGAAATACTCAGCAGGTCAGGCAGCATCTGTGGAGAGAGAAAGAGAGTTAACATTTCAGGTTGATGACCTTTCATCAGAACGGAACTCATCCAGGTCTGACGAAAGGTCATCGACCTGAAACGTTAACTCTGTTTCTCTCTCCACAGATGCTGCCTGACCTGCTGAGTATTTCCAGCATTTTCTGATAAGATTTCAGGTTTCCAGTATCCGCAGTATTTTGCTTTTTAATTATTTCTCCTACTTTGTTTTACAATGTAAAGTATTACTCTTACTCATTTTTGTAGTACAAAGCAAGGAAAGTTCTATTTTTATCTTGCAGTGAGTTTGCTAAAGAACGGGAAAGGGTGGAGAACAGGCGTGCATTTCTAAAATTAAGACGACAACAGCAAATAGAGCAAGAATTCAACAGATACCTGCGCTGGATCCATATAGCAGGTAAGCTTGTCAAGATCAAAAGTTGGGATGTTTGTTTCTCTGAGAAAATGTGTAATTCTGCAACTATAAAATCATTATTGTCGTATCACATATTGTCTATAGGAATCTTAGTGTCCAATTCTTTTGGTTTCTTTTTGTCCATCGCCCTGTGATGATATGATGGTCTTAAGTTTACAGCATGCTGTACAGGGTATTGGTGAGACCACACCTTGAGTACTGCGTACAGTTTTGGTCTCCTTATTTAAGGAAGGATATACTTGCATTGGAGGCAGTTCAGAGAAGGTTCACGAGGTTAATTCCAGAGATGAGGGGGTTGACTTACGAGGAAAGGTTGAGCAGGCTGGGCCTATACTCATTGGAATTTAGAAGAATGAAAGGTGATCTTATTGAAACATATAAGGTACTGAGGGGGCTCGATAAGGTAGATGCAGAGAGGATGTTTCCCCTCGTGGGGAAATCTAGAACTCGGGGGCACAGTTTCAAAATAAAGGATCGCCCTTTTAGAACTGAGATGAGGAAGAATTTCTTCTCTAAGGGTCGTAAATCTGTGGAATTCACTGCCCCCGAGAGCTGTGGAGGCTGGGTCATTAAATACATTTAAGGTGGAGATAGACAGATTTTTGCAAGGTTAGGGAATGAAGGGTTATGGGGAGCGGGCGGGGAAGTGGCTTTGAGCCCAAGATCAGCCATGATCTTATTGAATGGCGGAGCAGGCTCGAAGGGCCAAGGGGCCTACTCCTCCTATTTCTTATGTTCTTATGCTAATCGTGGGATGCCAGAATTTTGTAATGTAATTGGGTGGGGGAGATAAAGGAGAGAGATGGAGATAAAGCAAGAGAAGCCATGAGTTATGAATACCCATGGACAATTTAACTGATTCCATTCTTTTCTCAGTTTGTTCTCACTTACATGCAGAAAGAAGCATCCAGAAAATACACAATAGGATACGGGAAAAATCTAATTATGGATTGGGAGCACTGATTATTTATTAGTAATTAACACTTCAGGAGCAATGAACCATTGCAACAACCCAGTGCATCTAGTGGTACAATGGAAAGCCAACAGAAAGCAAAAGAGAACTCAAGGCAGTGAGTTGAAGCACCCCATAAGAGCACTCCACTGAAGACAGGAGTATGCAAAGGCTGTCAATCGTTTCTCTATTTAACAGTGTGTGGTAAACCACTGTTGTTGTTGTTGTAGTTGCTCTTGTTGCACACTGTTGTGTCTTTGCATGCCTCAGCTGACTCCGCCCACATGCCTGGGTATAAAGGTGACTGCTCTGCAGTCCCCTGCCCTTTTGGATACCAGGCTACCACGAGAGGCATGCTCTGTTCTTTGCTAATAAAAGCCTATTAATTAACTCTCTGTCTTTTATGAGGAATTGATAGTGTATCAATTTTATTAGCAAAACAAAATGTCGAATCTCGGTCCAAATACTGAACAGCAGGAGCTGCATCACACGGCGCCAAATGCTGAGCAGCAGGAGCTGCTGCGAGCCCTCAGACCAACATGCCTGGACTTAGACCCCCAAGAAGCGGGTTCGGCTACCAAATTCGCACATTGGCTGCGTTGCTTCGAGGCTTACCTGCAAGCCTCAACTGTGACCCTGGACGAAAACAAGCTGGAAATCCTGGCCTCAAAGGTGAGCCACCAAGTTTATACAATAATCCAGGACGCGACGACCTAAGCGGCGGCTATCGATCTGCTTAAAGGGCAATACGCGTGCCCGGTAAATACGGTCTATGCCAGGCACCTCTTAAGATCCCGCAGACAGCAGCCCGGGGAATCGGTGGAGGCCTTCCTACGGGCACTACGGATACTCGGCCGAGGCTGCGATTGCAAAGAAGTATCAGCCGCAGCACACACGGAGGGACTGATCCGAGATGCTTTCGTTGCAGGTCTAAGGTCCGACTACTCCCAGCAGAGACTGTTGGAAAAGGGAGAAATGGACCTGAGAAAGGCAGTGTCCCTCTCGCTCGACGCGGCCCACAGGAATATGGACGCTTTCTCCCCTAACCGCTCCGCACCGTGGACGCCGCAACCTTGGGTCGTGGGACCGCCACCTCCAACTGCTGCCGCGATGTCCAAGGCACAGAAATGTTATTTTTGTGGCCAGGCAAAACACCCCAGAGCACGCTGCCCGGCGAGAAACGCTACCTGCTCCGGCTGCGGGAAGAAAGGACACTATGTCAGCGCCTGCAAAGGTAAAACCGCTAACGCCAGCAGCGCCGCGTGCGAACCGTGGGGGCAGCCATCTTGTCCGCCATCTTGGGCTCCCCCAGCCGCGTGGGGATCGGGATCATGGGTGCCGCCATTTTGTCCGCCATCTTGGACGTCTCCAACCTCAATCACGGGGGACCCGGACTCGACCACCGCCTCATCTGACGATCACGTCGACTCGCTCTCCCTCATCAACTGTCCAGGTCCATGATGGACATTACGGTAAACGGCCGCGCCACTACCTGCCTTTTTGACAGCGGGAGCACGGAGAGCTTTATCCACCCCGACACGGTGCGCAGTTACTCTCTCCCGGTCCTGCCAACGCGCCATCGGATCTCTATGGCTTCCAAAGCCCAGTCAGCGGACGTCGGTGGCTACTGTGTAGTGACCCTTTCAGTACGGGGCACAGAATACAAAAATTTTAAACTTCTGGTCCTGCCCCACCTCTGCGCTGCCATTCTACTGGGGTTGGATTTCCAGTGCCACTTTAAGAGTGTCACATTAGCGTACGACGGACCCCTCCCCCCGACTCACAGTCTGCAGCCAGCAGTTTTTGAATCGCCCACCGCGCACCATTTGCAGCCTCTCCACCCTTAAAGTTCCCCCCCCCTCCTTGTTCGCTAACCTCACCCGCGACTGTAAGCCCATTGCTACCAAAAGCAGGCGTTACAGTGCCGGGGATAGAAGCTTCATTAAATCCGAGGTAGCAAGACTCCTGAAGGAAGGGATTATTGAGAGTAGCACCAGCCCATGGCGAGCACAAGTGGTGGTAGTGAAGACTGGCGGAAAACAGCGCCTAGTTATTGACTACAGCCAGACGATCAATCGCTACACCCAGTTGGATGCATACCCACTCCCCCGCATATCTGACATGGTCAATCAGATAGCACAATATCGGGTGTTCTCGATGATTGATCTGAAGTCGGCATACCACCAGCTCCCCATCAGGGCTGAGGACAGCCAGTACACAGCTTTTGAAGCTGACGGTCGTCTCTACCACTTCCTCAGAGTTCCCTTCGGCGTCACCAACGGGGTTTCAGTCTTCCAACGGGAGTTCAGTCTTCCAACGGGAGATGGACCGGATGGTTGACCAGAACGCGCTCCAGGCCACTTTCCCCCTATCTAGACAACGTCACCATCTGCGGCCACGACCAGCAGGACCATGATGTTAATCTAGAGAAATTCCTCCGTACGGCCCAGCGGCTGAATCTAACATACAACAAGGACAAATGTATGTTTCGTACCACGCGCCTTGGCTGTGTAGTGGAGAACGGAGTCATCGGCCCCGACCCCGACAGGATGCGCCCCCTTATGGAGCTCCCCCTCCCCCACTGCCAAAAAGCACTGAAGAGATGCCTAGGGTTTTTCTCGTACTATGCTCGGTGGGTGCCCAACTATGCGGACAAAGCCAGACCCCTCATCAAGTCCGCCTCCTTCCCTCTGACAGCAGAGGCATGTGCAGCCTTCACTCTCATAAAAAGAGATATTGCGAAGGCCACAATGCACGCAGTGGATGAGTCCATCCCTTTCCAAGTGGAGAGCGACGCATCCGACTTTGCCCCAGCTGCAACCCTTAACCAGGCGGGGAGACCCGTGGCCTTTTTCTCAAGGACCCTCCAGGGCCTCGAGATTCGACACTCCTCTGTCGAAAAGGAGGCCCAGGCCATTGTGGAAGCGGTGCGACATTGGAGGCATTACCTGGCCGGAAAACGATTTACCCTGCTCACTGACCAGCATTCAGTAGCTTTTATGTTTAATAATAAGCAGAGGGGCAAAATCAAGAATGACAAGATCTTGAGGTGGAGAATCGAACTCTCCACCTACAATTACGATATCTTGTACCGGCCCGGGAAACTCAATGAGCCCCCAGATGCCCTATCACTTGGTACATGCGCCAACGCGCAGGTTGATAGACTGAAGACCCTCCACAATGACCTCTGCCACCTGGGGGTCACCAGGTTTTTTCACTTCATCAAATCCCGTAACCTGCCCTACTCCATCGAGGAGGTCAGGACCTTGACCAGGAACTGCCAAATCTGTGCCGAGTGCAAACCGCATTTTTATAGGCCAGACAGGGCAAGCCTGATCAAAGCCACGCGCCCCTTTGAGCGGCTGAGCGGCGATTTTAAAGGGCCCCTCCCCTCCGACCGCAATGTGTACTTCCTCAACATAATTGATGAGTACTCCCATTTCCCGTTTGCCATCCCTTGCTCAGACGTGACCAGGTCATTAAATGTCTGAATGACCTCTTCGCCTTGTTCGGTTTCCCTAGCTATATTCATAGCGACAGGGGCTCATCCTTTATGAGCGACGAACTTCGTCAGTACCTGCTCGCGAGAGGTATTGCTACAAGCAGGACCACCAGCTACAACCCCCGGGGGAATGGCCAGGTGGAACGAGAGAATGCGACGGTCTGGAAGGCAGTCCTTTTAAACTTGAAATCTAATGGCCTTCCGACCTCTCGCTGGCAGGAGGTCCTCCCTGCGGCGCTCCATTCCATTCCATTCGGTCACTGCTTTGTACAGCCACCAATGCCACCCCTCACGAGAGAATGTTCTCCTTCCCCAGGAAGTCCACATCGGGGATCTCGTTACCGACATGGCTGACTTCTCCAGGACCCGTCCTACTGCGGAAGCACGTGAGGTCCCATAAGACGGACCCCCTGGTCGAGAGGGTGAGCCTCCTCCACGCCAACCCTCAGTACGCTTACGTGGTGTACCCGGATGGGCGGGAGGACACAGTCTCCACACGAGACCTCGCACCTTCGGGTGCCCCTGCGACTCCACCATCGCCACCCACCACTACCCACACCCCGACCCCTGTAGACGGCATGCCGCAGCCCCAGGACCCGCCATTGACTACACAACCTCTCAACGAGACGCCGTTGGATGCTGCACCACTACCGCCGCTGCTACGACGATCAGGACGGCATACAAGGCCACCTGATAGACTTAATTACACGAACTTTTAGTTTACACGAACTTTTAGTACACTTCACCCCGCCGGACTCAATTTTAAACAAGGGGTGAATGTGGTAAACCACTTGTTGTTGTTGTTGTAGTTGCTCTTGTTGCACACTGTTGTGTCTTTGCATGCCTCAGCTGACTCCGCCCACATGCCTGGGTATAAAGGTGACTGCTCTGCAGTCCCCTGCCCTTTTGGATACCAGGCCACCACGAGAGGCATGCTCTGTTCTTTGCTAATAAAAGCCTATTAATGAACTCTCTGTCTTTTATGAGGAATTGATAGTGTATCACAGTGCAGATACTGTTGTAGGGTTTTCATTCTCAGTTCTAGCTTAACTTCACGTAAACCTGTTCTCAACTTCAAAGCAATTTTCAGGTGGTTCATGACTTTCTGTTCACATGTTGCTCTTTTGTGGTTACTTTGGACCTTTGAGAAAGCACTCGCATTGATTGACCTGTAGTGGAATAATCTTCTCTCATTGGGTTGTTGATAATTTTATTTTCTGTGGGTTGTCTGTACAAGGATTACCCAGGTTTAAACTCTTGCTTCGTTCCACTCACATGTAGTGTCCTCCGAAACATTGTTTTATCTTGCATTAGACAACATCACTAAATTTGTTTTAACATCTTGTGCTGAGTCACTGCTCATTATCTCTTGTTATAATAATGAAAAAATAATATAAGGATGGGAGTGCTACATGCTGTCTTACTCTGGTACACTGTGGGGAACAGTTTGTTTTAATGATCAGATAAAGGTCTTTACCAGTTGACACGATTACCAATGGAATGAGTGAATGGCATTTCTCCTTTGGTATTTTCTCCTGTTCTTCTGCATCTGTTACTTTTTCCACTGACATTTTTTAAAATCTTGAATCTCTGGCCGACCTTCTCGGAAGCATGTTCCGACATAGAATTCCCTATTGGGCTGTGACACAAAAAACTGCCCTCCATGCAATTTGGACTGTTGACTTACGCAAGCTAAGCTCGTCATTCTCACCAGGAGAGCAAGCGCTCAAAACCAGGAGAGAATGATAACGGTTTTAAAGCGAGTTTTAACATTTCCGTAAAGAACTTGTGCTAGTTTTCTAGTTTTTTGTGACAGAACGTTGGCATACCAGCAAAATCTGTGCTCCACCACAGCAATTAAAATATTTATTCCATATGCAGAATTAGTAAACTTAACGGTTTGTACACTTGGAGGAAGTTGAATCGTTCACATTTTACTTGCGGTGAAAGAAATCAGCAAGTCTTAACCTTGTACCTTTATATCAAAGAAATAGAAAATATTTTTGCCATCAGTTGGTCAAAGGAAAATATTATACATTCTTCAATAGCATTTCTCTAAAAATTAAACCTCATGACATTTTCATAAGAAAGCTACTGTAGATATTTAATCGCATAGCAGCATAGAAATTGGGAACAAAAGGCCATTCAGCCCATCTACCCACAGCCAATGCATGACTGTCTCACTGCCCCAGTCAAAATGCCTATATTCTCATTCTAGTCCCCAAGTACATGGATGGTATGGAAACTCTATCTGAATTCCAGATTTGTACTGTTGAAATTCCAACTTCCATAATATGCATTTGATGGAATTTAATAAATTCTCTGGGGAGTGTGATCCAACAGGTCTGCAGTGCAATCAGAGCTTTAGAGAGGCTTTTCGCTCTGCCACCTGTCATGTATATACCTTTTTAAGGGGGGAACTATCTTTTACAGCTCATGTATACTGCAGTACCGGCAGTGACCACACCTGTATATAACACTGAGTAGTAATCTGTACAGATCAGTTCCTGTGTGAGCCACCTGTTGTACCGTTCTCCTGCAGTCTGTGTCTTATTATACACGGACACAACATTGGCGACAAGGCAAGTTCGAACCTACCTGCAACTCTGCATCACCTCCTGGGGATTCGTTCCTGGAGATCAGTGGATTGGAGGTCAAGGCCAGAGACTCGGGCGTCAACCATGGGCAACCGCCCAGTCATCCAGCAGAGACTCGAGAATTGCGGGGGAGGCTGTCGAGAGCCAGGCTTGGCTTTCCAGTCGAGGTGGTCCAGCGAAACGGGCTGCCAACAGGTAGTGCCCGACCGAGCGGCACAGCAAAGGGCCGAGCAGCGTCGAGGGGGGAGAGAGAGAGAGGGCAGAGCGCACAGGGCGCAGCCGGTGTTCAGGGGCTGAGCAGCATCGAAGAGAGGGAGAGAGAGACGCGCAGAAACCCGCGAGGTGCCGCCATTGCCACAAGGACCGCTGAGAGCGGCGTTGGCAGCAGCGCAGGAGAAGCGCGCGAAACCTACAGGGCGCCGCCATTGCCACGAGAACCGCCGGGAGCGGCGTTGGCAGCAGCGGGGGAGGAAGGAAAGCGCGGGAGATGCCATTTTAAACCACACCCAAAATGCCGAAGAGTGGCAGTATCACCGCATTTGACAATGAAGTCGAAGATTGGACTACATATGTCGAACGAATAGAGGTATACTGCAAGGCAAATGAGGTGTCAGATGACAAGAAAGCGTCGGTATTGTTAAATTTAATGGGTGCAAAGACGTATGGTTTATTACGAAATCTAGTAACCCCAACGAAGCCAATGGAAAAGAGTTTTGAAGACATAGTAACGATACTACAGGAACATTTAAAACCCACACCGCTGCTGATAGCAGAAAGAGTCAAGTTTCACAAACGGAACCAGCATAAGGATGAAAGCAATGCTGATTATTTAACAGAACTGCGCAAACTATCGAAACACTGCCAGTTTGGAGCGGGACTGGCAGATACCTTAAGGGACAAGTTTGTGTGTGGGCTTCAAAGTGAAGGAACCCAGAAACGGCTTTTATCTGAAAAGGACCTTATGCTGGAAAAGGCTTTCAGCATTGCGGTATCATATGAAGCAGCAGCACGGGGCGCTGCAGAGATACAACAGAGACCGCAAGAATATGGCACAAACGAAATGTCATATAGAACAGAGAAGTGCTATCGCTGCGGCAGAACAACACACGACCAGAATGATTGCTGGTTCAAAGACTAAGTGTGCAGATAGTGTGGAAAAGTAGGACACATAGCACGAGTCTGCAGGTTGGGAAAGAAAACCAGCAATAAGAAACCTACCAAAGAAAAACACAAGAAGGTACATAAGATGACGAAGAATAGTTCAGACGAACAAAAGAGTGATAACGACTCCGAAAGCAGGGATCTGAGCTGTCTGAAACTACATAATGTGATCACAACGGAGGATCACCGAACCATTTGGGTCACTCTCAAGATAGCAGGAGTCCAGGTAAAGGTGGAATTGGACACAGGATCAGCCCTAACAGTCATAAACCAATGGGACTACGAGCGGCTATTCTCACACATACCCTTGAGAGACACAAAAATTATTTTGAAGACGTACACGGGGCAAAAAGTATACCCCAAAGGAAAAATAAGGGCGACCGTTATATTTAACGGTAAGGAAACACCAAAACTAGGCCTGTATGTATTGCAAGATGGAGGACCACCATTACTGGGACGTGAATGGATACGGAAAATACAACTGGATTGGCATTCCATACAGGCACTGACTGTGGCTGACAAAAAGGATGACGACATCACACCTGGGCGACTGTCAAAGATCCTAACTGACGCGAAAGAAGTGTTCCAGCAAGGACTCGGAACACTAAAAGGCATGACAGCGACGATTAAAATTGAAGAAAATGCAAGCCCAAAATTTTTTAAGGCCAGACCGGTACCTTATGCGATCCGCCCAGCCGTCGAAGCAGAGCTGGAGAGTCTGGAACGTTCAGGTGTACTGTCCAAGGTAGACTGGAGCGAGTGGGCTACACCCATCGTCCCTGTGATGAAAAAGTTGTTGAGCAGCACGCCTGGGGAACCAAGGAAGGTTCGCATCTGTGGGGACTTTAAGGTAACAGTGAACCCGGTCCTTCACACCGTACAATATCCACTTCCGCGGATTGAAGATATTTTCGCCTCGCTATCTGGAGGGAAACGCTTCACTAAGATTGATCTGGCCCAGGCGGATCTGCAAATGGAGGTAGAAGAAGCCTCAAAAAATTACCTCACAATCAACACCCATAAAGGTCTCTACCAATACAACCGGCTGGTATTCGGGGTAGCATCAGCTCCAGCTATTTGGCAGAGGGCAATGGAACAAGTCCTGCAAGGTGTGGTGTATGTGCCTTTAAGAGCAATTATGGTGTATGTGCCTTTAAGAGCCCCAGGTGTGCGTAATGCCAGTAATTGCCACTTGGGCTATACAAGCCTGTGTATTGTGTATATCCTTTAGAAACCCCCCCCCAGACTTGCTTAGTAAATACCTATGAACCAACTCCTGTCTTCAGTGTCTTTATCTACACACGGACACTACAGTGGCGACGAAGTGGAAACGGACTTACCTGCAATTCGGCAGCGCCTCAAGGACATCGATTCCTCCAGCGTCCAGAAGACTCAAGGAAGTAAGAGAAACTGTGGTTTCACCAGCTGGCCAAGCTGGTGACAGGTACTGCGCTAATCCTTCCTGGGCGTCAGGCTGGAGCTCCAGCGGCGGGCTCTACAGCTGAGACGGGCAGCGAAATCGGAGGCAAGCAATAACGGATTGGGAGGGTGCACTCGAGAGACGGCCGGCGCGGCAAGCAGGTCAGCGTTTAGACCTCCGTCGGGAACGAGTCTCCAACAGTGAATAAACGGAAACCACAGTAAAACAGCGTTGTTATCGGTAGCAGCGGCGGGAAAGCGCGGGAAGCGCCATATCTTTTCTGAAATGCCTAAATCTGGTAATATTGAGGCTTTTGATGGCGAAATAGAAGATTGGACCACATACATGGAAAGAGTAGAAGTTCATTGCACTGCAAATGGAATAACAGATGAAAAAAAAGCTTCAGTACTTCTGAACTTAATGGGCGCGAAGACATACGGGCTGTTACGAAATTTAATCACTCCAGCCAAACCAAAGGACAAGACTTTTAAAGAAATTGTTGATACCCTGCAGGAGCATTTAAACCCAACACCGCTGCTGATAGCGGAACGATTCAAGTTCTTCAAGAGAAATCAACACAAGAATGAAAGTAACGCTGATTACCTAACCGAATTAAGAAAGCTATCAAAGTACTGCCAATTCGGAGCAGGACTATCGGATTATCTTCGAGACAAATTTGTTTGCGGTCTCTTAAGTGAAGGAACACAAAAAAGACTGCTTTCTGAAAAAGATTTAACATTGGACAAAGCTTTCAGTATGGCTGTATCATACGAAGCAGCAGCAAAAGGAGCTGCAGAGATACAACAAGAGACACAGGACTTCGGCACCCATAAAATGACACAGGAGTTCGGAAGATGTTATCGCTGCGGCAGATCCACCCATAACCAGAGGGACTGTTGGTTCAAGGGCAAAGCATGCAGGCAATGTGGTAAGATTGGACACATTGCACGGGTATGCCAATCTGGACAAAATAAATCCACTGACAGAAAACAAAAAATCAATAAAGAAAAGTACAGGAAGGTACAAATGATGACGGGCAATAGCTCCGAAGACCAGAATAGCGATAGCGACTCCGGAAACAAGACACTAAGCTGTCTCAAATTACATAATGTACTTGCCAAAGAGGATTACCAAACCATTTGGGTTACCCTCACAATAGCAGGGTCCCCAGTTAAAATGGAGCTAGATACAGGATCAGCTCTAACCGTAATAAATCGACGAGATTACGAGAGGCTATTTTCGCATATACCTCTAAAAGACACATCCATTATCTTAAAAACATATACGGGGCAGAAAGTCTACCCCAAAGGAAAAATAAAGGTGCCTGTGGTATACAACGGCAAAGAAATACAAAAGTTGTATTTATACATTCTACAAGATGGTGGTCCACCGTTGTTGGGACGTGAATGGATAAGGAAGATACGTTTAGACTGGCACTCCATTCAGGCACTGACGGTGACCAGTAAGGAAAAAAACAATGATGACATCATACCTGAACGATTAAAAGACATCTTGGCCAACGCCAAAGAAGTGTTTCAAGAGAAACTAGGAACCTTGAAAGGCATCACCGCCTCAATAAAAGTGGAAGATACAGCAATTCCAAAATTTTTTAAGGCAAGACCGGTGCCATCCGCAATACGTCCGGCAGTCGAGGCAGAGCTGAAGAATTTGGAAAAGGCAGGCGTATTATCCAAAATAGATTGGAGCGAATGGGCAACACCCATCGTTCCAGTCATGAAAAAAACATTGAAAAATAACTCAGGAACAGAAAAAAATTTGCATCTGTGGGGACTTTAAGGTGACTGTAAACCCGGTCCTTCACACGGTACAGTATCCTCTTCCGAGGATAGAAGATATTTTCGCCTCACTATCCGGAGGGAAACGTTTCACAAAAATTGACTTGGCACAGGCATATCTACAGATGGAGGTTGAGGAGACCTCTAAAAAGTATCTCACAATAAACACACACAAAGGCCTGTACCAGTACAATCGACTGGTTTTTGGAATAGCATCAGCTCCAGCTATCTGGCAAAGAGCTATGGAGCAAGTCCTGCAAGGGATTCCGGGGACTCCATGCTACCTAGACGACATCCTTATAACAGGCGAAAACGACAACGAGCACCGTGCCAATTTGGAGCAGGTGCTCACTAGGCTGAAAGAACGGGGCCTACGAGCAAATCGCTCCAAGTGCGAATTTTTCCAAAATCAGATATCATATTGTGGCCACATAATTAATAAGGAAGGGTTGCATAAGTCACCTGAAAAAATTGAAGCAGTTATAAAAGCCCCAGCACCTGAAAATGTTTCACAATTAAGGTCATTCCTGGGATTAATAAATTACTATCATAAATTTTTACCGAACTTATCAACTATTCTACACCCTCTTAATGATCTTCTACAGACAGGAGTGATTTGGAAATGGAACGAAGACTGTAAACGTGCCTTCCATAAATGTAAAGACTTAATCACATCCGAGAAAATTTTGGCTCATTACAACCCATCACTACCAATCAGACTGGCGTGCGATGCATCCCCTTACGGCATAGGAGCGGTATTGTCCTATAGATTCCCTGATGGCTCGGAACGGCCGATAGCTTTTGCGTCACGCTCATTGAACTCAGCTGAGCGTAACTATGCCCAGATGGACAGGGAAGCACTCAGCCTGGTATGGGGAGTGAAGAAATTCAACCATTACCTACACGGACAAAAATTTACCTTGCTGACTGACCATCAACCCCTCATCTCCATATTCAACCCTAAAAAAGGTGTCCCCATTATGACGGCACAAAGACTACAGAGGTGGTCCCTTTTTCTAGGGGCACACCAATACAACATTGAATACAAAGGGTCAAAACAGCATGGGAATGCTGACGGTTTATCACGCCTACCGTTGCCAACGATAGAAGAGGCACCTACAGTAGAGATATTCCACTCTACCATAGTGGAATGTCTACCGGTGACAAATTCTGCCATTGAAAGGGAGACAAGAAATGACCCTACTCTCTCACGGGTCTACGATTTAACAGTGAAGGGATGGCCAGCACATGGCGAACCACTGTTGCCAGCATTCTCGCAAAGAGAACAGCTGTCAGTGTGCCGAGGAACCTTGATGTGTGGATCCAGAGTGGTGATTCCACCCAAACTCCAGGATAAAGTGCTAAAGGAGCTTCACGAGGGACATCTGGGTGGAGTGAAAATGAAGAACCTAGCTAGGGCGTTTGTATGGTGGCCAGGTATTGATGGAGACATCGAAGACATGACCAAGAGCTGCCTAGGATGCCAGAAGGTCCAAAATGCTCCGCCACAGGCCCCTCTACATCCATGGGAGTGGCCCTCATCTCCCTGGCAAAGGGTGCACATCGACTTTGCTGGTCCATTTATGGACTCAATGTTCTTAATCGCAGTTGATGCACACTCCAAGTGGCCGGAGGTAATAAAGATGTCCTCCACCACCACGGAAAAAACCATCACAGTATTAAGGACCATATTTGCCAGGAATGGGCTGCCGGAGCAGATATGTTCTGATAATGGACCGCAATTTGTGTCCGAAGAATTCAGAAAGTTCTTAAAGAACAATGGGGTAAAGCACTACACGTCCGCCCCATACCATCCCGCCACCAATGGATTGGCTGAAAGGTTTGTCCAGACCTTCAAGAAGGCCATCAAGGCCATGGGTAATGAAGACATAAAACTTCAGCACAAGGTGGATAACTTCTTATTTGCATATAGGAATGCAATGCATATGGTTACTAACCAAACTCCCGCCATGATGTTCTACAATAGAAACCTAAGATGCCGGCTGGATTTGGTCAAGCCCAACATCCGAAGGGACGTGGAGAACCGGCAGTTTCAGGGCATGAATGAAAGGCCAACTAGGGCCTTCCAGATAGGCCAACCGGTTTTGGCCCGGGACTACCGTACCGAGAAATGGCAGCCTGGAACTATCTGCACACGATTAGGACCACTGATGTATACCGTGGACATCGGAGACAGCATAATAAGGCGCCATGCTGACCAAATCATCAAGTCATCCGAAAAGGGACAACCTACACCACCACTCTATACATCTAACGATGAAGTAGAGATACCCATATCTACCTCCGATCTGGTGATACTGGAGCCCGATGAACCCGACACTGGCCTTCAAGCCGAATCAGCCTTGCCAGAAGAACCTACTACACCACCAGAAACTACTACACCCCCGAGGCGTTATCCGGACCGAGTCAGGAAGCCTCCTGAGAGACTAACTTATAATTAATTAATACAGCAATGTATATTATTTTGCATATAACATGTAATTAATAATTACTTAAAATATGATGTACTAGTTAGCTAGAAGGGGAGGAATTGTGGTGTATGTGCCTTTAAGAGCAATTATGGTGTATGTGCCTTTAAGAGCCCCAGGTGTGCGTAATGCCGGTAATTGCCACTTGGGCTATATAAGCCTGTGTATTGTGTATATCCTTTAGAAACCCCCCCCCCGCCCCAGACTTGCTTAGTAAATACCTATGAACCAACTCCTGTCTTCAGTGTCTTTATCTACACACGGACACTACACAAGGGATCCCAGGGACCCGCTGTTATTTGGACGACATCCTGGTCACGAGCGAAAATGACAGTGATCACCTTGCCAACCTGGAGCAGGTGCTCACTAGATTGCAGGAATATGGGCTCCGAGCTAACCGCCCCAAATGCGAGTTTTTTAGAAAACAGATCTCATATTGTTGCCACGTTATCGATAAAGAGGGATTACATAAGTCCCCAGAGAAGATTGAGGCAGTAGTCAAGGCTCCAGCACCGGAAAATGTGTCACAACTGAGGTCGTTCCTCGGGCTGGTAAACTACTACCATAAGTTCTTGCCAAATTTGTCTACAATACTACACCCACTGAACACCCTACTGCAAACTGGGGTGCCATGGAAGTGGAGTGACGAATGTAGACGAGCTTTCCAGAAGAGCAAAACACTAATCACTTCGAAAGAGGAATTGGCCCATTACAACCCGGCATTACCAATTCGGTTGGCATGTGATGCGTCACCCTACGGCATTGGAGCGGTGCTGTCGCACAAATTCTCGGACGGCTCAGAGAGGCCAATAGCCTTTGCGTCACGATCACTAACCTCAGCCGAGCGTAACTACGCCCAGATTGACAGGGAGGCCCTCAGCCTAGTGTGGGGAGTGAAAAAGTTCAATCACTATCTGCACGGGCAGAAATTCACCTTGCTGACTGATCACCAGCCTCTTGTCTCCATTTTTAATCTGAAGAAGGGCATTCCGGTGATGACTGCACAACGACTACAAAGATGGTCACTTTTTCTAGGGGCGCACCACTATGAGATTGAATATAAGGGCATGAAACAGCATGGAAATGCTGATGGGCTATCACGCCTGCCATTGCCTACTGCGGAGGAAGCACCAGCAGTGGATCCTGTTGAAATATTCCATTCGACTATAGTTGAATACCTACCGGTAACTAACGCTTGTATCGAAAAGGAAACCCGAAATGACCCGACACTGTCTCGGGTATATGATTTGACGGTGAAGGGATGGCCAGCACATGGCGACTCACTATTGCCAGCATTCTCGACAAGGAGAGAACAGCTGTCAGTGTGCCGGGGGACCTTGATGTGTGGATCCCGAGTGGTAATTCCACCCAAGTTAAGGGATAGAGTGCTCAATGAGCTTCATGAGGGTCATCTGGGAGGGGTGAAAATGAAAAGCCTAGCCAGGCTTATGTGTGGTGGCCGGGAATCGATAAACAAATCAAGGACCTGACCAAGAGCTGCTCAGGATGCCAGAATGTCCAAAATGCACCACCACAGGCCCCTCTACACCCATGGAAGTGGCCCTCATCTCCATGGCAACGGGTGCATATTGATTTTGCTGGTCCATTCATGGACTCAATGTTTTTAATAGCCGTGGATGCGCACTCGAAATGGCCTGAGGTCATCAAAATGTCCTCCACCAGCACGGAGAAAACTATTGCAGTCCTATGGACCATTTTTGCCAGGAATGGCTTGCCAGAACAGATTTGCTCCGACAACGGACCACAGTTTGTGTCCGAAGAGTTCCGGAGGTTCTTGAAAAAGAATGGGGTAAGGCATTACACATCCGCCCCGTATCATCCAGCCACAAATGGATTGGCTGAGAGGTTCGTACAAACCTTTAAGAAGGCAATAAAGGCTATGTACAATGACAACATTCTGCTGCAGCACAAGGTTGACAATTTCCTGTTCGCCTACCGGAATGCGACACATGCAGTCACCAACCAGGCCCCAGCCATGATGTTCTTTAACCGAAGGTTAAGATCTCGCCTGGATTTGCTCAGACCAAACGTACGAAGAGATGTTGAGAGTAAGCAATTCCAGCACATCCATGAGAAGCCAACGAGGAGCTTCAATGTAGGGCAACCAGTCTTGGCCCGCGACTACCGAACAGAAAAATGGCAGCCAGGAACGATATGCACACGGCAGGGCCCACTAATGTACACAGTGGATGTTGGGGAGAGCATCGTGAGACGCCATGCTGACCAGATCCTAGAGTCACAGGAACAAGTCAACCCCATGCCTCGCCCATACGTACCTGGTGATGAACCCGACGTACAGGTCGCATCTACCCCAGAAACAGTAGCATCGGAAGCTGATGAACCAACCGACGACAGGGGGCGAGAATCGCCTCCGCACGAAGAGCAAGACACTCGGGAAAGGTGCTATCCAGAAAGGATCAGGACGCCTCCCCAAAGACTGAATATATAAATAGACTATTTTCAGCTAATGTTGCATTATAAAAGTGTTAATTGTAATTTGTTTGATATTTAATTGTTAAATGAGTGTTATGGTATTGTTAATCTAAAAGGGGAGGAATTGTAATGTGTATACCTTTAAGGGGGGAACTATCTTTTACAGCTCATGTATACTGCAGTACCGGCAGTGACCACACCTGTATATAACACTGAGTAGTAATCTGTACAGATCAGTTCCCGTGTGAGCCACGTTGAGTAAACACCTGTTGTACCGTTCTCCTGCAGTCTGTGTCTTATTATACACGGACACAACACCACCCTACTCTGCTCACTGGTAATTTACATTGAGACATGTGTTGACTCACAACAGGACAGAAAAGGGTTCAAATAGGAATGAACTCTATGTAAATATTGGCCTAGAAATTGTGGTCCGTGGCATACCCCCGGAGTACGCCTCTGACCCGCGAAACAATTATGAAATTACCTCCTCGCGCCCAGGCTGCGAAGAGTTGTGGTCTTGGGCCTCGATGCAGAGTGCAGTGTAATGGCCCACGAATCCCTGGGACGCAGCCCGTTCGGAAGCGTACCTGGGGTCACGTGCGACCGGTCCTCCAATGACAAAGGAGAATTTCATTGCAGTCATTTACCAAGGGAATCCCTTAATGATATGCAGCGGAACCCCGAAATGTAAAAATTATACAATTAACTGAATTTGAATTTTTAATCGTCATTGCTTTCATTCTACCAAACTCAATAAAAATGTAATTTTTTGATAATTTCACACATCATTAAAACTGCAATCCAGGCCAATATTTGCATAAACCCATTTAATAAATTGTATGTGCATAATTTTGGATAGGTAACTGTTTAATTTAAGCCTTAGATAGCCCCTTACGCTGATGCAAACATGCCCTATTCCTGCTTGCATCAATCATAAGACTTACGTGGGCAATTGCTGGCCTGTCACTGGGCAAATAGCCCAACTCTGCGCCAGCGATTGCTTTTTTGGACCCCCCAGCGGATGGCCTGTCAACACATATGTTGACAGGCTACAAGTTCCGGATTTCGCACATGTGGAAATCCGGATCTTGCAAGGCATTTCAAAGGGATTACAACAGCGTACGAGACAGACACTGCAATTTCAGGGCCATTATAACTGCCGAAGCAAGTGGCCGCAGATGAAAGGTGTCTTCTTGATGTGTTGAACAGAATGTTATACTTTCAAGTACATCAGTTGTTCCATTGATTTGTATTTATACTCAGTCATGCGAATCACAACCATAGTGACGGTCGAGAATCCATACAGCCACTTGCAAATTTACTTCATCAGTTGGGTAGTTTTATGTTGGTCAGATGGATGCTAGAAGTACTGCATGTTTCAGCCTTCTTTTCTTGCATCTTGTTTTAGAAGAGGTCATGTTGGCTGAAGAGGACAAGAATGCAGAGGACAAATCTGCTTTGGATGGTATGTGCACTTTCTGTTAATTGCAGCAGTGATGGGTAAAGAGTGTATGGTTCAAAACTATTCAAAAGACTGTGCCTACTGGATTTTTATGCCATTGTTCATTATTTCAATCTTATGCAGCCACCATTCTAATATATTTGTTCGATATATACAACCTCCTGGAGATGTGCATCTTTCAAAACCAGACTTTCCCAGTAACATGAGGCACATTACTGCCAGATACTTGGAGTTGTATTTGTCCCTAATGCATTTAGCCTTGCTATGGCATGATTCCACGAGCTGTGGTGCCAAGTCTTTAAGTGTGACCCTAGAAAGTGTGAGGTTATGCACTTTGGCAGGAAAAATCGTAGAGCAAGTTATTATCTTAATGGTAAGAAACTGGAAAGTACTGAAGTACAAAGGGATCTGGGGGTCCTGGTGCACAAAACTCAAAAGGTTAGTATGCAGGTGCAGCAAGTGATTAAGAAGGCCAATGGAATGTTGGCTTTCATTGCTAGGGGGATAGAATATAAAAATAGGGAGGTATTGCTTCAGTTGTACAAGGTATTGGTGAGACCGCACCTGGAATACTGCATACAGTTTTGGTGTCCATACTTAAGAAAAGACATACTTGCTCTCGAATCAGTACAAAGAAGGTTCACTCGGTTAATCCCGGGGATGAGGGGATGGACATATGAGGAGAGGTTGAGTAGATTGGGACTCTACTCATTGGAGTTCAGAAGAATGAGAGGCGATCTTATTGAAACATATAAGATTGTGAAGGGGTTGGATCGGGTGGATGCGGGGAGGATGTTCCCATGATGGGTGAAACTAGAACTAGAGGGCATAGTCTTAGAATAAGGGGCTGCTCTTTCAAAACTGAGATGAGGAGGAACTACTTCACTCAGAGGGTGGTAGGTCCATGGAATATGCTGCCCCAAAAAGCTGTAGAAGCTACATTATTACATAAATTTAAGACAGAAATAGACAGTTTCCTAGAAGTAAAGGGTATGGGGAGCGGGCAGGAATTTGGACATGAGTCTAGGTTCAGATCGGCCATGACCCTGTGGGTAGCGGAGCGGGCCCAGGGGCCGTGTAGCCTGATCCTGCTCCTATTTCGTGTGTCTAATTCTGTTAGATTCAGGAGATGGTTCTGTGATAGTAGATTGGCGGTTAGGATCAGATCAGCCATGATCTTATTGAATGGCGGAGCAGGCTCGAGGGGCCGATTGGCCTACTCCTGCTCCTATTTCTTATGTTCTTATGTCAGGATTGACTATGGGGGGCGTCACAGCTGAGCCTGACCTTCTCAATATCTAAACATGTATATTCCATCACAATGATTGGATAGCAATCAGAGTTGGTAATATTGTCTGATTCATTTTCACCCTTCCTAGGCAGTAGCGCTGACGCCAATTATGGTGCTCTTCATGTCACTTTGGCTAACATCAGCTAACTCCGCAAGACTGGGGATCAAGCCTGAGACATTTAGGACTAGTGTAACCTACTCCACATTGGGCAACGTTATTAACAGACCCACCGAGAAACCCGTGAGACTTAAATTGGACAAATCACTGTTGATATCCATGAAGAGTGCTATGAAAGACAAAGTACCCATTACATCTCTTGTGCCTATACAGTGGTTTGCAACTTTGCTTGAGTTCAGCTGCATTGATGTATGGGTATCCAAAATGGGCACTGGGTAAGGAACCATAACTCCAGTCTGAGGAAGCGATCTGGTAAAAGAAAATAATTGTAACCCTTCTGACATGACCTTTAGGTCATGCTTTTATTTCAGTTGACCTGCCACTGTTAATGCAGTGCTCTGGGGAAGGCAGAAGAGAAGATTAATGAACTTTATTCAAGAACATTACCATTCCTAACAATGATGCAGTTCTGGTCAAGCAAATTTGAACTCGTATATGTATTGTAACCAAAGGAAAGGGATCCCTACTTCCAGATTTGAAACTCATATCAGAATATGAGGCATTCACACATTTTGGTCCACTGGCACAGGTATCACAAGGGTGGCTGAAGGGCAGCAGCTTGATTGAATTGGGCGTGAGGGGGAGGTGATGATGTTTGCTTTATTATAATTTGGAAAAAAAAATCTAGAGAAATGTCATCAATTAATAAGAGACATACAACGCAGAAGGTGTTGATATTATCCAGCAGTATTGTTCAGAAAGCTTGGGCTCCAGGTTGAGAGAGAAGACCATCAACCCAGGATTTGGTTTACAGCAGATTGACCGGAGCTGTGAATGTCGGACCTGTGTTTGGATGGTAGGTTTTCCTGTTGAAATCCCTCCTGCTGCACAGCGCTCACCCTCCCTAGGCACGTTGAAAACAATGTGTTGCTCGGTGTATTAGAACATATTCTTCCACCATAATTTAAGACAGTTACATAAGTTACAGAGCAATAAAATCGGCATTGTTAAATTATGACATATATGACAACTTTGTGAAGCAGCACATTGGTCCCCAGGCTCTGCCTTTCAAGAGCAGAGACCTTTGTAATGACTTGAGTGCTTCCTCTTCATAAGCACGCTTCAAGTTTTGAACGTAGGAAACTGTCAGAGGTGAAGGATGAAATTGTGCCATTCCTGCAACTTGCAAACTCAAAAGACAAATTCTGAAAAAGAGTGGTATGAATCATCACTGCTTACAGCCTCTATTATAAGAAAAATCACATGCTTTGTTAAGAGTAAGCAGCTTTTCATGATCCCGAGAACATATTATTAATTATGTGATATAAATAAGTGCTGTCTCAGGTCAGCTATTGTAGCTTAGTGTACACTGACTGAAAGCACTAGATTGAGCTAAATGCTAAATGGCTTAGAACACACTCTATGTGGAAATAGATACATGTGCTTGGTGGTGGATTGTTGGAAAATTCCTGCAGACAGCTTTATATGTGATTGACTACCAGTTTTGATTCCTAATAATAAATGGATGATTCTAGCTATGTCTTGTAAGATGTTGTTCCTCCAGTTAGCAGTGCAGTATGGAGGGTATCCATTAGCAACATTTGACGCGATTGACTCGGTTTTGCCTTGATAAACTGCTGCACCGCCAACGAATTCTAAATTGGAAAATCAGAGGACGCACAAATCTCCGACTTCGGAAAAATCTTGAGCATACTCGGATTTAACTAACCACTCATTTTTTCATGTCATAATTGCACGTCATGTAAGATTAAGATCGTGCTAGGCAGATTGGCGTTGCAGTAACACTTGGTTGTTTACACAGTTTTAAAGAGAGCAACAACGAAAAAGAGTAAGAATGACCTGATTAGTGCTGAGGAGGGAGAAGATCATTTCACAGACATTTCCTCAGTGGGTGAGTAATATCCCTTGAAGCCCTTCTCGTTTAAGTTTAGTTGGGGGGTTGCGATGTCCTTGGTGAGCCTTATATTTGAAGACATTTTGTTGCCAGAAAGTTGCAGTTGGAGTTTAAAATATTTTCCTGTCTTTGTCGTGTTCTTTTTAAGACGAAGAGCAGAACTGTCCATTTTGACCAGATTTTATTCTTATCAGTCAAGAAATCCATTGGTGATGGAGGGGCTGGGTCGGGGAAAAGGTGGCAGAGGCCTTGCACTCACTGTCCTTGAGGCATCTGTAAACACTGCAGGAAATGATTGATTACTGATGTGTAGTGTGTAGCTTTATTGATTGAATTGCTAAGAACAGCCTGTGTTAGACTAATCCTTCCTTTTCTCTTTATACGGCTCTGAGATACTTTCTCTTGTCACCTCTATCTGCCTGTCTTCCTCTTGCTATAACGTTGTCCTCCCTCCGTCTGCACTCTCGTGTATGTTTTTCACTCTCTGTGTAAGCTTGTAATACAGTTTAAGCATGTTTCTGTTTGATCTTTTTTCTGTATTTCTAGCTTTCTCTATGCCTGTCACATGCACTGTTCCAACCCTCTCATTTTGTTTTTTTTTCCTTTACCTTCTGAATTTGCTTTCCTCTTTTCTAATTGTTTCCTCCTTTGGATTCTCGCTCTGTATTTTCTTCTAAAGCAGCCTTTCTTTATTAAAAACAGAAAATGCTGGAAATACTCAGCAGGTCAGGCAGCAGCTGTAGAGAGAGAAACAGAGTTAACATTTCAGGTCGATGACCCTTCATCAGAACTTTAGTTGGGGGGTCATCTGATGAAGGGTCATCGACCTGAAACGTTAACTCTGTTTCTCTCTCCACAGATGCTGCCTGACCTGCTGAGTATTTCCAGCATTTTCTGTTTTTATTTCAGATTTCCAGCATCCGCAGTATTTTGCTTTTGTATTGGCCTTTCTTTAGTCTTCTATTTAAATTCATTCTTCATGTTTAATTTCCAAGTACTGGGTCCCTGGCTGAACTCAGAAGACGGGGGAATGTGGATCATGCCACGTTGAGTCTGGATTTACAAAGAAAGTCTGAGTGGGTTGCTCTCAGAGGGAAGGCGAGATTCAGGTGTGGCAGAACAGAGCAGCTAAGCAGGCTATGATGTGGCCATGCGGGAGAAATATTTTAGCCTTCAATTGCTCTGACAAAGAAAAAAGATAACCTTTTTCATTGGATTTTCTCTAAAATTAAACACCATCTCCTGACCACATAAACACACCGCCGCATATCTTAACAGCCAGTTTTTGAAACTTATTTAAGTATTATTCAATGTAAAATTTACCGCAAATTAGATCCGTTTCATTGTATTATTATTTAATAAGTCATGTGATTCAGCACCATCTCCCTTATCTGCCACTACACTCCATGTTGTGAGAAATGAAATACAAGCCTTTGTATTGTGTTGTTGGCCATAATTAATGCACACTGTCCAGTCTCTACTGGTGCTATTATTAAATCAGTCAGTTGCATTGTTTTAACGTTTATCTTGGGGAATTGCTATTTTCAGGGAAAGTGGGATTTGTGTGTGTACCTATATCTATATAGGCCACACTTCACACGTCAAAGTTTGTGATCGATGCAATCTATTCCTACAAAACCAAAGTGAAAGAAAGCCAGTGACTTCCTGTTGCTTTTTATGGGCTTCAGAGAATGACATCGAATTAACCTCAAGATCGTATTTACAGCAATTTGATTTTGTGGCCTTTAAGTGACGGGGCTTTACCTCAGCAACAGAACAATACATTGCACAATACATGCATCTGTCATCTTAAACCATGTATCCTCCAACTTACCGTTAGCCAGGCTGTAGAAGAATCACTTGTTCAATTAACACATGGGAGCCCCAGAAGGAGTGGTTGTTTTAAAATAAACTCAGAGGGATTTCATCTCCTGTAGCACAGTGGCTAACTTGTTCATATAGAATTGCTGTGTGTGTTATTTTAACTGTCTATTTAAATGGGTCACGTCTGTGAGAATGGCACACAAAGGGATTCTATGAGCACGTGTGAACCAGTGTGCTGACAGAGCAAGTGGTAGAGAAGCACCATTGCAATGCCGGATGGGCTTCAGTTTAATACCCGAGGACCTGGATGTTTAGACACTGCCAGATGCTTGGTGGGTCTGCCCAAAATACATTTTCCAGCCTTGACTTTGGCAGTGATCCCGTTGGTAACCCACAGTGCCATCCACAGCATCCAAGAAATCACTTTGTAAGCTTTCTTTATACCGCAAGGCAAAAACTATTGATCTGCAAGTGTTATTTTAATAGCAGTCCATATCTCACTGAAATAGATAAAGATAGCCTGGTAGTCCAGAGACTACACCAGTTTCTCATAGTCTGACAGTCATGGGTTTGAGTCCCAGGCTGCCTGTAACTCAAATCAATATACCTCAGTCAGGTGAATATTTTCCATTTTCAGCCTGGCTACTCAATAGAATGTGGTACAGAAGCAAAGCATTTCAATAGGGGATGTGGAGAGACAAGTATATTCTACTTAATACTTAAATTCAAGCTGATTGCTAGCTGCAAGCAACTGGCACTTACGACTCAGACCAACCTGTCCTTTTGTAAATGAAGGGTTGTGAGCAACAGGCAATGAGGAATGAAAAAATATCTGAGGTGGATAGAGAAGGACATCACTATCATAATGAAGGTACATTTCAGGATGTGGACGTCATCCCCCATATATTTATATAAGTCATTGCTTCAAAGAAAGAACAAATTTGCATTTATAGAGTGCCTTTCACAACCTCAGGATGTCCCAAAGTGCTTCAAAGATCATTAACTACCTTTGAAGTGTAGTCTCTTGTAATGTAGGCAAACAATTTGCGCACAGCAAGGTCCCACAAACAGCAATGAGATAAATGACCAGATAATCTCTTTTTTTAGTGATGATGGATAAAGGATAAGTGTTGGTCAGGAAACCATGCGAATACCTCTGTTCCTTTTTGAATAGTGCCATGAGATCTTTTATGTCCACCTTTATAGGGTGAAAGATGTCACTTCTAACAGTCTGGCACACACTCGGTGCTGCACTGAACTGTCATAGAGTCATAGAGTTATACAGCACGGATAGAGGCCCTTCGGCCCATCGTGTCCGTGCCGGCCATCAAGCCCTGTCTAATCTAATCCCATATTCCAGCATTTGGTCCGTAGCCTTGTATGCTATGGCATTTCAAGTGCTCATCCAAATGCTTCTTCAATGTTGTGAGGGTTCCTGCCTCCACAACCCTTTCAGGCAGTGAGTTCCAGATTCCAACCACCCTCTGGGTGAAAAAGTTCTTTCTCAAATCCCCTCTAAACCTCCCGCCCTTTACCTTGAATCTATGCCCCCTAGTTATTGACCCTTCTACTAAAGGAAAAAGCTCCTCAGTATCCATCCTATCTATGCCCCTCATAATTTTGTACACCTCAATCATGTCCCCCCTCAGCCTCCTCTGCTCCAAGGAAAACAAACCCAATCTGCCCAGTCTTTCTTCATAGCTGAAGCGCTCCAGCCCTGGTAACATCCTGGTGAATCTCCTCTGCACCCTCTCCAAAGCGATCACATCCTTCCTGTAGTGTGGCGACCAGAACTGCACACAGTATTCCAGCTGTGGCCTAACCAGTGTTTTATCCAGCTCCATCATAACCTCCTTGCTCTTATATTCTATGCCTCGGCTAATGAAGGCAAGTATCCCATATGCCTTTTTTACCACCTTATCCACCTGTTCCGCCGCCTTCAGGGATCTGTGTACTTGCACACCCAGATCCCTCTGCACCTCCGTCTTGCCTAGGGTCTTACCATTCATTGTGTATTCCCTTGCCTTGTTAGTCCCCCCAAAGTGCATCACCTCGCACTTTTCCGGGTTAAATTCCATTTGCCACTGTTCCGCCCATCTGACCAACCCATCTATATTGTCCTGCAGACTGAGGCTACCCTCCTCGCTATTTACCACCCTACCAATTTTTGTATCATCCGCGAACTTACTGATCATACCTTTTACATTCATATCCAAGTCATTAATGTAGACCACAAACAGCAAGGGACCCAGCACCGATCCCTGTGGCACCCCACTGGCCACAGGCTTCCAGTCACAAAAACAACCTTCGACCATCACCCTCTGCCTTCTGCCACTAAGCCAGTTTTGTATCCAATGTGCCAAGGCACCCTGGATTCCATGGGCTCTTACCTTCTTGACCAGTCTCCTGTGCGGGACTTTATCGAAGGCCTTACTGAAATCCATGTATACCACATCCACTGCGTTACCCTCATCCACACACCTCGTCACCCCCTCAAAAAATTCAATCAAATTAGTCAGACATGATCTTCCTTTGACAAAGCCATGTTGACTATCCCTGATTAATCCTTGTCTCTCCAAGTGGAGACTAATTTTGTCCCTCAGAATTTTTTCCAATAATTTTCCTACCACTGATGTTAGGCTCACTGGCCTGTAGTTCCCCGGTTTTTCCCTACTTCCCTTCTTGAATAATGGTACTACATTAGCGGTTCTCCAGTCCTCTGGCACATCCCCTGTGGCCAGAGAGGTCCTGAATATATGTGTTAGAGCCCCCGCAATCTCTTCCTTTGCCTCACACAGCAGCCTGGGATACATTTCATCCGGGCCTGGGGATTTATCCATTTTTAGGCCTGCTAAAACCGCCAATACCTCCTCCCTCTCGATGTTAATATGTTCGAGCATATCACAGTCCCCCCGCCCTATTTCTATGTCTACATCGTCCTCCTCCATAGTGAAAACAGATGCAAAAAATTCATTTAGAACCCCTCCTACATCTTCCGGCTCCACACACAGATTGCCACTTTTGTCCCTAATGGGCCCTATTTTTTCCCTAGTTATCCTCTTACCCTTAATATACTTATAAAACATCTTAGGATTTTCCTTTATTTTGCTCGCCAATGTTATTTCATGGCCCCTCCTTGATCTCCTAAGCACTGACTTTGAACAGTCAGTGTGTTTGGGTTGCTTCAAGTCCCTTTCCAGAGTCTTGACCACATAATCTCTAGATTATGTGGTCAAGACTCTGGAAAGGGACTTGAAGCAACCACCTTCTGACTCACTGAACCAAGGCTGACACTTTTAAGGATTAGTATCTTGCTTTTCAGTTTAAATGCAAGGATGTTTCCTTTTGATTTATATTTATTTATAAGTCAGTAATGCAGGCCAGCACCTTGTTTGAAAGCATGTGCTACACAGCGATCTAATTTGGTTTGTCTACTGGGAGAGAAGCTCACTCTCAGCAATAAACCAGCTTTTTGTACTTAAAAGCTTTCACTCAACAGTAAACAATTCTTCTTTAGCTTCTCGCAAAGCTTAAGAGTTTTTGTGAGCCTAGAGTTTTCCTGAAGTTACAGTAATTTCATCAAGATCATTTTTACCTAAATCTAATAATCACTCATTAGAATTTGCAATTTAATTTTTTGAACAGTCAGTGTGTTTGGGTTGATTGGAGATGTTGGTATGTAAATGTGTAGTTTTCACGATGATCATTCACAAAGTATGATTGGTAGCAATGTACTCATCGCTCTGTTACTGTCCCCGCATCCTACTGGCAGGGTCAGAGGATGCACAGTGGGCAGTCGTGGATATCTCTTTCATTCCCAGGTGAGCTACCCACAGTGGTTTAGTGAGTAGTTGTACAGCTGAGAGTGGTACTTATCCACGCAGCCTACGCAAGTCCCAGGTTTGATTCCCATCTGTGCCGAGTGAGTTGATCTCAAATAGAGTGCCAGTTGGGGTTGGTGCAATTGGCCTTGGCATCCCATGGCTCAGGAAGGGCATAAATGGTCAGGATTCCTGCTCCTGATTACTCTCCTGTGATTCCCGCTGGAAGGATGCATATTTGGACATTTGGATAAACACAGGATTGAGTTCTGCAATGATGCCCCTCAAGTCTCGCACGTGAAAAATAGCCATTGAATGAGACATGTGAGTGCTGCTGACCCTTTGTGGAAAGAGGCTCATGATTCATTTCTAATATTTAAGATCAACATTCAAATGTTGTTCTGTGCAAGATTGCTCTGGAAGAGCTGCAGTAGCTGTAAAGTTGTCGGCTGTGGTTTTCTGCAGGTTGTCAGCAGGGTGAACTTTGAGCCTGCTCCACTGCTCTGCTGCTGTGGTAAGCCTATTTATACATTTTCAGCACACTCACAGTGGGATTCCTATCTCTATTGGAAAGCCCACCTGATATACAAGATGGCTGAGGCAGGCCATGGTAGTGTATCATGGTTGGTAGCCTCTGGGGCTGATCCTGAGGTGATTTTGTTTTTTGTTCTTAAAATTCCCGTCTAACTTCTTCAGTCCAAGGAATCAGAAGAACTCGTGCAGTAAATCCTGCTGGTAGTGACAGTAGCAACTACTGCATTAATGGGCATTGGACTGTCTGGATGATTTTTACTGTATGTAAATTAGAGAGTGAAGGTTTGTAAAACATCAAAATTGTGTCAATTGAAGAGAGGGGACCGATGGTATCAAAGCCGCATAGATTTAGGAAAAGGCAGATTTACAAAGAGAGAGAAGATTGCCAGTGTTATCAGACATTGAGAGGCAATTCTAAAAATGGACTGGTGCTGGTTTAACCTGGTAAATTATTTTCCTGATGATGCACTTTCTATGATGCCATGTCGCTTTCCCATAGTTAGTTTGGATCGAGTCTGACAGCTGTTGATGAAGGCACGGTGGGTTGCCTTAAACTACACAATAGAATATTGTTCTCTTTTCATTGAAGAACAGAAAATTGGTGATATCAAAAAGATAATTAAGCTCCATCTGAGATCTAATTTTTGTCCGTTCTGAATTTGCCTTTAGCTCCCTATTGGAACTGCACTTGTACCAGAAGCTATTATAAGAGACTATGCATATCTTTGGGCTAGATTTGTTTGCTTGCAATGCAAGCAATTTTTCACATTAAACTTGACATGAATTTTGAAGAACAGCAGCGACACCTGATATAATATTGAGCTATTCAAACGAGGAGGTCACCGGTCCAATCTCCAGTCTGTGTTGAGTTAGCAGATCTCAGCCTCGGTAACAGTTGGGGTGCCACAATTGGGTTCCGCACTCCTGGCTTAGGGAGGGGGTGGGTGCGCGGGGGAAAACTGACGCGAATTTAAGCAAACATTTTAACTGCCGGTCGATGAGGACTGAAGCAGGCTCAGCTTTGATGGCAACAATGCTCAAATCAGCAGACAACACTTGACTACCCAGTCTCGTACATAAAGTGCAGTCTCTGTACAGCACGGCTGCCCATGCTGGTGGAACTATACCCGGGCAAGAGTCAGCACTGACACGAGATAACTGGGAGAAAACCGAAGAGAACATAAAGGGTGTATTTGCCCATTAGCTCCGAGTGGCCCAGACGCAAAAGCAGAGTACAGTTGGAAATAAAAACCGCCAGACCAGCCGAGGCTGAACCATATGGGTAGCACTGCTAACTTGAAACTAAAAAATGGCATTCAGAGCCCTCGGATGGGCACAATATTTTGACCAAACTTCGCCTGGATTGGAAGAATAGATACAGCCCCTAGACATCCTTTTTAACCACTAGTGTGGAGAGGGCAATGGTGAGAATCTAGTGCCAATGGCAGGGCGAGTGGATTGAGAGGGACTGCATGTGACGTGCTCTCTGGGTTTACATTTTAGTATAATGAAGACAGTGCATTTTGTAAAAAATGTTTTTTTTTCTTTTTAAAAAAAAAAAAAGCTGCACTTTTTTCCTTTTTTTTTTAAGGAGCTGGAGCGGATCCGAAGCCTGCAGCAGTTTCTGTAGATGACGCCAGCAGCAGTTAGTGTTATTTTAATTATTTCTGCATCTCATATCACCAACATTTCATTTTTGGCTTTTTTTTGGGCCACGTGTGATGATAGTAGTAGACAGCACACAGAGTCCAAGATTATCTGATGGACAACATTTACTCCCAACACTCAGATCACTAGAATGCAACACTGTAGCCCCACTTTTCCAGCCTATGCTCTCTTCAACCGAGGCTCCCTATTGTGAGCGTGAGCTCAGTGATTTTACTCTTGTTCTTTTTATTCCTTTTCAAGGGTTTTTTATTTTCTTACTTTCCAAGTGCCCCAATCTTTCAATAACAGCTTCTGTTCAAAAGCCCATCATTTACATTAGGCTGGAATTGGAGGCCTGTGTGTACCATCCACTTTCCTTCTAGCCTGGACTCCTCACCTGCGATACAATGGCTTAATTTTATAACAACCTAGTCTTATTCCTCAACGAAATGGTTTCACTATTGCGCAGGAGCACAGGTCAGAGTGAGCACCATTAAACTTCGAGCATCTTCCCTATTACTGAGTCAAACTAATGGCCATTCGCTCCCTTGTCAGCCTTCTTAAAATTTGGAACTACATTAGCACATTTCCAACCTGAGGGAACAGTCCCTGACTCTAGCGAGCTATTAAATATACAGGCAAGGGGCTCACAAAGCACATCTCCCACCTCTTTAAGGATATAATCAGGTAAATGTCATCTGGGCTGGCAGCACGATGTGTTTTGAGGTCCTTGATTCTGTCCAAGACAGTATCGATTCTGTCTAAGATGGCAGAGAATGATCAGTTACAACTTGTTGGAGGCAGCTTGTGTGAAAGTAGGCCCACACAATTAACTTGTAAAATTATAATAGTCCATCTATATAACATAGTTAAAATTTCCCACCTGCATTTTCCATTTATAAATGACTATGTCCACATTTATAATGGAAACGACCTCTGTAAATTTGTCATCCTGTACAGGAAACTCTTGTTTCAACGGCACCTAAATATCCGGAATTCTCTATTAAACGGCAAAATTCATACTCCGAAAACAACACCTCAATAACCGGAAATGTTGCCGAGTCCGAGTCTCCCGCGGTGGCCAGGTTAGTCAGTGGGGGTAGTTCTCTAAACTGCCACTACTCGGCTTCTTGGCGCTGTCGGAAGTCCGAACACCTCAATAACAGGAGTCTGACTCTCCCGCGCTGCTGGGAGTACCCAATTACTGTATACTGCACATTTTTTGATTTTTAAATTTTTGTTTGCTAAAAATAGCCTCGGTCGATAACCCTCTCCGTCATCCGGAATTTTTAATCAACCGGCAACATCCTGGTCCTGTCTGTGCCGGATACCAAAGAGTTTTCTGTAATTATACCCTCCTGTCAGCGGAGGCACTTTTACAGAGGCTGTTTTCCCATTATCAGTGCAGACACAGGAATTTATAATGGTAGTATAAAAATTAAGACACAATGTCTGTGCATCCTGCTCCAATTGTCCCCTGCCCACTTAACCCCACTTCATCTGAAAACCACACTCCATGTGTGCAACACCACGAGACATTGTCCAGTTATGTACAAAGTTTGCAACACCAAGTGTGCAGTTAAGTCTTCCAATTGTTTTCTTCCCCCCCCCCTTTTTATTACAGTTTAAATATTAAAAAATAATTTAATAAAACAAATCTCAGCAAATTGGGATTAATCATGAGGGTTCTCCGCAGTGCAGTCTACTCCTGTTAATTCTGTTATTTTTTTGTGTGAAAGCATTTAAATTACCCAGCAATGCAAATAAAGCGATTGGAACAAAATAGCACTCGAGGCCTTTTTTTTTTCTTGAGCACAATTCAAACTTGAATTACCCCGTAATTTGAATTGAGCAACTTCCAATTACTGTAACAGAAAGAGACGGTATTTAAAATGGATGTATGGCAAATTGTCCATTCGTCTGACTGCATTAATAAACAGAAAGGCAGCTCAGGTCACTTCGCCTGCAGTCAGCTGGCAGCCATTTTCCAGCAGGATTCGAGGAAATCAAAGGGGCATCAAATTTTTAATTGGAGGAGAATGTCAGAAATGTTGTTCGATGGCATTGTTTTGTTTTTACTTTGCTGCCTCCCTCCACTGCTCGTTTCTTTTGATGTTCAATTTTCTTTGGCTGTCTTCTGCAGCAGTCTCTCTCAGTTTCTCAGGCCTGCTGGAAGACTGCAGGAGAAATTTGTTCAGCCATTTGACCTAAAAATGCATTTTCTTTGAAAAATGTAGTTTGAAATTTGACACCTAATGGATTAATGGCAACAATTGGGTACCACTAGAGCGTAAATTTGTTACTTCAATCTGCTGTTTCCTATTAAGCTTTCCAGAGATGTTCTCTGTCTGTCAAGCAGAGCAGCCACAGGAGCCAACTGAAGCATCAGGGTAACTGAGAATATTTTGTGAACTCTGACGGTGTGGGTCTCCTGTCAGAATAGTTTCTCTTTGAGAATCAGCACTGAGGCAATTCTGTGCGAACACCAACTCATCATCTCATTTACTCATAAACAGTTTCTGGTATTTAACTCCTCCTGTTTGTTTCTGGGGTTCTTAAGGAAATGACTGTCTGAAAAATAAATCATCACCTAAGTAACACAATTACTTAGTTCAATTTTGAACAAGCTTAAATATTCCATGTATTATGTTGCTGTAGCAACAAATAAACACTTGCTGTGAGAATAACTACATTTGAATCTTAACAGGGAATGAAATAGTGAGATATATACTGCATAATAATGTGGATGTTGTGTGCGGGCCACTTGTGACCAGTTTAGGCATGGCTACTGTTTTGACTGTTTCAGGTCCTTTATGTTAAAATTGACACCTTTTATAAAAGAAAAATGTACAGCAGAGTTAAATACTATAGAGATGTGTTGGAGTATCAGACAGCTGGTACTTGGGGAGAGTGAGGACCTGGATTCATCCCCACAATGAGCTCTCACTCTCAGCCTAGCTTTCTGACAGGTGTCAAGTGGAACAAGCCTCCCTGAGGGAGGGAAAGAAGATTGGTGATATTAGAAGGATACATTTTACTGACTGTGAAAGTTTCCTGCCACTCTACCACCCACACTGCTCCTGGCACCAATGTCAGAGGCCTTGGTACATGTCCAGAAGTGTGATGCATAGTACCAGGGAAAGATCAAGGAAGGTACAAAATAACTATAAAACAGGATGAGAAAGAGATGTCATCTTTTCTTATGAACCTTGTGCGGCTCAGAGTGATGGGTAATTGTGTTGGAATACTGCATATTTTCTTACTTTATTGCCATCAAGCACTTCAGGCTTAGTTGTAACTAGGGTTTAGGTGCAGGATAAACATGGGAACAGGAGTAGGCCACTCAGCCCCTCAAGACTGTTAATTCAACAATGTGCCCAAAAAAGCTGTTGAGGTTAGGTCAATTGAAAATGTCAAAACTGAGATTGATCGATTTTCGTTAGGCAAGGGTACTAAAGGTTACAGAGACAAGTTGGGTCGATGGAGTTGAGTTACAGATCAGCCATGATCTAATTGAATGATGGAACAGGCTGGCGGGGCTGAATGGCCTACTCCTGTTCCTATGACTGAGAACCTCGGAAAAGCATCATGTACTACATCAATGTGAGACCCATTCCCCATACCAGTAATGCTTAAGGAATCTTGTTGAGACGGGGAACTTGGTACCAATTGATCCTAAGTTATGAGTTGCATTGTGTTGTTTATTTGTGCTCACTCGGAACTGACCAGCGCTTGTCCAAAACTCATTTCACTTGAGACCCCGAGAGTCATCAGGAGTCTTCCATTCTAACACTCCTTGGGCTAGATTCAACCTCAGGTCCCCAAATCAAGCAGAACGCTGGAATATTCTTGCCTCCCAACATTGCAATATTTAGCCCTGACCAGCTGCCCTCCACAGTCAACACCCCTCCCCTCCCCAAACCAGTACTGTGGCGATAATTGGTTCTTGTTTGTCTATACTTATTCCTATGACCTTCAATTCCACTGCTAACCAGATAATTAAAGAGACATTTGCACAAACTGGTGCTGTCATGAATAATTAACTGACAGTAGTTTGTTCGAAAGAGAGTGATTGGATAATTATGCTTATTTAAATAGCACCATCTTAGGAGCTGCAACTAAATAAGTCATCACAAATGAGCTTAAATGGTGTTAATACAAAAAGGATTCCTTGGCTACAACACACTTGCTGCACAATATTCCAGTAAATCTGAATAACGCACTCAGCTTTAAAATAAAGTTAAACCTATGGGCTTGAAGTGATGTAGAATAAATTCTTAGATAGAATATCATCTCATTTGATTTGAAGCAGTTACAATCATGCTGAATTTTGCACTTGTTTCAATTTATATCTCTCTTCCCAGGATTTACTCGGCCCAGCCTGAAAAGTGTTAAAAATGAGAGCTCCTCCTATTTTCGGAGGAAAGAGAAGAGATTTCGCTTCTTCATCAGACGCATGGTGAAATCGCAGAGTTTCTACTGGATTGTTCTCTGCGTGGTGGCACTTAACACGCTCTGTGTTGCAATTGTCCACTATGACCAGCCCATGTGGCTCACCGAGGCTCTGTGTAAGTATGCAGGACTATCCTATTTAGCCCGTTCTCATGTATATTTTCATGTTGCTTCCAGTTGGTTCAAAAGCATTTCTACAGATGTTTTCACAGGTCCTGGTGAAAACTGATAAACTGAGATCTCAGTCTGCCTAAATGTTGGCATTAACTTTGCACTTGGAGGAACTCCATTTTACTTGTGGGGAAATACACTACAATAATTTACTCATTCTATTTAGAAAGAAAGAAAGACTTGCATTTATATAGCGCCTTTCACGACCATTGGATGTCTCAAAGCACTTTACAGCCAATGAAGTACTTTTTGGGATACGCGGCAGCCAATTTGCAAACAGCAATGTGATAATGACCAGATAATCTGTTTTTGTTATGTTGATTGAGGGATAAATATTGGTCAGGACACCGGGGATAACTCCCCTGCTCTTCTTCGAAATAGTGTCATGGGATCTTTTACGTCCACCTGAGAGAGCAGATGGGGCCTCGGTTTAACGTCTCATCTGAAAGACGGCACCTCCGACAGTGCAGCACTCCCTCAGTACTGCACTGGGAGTGTCAGCCGAGCTTTATGTGCTCAAGTCCCTGGAGTGGGACTTGAACCCACAGCCTTCTGACTTAGAGGCAAGTGTGCTACCCACTGAGCCACAGCGGACACGAGCCACAGTTGGCACGATGAATAACTTACAAATAAAATTCTTTGTCAAGAATTTGCTTGTCAAGTCATCTGTTGCTGCCAAATAGAAAATTTGCCGCATAATGCTTCTTCCTATGGGAGCGGCCACATTCCTTGTCCTCCTCTCCCTCCTTGTTGTCCCTGCTGACTCGATCTGATTTCTCAATAAGACTTATCCTAAATGGGATGTGTTACCCATGGAACTAGTTTGCAAAATTTTAATCCCGTCAATATAGGACACTGTTTTGCAACCATATACAGTAATTTGCCTCACTTGAGACAGTTTCTTAAACTGGGAACATGATCAGGCCAAGATTCTTCCCAGAAGAGCAGGAAGCATAGCGCAAATGTGATGGGCTCTGCAGATTTCTCAGTTATTACAAACACTGTGCAAGGTAGAATTGAGCTATACTGACCAGGAGCTTCTGCTCCCAGTTGTGATCCATTGACTGCTGCAGGAAAGTTTATGCGTATGGACATCAGGTAAGGATAGGATTAGTATAATAGCAAAATACTGCGGATGCTGGAAATCTGAAATAACAACAGAAAATGCTGGAAATATTCAGCAGGCCAGGCAGCATCCGTGGAGAGAAGGATAGGATTAGACTCAATTATGATGTCCTCTCTGATCTAATAGGTTGCTGGTGCTCACTATCTAGGCTCGTATATGAAAAATGGCTACTTGAGTGAGGTATCACAGCAGCTGGAGCTATGGACTATACCCCAACATAATTTAGCAACCACTGCATTAGCTTTATCTATCCACTTGAGCACTTCTTCAAAAAAGAAGTGTTTAACAAATTCATGCTGGCTGTCCTTGATTACCTATGCATTTTTAAATGCTCACTACTTTTATCTTGCATGATGGATTCTCAGAGTTTTCCCACAACTGAAGTTAGATTAATTGTTCTCTGATTATCCTGCTTATTTTTCTCTACCTATGGCAAAAGCCTCTGTTATCTCCCTTCTGACTTTTTTCAACAGCCTAGGGCGAATGCCTTTGGGCCCAGTGACTTATCCACTTTGAGTTCTGGCAACTTTTTCAGAATTAATTCATTTTCTACAGTTATCACGAACAATCATGTGTCAAATCTGATATAAAATATTAATTTAATGGCCCAGAATTATCGATCAGCAGCGAAGCTACACTTTGCACAAGGACCTCTCAATCCCTGTGTCGAAAGCTTCAGGTTTTCCGACCTTCAATTCAAATCAACAGAAGTTAATGGGGAATCCCTTGTGCGAACTGCTGTGATGTCAACAGGCTGTCTAAGCAGCCAGTCAAAACGCAGAATTCTCACAGACTGCGAACAACGAAAAGAGTAAGCTCTTAAAATTCTAACTTTTTAAAAATGTTAAGAGAGAGCAAAGCAAAGATTGGGGCTCTCACATGGGGAAAAGGCAAACCCTAAAATAAAGATGGACAAACTTAAAAAATATATATATTTTTGAAAGGTTTCTTAAAAATTGTAATTTTTATTAAAATGGCCAAATTTCACACTGCACAAAATTAAAATTAGTTTTCCAGGTCCTTATCATTTGTTTAGCAGTAATAGTGTTGTCAAAACCCCAGTTACACCCAAATCTTTTTGTTCTAACTTTTTGTGGGGAATTTAACAGTGTGATTACTGTGAAAGAGCTGAACTTTTCGTCCGTTTCCCTGATTTGGCTGATTACACAGATTGCCGGCTCGGTTGGGGGAGCGGGAGGCACAGTGCAGCCTGCATCGGAGCAGTGAATGATAGACTGCAACTTCAGGATTTCCGCATGCGCCAAATCCCGAATTTGCGGTCAGTTTCAAAGGCGGAATGAAGGCGAACGCTGCCGGTTTGCCGTCATCCTGACCGCAAATTGCGGCCTATATCTCTGCTACATCTTGATCTGCCACATTTAGATTCCTCCCTCCTCCATTCCTCAGTGGTCCTTTCTTCTCCTTAACTATTCTTATACTTTATGGCCCGTAATTTCCGATCGCAGGCCTCCCGCGGGCGGAAGCCTGCGATCTGGAAAAATCTGCGTCCTTTCCTGAGGGCTCCCAGGACGCGCACAATTCCGCTCCTGGGCCTCTTCAAACTTGAAATGCGCAGGGCCCATGTATCCCAGAGGCGCAGGTAGTTCGCAGCGTCCCTGGGATCACGTGGGCCATGGGGAGCCAATCACAGAAGAGAATCTCCCTTCATACATTTGACAGGAAGACCTGTCAAATATATGAATGGCGATCAATGAAGAAACATAGGAACTAGACATTCCTACATTACTATCAAGAGACTGAGGTCGACTCAGGCGATCAACAAACGATGTTTAATGTAAAACAAACTGAGTTTAACAAACAAATGCACGAGAACTACGAATACAGGTCTAGTCAGTTCAGAGGCTCCACCAGGACTGCTTGGGCGGTCCCGTGGCTGGCGTCATGACGTTTTTCCCGCCGATGGGGGATCGCGTGATGAACGGCGTGATGTCATCGCGTTTGCCCGCGCTCTTAAAGGGACCGCGCTCTGTACATGCAAACAGTATATACAAAGATACAGACTCAGGCTGTAGTTAATATATTGTTAAAGGGAATTATATACATTCGATCGGTGTCCCTTAGTGGCTCCGCCACATGCGCCCCCCCAGAATTGTCTTTAACAGAAAAGGTGAAACAGCGAGGAGGTCTGACAAGCCTGTCAGAGCGACTTCTGTACAGTTGGAGTGGAAGCTGCTGGATGGCGGGCGGGCTGGCGGGCGGTGGCGCTTGATCTGGCATGGCGACTGTGGGCGGTCAACCACGTTTTGGTGGCTGTGCGGTCTCGACCGGGTGGTCAAGGTCCAAGTGTGCCGGCTTCAACCGGTCAACCGAAATGTGGTCCGGTTTACCTCCGATATCCACCGAGAAAGTTTTGTCTCCCGGCTCTAGCACGCGGAAAGGACCAGTGTAAGGGGCCTTGAGCGGATCCCGATGAGCGTCGTGGCAGATGAACACCTATTCGGCATTCTTCAGCTCTGTTGGGACGTGGGAGCTCTGAAAGCCGTGATGCGGCGTTGGTACTGGTGCAAAACACCTGGCTGCCTCCTGGTGGCTGATGAGTTGATTGGATGCGGACCATGGCTCTGTTGGAGTCGGAAGGTAATCACCTGGTACGCGTAGCGGCTGGCCATAGACGAGCTCTGCCGAGGACGAGGTACAGAAATTCGAAAAGGCCGAATGGGGTGATAACTGCAGTTTTCGGGATGTCTTGCGGGTGCATGGGGACCTGGTGGTAGCCACGAACAAGGTCGACTTTGGGAAAAAATGGTATTTCCTGCCAAATGGGCAGAGAAATCATGGATATGAGGGATCGGGTACCGATCAGGAGTAGTGGCGTCGGTAGTCGCCGCATGGCCGCCATCCGCCGCCAGGTTTCGGGACAATGTGTAGAGGCGTAGACCAGGGACTCTTTTTTTTACTGGCGAATAATCCCTAGCCGTTCCATCGTGGCGTACGCCGCTTTCGCAGCCGCGAGCTTGCCAGGTTCGAGGCGCCGGGCCCGTGCGTAGACCGGGGAGCCAGTAGTGGTGATGTTATGTTCGACACCATGTTTCGTGGCCGTGGAGGAGAAGGTGGGTCTGGTCAGGTCTGGGAAATCTCCTAGCAGGCAAGCGAACTCATCCGGAGGCGGGAACGCACAGGAGATGGTGTGCGACATGGCGTTACTTCGGTGGCAAGGGATGGAGTGGAACGTGGCCGCATTGATTAAACGTCGGTGCCTTACATCAACCAGGAGGCTGTTGGCGCACAAGAAATCCGCACCGAGGATGGCTTGCGAGACCTTGGCTGTGATGAATTCCCAGCAAAGCCGCTGGCCGCCGAAGGTCCGAATAGCCCCGCCATTAGCCGCCTCGAGGGAGAGGCCGTGCCTCCCAGCCTGTATATCAAGATTTGACGCGGGTAGGATGCTACACTGCGCCCCGGTGTCGCATAGGAAACGTCGACCAGAGAGGGAGTCGGTGATAAACAGAAGCTTTCCAGCATTTCCGATTGCCATCGCAGCCGCGGGGCACCCGTTAGAGCTGGTCCTCTTTTGCCAGAGTTGATTTTTTTTGGGGGGCGAGAAGCTGCAGGGAGGGCGGCAACATCTTGCTTTTGCGCCAAAACAGGCGTGGTAGAAGCACAACCCCGCAGGTTGAGGAGCTGGGGTGGCGTCTGTGGGGGATGGGCGCCTCGTGGCAGCGCAGTACTGCTGCGTCACCGCAAAGATCTTGTCCGCTCCGGCAGCAAGCGTTGCGCAGTCTGTGACTTCGGACCGGGCCAGGGCAGCTTGTACTTGCTCCGGTAACTGACTGAGGAAGAGCTCCCTAAAGAGGAAGCATTCCGGTTCGGAGCCAAGGAGCGTGAGCATTTGGCTCATGAGCTCAGACGGCTTGGAGTACCCGAGGCCGGGCATAGCGAGCAGTCGGCGGGCACGCTCCGACTTCGTGAGCCCGAAGACCTGTAACAACCGCGCCTTGATTGTTTCATACTTGCGGTCGTCCGGGGGGTTCTCAAGCAGGCTGACGATCCGCGAGGCGGTGGCGCTGTCGAGTGCGGAGACCACGTACAAGTAACGGGTCTGATCCGCAACGATGTTCCGTAGTGCAAACTGGGCTTCGACTGGGACGAACCACGAGGTCGCTTGTTGCTCCCAGAATTGCAGTAGCTTCAATGCAATGGCGTTTGTTTCCATGCTTCGTTCCTTCTGCGAAAACCGTTCGCAAAAGTTGGGGTCACCAATATAGGAATGTCTAGTTCCTATCAAGAGACTGAGGTCGACTCAGGTGATCAACAAACTATGTTTAATGTAAAACAAACTGAGTTTAACAAACAAATGCACGAGAACTACGAATACAGGTCTAGTCAGTTTGGAGGCTCCACGAGGACTGCTTGGGCGGTCCTGTGGCTGGCGTCATGACGTCATCACGTTTTTCCCGCCGATGGGGGATCACGTGATGAACGGCGTGACGTCATCGCGTTTGCCCGCGCTCTTAAAGGGACCGCGCTCTGTACATGCAAACAGTATATGCAAAGATACAGACTCAGGCTGTAGTTAACATATTGTTAAAGGGAATTACAGGTAGACTATCCTTTATCCGAAAACCTCGGGACCAGCCGAGTTTCGGATAAAGGAGAATTTCGGAAGGTGGGTCGGCGGGGGGGGGGTCGGGGGGGTCGGCGGGGGGTCGTGCGCACGACTTACGCTGACGCTCAGCGTAAGTCAGTCGGGGTCGGCGGGGGTCGGCGGTTGTCGGGGCTGGCGGGGTCGGCGGTTGTCGGGGCCGGCGGGGTCCGCGGGGGGGTCGGCAGCTGGCGGGGTCGGCGGTTGTCGGGGCTGGCGGGGTTGTCGGGGCCGGCGGGGTCCGCGGGGGGGTCGGCGGTTGTCGGGGGCGGGGGGGTCGGCGGGGGGTCGTGCGCACGACTTACCCTTTATCCAAACTTCCGAAACCGGAACCCTCTAAAAACCGAAGGTTTTTTCGTTCGTACGCACGACTTACGCTGAACGAAAAAACCTTCGGTTTTTAGAGGGTTTCGGTTTTCGGAAGTCCGGATAAAGGGTAGTCTACCTGTATATACATTCGATCGGAGTCCCTTAGTGGCTCCGCCACAGTAAAACTTTAAATACATTTTTTTTAATCACTTTTTTAAATGACTTGAAATTACAATAAATTAAGTATTTTAAACAAAAATTAAATTTTTTGAAAAAGATAATTAAAGTTTTTTACGGGGCTAAAAATAGCTTACATTTTTTAGAAGTATTTTTAAAGGATACATCAGTGAAAACATTTTTTTAAAAGCTTTTTTCAACTCTTATCCTGCTTTTACCAGGCGTAAGAATTGTAAGGGTTTTCTGCAGGCGGAGGGTCTCCAAAAAGCAGAACTATCCACCCGCAGAGGCCCTTCTTCCGGGCAGCCGGAGGATCTGACAGATCGGAAATGCTGGTTTTCAGTGCATGCCTGAAACCGGCATTTCTGATGTCCATACGGGTGGATACACAGCGCGTACCCACCCGTAGGGATCGGAATATCTGGGCCTATATATCCTTGTGAATGCCCTGACACTTGCCTTTTATATTTTGTGCTAGCCTTTTTTCTGATTCAATTTTAGCCCTTCTGATCTCCCATTACACCTTCCCACAATACTTTCTATATTCCTCTTGATTTTCTTTAGTTTTGTTATTTATAAATGTAAAGATAACGAGAGAGACTAGGACAAACTTCTTTATGCAGGAGGTTGTTAGAGCATGTAATAGTTGAAGTAAAGACTATTGTATCTTTCAAGGGTAAAACAGATAAACAGATGAAGCAGAGGAGGATACAGGCAATGGGGAGAGAGTAGGGAAATAGGATTAGCTTGGATTGCTGTAGCAGAAAGGTGACACCGATACAGTCGGCTGAATGGCCACCTTCTGTGCTGTAAAGTTTTTTGATTCTGTAGAGTTGGAAACCTATGTGCATAAACTTGGTAGTCCTCATACTTAAGCAAATAGTTACAAACTGTTTCTCTGATGAGCTGTTAACATGTCAATTATGTGCTTTGATATATTTTAAATAAATTATTTTTGTTTCAGATTTTGCTGAGTTTGTTTTCCTTGGACTTTTTCTGTCTGAGATGTCCTTGAAGATGTTTGGTTTGGGGCCAAGAAATTACTTCCATTCCTCATTCAACTGTTTTGATTTTGGGGTAAGATTGAGGTTGTGTGATTGCATGCAGTGGAAATATTAATGTCCAGAGCTCAATAACTAAACATGTGTTGTATATTATTTTTGCAGGTGATCGTTGGTAGTATTTTTGAGGTAATTTGGGCTGCTGTCAAACCGGGTACCTCGTTTGGTATAAGTGTTCTCAGAGCACTTCGCTTACTCAGAATCTTCAAAGTAACCAAGTAAGGAGAATATTAATTATTGTGAACTTTTTTCAATTTCTTTAAAAAAAATTATATTGAATTAGAAGAAAACATTGTTTGCACTGTGACAGGTTTTATGGTTAAACCTGCATCACTTTAAACTGCCTATAAGGCACAACCCAATTCAAATTAGTTCCATCCTGCCCCAGTTCCAGTTCTTTATCCTGCCATTTTACCGTATGAATTTAGAACTGTTCATTTTTTTCTCCCTTGAAAAATTTCATTGGTTTTTCATTCATTGAATCAGTTTGTATTTTGTTCCAATGGACAACTGTGAGTGAGAAGGTGACAAGACATCTCATTGTTGTTACTGGACAATCCTGATGTTTGTGTGCTTACCATTTTGGTGCTTCCCATTTTGTTGAAATAGGACAATGGCCTCATTGTCACATTACTGTTATGTTCATTAATAAATAGACATTCTTATTATGAACACAGCTAGCTTTTGCTAGACACTTTTATTGAGCACATGTGGACTAGGTACTGTATCTGTAGCTTCCATCTTGACTCTTGCCTTGTGGGTAGCGTAGTGCCTCATGGGTAATGTAGTCTTAATATCATACAGCTGGGTAGTGTAGTCTTATACATACAGCTATATACAGCTCTACGGCTCCACCTAGTGTCCACTATAGAATGACATGTTATTGATCATTACATCCCCCTTTCTTTGAGGTTTAACAAAATCAATATCAATCAACTTTCAAGAAAACAATAAAGATAATATCAGTAACACTTTTGTTAGTGCTCTATAAACATAAACATTTTCAAAACAGTCAACACATTTTCAAAGCTTTACATTGTACTCAAAGATTAAGTCTATCAGGCTCTTTTACTTCACGTGTGGATCTTCTCAACACGGGTAAGTCTGATGTGTCTTCATGAGATTGTTCTGGCGGTGAATAACAAGATGCAGTTGCGGCATTGTCATCGATCTGCTCTTGTATAGATCGAGGTCTCCTTGCGATCTTTGCTTGGAGAGGTTTTCAGTGTTTCCTTCACTCTTCATGCCATAACTCTCAATGTAGTCAATGCACTCTCGAAAAACTGCTGGCAGCTGGATCCCATCATACAGCATAGTCCTCTCAGCAGCCTCGGCTAATGGAACACCAAAGATTGGCCTGAGGGAAGAAGGAGTATCCACCGGAACTGCTTCCTGCTCTGGTGCAGGCTTCTTCTTTTTCTTTTTCTCTTTCCACTGCTTAACAACATCTGCTGCGGTTATATCTTTGGACTTTTTCTCCTTGTGTTTTTCCTCTTTGTGCTTTTCTTCCTTTGGCTTCTCTTTGACCTTAAAGTCTTTTTCTTTCTTCTTGGAGAAACTAGGCTTTTTGAAGACATGGATACCCTTTGGCCTTTTCATCCTTGATGGGCTCTCTGCTTCATCACCTGAGTCATCTGGTCTGCTTATGGCACAGTTTATACGGTAGACTCTCTTGACCAGTTCTAAGTCTTCACAAGCTTTGTCACCTAGTATCGAATCAAGTCTTTCAGCCACAACAGATAACATGAGATGATGCACTTTGTCTTTGACTGTCACTTTAAGTCTGCATACACCTAAGCTATCTATTTTCTGTCCATTATAGCTCTTCAGTAGTGCTGACTTTTTCTGTATTTTGGGCTTTTCTTTCATATTGTTAATGTCACTCATACTGATTAAGTTTGCTTTTGCCCCAGTGTCCAGTTTCAATGTAACTAATGCTCCATTTATCTGCAGTGGGATCATCCATTTGTCCACTTTTACTGCATTGACTTTATGTTCAGCATTGTCCATTTCTGAGGGCTGCACATTTTCTGTATCTTTTTTGATATTGTCACATGACACCATTCCTACAAAAAATGTCTCACTTAAATCAGTGTCCTCAATCACATTAACTTGTTGCCCTTTTGTTGTTTTTACTTTTGAAAAGCATTGTTTGGCAAAGTGATTCTTTCCATTACACTTTGTGCACATTTTTCCAAATGCTGGGCATTGTCTTAACTGGTGTTTGTAACCACAGTGTTTACAATTAAAAATTTCATCCTCCGATTGCTTTTCATTTCTGTTCTGCCCACGTTTCTTCCCCTTGTAGGACACAGCACCGACAGCAGCATTATCACTCATTACAATCGCATCATTGTTGATTTCACTGAAAGTCTTCGCGTGCTTTCGAGCTAGCTCGCTGGCTTGGCATATTTTCACCGCATTTTCCAAATTTAGTTTGGTTTCTCTCAACAGACGTTCCCTGATATTTTTATCATGAATACCAAACACAATCTGGTCACGAATCATGGATGATTTCAGCTCAGAGAAATTACATGTCTGTGCTTTCAGTTTCAGATCAGTTATAAAGCTATCAAAAGTCTCATTTTGTTGCTGTGTCCGAGAACGGAAGATGTATCTTTCATACGTCTCATTCTTTTTGGGAGAGCAATGTGCATCAAATTTTTTTAGCACATCTTCTAATTTTTCTCTATTCTCCCCTGGATTAAATACAAATGTATTAAATACCTCTATCGCCTGTGTGCCTGCAACCGTAAGCAGCAACGCCATCTTCCTTGCGTCTGGCTTCGTACCGAATCCGATGGCTGCAATGCAGAGTTCGAATTGTTGTTTAAAAGTCTGCCAATTGTAGTCGATTTTTTCTGTGAGATTCAAACGCTCTGGTGGCTTCAAATTCTCCATGTCGCTTTTCACAATTTTCAGCAGATCTTCACCACCCTGGTACCATGTTATGTTCATTAATAAATAGACATTCTTATTATGAACACAGCTAGCTTTTGCTAGACACTTTTATTGAGCACATGTGGACTAGGTACTGTATCTGTAGAGGCTTCCATCTTGACTCTTGTCTTGTGGGTAGTGTAGTGCCTCATGGGTAATGTAGTCTTAATATCATACAGCTGGGTAGTGTAGTCTTATACATACAGCTATATACAGCTCTACGGCTCCACCTAGTGTCCACTATAGAATGACATGTTATTGATCATTACAATTACTAGAAATAGCCAGTTATATAAAGATACTTATGTCTAAGCATGAAATACACATGATGGACTCTGAACAGGGAAGAACCATAAGAATTGCCCTAACTATGTGAAGCTGGAATAAAAACCTGAATTCCAGAATGAGAAAAGGCCATTAGGCCCATCAAGTTTGCTAGATCCAGAGTCAAAGTGTGATTATTCTATCATGCATTTCCCCTAGCACCATTGCCAACAACATCACTTATTTTAAGAAACACTTCTATTCCCAATTTCCGATGGAGAACAAAAATTCAACAGTAGTTTTAATATCTCGCTAACCCTCAGCTGAGCTTCTTAACAAGTATTGGTCCAATTCCCTTTTAAAGGTATTAATTGACCTTGAACCAGATATCATCTCTGGGACTCAGTTCCACATGTCCACTGTCCTGTGCGATTCAGAAGTATTCTGCTAAGTATTATGTTGGTATTGATAATGAATTGCTACTTATGGAAATCACACAAGTAACCCTGGGATGAGAGGGCTGTCCTATCATGAGAGATTGTGCAGAATGGGCCTATACTCTCTGGAATTTAGAAGAATGAGAGGTGATCTCATTGAAACATACAAGATTCTGAAGGGGATTGACAGGGTAGATGCTGAGAGGTTGTTTCCACTGGCTGGAGTGTCTAGAACTAGGATAAGGGGAAGGCCATTTAAGACTGAGATGAGGAGGAATTTCTTCACTCAGAGGGTTGTGAATCTTTGGAATTCTCTGCCCCAGAGGGCTTTGCATGCTGAGTCTTTGAGTATATTCAAGGCTGGGATCGATAGATTTTTGGATTCTTGGGGCATCAAGAGATATGGAGATCGGGCGGGAAAGTAGAGTTGAGGTCGATGATCAGCCATGATCTTATTGAATGGCACAGCAGGCTCGAGAGGCTGTATGGCCTACTCCTGCTCTTATTTCTTATGTTCTTAGCCCACATTTTAACTGTTGCTACTAAGTAAAATGTCTTTTACTATAATGTGATGTTTGTAGTCAGCCATTTTTCAAAGCAGGTAACAGGACACCCTCTTACTAAGCTCCTAAAACAACTGCAGTGTCTTGCAGCACTTTGAATCATTGAATCTTACAGCATTGATGGAAGCCATTCGGCCCATTGTGCCTGTGTCAGCTCTTTGAATGCGCTATCTAATTAGTCCCACAGCCCCGCAAACTTTCCCTTGTGTAATCCCTGTCCATTCAACCTTACAACACATTGAAACACAGCAGCTTTTGGTAATCACTAGTTTGTTTTATTATTCAAGGACTTCTATGACTATGCGAGATGTGAGCTTTTCTGCTTGCTTATTTACAATTAGAACTTAAGCCTCAAGTGTTTCATTGTCTCGCAGCATTCATTTGAGTTTCCAACTCTTCCCAATTGTGAAGCCATTTTATCCATTTTATGCTTTGACTGTCTTTTTAAGCTCATTGAACTTTCATGTCAAGAAAAGTCCACCTTGCTAGTGTGAAACCTCCATTAATAGAAGTTTCTCAATGTACAATTTTCACAAACTTATTAACTACAATCATCTATACACTTACACATCAATATGCATTATCTCAACCAGTTCGAAGTATGTCACACGTGTCAATAAATGCTAAACATACTAATATGATCAATATTCATCCAGTAACTCATTCAAATCTTATTAAAATGATTTTAATTTTCTTCAAAGTGTAAAGTCTTACAAAGAATGTGATTTTAAGATTGAAGTCACAGAAAAGGATGGACTAGCTTTATTTAAGAATTGCTCATTATTAGATAAGATGCTGTTGTGGCTGTTTTCGTAAAATGATGATTGATCTGTGTTTTTAAAGGTATTGGAACTCGTTGCGCAATCTGGTGGTATCTCTGTTGAACTCCATGAAATCTATCATCAGTCTGCTTTTCCTGCTTTTCCTGTTCATTGTAGTCTTCGCCTTACTTGGAATGCAACTCTTTGGGGGACAGTAAGTCGCACTCTAGTACAATACGAATTTTAAACTATAATTTTTTTTTATTATTGAGAAACCTAAATGAAAGGCAAAGGCCTGTAGTGCAAGATGCCAGCAAGATTGGAAAGGAAAGGAGAGGAGATTAAATCAATCAAGAAATAGTGGGGAGAGAATACCACGCTTGGGATTTCAAAGCCTGTACATTGTCGGAGGTTGGGGAGATTGACAGAGGCTAAAAGTGTTGCATAATTTTGAGGTCGTGAAAAAGGATAGGGTCGATTTTATTTCCCGATGGGAACGTGACCTAGCAGGTTGGCCGGAAGCAGCTGCCTGGCCGTCACAATCGCGCGGCTTAGAGGCCACCACCAGGAACCCATGGGAACAATCCCTGGCACAAAGTAAGTGGCTGTGAGGACTTGTGGAGCAGAATCACGTTCCGGAGGCATGGAAGCAGGGGTCAGAGGAGGCGTAAGAATTCCTTGTGGGGCCCATTGGAGCACTACTGCTCCTCCTGGCCCACAAGGAACCGTACAAATTTATTTTTAAACTTATCTTATTGGGCCTCTTCTGACCCTGGCTCCTGTTGCCAGCAAGTTTGGCCTGGCTAGTGATGTCACTACTGCTCCCCACTCGGTCCTCAGACTAAAATAGCAGTTGGGCCCCCCTCCATTTTAACTGCTCCCGCCCAGTTTCCAATGAGGAGGGAAAGGGTTAAAATTCCCTCCAATGCGACAATATGGGACACTGCAATAAGTCTTGATTTCAAAGCAGTGACCTTATATGGAGGAGGAGGAAGAGTTATGTGAGTTGGCATATTTCAAGTTTAGGAGGAATAGGAAAGAAAAGTGTCGAGAAGCTATGATGGAAGTCTCAAAGTAGAGAGAGAAAGATGAGAGATACGCTTTAGTTGAAAGGATTAAAAATGCTGCCACACAACCACATCTTGGACATGCCGTATAATCGCAGTATTAACACAGTTATAAAACAGTTACAATACTTTGAGAAGGTTGAATGGAATAGTGGCTTCAGACGGTAGCTTCCTTTCACTTGAGTTCAAATCCAGCTCAGGTTGCACGTGTGCATGTTCTGAAAATCCACAGTAAATGGTTGAACAGCACGGAGGGAATCTCAGTCCATTGGCGCACTCCCAGTTTATCTGCATGGTCTGCTCATCACAGCCGCTTCCATCATCAAGAACATTCAGATGCACCTTTAAAAGTTTGGTCTGAGAATCATGCTTCAATCAGTGTTTTTCAGCACAATTACATTTTGTATTGCAATACTGCTATTGGGACTTGTATTGCTGTCTGCAGTCGTAACGTAAACCTCTACCAGTGTTAAACAGTGGAAGCAGCAGCTAACTTGCATGTGGTTTTGTTTGTCTCTAGATTTAATTTTGAAGATGGAACCCCTCCGACAAATTTTGATACATTTCCTGCTGCAATTCTCACTGTGTTCCAGGTAAAAAAAAAAAACATGCGTTTTATTGAGTGAATTAAGTTCTTTTTAGAATAGCAAAATACTGCAGACGCTGGAATCCAAAACAAAAACAGAAAATGCTGGAAACACTCAGCGGGCCAGGCAGCATCTCTCTCGAGAGAGAAACAGAGTTAATGTTTCAGGCCTGTGACCCTTCATCAGAACTCGATGTTGAGCTTCGTTGGAACAGTGTTCTCGGTCTCTTACACTGTTTCAACAAAGCTCAACGTAAGCTTGAGGAACAGCACATCTTTCGATTACGTGCTTTATAGCCCTTTGGACTCAACATCCAGTTCAACAATTTCAGACCATAACCTCTGCCCTTATTTTTTTCAGGCGGCAGCTGTTGATGATTCTGCCATCCCCATTTGCAACATTTAACCATTCCTGCCTTGCACCCTATCACAGACCGTTCCTTTTTTTCTTTCCTTCCCCCCCCCCCCCTTTCCCTGCCCCTGCACCTGGTTAAAATCTGTTACATCTCTAACTTTTTCCAGTTCTGACGAAGGGTCACAGACCTGAAACATTAACTCTGTTTCTCGCTCCACGGATGCTGCCTGACCTGCTGAGTGTTTCCAGCATTTTCTGTTTGTTATTTTTAGGTTATTCTGTTTTTAAGTCGTGCATTGGCTGTTGCATACAATAAGATTGCAGTGAACATTAACAGTAGACACCACTTGTGACTTGACTCACTTTCTGGGTCTTACATGCTCACCAATGCACTCCGATAATGAAAGTAAACATGAGCAATAGCCTAGATATACAGCATTCATAGCATCAAGCGTAGAGCTACTAATTAGACTCGATCATGGAGCTCCCTGATGGCTTTGTGCTGAGGGAGAGGGGAGGGACACTACGAATAGCCACTGCGCTCCCGGGTTAGGAACGGAAAACATCAGCCATAGTTCCTGCTCCTGATCGCTATCCAGGGATTTCTGCCAGAAAGCGACGATGTGAAATGAAGAAAGGATCAGGGCCAATTTTGAAGTTGAAAAGCCTGCCAATGTTCACATGCAAAGAATGTCTACTTGCGTGGGAAACCAGAGAGCTCGCAGAGCTTGCTGAACTATACCCTACCATAAGTCGCTTCCTGAAGGAGTGGTGAGAAGAAAATAATAGAAAAAGTACATTGCGAGAGGAAGAGGATTGCAGCCAGGGTCTGATAAAAGCGCACACTTGCTGCTTCTCATGCAAAAACAAAATCCTGTACATAGACAAACATACGTTACGAGAGAGTTGAGATCATTTTTTGTGGTATTTAAACACCTGTATGCAATGGTTTAATACAAAGTGCCAAGTCATGGTCAGCTCTTATATCATGTACAGTACATTAGTGAGGCAATACAATATTATAATTATTATTGATGATTTTAACAAGGATCTCAGATCTGTATCTTCAGTGAGATCGTCATATTTTTGAGCCTTTACATTAGATATTTTCTCGGGTTCAGTGTCACCGGCCACTCCTGTAAATGGATCTGGCATCCCCAACAATCCAAGTACGTACATCTTTTTTTCTGCCCAATATCTAGACAAACAATCACAAGACCCAAGGACCACAACAGAGAAACTGTACTCTGTGCACCAGCAATTGGAATATGCTACATCATTCACTTCCCTTCGAAAAGCAGACTGAGATTCAGGCTCTGAACCAACATCTGCATTTACATTGAACGGATTAGTAAAGAGTAAAAATTACAACGGAGTGAAATATACATTTCTCTACTCTCCTCGAAACATAAAATAATAATGGCTCCGCTTGCTTTCAGTCGACACATAGGGAAATTGGTCATGTGGGGTGGTGCAGAGCAGCAAATCAGCACCCTGTTTTACACCCCGCTGGATTTTCTTTTCCATTGAAGTCAATGGAAACAGCCCCAAAACCGTTTTCATCTTTTATTTTAGTTCGCCCATGAGGAGCATTCCTCTACGCAGCCTCCCCCCTCCACCCCCGGATCACCTCCCCACCCCCTGCAGGGCTGGACAGTCGGCTGGCTCGGTTTAGGAGCCGACCGATTTCCTGCTCTCCGAACCGGCGAGTTGCATGGGAGCATTGGCTTGACACACAGCTCACTGGATCCATGCAAATGAGGCCCGGGTTTCAAAATGGCTTTGGCCTCACAGCAACAGCAATGGGTGGGCGACGGGCACACGCCACTCGCTGACGGCCCGTGTCGCGCCATTAAAATTGGCCCCGTTCCCTCCTTAAAGGTCTTAGACACAACTGTGAATGAAATCCGCGATCCCAGGCTGGGCCCTAATTCTTTGCTCTGTATCGAGCTAAGACGGGAGCATCTTTGAATTTATAATGAAAGAAAAGGCGGTATATGTCTACATGTCTTCTAATTAAATTAGATCAATAGTGATACGTCAATACTGAATGGATATCCATTCCTTGACGATGTCTGTGATTGAATATAAAAGTTCAGGCCATTCAGACAGTTCGCGCCCAGCTTATCCCCTTGCAGCCACCTGACTGGTCCCTCAGTTGATAGCTGAGGGATACGCTGCGTGACCTTGGGTTTGAATCTTTACATGCTGTTTTTAGCAATACGAAATACAAGTTAAAAGTTCAACATATAAAAAGCACATTTTTTGTCATGGAGACTTTGATGGATAGAAGATGTAGGTTACTTTTCCACACTTAATCTTGATTTAAAACATTTTAAGTTTGTAGCTAATTGAAAATCTTCACAATCATTGAAGCTTCCCATCAGTAATGTAGATGATAAGTGCTAATGAAGCAATTGAATCTATTCTTCCGTTATTAATTGCACAGGTCTTGACAGGAGAAGACTGGAATGCAGTTATGTATTTTGGAATCGAATCACAAGGAGGAGTAAAAAAAGGAATGTTTTCATCTGTTTATTTTATTATCTTGACACTGTTTGGTAATTGTATCCTTTGAAACTTGGTCAACACCTCTTGTTGAAATTTGGCGGGTCATAATTTCATCTTTTATACCTGTTGGCTAGTAATCATTGTGGAGTGTTGCTAATCCTCAATTGAGCTGAATGGCGTAAATCTGGAGAAAAACTGATAATCTATTAGTGTCCTGCAGTCAACAACTGTTCCTTCTGTCGGCTGAGCTGTGAAGCAACTTCAGCATCACAAATCCTGGATACGTTTGCCCCTCTCCTCACTTTCCCCTCTCCCACCAAGCAACCAGAGCACGTGTGCAAGTGAGTTAATGAATAGACAAGATTGGAGAGTGGAAAGTGTCGTGGACAGTGTTGATACTCTTTTAACTTTGACCTTAAAACATATCTATTTCCTTAGCTTTATCGTGAACAGACACCCTTCTCAATGTCTTCTTGGCCATTGCAGTTGACAACCTGGCAAATGCACAAGAACTGACAAAGGTTCGCACTTCAAGTCATTCTCTTCCTTGTAAATAAATGTTTTGAGGTGAAACACAAATGATTTCTCTTGGCCCTTATCATGTGTTTTGCTTATACTGGAACACAACAACAACAATATTGTATTTATATAGCGCCTTTAACGTAGTAAAATGTCTCAAGGCACTGCACAGGAGTATTGTAAGACAAAAGATTTGACACCGAGCCACATAAGGAGAACTTAGGGCAGGTGACCAAAAGCTTGGTCAAAGAGGTAGGTTTTAAGGAGCATCTTAAAAGAGGAAAGAGAGGTAGCGAGGCGGAGAGGTTTAGGCAGGGAATTCCAGAGATTAGGGCCGAGGCAACAGAAGGCACGGCCACCAATGGTTGAGCGATTATAATCAGGGATGCTCAAGAGGGCAGAATTAGAGGAGCACAGATATCTTGCGGGGGGGGCGGTTGTGGGGCTGGAGGAGGTTACAGAGATAGGAAGGGACGAGGCCATGGAGGGATTTGAAAACAAGGATGAGAGTTTTGAAATCGAGGTGCTGCTTAACTGGGAGCCAAACAAAACAGCATCTTGTTCTATTAAAGATCACTTTCCCTTTTATTAAGGAACAGAACATTTTAAATGTGAAAAATGCTTGTTGTCCTCAAAGACACAAAGTTGACAAACCAAACATTACAGAAACAACATAATTAATTGCACATCACACATAATGAGTTTATTCCTATTATATTCAGTTCAGAAGCTTGTCTGACACAATTGAATAGTACAATTATAGTCAATGGCCCAGAAATTAGGTTCGGGGGCTTGCCGCGTGTGCAAGCCCCCGATGTGCACTCACCCGGCGCGCCGACATCTGAAGCCTGGGCCTGCTTGGAATTCCTGTCACTGGCCCGGTTCAGATGTCGGCGCGATGTACTTGCCTGATCCAGCGGCATAGTTAGTGCGATATGCCGGCTGGGATCAGGTGAGCACTGTGCAGCCAATCAGGGGAGGGGAAACTTCATTCATGAGTTTGATAGTAAGAACTGTCAAACTCATGAAAAGTACGGGCGCCCAAAAGACTAGTTTAACTTTAAGTAAAATTTTAAAAAACATCCCAATAATTAAATAAACTATAAATAACTAAAAACTATTTTAAACAATTAATCACATTTTTGAAAAAAATAATTTTTTTAAAAATCGGTTCTAAAACTACACTTACCTTACTGTAAAGTCCTTAAAAACAATAAAGCTGTGGAAAAAATGTTATAATTTTATGTAATAGACCACTTACCTTAAAGAATGAAGTCTTTACGTCTCCTTTTTACATTCGTAAAAAGGAGAGGCCCTTACACACGCGCAAACCTGTGGGGGAAAAAAGGAATTTCAGCGCGCATGCGCAGACTCCTGCGCGCACGCGTTCGTCCTCTGAACCCCTTGGTTCAGAGGACAGGAAATGCCGGTTTCCCGCGCATGCGCTGTGCATGCTGAAATCCGGCACTTCCAACGGGCCCACGCGTGAGTACCCCGTCCGTACTCACGCGTTGGGACCGGAATTACTGGCACATTAAATGTGAGTTGTTTCCATTTCCAACTAAAGTGCATCAAACTAATGTATCCACTGTAGAGGTAAAAAGATGGATGCAATGGCAATGAAACTTTTCACCTCCACAGTAATTACTTTGCATAATGTTGTCAGAGGGTAACTTGTCAGTCGACAGATGCCAGGGAGACAGAGGGAGAAATTGAAGAGCAAGAATCGCTCCTGCACACAATCTAGCAGCAGGCTTAAATGGGCCATCTGCCCTGAGCTGAGAAGACCACATTGTTCATATATCAAGCACGCTGTTCCCTGCCTGTTAAAAAAATGTTCCTCGCTTACAACACACAACTGTGCGATTTGCTCAAAAATTGCTGTAAGTCGCCTGTCCTCCTTCACCTGGGGAGAGGGGGCGAGCCAAAGAGAGGGAAAGAAAGGAAAATATAAAGTTCAGGAAATGGGAAGGGGAGAATATTTTTAACAAAAACAGAATTGTGCAATTAGAAACCAATAGCAATAAACATTTCTAAAGTTAATTCAAATGAATTAGAGTTCAGGGAAAGTGCAGAAATTTCAAAACTTGCGTCAACAAGAAGAGTTTCCAGCAATGTCGCATTTCTGAGGTGTTTGTGTGCCATTTCAATTAATTTGATCCAAAAACTAGCTTCTTCTACCAACTTTGAGTGCCTCCCCATAAATACTAGGAAGGTTGCCTGCAGGGCATCAGCCTCTTTTTGTATGAAATGTAGTAACAGTGAAACAAACCCCTTTCCAAAACAATCATCATTTCCGAAGAAAATCGGTACTGAAAAAGAGTCACTGTTGCCAGGTGGTAGATTACAGTGATTAGGTAATGAATTGCACGGTAGGCTGGCCCAGCCAGGTTCCTTCCAGCATTACGGTAAAGAAGAGTTTCATCCCGTTGGTTACTAGCCATTAACAGTGATGTTCAGGGAAACCTGTGTTTAATGCAAGTTTTGGGGAGGTTTAACATTGTTTAAGCTACTTGTATTATATATTCCATTAATACTTGTATTCACATTCACAGGTCCAATCTAACAGTTAGCTCTATATCTATATCGTACCTTGCTTATATTGGCTACATTATAGGAGCTGTTACTTGGAAGCCACTGTAGCATTTTGGTTGGAAAAAAAGTAACAAGCTTGAATATTCCAAATGACCTGGGGTGTCCCCTCTCCATACTGCCCATAGCTAGTAAATGGGGAGTGCTTCTGGTGATGACTCTCCTTCCTGTGGGCAAGCCATTGGCAACATAGAGAGCAAGAACCCTTGGCCCTTTTACTGGAGCCAGTGGGGGAACAGGGTACATTCCCATACATGGCATGATGTGTTGGCACCCTGGAGACAGCACTATTATACTTTCATAGAATCATACAGCACAGAAGGAGGCCCATCGTGTCTGTGCCGCTCTTTGAAAGAGCTATCCAATTAGTCGCACTGCACTGCTCTTTCCCCATAGCCCTGCAATTTTTTCCTTTTTAAGTTTATATCCAATTCCCATTTGAAAGTTTCCATTGAATCTGCCTCCACCACATTTTCAGGCAGCGCATTCCAGATAGCAATTAGTTGCATAAAAAAAAAGTCTCCTCACCTCCCCTCTGGTTCTTTTGCCTATCTTAAATCTGTGTCCTCTGGTGACCGACCCTCCTGCTAGAGGAAACGATTTCTCCCTATCTACTCTATCAAAACCTCTCATAGTTGGCTTAGTAAATTTTTCTAATGTAATAACATTTAGCCTTAGCAATGTTAAGGGGAAAAGAAACATTTCAGTGTTAATGTTTTGAAAGCTTGGCACATATTTCATTCTTGAAAGGATTTCAGCAACATTATAATGTCAGTTGAAATAAAATGTGCAGGCATTGAGTGGAACAATATGTATCTCAGAACCACATTCTACCATTTCCCTCTTCAGGACGAAGAAGAGATGGAAGAAGCTAACATCCAAAAAAATACCATCCAAAAGGCAATGGAGGTGGCAGATGTCAGCCCACTATCTGCAACTACTCTGTCCATAGCAGCGTAAGTTCAGAGATCATGCAGCAGCATTGTGCGTGCAAATTTATTTCTGTATATCATTGCACTTCACATGCTCTTTGCATGACATCAAAGCTGTTGGTATTTCAGTCTATTTTGTTTTATGAATGCTCTTTTATTTGTCATTATTTAAGTTCAGATATTTTAATTTTGTCATTGACATCCAAGACTTGGACCATGGAATCTGCATCTAACATAATGCCAGTGAGTTATCTGTAACGTCCACCGGACTAGCCTCAGCACGTGACAGTGGGGGCACTAAAATAGGTATCAGCGTCCCTGGGCTAAAAAGAGAAAATATAGACAGCCACCTTATCGCTATTTGATAATCCCTGCTGGAAGAGTGTACATTGGGTGAAGGCAAGATCATGTTGAAAAGTGTTGTCTTCCCATGGTTCATTAGCCTCCCTGCTCATTCCTGAAGATTGTTCACTTGGGAGAGCTACCAGAAGGTTGTTGGTGACTGTGGAACCATATTGGGGTGAGTATCGCTCCCCTGTTGTCCTCCAAAAGGATTCAAAGGGAGTTCCTGAACAAGAAGGACATCTCAAGTCCTAGAGGGTAGATTATGGGGTGGATTGACGAGAGCGATTCATGAGTAGCTGCTGTCACCTGGGACTTGTTGGATTGCCTTCAGGGGTCAGAGAGGACATTTCAGAGCTTTTCCTAAATTGGCCTCAGGTTTTGTTTTCGCCCTCCCAGGAGATGATGTGACCAGGAGGAAGGCGAGCTGATGGTGTGCGTGGTTACACCATGTCTGGATGGGGCAGATATGATGGACCAAATGGTCTTTCCTCATCCTAGTCATATGTTTGTCTGTACTTCAGCTAAGTCACTAGCTTCGGGAGAGTAGAAACTAGGGGTGGTGGGGGGCTGAAAGTGGGGAACAAAGAAAAAGTCGTATTCCATCGCTTAATGTCTGATTTTTCTATTTATCCCATGTTTTTTTTAAAATTTGCAATAATATTAAAAAGCTATGCCTTGGTTACTGACAGAGACAGTGTTATTCAGTCTATTGTGCCTACAATACAGTTGGAACTAAAGGTATCGATTATTGCTTCGCATATATAGGATTCATTTATATGGATTAAAACATATTTTCTGTTCTCTTGTTTTAATTTGAATGAAAAACCATTTCATTTTGGTTGTGTTTTCTTTCTGTTCAGCTTTTCGTTGCTTTAATTTGAGTTGTACGGAGGTGAGTTGATATAATCAGCCCCAGAACCCATCCCCGCTCTTTCCTCAAGCAACCAAGTATTGGTCCAGTACTCTGTGTTCTCCTCAATTGGTTTATTTTGATCAGAGGCTAAATGCAGCAGTGAAAGCAAGAAGTGGAGATTTGCAGGGCAGAGAAGCCACTTTTAGCAAATGATGCAACCCGATAATTGCCGTGCTTTTTTAACTACTTTCTGATGAGGTTTAGCAAAATATGATGTAGCATTGATCTGGTCTATCTAGTTCACGGTTCCGAGGAATAATGGCCCTTATTCTTTCCAGAACACTGGTTAGCATTAGCTTCACTTCTGCTGGTGCCGAAAAATTTGCTCCACTATGACAAGCACACTGGCAACAACATTGGGGGCAATCTGCGTGCAATCCTGCCTTATGTAGCCTATATTTCTATTCAATCACTGCAGATTATTAAAAAATGGTTAATGTATTTCTGAAAAATCATTTACCAACGCCAATTTAATTGGGAAACCAGGGAAAACTGGGGCCTTCTGACATTAAGTGCCAGATCAGTTTAATGACCTGTTGCTCATAGCAATTCAAGTTTTTTTGCTCAGTAAAATGGCAGAATTTAGAAAATGAATGTTCACGGACCTCCTAAGTTGTTTATGTGGATTAAAAATGTCTGAATATCGAGCTTTGCAGACTTCTTCAACAGGGACTTTTCAAATGTTAATCTTGACCCCCCCCAAAAAGTACAATTCTGTACTTTTCTTAATGCTTTCTTTTGGTGAGTGTTATTGAGTGTTTCCACTTTTTGCCTTTGCTGTGTGTCTAATGATAAAGCAGCTTGATTCAGCCACTTTCTTCTGTCCCGTGTTTCAAATGTGGTAAGTAGTTATCGTGTAAATAAGTGGACGCACTCCCTTTTTTCCCTCTGATTGTGTGATATTGCCTAACCCCGCTAGGCCTTGCGACTATATTTTTGATTTGATTTGTCATTAATCTGTTTAAGATTGTGATTTCAGGAATGATTTTTTACAGAAGTGACAATTGCTCAATTTATTTCCTTATTGAAGGTCCTGTATTGTAGTACTGCGGTAGCACTTTAAATGGAAAGCAGGATGGAGTCCGAAGGTTGAAACATTGAGACGGATTGTTGTTTAGTTGCATTGATTGTGATTTGGTAGCAGTTTTCACCAGAACAACTGCTCTGATCAAGTCTGCGGAGGTGGAGGCGCAGACAAAATGCAACCTGCCTGTGAATATGATGGAGCCTGTTGATCTTTTCCCAATGTATTTTTTGTCTCATCTTTTTTGCATGTGCAGTTTTGTAAAGCAAAATCGAGGTGCTCTATCTCGCAGCTCGTCAGTCTCCAGCGTAAATTCACCGTGAGTTGCTCTCTGTTACAATATTATACAGTAACCCCTTCAGAAAGTGTCATTCACCATTGTAACACCAAGTGTGAAGAGCGGATGTTGTAAACATGCAGTGGCTGTGCTCTTCCTACTGTTTGGACAACTCTTTCTGTCCACTACATTCACTGGCATTGGTGGCGTCTGTGCATTTCAATTTGTTGGCACTTTATTATGTTCCTTTGACCTTTTCTACACTGAATCAGGTAACATATCAACTTGAGCAAGAAAGTCTAAATTTCATGTCATCCAAACATGGGTAGTAGCAATCCTTATTCCATCAAATTGTCTAATTAAGGCCACAATAAAATTACATGCAAACAAATAAAATAGCTGTCTGTCAAAATCAATTAGAAATAATTGACCCTGTCTTCTTTCATTCAAAATTAAGAGTGTTAATGATACCATAAAGTATTTCTAATTCATCTGATGTCTGCTTCCCTTTAAAATCTTCATGATTTATAAACTCTGAGCTAAGTTTAAAATACTACAGAATTGTATTATTCCTATGTTAGCCAATGATATACAGTCCATAGCTTCCTCAAATGATACCCATTTACAACTGGCAGTTAAAACCTTCAGTCCATTTTAGTCACCATTGTGTAACGTGTTCAATGACACGTGGATTTTTATTTTATAGTTCTGTAAAACTATGATTGTGACATTTATACAACTTCAGCAATAAGGATCCGGATATTATTTTGGCCCTTCAATCAGCTGTAGTTCTTAACGTGTTGTTAAATTCAAAGATATTTTAAGAAGGGGAAATTCAGTTCTCCAAGGTAACTGTAAAACACATGTATTGGAAGAAATGAATCACGTAAAATAAATGGATCTTACAATAATGCAGTGTTCAGGACCTTTGCCCATGTTTGATTTTATTCCTGCCAGTTTTTGCTGTACAGTAGGAAAATAGGGGCCTGGAACTGATATTGTGCGATGTTGCTGTCTGAATATTTGGTTGGCTTTGTTGATTGTAAATGGGTTAATGCCTCTGTTAATATAGTGGACAAAGGAATTCAAAACAAATGCTGTAGGGGCACATACAATATTACATGGCGTGCCTTCATAGCCCCAATGTTTTACGAGTACACACTTGGGAAAAAATTCCCACTGTTTCATTTAATTTTATCGTATATCGGTGATGCCTTGCTGATTAGAATCCTGCAGGCGAAAGTGTAGCATTTGACGCCTCACCAGTTGATTTTATTGAAATAAAAAAATAAAGCCTATCAGCAATTCTAGCAGTGCAATGGATTTTTAAAAAAATATTGTGCTGCCTTTTAATATTTTGGAAATTATAATTACTTTAGAAAACAGATTGCAGATGCTAAAATATAGGCACTGAAGTCTTTAATTAAATAGCAGTCAGTTGTGACAAAACTGAACAGGAAACACGTTTTCTATTTATTCAGAGCTGTTTTTTTTTAAATCTAGGTTCTGCTTGGATCATTTCAATGATTATTACTGCAAAGGACAGTAAAATGCTGCAAAATAATGCCTAAAATAAGCATAAATCAAAGATTTTATTCCTTTTTTAATAATACCAAATTATTGGTTCATTTGTTCACTTATTTTGAGTGATAAAATGGTAGGCAGTCATGACCATTATGTTTCAGATGGTGAAAGTGTTACTTTTCAGCTGAAACTATCTGTGTGCATTGTACAGTGGAGTGGTTATGTCCCAGAGGTTGTTTCACTCTCTCATTTGAATGCTTCTATCCAGCTTTTTAAAAAAAATGTTTGTTTGTACCATTTGGAGTATTTTTTTGTGTGTGCGCGTATGTTTCCGTTCACTGTTTGTAGCAAGTGTGATTCTGTGCTTCTGATAGTCAGTCGAAGGATTTTAGACTGCTGATCTTAGTGACAAGCCTGACTGATACTGCACAACAGCACACCTTGGGTTTTGGTTTACATGAGGAGTTTTGTACTCGTTTATGTTTTGCCGTTCAGTTATTTTCTTCTTTTTGAAATTTTAGTTCTTTTTCTTGTTTAAAAAAAAAGTTCTCCTTTTAATGCAAGCACAGAATCAGAACTTACATTCACGTGTTCACATTTACTAAGGAGGTGTGCTGCTGCTTGATGATAGCACCCAACAAATGACATGTTGTTACATCTGAAAATGGATGGCATTTGCTTGCGGTGCTGATCTTTATTTTTGGCAAGGATGACTGCAGTAGGATTAGGGAGAATGCATGCTTCAGCGCAGCAACAACATCTAGGTGACTTTCATCTAGTCTCAGTTTTAAAGGGTAGATTTTCCATTTGATCTGAGGAATACTTCTGACTAAAATGACATTCTGTTGTTTTCTCCTGTTGTTTAAATACGGTGTGTGGTTAAATTTTCAAGTCGGTGGAGATTTAAGGTGAATAACATTTCTGTATGAATTTCCTGAAAAATACAGCTTTATGTTACATTTCTGTTACTTGTTATTTATAGCAAAGATCAACAGAAGTCATTCAAGTCAATGTCCATTTGGGAACAAAGGACTTCTCAGCTAAGGCGACAGCACCTACTAACTAGTCAAGAGGCCCTGTTTAATGAACTCGATGATGAACAGCGTCGAATGTATGTCTCGTCCCATCAGATCCGGCCAGATATGAAAACCCACTTGGATCGACCTTTGGTTGTGGAACCCAGGAATGACATAAGGAACAGCACTGATAAAATCCGTCCAAATGACTGCCAAGATAGCGAGCATGAAAGGCTGGTCCAGCCTGAGAGCTGTGAGGCACCAAAACGGCACCATCGGCATCGAGACAAATTGAGCGAGCACGAGAAGGGAGATGGCACGATTGACAATGGAGAATCCGGGGCTAACAGCAAGGATGAACAACGGCGCTCCCACAGGAGCAGGAGCAAAGAAATTGAGAGAGACCAGGAAGAAAAGGGGAAGGAGGGAAAGGGCGAGCGAAGCAGAAGTCGAGAAGGAGGGAGGAGGCATCATCACCATCTGCAGAGCTCTGTTGACGAGGCTACTGAAAAAGAATACAGGCGCCATCGGTCTCACCGGCACGTGACCGACCAGCAGTCCAAGGAAGGAAATGGCACCGTCAACGGCACAAAGAGTGAAAGGCGTACACGAGCCAAAGATGGGTCACGATCAGGAAATCGAGAGGGAGACGTATCCAGTAGAAGTCAAAACGCAGAGGGAGCAGAAAGACGACGCAGGCATAGACAGAAGGCACTCTCAACCTACGAGTCAGAGGAGAAGAGGGAGAATGGTGAAAAGGAGGGAGAGACTGTTCTACGAGAACGACGGAACCATAAAGTGAAGTAAGTTTCCATGAAGTTATTTACTAAAGCATTTATTTAGGTGTAGTCTGAGTTCTAGATATAGTTGAAGGGATTATTACTACTCCTAGCCCCTTTAGGGCTACCCCAGATCAAGCGTATTCCCCAGACGTTCACTTACAACTAAAGTTTGAGGTAGCCAAATCCTTAATTGGGTCTAAAGGTCCAGACTATCTCTCCCTAAAGGAAAGAAACAACCTGAAGATGTTACCATCCTCCAGATAGCACTTTTAATAAGTTTAGCTAGACTGTAACGTTCCGGATATTATGAGGGTCTGGAAAACTCCCCCAGAATTCTGCAACTCCTCACCAAAGAGCGTACAGCGATTGAGTTTGCGAGCTTGATACAGAAATATTATGTGAGACAATTCTAAAAATATATAGATTTATTAAAGAACCGGCATGTAATTTACAGTTGGTGATTCAATCGCAACATTAACAGTTCCAAATACAAAAAGCTTACAATTCTATTATCAGAGATCCTTATTCTCAAATCTTAACTTCGTTACATTTTTACAGTTCTGAGTCTTTATTCCAGGAGATCCACCAAAATCAAATACAATACCTTGATCCCCGAGATACAAAGAGTTGAAGACTTAGAGCTAGCTCTGAAGCTGAGAATCGCTTTGCCCCTTTACAGCGAATCTATCATCCTATTTAAAAGTTCCATTTTTATACCCTTTTGCAGTGGTATTTCCTTTGACGTTTTCTGCTGATGTAAGCTAATTATCTCTAGTCATTTTTCTGCTAACCCCTGCTATTCTTGCAGTCAGTTCAGCTGGTGGCATTAAGAATTATGTCTCTACCTTTAGGTGTTCGAAGCTTATCATAAAAATGGTGTGACAGCAGTTGCATCTATTTGATGTCATTCTTACCCAGGTCTTCTATTTGTGTCTTTTTATGACGTGTAAATTAAAAACACTTCAATCGGGTGCACCATAGTCTGAAGCCTTGGAAAGAAGACAATCAGGAACCTCCAACCTCCTGTTTCAATAAGGTTATTGATTCAGTGTCAACAACTTATCTTATCTCAATAGCCTGTATGCTGTTAACAATGCAGCTTTTCATAGCCAGGTTTCTAGATTTCCAGACCTAGTTTGTCATGTTTCAATAAGGCTAGAATTATTTCATAGAATGGTGTCTTTTTCTGAATATGGCTTATTCCTTCACATAGTAACATACAGTATACACCATGTCAAAGTGAGCACTGGTATGCATATTTTGCACATACATCACAAAGGAGTTGTTTGCTACCTATGAGGGAAAGTTTCACCATTTCTATATGTAAACTGTGCAGAATTTATGTAGCTGTGGAACCCGTTTCAGCTGGACAAATCTTGCTTATTGACCTGCTCAATTCTCAATTCCTGCTATGGTGGATGTCCAATATATACAATTTGTAGCACCGGTAAGAAAGAGTTAGCACAGAGACATTCATGAGCTGTACTGTTTTAAATAGGAACAGGCGTAGGCCATTGTGCCCCTCGAGCCTGTTCCGCCAATCAATGAGATCGTGGCTGATTTGCGACCTAGCTCCATATACACGCCTTTGGCCCATATCGCTTAATACCTTTGGTTAACAAAAATCTATCAATCGCAAATGTAAAATTAACAATTGATCTAGCATCAATTGCTATTTGCGGAAGAGCGTTCCAAACTTTTACCATCCTTTTTGTGTAGAAGTGTTTCCTAATTTCATTTCTGAAAGGTCTGGCTCTAATTTTTAGATTATGCCCCAGAGTCCTAGACTCCCCAACCAACGGAAATAATTTCTCTCCATCTACCCTATCCGGTTCAATTAATATCGTGAAAACTTTGATCAGTTCACCCCCTTAACCTTCTAAGTTCTAGGGAATACAACCCTAATTTGTGCAATCTCTCCTCGTAATTTAACCCTTGGAGTCCGGGTCTCATTCTAGGGGGCATAGTTTCACAATAAGGGGTCGCCATTTAAAACGGAGATGAGGAGGAATTTCTTCTCAGAGGGTTGTGAGTCTTTGGAATTCTCTACCCCAGAGAGCTTTGGAGGCTGAGTCAGTGAATATATTCAAGGCTGAGATAGACAGATATTTGAACTAGAGGGGAGTTGAGGGTTATGGGGAGCGGGCAGGAAAGTGGAGTTGAGACCAAGATCTGATCGGCCATGATCTTATTGAATGGTGGAGCAGGCTCGAGGGGCCAAATGGCCTACACGTGCTCCTATTTCTTATGTCCTATTCTGGTAAACCTATGCTGCACTCCCTCCAAGGCTAATATATGTTTCATGCAATGCAATTGAACTGTCATCTTTTAATTAGTATGCGCTGCAACTGGAACATAATGGCTAGAGTGTTGACTAGAGTGATCCAGTTACTAGCCTGTGAATGGTTTTCCAAATACAATCAATTCCATTTTTTACCCATATGCACATTTGCTCCTGTGAAAAGTGACCACCTGAAATTTTTTTAAAATTTGTTCCTGGGATGTGGGCGTCGCTGGCAAGCCCAGCATTTATTGCCCATCCCTAATTACCCTTGAGAAACATAGAAGATAGGAGCAGGAGTAGGCCATTTGGCCCCTTGAGCCTGTTCCGCCATTTAATGAGATCATGGCTGATCATCCAAATTCAGTACCCGGTCCCTGCTTTCTCCCCCATATCCCTTGATCCCTTTAGCCTTAAGAAATATATCTAACTCCTTCTTGAATATATTTAATAATTTGGCCTCAACTGCCTTCTGTGGTAGAGAATTCCACAGGTTCACCACTCTCTGGGTGAAGAAATTCCTCCTCATCTCAGTCCTAAATGGCTTACCCCTTATCCTTAGACTGTGACCCCTGGTTCTGGACTCCCCCGCCATCAGGAACATCCTTCCTGCATCTAGTCTGTCTAGTCCTGTTAGAATTTTATAAGTTTCAATGAGATCCCCTCTCATTCTTCTAAACTCTTAATATATATTGTGAATAGCTGGGGTCCTAGCACCGATCCCTGTGATACCCCACTAGTCACTGCCTGCCACTCGGAAAAAGACCCGTTTATTCCAATTCTTTGCTTCCTGTCTGCCAACCAGTTCTCTATCCAAGTCAGTACCTTACCCCCAATCCCATGTGCTTTAACTTTGCACGCCAATCTCTTATGCGGGACCTTATCGAAAGCCTTCTGAAAGTCCAAATACACCACATCCACTACTTCTCCCTTATCTATTCTACCAGCTACATCCTCAAAAAATTCCAGTAGATTAGTCAAGCATGATTTACCTTTTGTCCGATACTGTCACTGTTTTCCAAGTGCTCTGCTATTATATCTTTTATAATGGACTCTAGCATTTTCCCCACTACCCGATGTCAGGCTTACCGATCTATAATTCCCCATTTTCTCTCTACCACCTTTTTTAAATAGTGGGGTTACATTAGCTACCCTCCAATCCATGGGAACTGTTCCAGAGTCTCTAAAATTTTGGAAGATGACCTGCAATGCATCTACTATTTCTAGGGCCACTTCCTTAAGTACCCTAGGATATAGATTATCAGGCCCTGGGGATTTATCGGCCTTCAATGCCGTCAATTTCCCTAACACCATTTCCCTACAAATACTGATTTCATTAAATTCCTCCCTCTCATTAGAACCTATGTTCCCCGACATCTCTGGAAGGTTATTTGTGTCCTCCTTTGTGGAGACAGAACCAAACTATGTATTTAATTGGTCTGCCATTTCTTTGTTCCCCATTATAAATTCCCCTGATTCTGACTGCAAGGGACCTACTCTTGACTTCACCAATCTTTTTCTCTTCACATATCTATAGAAGCTTTTACAGTCCGTTTTTATGTTCCCTACAAGCTTACTCTCATATTCTATTTTTCCTCTCTTAATTAATCCCTTTGTCCTTCTTTGCTGAATCCTAAACTGCTCCCAATTAGAAGGTGGTGGTGAGCCGCCGCCTTGAACCGCTGCAGTCCGTGTGGTGAAGATACTCCCACAGTGCTGTTAGGGAGGGTGCCGTTGCCATGCCTGTAGTCGGTGCCGAGGTCGATGCTGGGTGGGCCTTCCGGTTTCATTCTTTTTATTGTTTGTCGTAGCAGTTTGGTACAACTGAGTGGCTTGCTAGGCCATTTCAGAGGGCACTTAAGAGTCAACCACATTGTTGTGGGTCTGAAGTCACATATAGGCCAGACCAGGTAAGGACGGCAGATTTCCTTCTCTAAAGGACATTAGTGAACCAGATGGGTTTTTTACGACAATCCGATAGTTTCATGGTTACTATTACTGATACTAGTAATTATTCCAGATTTATTTAATTAACTGAATTTAAATTCCCCAGCTGCCATGGTGGGATTTGAACTCGCGTCTCTGGATCATTAGTCCAGGCCTCTGGATTACAGTACTAGCCCAAAGACAGTACCAATACGCTACCGTTTCATAGAATGGCTGCTAATTGCACATGACCATCAATTTTTAAGAATTTAAGAATATAACAGCACAAATGTGCACATTGAAATCCCCTAAATTAACTTCTTGTACAGAGGTTTATCAAATTATCCTTTAACCTCTGGTCCCTAGGCTTGCATCCAGCCCATCTAACGGGACGAGTTCCTTCATTTTCCTGGCTGCAGTGAGTCCTATGTTTAAAGAGTTTGGTTAATTTGCAAAGTTGTCTTTAATTCAGTCCAGTTCCCAGTGGGTGCAGAACAGGTGTATCCTTAATTCAGCGCCAATCTAATTCACAGAGGTTATGAGGAATGGCTTGAGTGGGATTTGGACAAAGAACACACTGTTGTAGTAAGATCACCAGGTTAAGGTTCATGGTTGGGGCAGAATGGAGGGAGCAACTGGCTCCACCGAGCTGACTTGAGAGTGCTTGATGCTGACTGTGGCTTTCTAAAATAGGAAAGTTGTTCCATTTCCCAGCATCAACATCTCTTGCCTCAACGAGAACAAAAGAAAATCTTATTTCCCAAAAACTGTTGATTGAACTTTAGCCCGAGGAAGTGAATTGTAAAAAGCAATAAATGTGCTCTTGGTAAAGACAAGGAGCTAGCTTGAGGGAAAGGGGAGAAGAAGGTGAAGGGGAGGATAGATCTGATCTTTTTAAATGATCACTTCCAGTATAAATTGGAGGGAAAAAAATAAGGAAGCATTGAAGATGGAAGGATATTGCATTTTTGTTACTTATTAGTGAATGGAATGTTCTGGTCCTTTGCTGCACTAAATGTAAAGCATTTTTTTTAACAATGTCGCTCAGAAAGGTCTATGAGTGGTTGGTGTGAGAAATGGAAAATGTTGATTTGTTGCAGTGGAAGGTGGGACTGGGACACATTACCGGGGCAGAGTGGAGGGAGCACTCCCCTTCATCTAGCTGTGCTGTACCCGACCTGAGTGTGCTTGATGCAGTCACTAGGTGCCTGACCTGGAAAGTGTTAAACTGAAGGGTATTGTACAATGGGCATTTTATGCATCAGTTTAATAGCCAACGCCCCTCACTTGTATATTCCCATGTACTGTATTATTATTTTGCCCCATTAAGTCCAATCACCTTCAACTTTTCCAATCATTGTGAGCATCTCTATGGTAATATGTGGAAACTGCTCTCCTCCATTAGCCATCAATAGATAGGTTTACTCTCATCTGTGATGTGAGACTCTGCCGTCCTCAGATGGCCCATATGTTAGTCTGGCTACAAAACTAACCAGATTCATGTTCTGCAGCTGATGGATCAGAATGTCAGCAGAACAGAGAATGTCTGGGCCTGAACTCAACCGCAGGGGTCTGAACTTTTGGTTATTAAAAGCTAATGGAAATTAAACACAATATATAAATGGGTAATTGTTTAAATATACCAGATCAATTGGGCTGAGATCTGAAACAGAATTCTCCAAAAGAATAGTATTAGAATTGATGGGTCATTAAAATCCATTCCAACTGAAGGATTTATTTTCTAATGGCATTACAAAGCATTTTAAGCCACAATCATTGAGATCATTGTTGATCATTATTTCATTATTACTTAATGTTTGGCTTTCTTTGGCCAGAATATTTGTGGGCAATGAGCGGGTTGATTGTTTTTCTTTTCTCTTTAAAACCAGGGGTGCCAAGGCCAATTGTAGACCCCCGACTACTACCCACTTTGGACCAGGGATCAAACCTGGGGCTTTCTAATATAGGGCCCAGCTGCCAATTGGATAAAATTACTCGGTCATTAGATAAGCCATATGATTAGTCTTCCTATTGATGGTGAAGAAGTCATCACACATAAGGAATTAAAGAAATTGAATAACATTACAAAAAGGATTGTTTTTTTTAATTGCATTGAATTTGGAATGGCCTAATTATACAGTGAAATCCATTTATTATGATTTTGAAGAAAAGGTCACGGGTAAATTTCAGAGTCTTGCCTGTTAAGCAGATGCTGCCCTGTCAAAACTTACCATTATCCAATTAGTACTAAATGGAGAAAGTTCTTGTAATCTGTAGTTGTCATGACCAGTGACCGTTTAATGCTCTTTGAAGAATATAAAGACTTTACTTTTATAAATATTTATCAAATTTTCACAGGGAGAGCCAGACACCAGTGGACACCGCCATGTTGGGCACCACATCACTGCCACCTACTGGTGGTTTGAAACACGTGCCCCAGCAACCGGAGGATGCCGACAACCAGAAGAATATTAAGCTCGTGACGCTGCCTACAAGAGATGTAGAGCATACCATCAGTGTCAACATCCCGGTCACCGTCACTGCCCCTCCTGGAGAGTCCACATTACTCCCAAGTGAGTGATGCAATAAACCACATAGCAGAGGGAGGGGCGGGGGGGGGGGGGGGAAGGTCCATTGTTTGTTTCTTTGGGAACCTGAATTGATTAATGGTATTCCCACATACTGCAATCAGATCCGTGTGGCACATAAGGGCAATAGGGAGAGGTTCACTTTAGAATGATGGCTCACTGCTGCAATTTTAGTGCAGAAAATCAATTCTACTGCTTGTGCCTGGCAACAGCGATCACTAGACCTGAAATCATCTGATTAGATCCCTAGAAGTACCAGTATGGGCTGGTGGAAAGGTTGACCATATTGTCCTTTCCGATGAAAATTTGAACCAGGAATGTTTACTAACTTGCATGCAACTTTCAGAGGTCAGGCCAGAGACGCAGTCTGCATGTGCTGTTAGAATTGAATGGCGGTGGTAAACAGTGTCCCTCCAATTTTTCCTATTGGTGGCAAGCCAGAGCTAATTGCAAGCTAATGCTGTTTATCTCAATGTTCCAGCCTTAATATTCTCACCTTAAAGTGAGGGCTGCCACCCCACTCATTCGTTTCCTCGTGAACCTTCCTTTAACTGCACCCTTGGCCCACTGCCTGCCAGACATGGCCCCCATATAAGTACATGCTGGTTCCTCCTCCAAGGTGTGCAGATTTTCCTTTTCACCACCATCTGATCTACCTCTAAGTGACCTCAGATCAAGAGACCCAGCAATAAAAGAGGGGCTCTAAACTGGTAAACCCAACAGCTGATGTCTTTGCACAGCCATGAAAAGAGAGGCAGTAGCCCCACCCTTGACCTTCTAGCCAGTGCCATGTCTTGCAACCCTGATCTTAATCAGGTGTACAAAACTCATCTAAAAGTTAATCAACACCTTCCCTCACAAACCAGGAGTTTGAAGTGCAAGCTGAGTGGGGTGGATGGCAATATGCCTGAGGCAATCGCGTTATGGGTCTGCAAGTCCACCACATTGGGTGTTGTACATTTGGATTTTCAGAAGGCATTTGATAAGATACCACATAAGAGACCTGTTACAAGAATGAAGGTACCTGATATTAAAGGCAATGTGGCCACATGGATAGAGATATGGCTCAGGAAGAGAAAGTAAAGAATAGGGGTAAATGGATGTTTTCAAATTGGTTGGGTGTGTGGTGGGTCCTTTTTTGTATTCCATTTATAAAAATGATTTTGACATAAATTGCACAAAGAATGATGATGTTTGCTGTTAAACTTGTTCAGGACCTTGGTTAGGCTGTCATTGGAGCATTATGTAAAGTTATGGACATCTAGGAACAGGTACAGTGAAGATTCACCAGAGTAATACCAGGAAGAAGAGATTATAGCTCTGAAGAAAGGTTTGGAAATGTAGGGCTTTTTCACTGGCATAGAGAAGGTTAAGGGGGAAGTAATAAAGGTTTTCAAATTCATGAAAGGTTTTGGAGGGCAAACCGTGAAGGATCATTTCCACTAGTTGGACAGAGGATTATTACCAGAAGAACGATGTAAAAGATCTTTTTTCACATAGAGGGTTATCAGAACATGGAATGCTGTACCACAAGTGGCTATTAATGCCGAAAATAACACAATTCAGAAGAGAATTGTTTAAGTATTTATATAGAAAAATATAAGGGAGGGAAATGGGATTAGAGTAACTACCTCCACTTGAACTGGCATCACACAGATCCCATCCTGTGCTGTAATTCTATCAAAATAGATCTCAAATTGAAGGTGGGTTGCACCCTACAAATTATCATTAAGTTGGTGCTTAGGCATTCACTCTGAGGTAACCTATCTTACTGACACCCAAATGTACTTTGTATTGGGGCCTTTTAAGTTTCTATACAGAATCTAGAGTTGTGAAGCAAAATTTTCATCCTTTATCAGGTGTCAGTTACGGAAAACATACGGAATCAATTTTAGATCACAGGGTACTTAAAAATGAGTACATTGGGGGCCTTACACAGTTATACAATTCTGAACATATATGTGGAGTTACTCACTGATGGAACCCTTGTCAAGAGATTTGGGAAATGCTTGGAAGGGGGAGAGGGGTCTCTTGAGGCAACGTGACCTTAGAAGTTGTTGAGTACTGTCTATTCAAGATGGTTAGGTACTGATTTGCTGGGTACTGTCTATTCAGCAGTTAACACAGTGATGCCTTTGGCTATAGAGGCATATTTGAGTGACTGGTGGACCTAAGGAAGGGCTCCATACCTCCTGGTGCTTTCCTAGCTTGCTCTTTTTGACAAATTCCCACATCTGCTTTATCCACGTATATGTTGTGAGACACGTACAGAATGGTTAAAAATAAATTATCTGGAAAGGGCTTCCAAATATATTTAAGAATAAATTTCTTTATTTCATTTTAATATTGATGCAATTTAATGTTTTAGTAGCAATTATTATACAACAATGTTTCTGTTTAATTGACATAACTATACCTCATGGAACATACATGTAAACCTTTATATAGGTTTAAAAGTTAAACTCTTCAGAAAAGTGTACCCTTGGGGTGAGATGGTCCTCACAATTTTTATTGTATTTTTCAGTCAATAGTGTAGGTGTAGATCTGGAAAGTGTGACAAAAATGGAGGAAAAGAAAGACATGGATGCTGATGATCTGATCAAAAATGGGCCTCGACAGATACCGCCGTATAGCTCCATGTTCATTTTCAGCCCGACAAACCCGTAAGTACCATTGCTGTAACTCCAGCTAATGACCAGTCTATCAGACAGGTATTCGCACCTCAACACGTCAGCATCGTTCTTCTCAACCTCTTCTTTATGTTTCTTTGTTCTCTGAACACTTAGTTTCCTAACCATCTTGAAGAATGTAAGCTTGTTTTATGTTACCTCAAGTCTGCAGCAATAATTTATATGAAAAAGCACTGATTGTATCCAGGAAACAATTAGTTTCTGCTGATTGATGGGAGCAACGAACTTGAGGTTGAAACTTGCCATCCATTGATTGATACCAATTGAATGATCACCTGTTAGCAAGAACCCACTCGAAACACCAGAATTTGAATATAGAGCATTCTATAAAGAGCATTTCGTTATTGAAATTCGAAGACTACCAAGGGACATAAGGTAAAATAAAGAAATTAAGTGTAAGAAGAGTCACCAGATGGACATTTTTCATCCATAGTTTAAATGAGCTGTGGGAGCATCATTGAAGCAGACAGTGTAAAGCGTTTCAAGAGACTATTAGGGGCATTTCTGGAGAGAGAAGGGATTGAGGCAAACGTTGAGAAGTCAGGTAGAGGTATCATCAATCAAAAGAGAGTCTTGTTGGGCATAATGGCCTTTTTCTGTTTCTAGAAATTACATTATTACCTGTAAAAGCATATTTATAATGAACCCATCAAACACCAATTGTAGAAGTCCCAGAACCATCAGGTATGTATCTTTTGAAAAGTGCAGGTAGCTGATAATGAAAGGAATAGCACAATCAAAAAATAGCAGCATAACAGCAGGTCCAAAGCTTTGACAAGTTCTTACAGGCAAATCTATCTTCACTGTCTTTCATTGCATCAAGGTCACTCACTCAAGGCACTTTTGGTGGGTTCAGCATGACAGTGAGACCAATATCACAATGCGGCACTTGTTCTCCTCGAAGTCTGGCCCATTGCGATCTTAGAGCAGGCCAGGAAATAGGCGTCCAGTGCATCTGCCTGAAACTGGCAGGGGCCTTAATTAATTTATGCAAATTTGGGTCTTTTGATGCACGTAAGACCCCGATGCAATTTTAATGCTGCTACAACACAGTGTGAAAGATCAGCCCGTTGCAACTCAATGTAAAGTGTCCAAACAAGCAGTCATTTAAGGGACCACTGGAGGCCATTCAGAAAATGCTCCGAGTTAGTTTTTTGAAACTTTTTTTGTGAAGCCAGGGGGAGGCAGTCAACAGGAAGATTCAGCAGGAAGGGTTTCCACTCCCTTAATGTACAGATTGTGTGGCAACGTGCACAGGATCCCGATGCCGCCAGATTTTTTTGGAAGCTGCCACCGAATTGTCACAATGCATTCATCCTTCAGAATTAGGCCCTTCCTAAGCTCCTATAGCCCCCCCCCCCCCCAATCTCATGATCAACATTAATGCTCCTCCTGCACCCCACAAAAATATTACCATTCACTACCGGACCGTCCATCCGTCCATCCCCCTCCCCCACTGCGATCGCCTAGCCCTCCTCTTTAAGGAACAACTGGCAGCTCAGCTCCACGGAGGAGTGGCCAGATTATTCCGTCCCCCTCGCCCTGATGAGCACAGTGCCTGTCGGGGCTCCAACCACGTGGGGCAGCTTGCTAATAATATTTTAATGAGACCCAACCATGAAAATGGTTCAGGGCTCTGGCACAGTTCATTGGACGGGTGGTGGGCTCGTTCTGTCCACCAGGTGAACAGGCTCACTTGAAAAGCTACCCCATTGTTCTGTAGATTGCAGAAAATCTACATGGTTGGAACAGTAGTTTACTCTGAAAAGGCTGCAAGCATAATTTTTTTTTAAATTTCTTTTTATGGGATGTGGGCATCGCTGGCAGGGCCAGCATTTATTGCCCATCCCTAATTGCCCTTGAGAAGGTGAGCCACCTTCTTGAACCGCTGCAGTCCGTGTGGTGAAGGTACTCCCGCACATAATCCTGCTCTAATTGTTGTCCCTCTTGGATAAGTAACCTTCTGAAAGGTTGAAACTAGATTTTGCATAAAACTTTCTTTGGGGCTTAATCTAATCAACAGCAGTAATTGCTATAGTCCTAAATGCCTCAGACTTCTGAGGGGACATTTGACAATTGGACTGGTCATTTATTCAGCAACGCCAAAAACAAAAGTGAACTTTTAAAATATTTCATTTTCTTAATTAGAATTTTATTGAAAATCGGAAACATACCAGCACATTGCTTTCTTATGTGTGAAGTAACTCTGGGAAAAGCGTTACATGTCAGTAATTTAATTGAAGCAGCTTCGATTACTGTACAAATGATTATAACAGGGAAACTGGATTGGCGTGTGGAACATTTAAAACCAGCGATTGTAAAACTCCAAATTAATCAGATTAATTGTATATCCAGATAGTGTCTGTTGAACAAAGGCACAACTATATGGATAGTTTTAGTAGATGGGCTGAAGACAATCTACGAAGAAAACTTAACTGTAGCTCCTGTTGCTTCCAACACTAACACTGCTTGACTTCAAAAAGTTGAGTTGAATATCATCAGTAGATATAATGCAGATGGATGACCGATAACACTGAAGAGAATTAAATAAAACTGCTTGTCATTTTAATTCACCACAGCGCTCATCCGTCTTCTCTCCATAGAAGTGAGCTGACTTGATTAACAATAACATAATACACTATTGTCTTTAAAAAAAAAAAAATGGACAATTCTTCGCTCTCTCCATCCCCTGAAGGTGCTGATTCTTGCCGAGGTGTGTTTCCACAGGCACCTGCCACCCTCTTGACCTTCCTGCATTCTTCATGGATGAGCCTCAACAATGTCTCCAGGCTTTCCAATTTGTGAGGAGCATCATAGCCAAGTCTGGTCTTGCTCTTAACTGACAGCCAGTTGCGCCTGCTTTCCAGCACGGCTCACTGAACAGTGGTCAGGATTGGGAAATGGTGACTGGTAGCTGATTTCTATTGTTAACCATTCGTAATCCAGGAATCCTGGCTAAGTTGTTAACTCGCACAAACGAGGGATCAATCTGTGACCCTCCTGGTCTGTATGGCGCAATACTATTAAGGAAATGCATTACCCCACTGAGGTACTGTGGGATACCTCCTGTAGTATCAATTTGATTTTAAAAGTTTGAAGAATACTTTGTAGTACTGCACATTAAAAAATACAAAGACAGTATTAACTTATGATATTTAATTGAACAGAACTCAAAACATTAGTTTTTATTCTCATTTCCTGTGAGGAAATTTGCTAAATTTACAAATAATTCATATGCTCAACAGTACAGACAAAATTACACATGGTACATGGCTGAGTTACTGTACAATTTTATAGAAGAATTTCATATTTTATGGCATTCCCTGAAGTGAGTATATATAATTTGAACTCCGTATCTTCGTCTTCAGATCCCTCCGTGGCCTTTCCCCACTCTATTTCAGTAACCTCCTCCGGCCTTCAATCCCCTTCCTGTGCCCTCCTATTCGCTGACTCTGGCCTTTTGTGCACTCCCCTTCCTTCACTCCATCACTGATACCAAAGCCTTCCGCCGCTTTGGCCCATATCTCTGGAACCTCCCTCTCTAAACTGCTTCACCTCTCCATTTCTCTCCTGTTTTACAACCTTCTCAAGAACCATTTTTTCAGCCAAGCTTTTTGTCCCAACCACACCCCCCCCCCCCTCCAATTTCTCCTTCCATGACTTAGCATCTTCGTTTCCAATTTGTCTCCAGTTGCCATCTTGGGCTCAACGTTAATATTAATGCAAGTTGTCAGTATCACTATCTCTGATAAATGCATGAATAATAAAATTGAAAGGTTGTTTTCCATTATTATTTGACATGCCACTCAGCCTGGCAGAGTTGATTTGAAGTTCTTGACTTCATTAGCATAGCCTTCAATGGAAATTTGTTTAGGCAGCTTTAATCCATGTTGGTGCGCAGCATCCAGCAGAATGGTACCAATTCAGTAACACAAGGTAACCAGATCCAGTTTGGGAAATTAGAAAGTTACGGTGATGGGGTACAGGCTGCTGTTTTGTGGTCCGATTTTGTCCTGTCAGGGAAATGCAGACAGAGCTCTACTCTATTAAGTAAATTATTCTAGTCAGTGCTCATAAATGTTGTTCTTGGTGATCTTTCAGAAGACATACAAATAGAATATTATGCATCATTGTAGATGGTTGAATTTACACTAACCTGTGCACGGGTTGAGTGTGTGTTGGGGACCTACTTGTGTTTTATAAAGCCCTCAGATGGCCTTTATAAGACTGGGAGCATACCAAAATGTCAACATCAAGCTTCCACAATAATCTCATCGTTGTGCACTGATGTGGTGAGGGGGAGGGGTTGCTACAACCACAGAGTTCTGTATTCCATATCTCTCAAAGTTCCTCATTTATTACACACCCACAGATAATCCGTGTTTGATACTATCAAATTTCCACTCCCTCTTAGTTTTATTTAAAATTCATTCTCGGGACGTGGGCGTCACTGGCAAGGCCGGCATTTATTGCCCATCCCTAACTGTCCTGTGAAGGTGATGTTGGGCCGTCCTCTTGAACCACTGGTAGTGGTTTTGATGCAAGTAAATGGCTTGCTCAGTCACTTCAGAAGCCAGTTGCTGTGGGTCTGGAGTCACATATAGGTGAAACCGGGTAAGGAAGGTGGTTATCCTTCCCTGAAGAATATTAGTGAACCAGATGGGTATTTACGACAATCAGAATGGTCATTTCTACTGATCCCAGCTTTTTATTTCTAGATTTTATTTTTCACTGAATTCAAATTCTCAAACTGCCGTGGTGTGGATTTTGAACACTCGTTCTCTGGATTATTCATCCAGTGTTCCCTCTCAAATGATGTTCAGCATTTTTTGTCAATCACAAAAGATTCTGAAGACATTTGCAGATTGCAAAGCTGGTTAAATTCAGTAGGTGGACACAGAAGTGTTTGCCAATGTTTAAATGACAATGTAAACTCAATCTAATTAGCAGAGTAATGCCTTAAAGTAAACTATCTGCCAGGATTCTAAAAATAAAGTTATTACAACTGAATTCTTCATGTTGCTCTAGGGCATTTGTGCATGACACATGTAGAGTCCTGTTGGATACATTAATGATAAACCGGAGCATAAAGAAAATGAGATACGGGTCCGGAAGTGGCAAGTATGTCCTGAATCCTGATACGAGACTTCTACCTGTCCAGCCACAGTATTTGTTCTACTTGTACCCTGTACCATGGTTATGGCCGAGTCTCCCAGTAGGGGGCAGAAGGAAAATCAGAGGCCAAAGACACAGCTGGCTCCTGGCACCAGGTGTGCCAGCTGCTGGGAATTCACGGTGCCCCACGAGGAGGCTGCATTTCTGCCACTCCGGTGCAGGGCTCGGAGTGAGTGACTTACCAAAAATACCCTTGTAAAGATAGTATCTGCCTGAAGCAGCTAAAAGTTCAAGGTAGACACCGGCATTAAAATGCAAATCTAAACTTCATATCGTACTTTAAAGATACATATTTGCTGTTTAGAACGCACAAATTTGATACAAATTTTGAAAGCTGATATCAGTAAAGGAGTTTTTCTGAAGATCTTTCTGTTCTGCTTTGAAGCCACTGCAAAGCTCACATTAGGGATTCGGACATTGCGATCAAACAGGTTATCCATATTCAGTGTGAGGTAATTGTTGCCCAACACTCTGCATATCATACTAAGAAAGAGATTTTTCCTACTGAGTGAGGAGAGAGTGAGATTTATTGCTCGGAAGTAACCTTGAAATTATGCTGTGGAATATTTATGACTAGTAGTGTACAAGCTTTATGTCTTTGTGGCTGCTAAAGTGTATATCATGGATCCTTGTAGGCCACATATGAAGCCTAAATCTGTGTTCCCATTAATTTGCACATATATCAAACTGTGGATACTAACCAATTTAGGTTTCCTGATATAGGACTTATCCTCCAATGAGGCAAACACACTAAGAACTCCAGGCCACCACAATTCAAACAGGACAAACCAGTGAGTAAGAACTATAAACACAAATAGATCTGAGTTTCCTGGGCTTCAAGCCAGGACCACAAGGGTTCGAGGGCTGGGAATGGCTCAAGGTACTAGCTTGGGCACCACTCAACCAATTTATTCAAGCAAAATACCTCTACCTGTTTCAGTAGAAATGGTATCCTGTTATTTTAAATGGGTTAACGTCTCTGCTGAAATAGCAGAGGTCGAAATTTAAGATCAATGTGTTAAGCATTTGTACACTCGTATCCCAGGGTGTCATTTGATGGCCTTAGTTTCCTAAAGACCCTTTAGATTTAAATTTGGAATGTATCTGACTTTGAATTATAATGTTTCAACATTCCTAAAGGTTACTATTTATGTCAATAGCTCATTACTCATGACAATTGGCAATGAATCGTATTTTGAAAATTTGTGTTAAGTACCCAAGCAATACTTGGAATTTTTCTCCCCCCCTCCCACTTACCACAATTTTGTTTGCATTTAGTTATCTCGTGGTGCTGCTGCATTACTGTTATGAGAATAATATTTTATATTATCCAATTCTTTATCAAAAGAAAGTTTGGGCATAGCCAGGGCAGCTCTCTTTATGGTGCTGAAGGCTGAAAAAATCCTCCTGCTGTGCCATTTGATCAGTTGTTTTGTGACACTGAGGTTGGCCAACATAAAAAGGTCCTACAATATGTTACATGGCAAACTGTGATATTTGATCTTGCAGAGCTTTCCCAAGTCTCTGTTTAAAATATTTTTTTTTTTATTGAGTACCTCTTTTGTTTATTAAGTCTAATGTATATCTTAGCATTGTATAAAACTTGGAGGACATTTTTTATTTAGATGAGATGCAGAATTGCTCATGTTATTCCAGTGTCCTTATATATGACCTGTCCCATTATACAAAGGTGCCAATGGCATTGAGTGTGCTTTTGGTCAGTTGTATTACAAGCCGTTTTTTTGATTAAATTTTGGCTGAACCAAAACAAATCTGCCCTTTTGTAGTTTTTGTCCTGAGTTTAAAAAAAAAAGGATTGGTTCTCCCAATAGCTCATCTGGTTATGGCAGTGCATAGTTGAACCCTAAAGAACAGTATGGTCCCAGGATTGATCCCCGATCTGCATTGAGTTAGTTAATCTCAGTTGGGTGGATGGTAGGAGTGGTACAGCTAGCCTCAGTGTCCCTGGAATTCGAGAAGGGAAAGATCATCAGTTCTCGATCCAGTGAGCCTTTCTGGAAATTATGCACACCCGGACTTGAGGTGAAGATAGTATCAGGTTGGCTCTGATACCCTTCACAGTTGAATATCCCACTACCACTTGCTTGCTAAACTCATACGTGAAGAATGGGGGAGGTGCTAAAATGTTGCTGTACTCATGTAAGAGAGTCAGTGCTGTAGTGTCCGAGTATAAATAATACACGGACTGCAGGAGAACAATAATAACAGGTATTTACTGAACAGAGGGTACTCTTTTATTTGGACCCAAAAAAAACCCAATTCGACTGTAAATAAACAAAAGTTCAACTAAAGCTTAACAAATCAAATTAAAATTTGGTTTTCCATGTTGATGATGCACTCCAGTCCCCGCGGCGCCCACCGGTCGCGGAAATACTCAAGCGCACCGGCAGACACCGCGTGCTCCATCTCCAGGGCCACCCGGGCGCGAACATGGCCGCGGAAGAGAGGCAGGCAATCCGGCTGGACGACCCCCTCGACCGCCCGCTGCCTGGACCAATTGATGGCTCTTTTAGCCAGGCCCAGGAGCAGGCCCACAAGGAGGTCCTCCAACCTGTCCGCTCCCCTCCGCACCGGGTGACCGTAGATCAAGAGCGTGGGACTGAAGTGCAACCAAAAATCGAGGAGCAGCCCCTTCAAGTAGTGAAAGAGGGGCTGCAACCTCTCACATTCCATATAAACGTGAAACACGGACTCCTCCAGGCCGCAAAAAATGCAGGCGGCCTGGGAGTCCGTGAACCTACTTAAAACCTTATTGCACGGGACCGCTCCGTGCAACACCCTCCAGGCCAAGTCCCCGATGGAACAAGGGAGGACTCCCGCGTAGAGAGCCCTCCATTGGGGACCTCCGCCACCGCCAGTCGGCAAGACGCCACGCCAAGGCGTGTCCGGACGGTAGACGAAGATGGCAAAGTGGAGAGTGTGCAGGAGCAGCCCGTACAGGAAACCCCTCCGCACGGAGGGTATTTCCTCGAGACGGCTCAAGTTGTGAGGCGCCGGTTCCCGAGGGGAGTTTCGGGGCCGGGCGCCGATGAGGAATTCCGTCCGAACGGGGGTAAGCTCGGACGGGATCGCCCCACATGCTTGAGCCGCCTCGATACACCTAGTGGAGTCGGGGCCCAGTGCCGCTTTCACCGATTCGATGGCTTCGACCGCGAGCCGGACATTGGCCCAGGACAGGCGCCGCTCCAGCGCCATCCAGCCCGCTCCTCCGCCATCGAGCAGGTCCCCGACTCTGGTCACCTTGCCAAGCACAGCCCTGCCCTCCGCCCGAACCCGCGTTCGTGGAGGTGCGGATTCCTGAGCAGCGGCTCCCGAAGGAGAGCCGCCGCTCCTGACGGGGGAGAGCTCCGCCTGGAAGCGACGTAGTTCCAAACCCATAGCAGTTCCTGGTAGAAGACAGGCAGCTCCCGCAGGCCGGCACGCCTGCCGCCCACTTTCGCGAACAGGAGCTGCGTGTCGTAATTGAGGCCGTGCAGCTGGCGGAAGAAAAACGTCGCCAGCGCACACCATCTCTGAGGATTCGCGACGTACAGGTATCTCTGCAGCGTCTGAAGACGGAAAGTCACAGCCTGGGTGCGAAGGCACACCAGCGCCTGACCGCCCTCCCTAAGCGGGAGACACAGAACCGCAGCAGAGACCCAGTGCTTCCTTTTGTCCCAGAAGAAGTCGATGAGCTTCTTCTGCATCTTGGCGACAAACGCAGGGGGAGGTATCAAAGTGACCAACCGGTACCAGAACATGGCGGCCACCAGCTGGTTTATGACCAGCGTTCGGCCCCTGTAGGACAACACTCGGAGCAGTCCTGTCCAGCGTCCTAGGCGAGCGGTGACTTTGGCCTCCAGCTCTTGCCAGTTCGCCGGCCAGGCGTCCTCGGCAGGGCTAAGGTAGACTCCCAAATAGAGGAGGTGCGTGGTGCTCCAGGCGAAAGGCCTGAACTCCTCCGGCAGGGAGTCCACCCGCCACTGACCCACCAGGAGTCCGGAACATTTCTCCCAGTTGATCTTGGCGGAGGATGCGTCCGAGTAAATCTGCTGGCATTCCCGCATCCTCCGCAAGTCAGCGGGATCCGTGACCGTGAGGAGCACGTCATCAGCGTAAGCCGAGAGGACCACCTCCACGCCCGGCCCTTGCAGAGCCAGTCCCGTCAACCTCTTCCGCAAGAGGCGCAGGAATGGCTCCACGCAAATGGTATATAACTGACCGGACATGGGGCATCCCTGACGCACCCCCCTCCCGAAGCGAAGGGGCGCCGTCAAGGACCCGTTAACTTTAATCAGACACTCTGCGGCGGCGTACAAAAGTTGGATCCGGGCGACGAAATGCGTCCCGAACCCGAATGCGCGCAGAGTCCCGAAGAGATACTCGTGATCCACCCTGTCGAACGCCTTCTCCTGATCCAGGGAGAGGAAGGCGACCGACAGACCAGCCCTCTGGGAGTGGTGGACCAGGTCCCGGACCAGATGGATGTTATCATGGATGGTCCGGCCCGGGACCGTGTAGGACTGGTCAGGGTGGATCATGTGGGCCAGCACGGTGCCAAGGCGAGCAGACATGGCCCTGGCAAAGATTTTATAGTCCGTGCTGAGGAGGGAGACCGGGTGCCAGTTCTTAAGGAGGCGGAGATCGCCCTTCTTAGGCAGCAGGACAATGACCGCCCTGCGCCAAGAGAGGGGCATCTCCCCGGTCGCCAAACTTTCCCCCAGGACCCGCGCATAGTCGCCCCCCAAGACGTCCCAGAACGTCCTGTGGAACTCCACGGTCAGCCCGTCCAACCCCGGGGACTTTCCCCTAGAGAGCTGGCGGAGGGCGCCGGTCAGCTCCGCCAGGCTTAGCGGAGCGTCCAGTTTTTCGGCGCCCTCCGGGCTGACCTTCGGCAGGTCCTCCCACAAAATTCTGCGCGCATCCTCGCTGGACGGATCCGGAGAGAAAAGAGCCCCGTAGTCGGCGCGGGTCTCCGCGCTGATTCCCTCCGGATCCGAGACCAGAGATCCGTCGTCTGCCAGCAGCCCCAAGAGCTGCTTACGGACCCCCCCGTCTTTTTTCCAGTGAGTAGAAGAAGGGGGAGCCGCGGTCCAGGTCCCGCAGGAGCTGGATCCCACGACCTCACGTACGCGCCTCGGGACCCGACGAGCTGCAGGTCCTTCAGCGCGCCCTTCTTCTCTTCGTACACCTTCCGCAGGGCCGGGTCCTCGACGACCTGACCGAGACGGGACTCCAGGTCGAGCACCTCCTTCTCCTTCTCCAACCGCCCGACCCGGGCCTCCCGCCTCTTGGTCGACCCCTTCGCGTACTCCTGACAGAAGAGACGGATGTGAGCCTTGCCCACATCCCACCATAGCCTCAAGGAGGGGAAGCCCCCCTGCTTCCTTCTCCAGTCGGCCCAGAATCGACGAATCGAATCCCGGAACCGTGCGTCTTCCAGCAGCAGGTTGTTAAAATGCCAGTACGCGGACCCCCGCGCACGCAGCGGAGCGAGCTCCGCCCATACCAGGTGGTGGTCCGTGCACGGCACCGGCCGCACGGAAGCCGCCGGAACGCAGGAGACGTACGCCCGGGAAATGTAAAGGCGGTCGATTCTGGACCTTCCTCCCCCAGACCTCACGCTAGTGAAGGCGCTGGAGTCGGGGAGGAGATTTCGCCAGACGTCCACCAAGTCGAAGGACCCAACCAGGTCCCTCAACTTCTCCATCGCCGCCGGGCTTCGCGGGGGACCCGAACGGTCCCTCGCCTCGAGGGTGCAGTTAAAATCCCCCCCGAGGATGACGCACTCGCCCACGTCGATGGAGCCCAAAAGAGCGGACACTTCTTCGAAGAAGCGCACTTGCTGCGCACTGGTCTGAGGGGCGTACACGTTCACTAGATGGAGCGGCACGCCCCCCAGGCGAACAGTGACCTGGAGCAAGCGGCCCGGCACGTGCTCCTTGACCCCCAAGATCTCCGGCTGAAAATGCGGGTCCAGCAAGATAGCCACCCCGCTGGAATTGTTGGAGAGGTGACTCATGCTGACCCCTCCTTGCCACTCCAGGAGCCACGTGGCTTCGTCTCCCGGAACGGTGTGGGTTTCTTGCAGGAAGCACACCGCATACTTCCCGTCCCGAAGGACCGAGAAGTTATTGAATCTGCGGCGCGCCTCCCTGCTGCCTATGGTTATCTTCATGTCAGAAGCATAGTGCAACCTCTACCTACACCTAACGGGGGGGAGGAAGCGCAGCCGCTGGTCAGCCGCCACTTCCTCAGCAGCCCAGTGAGAAACGTGGTGAGCCGACGCAGCTCGAGCGGGTTCACACCCTCGTCCGCGCCCATGATCTTAATGGCGGCGTGGACGGATACGATGAGCAGCGCCAGCTCCGACCACCTGTCGAGGGCCAGCCGGACCTTATTGCGCCGACCCGGGCACGTGGCCATAAAATCCCGGAGTTCCCTTACAGGAATGAGGGGAGACTCGGCAAGGGGCACGAGGTCATCCATCGCCTCGTCGGCGCTGGAGTCCGAATCGTCCTCCGTGCCCATCACCGAGTCCCCATCCTCCTCCAGGGGGTCGTCACCAGCGGCCGACCCGTCCGCCGCGCAGTGCGAAGCGAATGGCTCGGCCGCGCCAGCCAGCCCCGCCTCCGCCCGGATCTCACCCCCAGGATCGGCGGCAGAGGATTTCTCCCTGGGCTCCTCTAGGGGTGCTGGGCCAGAAGACGGCGGCGGTTCAGAGCTCCCCTCCGCCTCAGACGCCGGAACGACCGGAGAAACCGGGGAGAGAACAATTCGCAGCTCCTCCAGTACGTCCGGCACCAGAGACGCAGCCAGGGGGCCATCCTCCTCCCCGCCACCAACCTCCGACCCAGCGGATGGGGGGTTTTGAATTAAAAGCTCTACCAGGATGAGCATCCCCTGGGAGATGTCTGGGTCGCATTGGGCGAGCTCATTATCCTCGAGCTCGCCCGACCCAAACCCTAGGCCGCCCGACCCGGCGAGGGGTAACGGCACCGATAGAAGGTCAATTTCAATTACCGCCGCGGGTTGTTCCGCGACCCCCCCCCACGGGCAGGGTCTCGTCCCCATCCCCGGGAGGCACGCATCGGACAGACACATCTGCCTCAGCCTCCCGAGGGACAGGCGACCCCTGCCGATCGCTGGTGATGACGACAGCAGCGGGGGGGGGGCGCAGTACCCGCGGTGGGCGATGACTCCCCCTGCTCGGAGGGACCTTCCTCCTCCCGGTCGTCCTCCTCTTCCAGGGGGCCGCGCTGCCTTTTTAGCACAGAGGGAGCGAGGGAGACCTCCATGACTGCAGAGGCCTCCTCCTCAGCTCCCTCCGGCAGAGCAGGTTTGTTGGGCTCCTCGGGCCCGAGCCCGGCCACAGGTAATGGCGTTTCCGCTACGGCGGTTGCAGCCACAGGCTCGGGCACGAGGCCCCTCCCGCTTGCATCTGCCTCGATTAACTCCGTGAGGAGCGCGGGTGTAAGGGGCTCAAGGGGCAAGGGCTGGCCATCCACGGGGGGGACCCGCCCTAAGGTGTTTATTTTTCCGCCGCGCCTTCTTTCCAGCCGGACACGCTCCCTCCCCCCCGCCGGAGGCCTTGGTGGCATCGGCCCCCGACGTCGACCGCGCATCAGACGTTCCCGACGCGCGGGCAGATCCGGGGGGAGGAGCGTCGGCGGCGCCAGCCTCGGCCGCACGAGATGATCTGGCGGCCTTGGAGGCGGGACAGTTTTTCCGGATGTGCCCCACCTCCTTGCAGGCGTGGCACCGCACACCGTCCGACGTCCAGAAGACGCGATATGCAGTCCCCTCGTGGTGGACGACGAATGCCCCGTCAGTGTCCTCCTCCCGCGCCAGCTGGATGAACAGCTGGCGCCGGAAGGAGAAGACGTGGCGAAGGCTGGCCTCCCGGAAGCCGAGCGGGATGGGTGTGATCCCCGACCTCACCTCCCCAAGTTGACGTAGATGGGGAAGGAGGAGCTCACCAGGAACATAGGGCGGGACGTTCGAAATAACCACCCTCTGCGTGGTGGCCTCGAGGGGGTCCACCGGCAGGAAGGTCCCGCCCACGGTGAGCCCCTTGGTGACAGCCAGGGACACCGCCCGCTCCGACCCCAGGAAGAACACAGCCTTCCCATACATTTTTGAGGCCGCGACGATGGCTGAGGGGCCGACAACCCCAGCCATGGCTTTAACGCAGGCCTCAATGGTCATGGTGGGGTGAGTGTAGCTCTTCACCCCAAGCTTTTTTGTTATAAGTTTAAAGGGTGACGGGGCAGCAGAAGCAGCGGGAGCAGCTGTGGTTGTGGCTGTCACTCCCGCATAAGTCCTAGCTGGCCCCGCCACCGGCGAAGATGCAGTCGCCATTATGGGGTGTTTTTATAAGGGCTACACTCACCCCAAGTCACAGGCCTGAAGGTGTTAATGACCTCAGGTATTTTTTTTTTGGTCCTCTATTGAGCAGAGGGAGCTGTTTAAAATGAAGACACACCTCTCCCCTTATTGGTTGAAATTGGGAGAGGTGCCTTCTCCCCTCTGCTCAATAGGCAATTAATAATTAAAGATGAAATGAGGTGCCTCAGAGAGAAAGGCAGAGAAAGACAAAGAGAGAGAGAGGGGGTGGTGAGAAGGAGGGAGGTGGCAAGGGCAGTGTTGCCACTCAGGATGGTGGGTGGGTGTTGGCAGGGGTGCACTCTCCGATGGGATTTAAAAGTCTTTGATGGTGGTGGTCTTCTGGCAGGGGGAGAAGATGTCTTCACCTGGGAAAGCTGGAGTTGCCCAGGCTCAGTCCTGCACCAGGTCTTAACGATGTAATTAATGGAATTAACCACTTAACCTAGGCAGCTCCAGCTGGCCCAGGTCAGGCAATAGAAGGGATGCTTATTATTGGTGTGTGTGGCCTAGTTTTGGCAAGATCCACACACACACACACACACACAGCCACCCCTTGATGTTCCGCCTTGTTTCTTCTTTTCTCCCCCCACCTAAAATACAAAGTCTTTGGGAGAGTGCCCCAAATAACACCCACCTGTAGATATTTTGAAGATGATACTCCTCCCTCCTTCCAAACAGTTGGTGTTGGTTGATGGTGGTTTCTCTCCCCTCTCTCCCTCTCCTGAAGTGGAGGCCAATTTGGGGAGGCAGTGATAGGAAAGGCCTCTCCCCTGGTTGATGTTATTGCAGGCCTCCTCTCTCCTCCTCCTCCTCCCCCGTCCTCTCTCTCCAGGCACCTCAGTTGATGTAATGATGGTGGAGTTGGTGGTGGTGGTGGTGGTCCAGCGTTCTCCTCCTCTTCCTGGTCAGGGGAACCACCACTTTAGTCCACTCTCCTAGTCTGGCTGCTCCTTCTGCTTGCAGCTGCACAGCCAACAATGCTGTGAATAAGGTACAACAGAGGGTAACTTAAGACTGACGTATAGAAGCCTGCTCTGGCTTTATATACAGGGGTGGTCACTGCCGGTACTGCAGTATAGAATCAGTTCTTCTCTTAAAGGTACATACACAATTCCTCCCCTTTTAGATAAACAGTACATAACATTCATTTAACAACTAAATAATAACTAATTACAATTACAATTTTCTCTGTACTATATACATCAACTGAAATAATCATTTATAAGTTCAGTCTTTGAGGAGGCTTCCTGATCCTGACTGGATAGCGCCTTTCTCGAGTATCCTGTTCTTGCGGCGGAGTTGATTCTGGCTCATTGTCATTGGTTGGTTCGTCAGCTTCCAATACCACTGCTTCTGAGGTAGACGCAATCTGTACTTCGGGTTGATTACCAGGTGCACCTGCTCGTGGTATGGGTTTGGCTTGTTCCTGTGACTCTAGAATCTGGTCAGCATGGCATCTCACGATGCTCTCTCCAACGTCCACTGTGTACATTAGTGGTCCCTGCTGTGTGCATATCGTTCCTGGCTGCCATTTTTCTGTTCGGTAGTCGCGGGCCAAGACTGGTTGCCCTATCTTGAAGCTCCTGGTTGGCTTCTCATTTATGTGCTGGAATTGCTTATTCTGTAGGAGTCTACGTACTCCTAGCAAAAAATACTGAACTCGGAGAGGTTCAACAGAAAAGGTTTAATTGCTGAGGCTGCATGCTGAACACAAAATGGAGTCAGAGACTACACAAGGTACAACTCTCTTTCATCAGTGCACAGCTTCGACTGACCCCCGCTCTGGGCTTAACTATGTTGCAGATCGAGTTTCTTAAAGGTGTCATCCTTCTTAAAGGCATGACGCCTGATTTATGGTCTACGGAACGGAAAGCGGATTGTGTCCGTTCTGTGATCGGTACGCCGCACAGCTCCCCCCAGAATCCGCTAGTAGGGAGTGTATGAACCGGCGTGGCGGCTTGATGGCACGACCGGAACGGCTCTTGGCGGTTGGTAGCGGGGCGGTCGGACGCGTCGGGCTCTTAGGCAGTCTGCCCCGCGGTGGGGGTTGGCCCACTTGAACGGGTTCATCGGGCTCTAGGTGCGCCAGCTTGAGCCGGTCGACCGACACCTTGTCAGTTCTGCCGCCCACTTCGAGGAGGAAGAACTTGTTCCCCGTCTGGAGTACCTTGTAGGGTCCGTCGTATGGGGGCCGTAGAGGTCCTCGGTGGGCGTCATGATGCACGAAAACAAATTTGGCCATGTGCAGGCTAGGTGGTACGCGGGTTGCTGGTTCGCCGTGCCGACCGGTGGGTACCGGAGTGAACTGTTGTGCTCGGTTGGCGAAAGTGCAGCGTTGCTGGTCAGCCGACCAGGGGGTCGTGGTGGTGGGCAGGTACTCTCCGGGTACGCGCAGCGGCTGGCCGTACACGAGTTCCACCGCCGAGGCTTGCAGGTCTTCCTTGACCGCGGAGCGTTGGCCGAGTAGCACCCACGGGAGGCGGTCGATCCAAGCCTCGTCCTCGAGGCTGATGCGGAGGGACGCCTTCATGGACCTGTGGAATCACTCGCACAGTCTGTTGGCTTGGGGATGGTAAGCCGTGGTGCAGTGAACGGCCACCCCGAGGTTTCGGGCGATGGCGGCCCACAGATCAGAGGTGAACTGCGGGCCTCTATCCGACGTCATGTCGGAGGGGACGCCGAACCGAGCGACCCAGGTACCGATGAATGCCCTCGCGATGTCGGCAGTGGTGGTGGACGTCAGTGGAATGGCCTCGGGCCAGCGAGTGGTACGGTCCACGATTGTCAGCAGGTGCGTGTGACCTTGTGATGGCGGCAGGGGGCCGATGAGGTCGATGTGGACATGCTCGAACCTTCTTTCTGGCACGGTGAACTCCTCGAGTGGGGCTTTGATGTGTTGGTGGATTTTGGCACGCTGGCAAGTTATGCAGGATCTGGACCAGACGCGCGCACCTTTGCGCAGGCCGCGCCAGACAAATCGGTTGGCCACCAGTCTAATGGACGCGCGGGTGCCGGGGTGTGAGAGGCCGTGGACGATGTCGAACACCCGTTTTCGCCGGGACTATGGGGCGGGGTTGCGCCAAGGAGGTGTCGCATTTGACTGTGACGGCGGACGGGCTGCAGGCGACGTCGGTCAGTCGCAGACCTGGGAGGGTTGTGGGCACGGAGAGCAGATCGGGGTCGGTGCGTTGCTCCGCTGCCAGTTGAGCATAGTCCGCTGTCAGGTGGACGGCGGGGTGGGATAGGCAGTCGGCCACCACGTTGTCTCGACCGGAGACGTGCCGGATGTCCGTGGTGAATTCGGACACCGCGGCGAGCTGGCGTTGTTGCCTGTCTCACCACTGGTCCGCAGATTTCGCCATCGCGAATGTCAGGGGTTTGTGGTCGACAAACGCGGTGAAGGGGCGGCCCTCCAGAAGAAATCTAAAATGGCGGACTGCCAGGTACAGTGCGAGGAGCTCGCGGTCAAAGGCGCTGTATTTGGCCTCCGGGGGGCGCAGTTGGCGGCTGGAAAAGGCCAGCGGTTGCCAGGCCCCGTCGACCCACTGTTCGTACACTGCGCCGACCGCGTGGTCGGAGGCGTCCGTGGTGAGGGCCACCCTGGCGTTGGGCTGTGGGTGAGCGAGCATGGTGGCGTCGGCGAGCGCCTTTTTGGTCGAGTCGAAAGCGGACAACATGTCCGCCGACCACTCGATCGCCATTCTGTCTTTCTTACCCCGGAGGGCTTCGTATAGGGGCCGCATGAGGGAGGCAGCTCCGGGAATGAAGCGGTTGTAAAAGTTGATCATCCCCAAGAACTCCTGGAGGCCTTTGATGGTGGTAGGCCGGGGGAACTGCTGGACGGCTTGCACCTTGGCGGGCAGGGGAATGGCTCCATCCTGCGTGATGTGGTGGCCGAGGAATTCGATCCTGCTGAGGCCGAATTGGCACTTGGCTGGGCTGATGATGAGCCCGTGCTCACTGAGCCGCTGGAACAGGGTGCGGAGGTGCTCGATGTGTTCCTGCTTGGAGGAACTAGCTACCAGGATGTCATCCAGGTAGACAAAGAGAAACTTCAGGTCCCGGAGGACCGAGTCCATGAGCCGCTGGAAGGCCTGGGCCGCGTTTTTGAGGCCGAAGGGCATTCGGAGGAACTCGAATAGCCCAAAAGGGGTGATTATGGCCGTCTTGGGAACGTCCGTGGGGTGGACTGGCACCTGATGGTAACCGCGCACCAGGTCGACTTTGGAGAAGACTGAGCGGCCGGCCAGTCTAGCCAAGAAGTCTTGAATGTGTGGTATGGGGTACCGATCCGGCGTGGTGGCATTGTTTAGGTGCCGGTAGTCCCTGCAGGGGCGCCATCCCCCGTCGGGTTTGGTGAAGATGTGGAGTGGGGAGGCCCAGGGGCTGTTGGAGCGGCGGATGATGCCGAGCTATTCCATTGTGGCGAACTCGGCCCGCGCGATCTCCAGCTTGGCCGGGTCCAGTCTGCGGGCGTGGGCATACACCGGTGGGCATGTGGTGGGGATGAAGTGTTCTACCCCGTGCTTAGCAACCTTCACGGAGAAGGTCGGGTTGGTGAGGGCTGGGAGTTCAGCCAGGAGTGCTGAGTAGTCGTCCGTTGACCGGTTGCGGCACTGCCACGCCATTTCGGCGGGTTGGGGGGGGGGGCAATGGCGCCCGGGACAGGTGACATGGTGTTCATGTCCACGAGGCGGCGCCGAGGCATGTCGACCAACAGGCCGTGGGCGCACAGGAAATCCGCACCGAGGAGCGGGGAGAGCACCTTGGCGGTGATAAACTCCCAGTGGTAGCGGCGGCCTGCGAGGTCGATGGTGACGGTGCGGGTGCCGTACGTCCGGATGTCGGTGCCGTTGGCGGCAGCCAGCGCAGGGCCGCGGCCGCCTCACTGGATCTCGGGCGGACGCGGGGATGATGCTGCGCTGCGCGCCCGTGTCGCATAGGAAATGGCGTCCGGAGACGCTGTCCGTAACGTACAGCAGCGCGCCTGCTTGCCCCACGGCCATCGTGTAGGCCGGTGTGGGGGCGGTTGGAAACGTGCAGGGATGGCTGCAGCGGCATGCCCGTGCGCCGAACCGGGTATGGAAGTAGCAGTAGCCCTGGGTCGGAGGGCTTGGGGGACATGGGGGCCTGGGGGGCCTCGTGGCCGAGCGATAGAGGGTGGAGCGTGCGCTGACGCTGTGGAGGCCAGGTCGGGGGTGACGGCGTGGTTGGAGCTGGCGGACATGAGCTTATCGGCTTCGTCGGCCAGGGCCTCGAGGTCCGTGAGGCTGGACGCCATGATCGGCGGGCGGATGCTGGGAGGTAGTTGGCGGATAAAGAGCGTGCGGAAGAGGGAGCCGGGCGGTTTCTCGTCGGTCAGAGCAAGCATGTGTGAGAGCAAGTCTGACGGCGCGGAGTCACCAAGGCCCGGGAGGTCGAGGAGGTGGCAGTTGCGCACGAATTGGGAGGCTGTGAATTTTTTAATGAGCGCGGACTTGAGATGTGCGTACTTGCCTTCCTCCGGAGGGTTTTGTCGTGTTGTCCAGACTTTTGTGATTGTGGAGCTGCCCAGGGAGGCGAGGAGGTAGTCGTACATCATTGCGTCGGCGGTGATGCCGCGGAGTCGGAATTGCGATTCGGCTTGAAGGAACTAGGCGGTGGCCAGGTTCTCCCAGAACTCCGGCAGCTTCACAGAAACTGCATTTGTGTCAGCCATGGTTACGCTTAGGAGTCGTCCTGAGCGTCGGGGTCACCAATCTAGCAGTCTACATACTCTTAGCAAAAAATACTGAACTCGGAGAGGTTCAACAGAAAAGGTTTAATTGTTGAGGCTGCATGCTGAACACAAAATGGAGTCAGAGACTACACAAAGTACGACTGCCTTTCATCAGTGCACAGCTTCGACTGACCCTCCCCCGCTCTGGGCTTAACTATGTTGCAGATCGAGTTTCTTAAAGGTGTCATCCTTCTTAAAGGCATGACGCCTGATTTATAGTCTACGGACCGGAAAGCGGATTGTGTCCGTTCTGTGATCGGTACGCCACAATCCTCAACATCTCGTCTTATGTTTGGTTTGAGCAAATCCAGGTGACATCTTAGCCTTCGGTTGAAGAACATTATGGCTGGAGCTTGGTTGGTGACTGCATGTGTCACATTCCGGTAAGCAAACAAGAAATTATCCACCTTGTGTTGTAGTGGTATGTCGTCATTATACATTGCCTTTATGGCCTTTTTAAAGGACTGAACAAACCTCTCAGCCAATCCATTTGTGGCTGGATGATATGGGGCAGATGTGTAATGTTTCACCCCATTATTCCTCAGAAACCTCCGGAAATCCTCGGACACAAACTGTGGCCCATTGTCGGAGCAAATCTGTTCTGGCAAGCCATTCCTGGCGAAGATGGTCCGTAGGACAGCAATAGTTTTCTCCGTGGTGGTGGAGGACATTTTGATGACCTCTGGCCATTTCGAATGGGCGTCCACAGTGATTAGGAACATTGAGTCCATAAATGGACCAGCAAAATCAATGTGTACCCGTTGCCATGGAGATGATGGCCACTCCCATGGATGTAGAGGGGCCTGTGGTGGAGCGTTTTGGACCTTCTGGCATCCTGTGCATCTCTTGGTCATATCCTCAATTTCTTGATCGATTCCCGGCCACCACACAAACGCCCTGGCTAGGCTCTTCATTTTTACCCCTCCCAGATGACCCTCATGAAGCTCATTGAGCACTCTATCTCTCAACTTGGGTGGAATTACCACTCGGGATCCACACATCAAGGTCCCCCAGCACACTGACAGCTGTTCTCTCCTTGGCGAGAATGCTGGCAACAGTGAGTCGCCATGTGCTGGCCATCCACTCACCGTCAAATCATAGACCCGAGAGAGTGTCGGGTCATTTCGGGTTTCCTTCTGTATACTTGAGTTTGTAACAGGTAGACATTCGACTATGGTCGCATGGAATATCTCAAAAGGGTCCACTGCAGGTGCTTCCTCTACCGTAGGCAACGGTAGGCGCGACAGCCCATCAGCGTTTCCATGCTGTTTCGTACCCTTGTACTCTGTCGTACTGATGTGCCCCTAGAAAAAGTGACCATCTTTGCAGCCTTTGCACCGTCATCACCGGAACGCCCTTCTTTGGGTTAAAAATGGAGACCAGGGGCTGATGATCAGTCAGTAGGGTGAATTTCTGCCCGTGCAGATAGTGATTGAACTTCTTCACCCCCCACACCAGGCTGAGGGCCTCCCTGTCAATCTGGGCGTAGTTACGCTCGGCTGAGGTTAACGAGCGCGACGCAAAGGCTATTGGCCTCTCTGAACCGTCAAGGAATTTGTGTGACAGCACCGCTCTGATGCCATAGGGAGACGCATCACATGCTAACCAAATCGGTAGTGTTGGATTGTAGTGGGCCAATGCTTCTTTTGAAGTGATTAGGCATTTACATTTCTGAAAGGCACGCTTACACTCATCACTGCATTTCCATGTTACTCCAGTTTGCAGCAGGACGTTCAGTGGGTGCAGAATTGTAGATAAATTCGGCAAGAACTTATGGTAGTAGTTCACCAACCCGAGGAACGACCTCAGTTGTGACACATTTTCCGGTGCTGGAGCCTTGACTACAGCCTCAATCTTGTCCGGCGACTTATGCAACCCTTCCTCATCAATCATGTGGCCACAATACGAGATTTGTCTCCTGAAGAACTCGCATTTGGGGCGGTTGGCTCGTAGCCCATATTCCTGCAATCTCGTGAGCACCTGCTCCAGGTTGGCAAGGTGTTCACTGTCATTTTCGCCCGTAACCAGGATGTCGTCCAAATAACACTGGGTCCCCGGGATCCCTTGCAGGACTTGTTCCATCGCCCTCTGCCAAATAGCCGGGGCTGATGCTACCCCTAATACCAGTCGATTGTACTGGTTAAGGCCTTTGTGAGTGTTTATCGTGAGGTATTTCCTAGATGCTTCTTCCACCTCCATTTGTAGATACGCTTCGGCCAGTTCAATCTTTGTAAAGCGTTTCCCTCCAGATAGTGAGGCGAAAATATCTTCTATCCGTGGAAGTGGATATTGTACTGTGTGTAGGACTGGGTTCACAGTTACCTTGAAGTCCCCACAGATGCGAACCTTCTTCAGTTCTCCAGGCGTGCTGCTCAATGATTTCTTCATTACAGGAACGATGGGTGTGGCCCACTCGCTCCAGTCCACCTTGGACAGCACACCCGAACGCTCCAGACTCTGCAGCTCTGCTTCAACGGCTGGGCGGATCGCGTAAGGTACCGGTCTGGCCTTAAAAATTTTTGGGTTTGCATTATCTTCGATTTTTATCGTTGCCATTACTCCTTTTAGAGTCCCAAGTCCTCGTTGGAACACCTCTTTCGCGTCAGTTAGAATCTTTGACAGTCGTCCGGGTGTGACGTCATCATCCTTTTTATCAGTCACAGTTAGCGCCTGAATGGAATGCCAATCCAATTGTATTTTTCGGATCCATTCACGTCCCAATAATGGTGGTCCTCCATCTGGTAGTATATATAGATACAGTTTCTGTGTTTCCTTGCCGTTGTATTCAACTGGCACCCTTATTTTTCCTCTGGGGTAGACTTTTTGCCCCGTGTATGTCTTCAATACAATGGACGTGTCCTTCAAGGGTATGTGTGAGAATAGCCGCTCATAGTCTCGTCGATTCATGACAGTTAGGGCTGATCCTGTGTCCAATTCCATCTTTACTGGGGACCCTGCTATCATGAGGGTGACCCAAATGGTTCGGTGATCCTCCTTTGCGATCACGTTGTGTAACTTTAGACAACTTAGTCTCCTGCTCCCGGAGTCCTTATCACTCTCCTGATCTTCCGAACTACTGTCTGTCAATTTCTTTACTTTCTTGTACTTTTCCTTAGTAGTTCTTGTAGTGTTGGTTTTCTTTCCCGACCTGCAGACTCTTGCTATGTGTCCCATTTTCCCACATTGCCTGCATACTTTGTCCTTAACCCAGCAGTCCTTCTGATCATGGGTTGTTCTGCCGCAGCGATAGCACTTTTCTGCTCCATACGCCATTTCGTTAGCGCTGTATTCCTGTGGTTTCTGTTGTATTTCCGCAGCTCCCCGTGCTACTGCTTCGTAGGATACTGCCACGCTGAAAGCCTGTTCTAGCATCAGGTCCTTTTCCGAAAGTAGTCGTTTCTGGGTTCCTTCACTCTGGAGCCCGCAGACAAACTTACCCCGTAAGGTGTCTGCCAGTCCTGCTCCGAACTGGCAGTGCTTCGATAACTTGCGTAGTTCCGTAAGATAGTCAGCATTGCTCTCATCTTTGTGCTGGTTTCTTTTATGGAACTTGAATCTTTCTGCTATCAGCAGCGGTGTAGGGTTTAGGTGTTCCTGTAAGATATTAGCAATCTCCTCAAAACTTTTCTCCATTGGTTTAGCTGGGGTAATTAAATTCCGCAATAGGCCGTACGTTCTCGCGCCCATCAAATTTAATAATACCGACGACGCCTTTCCATCGGCCACCTCATTTGCCTTGCAGTACACTTCAATTCTTTCCACATACGTGGTCCAGTCTTCTACCTCGTTGTCGAAAGCTGTGATACTGCCACTTTTTGGCATCTTGGGTGATTTAAAATGGCGCCTCCCGCGCTTTTCCTTCTTCCCCTTGCTGCCACGCTGCTCCTAGCGTTCTGCAGGGTAATGGCGGCGACCCGCGGCTTTGGCGTGTCTCACTTTTCCTTCCCCTTGTTTTATTTTCGCTACACTGCCCAGTTCTTGAGCACCGACCGCGCCCTGTGCGCTCCACCCTCTCTCTCTTTTCCTCCCGACGACGCTGCACGGCCCCTTTGCAGAGCCGCTCGATCGAGCTCGAGCCCGCCGCAGTCCGGAAGGGTCAGCGCACTACCTTCTACCAGCACGATTTGCTGGAACACCTTGACTGGGGAGCCAAGCCCAGCTCTCCACAGCCTCTCCTGCAACTCTCCGAACTCCGATGGATCCTTGGGCGGTTGCCCGCGGTCGACGACTGTTGTTCTGACTTCGACCTTGAGATAAAGAGTAGATTGCCTTTCAAAAGCTAGGCTTTATTAACCTTAAAAAACCAGCAGTACATGTTGAGCACCCAGTCTCAACCAAACTGTAGAAACTGAATTTAAGATGGCCACCACAGGTCACATGGAATCAACTAACCAATAAGTTTACAGCATATATCTCAAGGCAGGAAAACAGGCAACCAATTCCAATGCTTCTTATAAAACAAGAATAATCACCACAGACCTCCAAAAGCTTCTTCTCAGGGAAAGATCCCCGTGAGGTGATGCAGTACGGCAGGTGAGTTCGAACCTGTTCATCGCCAATGTAGTGTCCGAGTATAAATAATACACGGACTGCAGGAGAACAATAATAACAGGTATTTACTGAACAGAGGGTAACTTAAGACTGATGTACAGAAGCCTGCTATGGCTTTATATACAGGGCTCAATGTCGACAAAATGATGACTGCCGATAACCTAATATCTCAGTTAGTATATTTTGAGGTGAATATGACACGATATGCTGAGGGAGCTCCCTAGATGGTTCTGTGGGTAAATGCACCATGCTTAAATGTGTAGCTACCTTCGATTGTTTTCATAGAATTAACTAGAAGTCAATAAAGATAGCATTTCAGAAGTTCAGTAAGATACTGCAATTTTCAACCCACTTTTTTTAGTTCAGTACAGTATTTATTAAAAACAAGTTCAACTATGTGTATTTTGTCTTGTACTGTATAGATTTAAAAAACCCATGGGATATGATCTGCATATACATAAAAAAACATTCATAGGACAATTCTGACAAAGGGTCATTGACCTGAAGCGTTAACCCTGTTTCTCTCTCTACAGATGCTGCCTGACCTGCTGAGTATTTGCAGCATTTTCTGTTTTTAATTCATAGGACAATGATGGACAGAAAGAGACCCATTGGTCCATCCAGCCTGTCCCATACAACTGCAATGCCTTGTGCATCACAATAAATATATATGTCCCCACCCCACCTGAAATCCATGTAATTGCCTGGGAGAGGTGAAAAAACAGATGAAAATGCAGTCCGGTTAAGGACAAAATCTGCAAAATTCCTCTCCAACCACTTTAGGCAATCGAAACTAGTCCAGGGGACCACCCTGGCCCTGATTAGTTATACAGTAGCTTCTTTATGTTAGAGGTGATCTCCGCCCTTGCCAGAAACAGGTCCAGCTCTCGCCTGAAGCAATTTAATGAATCAGTGTTCACCGCCCAAGCCGGCAGCCTGTTCCACTGGTCCACTCGGAGGTTGAGCAACTGATAATGTGACATGGGTTCATGGTCAGCATCGCAAGAGGGATGTAAAACCCTCGCCTGTGGGGCTAGAAATATATTCTACTTATGCCAAGAATTACTTGCGTGTTAGTTGAAGGTAATTGGATTAAGAGGTACAAAGAGTGGCTCACTGTGATTCCTTGAGTTTGGCTGTAGTTTAGCTGGACGTTGGGTGGCTTATAATCACCTCATTGGTGTTTAGTGTGTGAACAGAATTTGTTTTTTTTCTCCAAATGAACTGTCAAAGGAAAAAAGAGTTGACTAATTAAAATATAACATGATGTCATTTCTATGAATTTACTTCATTGTGTGAGATATTGAAACAAAAGAGAGAAAAGAAAATGCAAGTTTATATAGCATGAGAAGAGATGTTTGCTACCAGTTTGCAGTCCCAAAGAATATCACAAGACCTGTTTCTGAATTTACTCATTGGTATTCACATTTCTTGCTACAGTGAATGCTTATGTGATGCTGCATTCGTGACTCCTTTTTTTTAGTGTTCGCAGGGCATGCCATTACATTGTCAATCTACGATATTTTGAGATGTGCATCCTGCTGGTGATAGCAATGAGCAGCATAGCCCTGGCAGCGGAGGATCCTGTGCAAGCAGATGCACCAAGAAATAATGTAAGTCGGTGTAGCAACTAATCAACAATTGTCATAAAGTATCACAGTACAGGAAACTTTCGATTAACCGGCCCCTAAATAACCAGAACGCTCTATCCACCGGCAAAATTCAGGAGTCGGTTCAGGTAACTTTTTTTACTTTGTTACTTTTTTTACTCCATTTGTTGCTGTGCAAGGGTGTAGCTGAAGCTGTTGCTAAGCTACAGAGACGCTTGCAACTTGTGCCGATTGTTTTGAAGCTGTTGGGTTTGTTGCTTTATACGGAGCTCTGAGCGCCGTATCTTTTACTATAGCGTTCAGTTATCAGGAATTGTTGATGAACCGGCAACACGTCGGTCCCGTCCGTGCCAGATACCAGAAAGTTTCCTGTATTAGCTCAAGGAACCAATTAAACAACAGCAACTTACATTTATATAGCGCCTTTAACGTAATAAAACGTCACAAGGCGCTTCACAGGAGCGTTATCAAACAAAATTTGACACCGAGCCACGTAAGGAGATGTTAGGGCAGGTGACCAAAAGCTTGGCCAAAGAGGTAGGTTTTAAGGAGCGTCTTAAAGGAGGAAAGGGAAGTAGCGAGGTGGAGAGGTTTAGGGAAGGAATTCCAGAGTTTAGCCGCAAATACTCTTAAAACATGCCCTAATAAAAAGGAACTGTAATATGAGATCCGTAGGATAAAGTCTAATTAGTAAAGGGCACAATAATTTGTCCTCAAATCCTCAGAAGGATCACACATTTGGTATTGGTACATCAGTTTTCCTGCTTATTTGTAAATAGCCTTTGGTTTGACTGTGCAAAATGCTGGGATAATAATATGGATTTAAATTAATGGGAGCAGTAACTCTAACTCAGTGAGACCAATAGCACGGGTCTATAATCTATTTATAGTGGGGATGGTGAAATATTTATTCTTCTTACAGTTAAGCACATTAGAACAGTTTCTCCATTTGCTCAACAATAACTTTGCTTTGCCTGCTTTGGTAATATTGTCACATAATGGCCTAGAATTTCTGCTTAAACCGGCGCAAATTGCCTGAAATCAGCCAATCTAGCATAAAAGATTGCACAATTTTAAGCGCAAGTTAAGTAAAGCCAAACTCGAGTTTCCACAATCTTTAATGTTGATTTTAAAAAACATTGGCTGGAATTTTCCCCAGGTAGGTGGGTTGAGGGCCGGGTTTCCCGCAGGCCCTGCCAACTTTACCGCCAGGGCCTGATTTAAATGTGAGGCCTCGGATTCCCGCCCACAGCCAGCCAGATTGAGAGGCTGGCTGGCTGCGGGCGGGTCGGCCTCATATGTGAGGGGCCGGTTCGGGGGAGGAGGATCGGCAATCGGCAGGGGCCGGGCATTGTGAGAGGGGCGAGTGGGTGGGGGAAGAGATCACCTGCAGGGGTCGGGGATCGCGGGGGAGGGTTGGCTGGGGATTGGGGGGCGAGGGTGGAGAGAGGATCGGGGCTGGTCACCAGAGGATCATGGCTGGCCTCATCATCATCATTGGCGGGAGGCCTGGGAAGGTAATCGGAGACCGGCGGGGGGGGGGGAAGTTGGGGGGGCGGTCTCAGATCGCGGGGGGTGGGTATGGTCGGGACCCTGGATCCAAGAGGTAGGTATAAAGTACAACGAGAGCTGGGTGTCCTTGTACACAGTCGCTGAAGGTAAGCATGCAGGTGCAACAGGCGGTTAAGAAGGCAAGTGGTATGTTGGCCTTCATAGCGAGAGGATTTGAGTACAGGAGCAAGGATGTCTTGCTGCAGTTGTACAGGGCCTTGGTGAAACCACACCTTGAGTATTGTGTGCAGTTTTAGTCGCCTTATCTGAGGAAGGATGTTTTTGCCATGGAGGGAGTGCAGCGAAGATTCACCAGACTGATACCTGGGATGGCAGGAATGACGTATGAGGAGAGATTGGGTCGATTGGGCTTGTGTTCGCTAGAGTTTAGAAGAATGAGAGAGGATCTCATTGAAACTTATAAAATTCTAACAGGACTAAACAGACTAGATGCAGGAAGGATGTTCCCGATGGCGGGGGAGTCCAGAACCAGGGGTCACAGTCTAAGGATAAGGGGTAAGCCATTTAGGACTGAGATGAGGAGGAATTTCTTCACCCAGAGAGTGGTGAACCTGTGGAATTCTCTACCACAGAAGGCCATTGAGGCCAATTCATTCAATATATTCAAGAAGGTGTTCAATATATTTCTTAAGGCTAAATGGATCAAGGGATATGGGGAGAAAGCAGGGACAAGGTACTGAATTTGAATGATCAGCCATGATCTCATTGAATGGCGGAACAAGCTCGAGGGGCCGAATGGCCTACTCCTGCTCCTAACTTCTATGTTTCTATAAAGCCACTTACCGCCCGGATGCAGCAGTCCCCGCCTCTGTTTAACTGCCGGGTTTCACAAATTATGTGAAACCTGTCCCCATGCAGTTAAACACAAAATGGAGGGAGGAAAAAATGAACTTCCAGCCTCATTACGATATTTAAGTTGAGGTGACGCCCCCTGGGAGCCGGTTGGTCGGCCCCCCACCCTTCCCGCCTCCGGTGAAACCGGAAGTGGGCGGGATCAGGTCGGGAATCCCCATTTTTAACACTTCAACTGCCCCCACGCTCCAAACCCACCCTTTTTTTTTAGGGGAAAATTCTGGCAATAGTGCTGGAAGCTGGCCCCACCCACAAAACTGTCCACGCTCCCAGGTCAGTGATGATGAACCTGCCGAGTTTCTGCCAATTGCGACCATTCGAGAAGGACCTGTCAAATATATGAATGGAGATCACCCCAAAAACACAGTAAAACATTCAATTAAAAAAAATTTAAATCGCTTTTTTAAAATGAGTTCAAGTTACAATAAATTAAATATTTTAAACAAAAATTTAATTTTTTGAAAAAAATAATTCAAGTTTTTTACAGGGCTAAAAATAAAACTACCTTTTTTTAAAGTATTTTTAAATGATCAATGAGTGAAATTTTTTAAAAACTTTTTTTCAATTCTTATGCAGGTAAAAGTAGGCCTTACCAGTCGTAGGATTTCTAAGGGTTTTCAGCGGGCGGAGGTTCTGCAGAAATTGGAACTATCCTCCCGCAGAGGCCCTTCTCCAGGGCAGGCGTCCGATCTGTCAAGAGCATTCTTCACAGATCGGAAATATCGGTTTTCAGTGCGTGCGCTTCGCATGCCTGAAACCAGCATTTCCGATGTCCCTACGGGTGCGTACACAGCCCGTACACACCCGTAGGGTTCAGAATATACGGGCCAATAAAATTGCACCGGGTTATCACTCTTAAATATATCAAGGAATGTTTTTTAATGCTAGGAAAAATAATAAGCAATTACGCTGCCCGCTTGCGCTGTTTCATGGATGATTTTACGTTTGTTACTGTGCAATTGGCTTTGGGTGGAAACTTGAACCATAACTTCACTTCAGAAAACCAGCGCAATTTGCGCCCATATTGCCGATTGCACCCAAAGCGGAAACTCTACTCCGATATATTTTGAACATGGCTCCCGTTGTTCCCGGCTGTATTTCCAAGCTTCTGTTATGTTTTCCAGTTCCAACCAATGTTTCCTACAATACTCTAAAAAATGATCTCTTGCTGTAGTAAATAATGAACATAACATAAGAACATAAGACATAGCAGCAGGAGGAGGTCATTTGGCCCCTCGAGCCTGCTCCGCCATTCAATAAAATCAGGGCTGATCTGATCTTGGCCTCAACTCCACTTCCCTGCCCACTCCCCATAACCCTTGACTCCCTTATCGTTCAAAAATCTGTCTATCTCCACCTTAAATATATTCAATAACCCAGCTCTCTGGGGAAGAGAATTCCAAAAATTCACGACCCTCTGAGAGAAGAAATTCCTCCTCATTTCCGATTTAAATGGGTGCCCCCTTATTCTGAAATTATGCCCCCTAGTTCTAGATTCTCCCACGAGGGGAAACATCCTCTCAGCATCTACCCTGTCAAGCCCCTTCAGAATCTTATATGTTTCAATAAGATCCCCTCTCATTCTTCTAAACTCCAATGAGTATAGGCCCAACCAGCTCAACCTTTCTTCATAAGACAACCCCTTCATCTCCGGAATCAACCTCGTGAACCTTCTCTGAACTGCCTCTGAAGCAGCTTTTATTAAAATAACCAACAAAAATTACTATAAATAAGCATTGGAAAATGGTAAACATTTTTACATACCATGTGCCATGGCTAAGCGCTTGCATAAATCGATGACCAATCAAAATAGGAAAGTATGAGCATTTTCTTAAAATAAAGATATTGTTAGTGTGTGGCCAATCTGAAGCAAGACTGCAAATTTTTTTTTCTCTGGCTAGGAGATATGTAGAATGAGTCTGTTTATGAAGGGTACCGTTGTGTTAATTAACTCCTTAAAAAGGGACTGAACGTCCCAAGGGTAAATGTAGACATTTGAGGATCAAATGTTCTGTGAAACTCTGTGGCTCCAGTACTGTTGGGACCATGGAAATGCAGCCTATGGACTGTAATGAAAAGGATTGAATAATGTTGATTATTAAGATGCTGCAACTGGCTGGGTATTTTGCTTGATCACCACTGGGATTCAGAGAGAACTTTCAGTTTGATCATCTTCGATATTTTAATTTTGATTGTTCACTTCCCTTAGAAAATTAAATAACTTGGGGAAGAGTGTACAATAGTGCAAGTTATACATGAGGGTGATTCTAGCCTAATGTGCCTGGTGGGAAACTGATGGGATGGGATCGGCTGCTCGTTTTGCACCCTGCCCGATTCTGCTTTGTCGTTGATCTTAATAAAAGGAAAATCGGGCAGGGTGTAAAATGGGCAGCCGATCCGATCTAATCCGGTCAGTCTGGTGGGTTACGTTCAGACTACCCCCATAGTCTGTCCGAAGAAGCAGGACTGATGGCCAAATTACCTCTGGCATTTTTAAAATTTGCCTTTAGTTTTATTAACTGAAAGTATACATTATCATAATTAGCCAAATTCTGGTTGCCTCTAATTGAGGTTACCTAGGCAATGGTTGAAGGCTTTCGGATGAGACGTTAAACCGAGGCCCCGTCTGCTCTCTCAGGCGGATGTAAAAGATCCCGTGGCACTATTTCGAAGAAGAGCAGGGGAGTTATCCCCGGTCCTGGCCAATATTTATCCCTCAATCAACATAACAAAAACAGATTATCTGGTCATTATCATATTGCTGTTTGTGGGAGCTTGCTGTGCGCAAATTGGCTGCCGCGTTTCCTACATTACAACTGACTACACTCCAAAAGTACTTCATTGGCTGTAAAGCGCTTTGAGACGTCCGGTGGTCGTGAAGGGCGCTATAGAAATGCAAGTCTGTCTTTTGTTAATTTGCAATCTGTTACAACAAGAGCTGTTTTAGCGCAGTGCTTTTTGCTGTTATTTAACGTCCCAACTCTCTTTTTTCACATTTCTGAAGACACTGCCTGAACTAATGGCAAAACATTGAGACTGACTCTTCAAATCTTTTGTCCATCTTTTGCCTTTTTCACCTGTTTATATTTTATCTGTTTTCATTCGTCTCTCTTAAATAATTCTGTAATCAGCAGTGTATTTTTGCCAACTTGCATGGACGTATCATCAATTACTAATGCAATACTGAAATTGATTATTTGAAGCACCAAGAAACACGGAAAAATGGACTTTGAAAACAGCGGCATTAAACACTGTCAATTCTAAATTAAAATTATTTCTTGCCTCAGGTTCTAAAATATCTGGATTACGTGTTCACCGGAGTCTTTACATTTGAAATGGTGATAAAGGTAAACAGTCCTCCTGGATTCTTCATAAATTCAATGCATGAAGTGTATTATTTGTAAAAGAGGTCTGAATTTAATTATATTTTGTCGTCACTGGCTGGAGTAAACAATTTGAAATCAATATTTATTTGTGATTAATGAGGGCAGCTGTTTGCTGGATTGAGCTCGGGTCTGATTGTTTGTATTTAATGAGTCGTGCACTGTGATAAATTTGTGTATCGGGCACAAGTAAATGACACAAAACTGGAAATTTGAATATTTTTGTTCAAAAGCATGCATTTTAGAAATTGCTTCATTGTGTGCTGTGAATTACTCAACACAATATTTATTTATTTATTCCCTTTGATTTTTGAACAGCCCTTCAAAAATTCCTGTTGTGTGTTTGAACTTTAAAACTTTTGTGATTTTTAAAACTGCTGTGAAACTGGGAGAATCAAAGGATGTTCTGACATTCTTGTTGAATGCGTATAAGGACCATCGTCATAGTCTTTTGGTACAGCTTCACGAGCCTTCTGCATTCATTTTACAGTGTTGGAGAATGAATCCATAGGCCTAGAAATTTGTTGGCGCCATGCCCGTTTTACTGGGGTAAAATGGGTGCCTAAGTGATCACGTGATCAGAGGCTCCAAAATGGCATTGGAGAATTTGGGTGCCCTCTTCCAGCCATTTATTTCCCATCTTGGACCCTTCCCTGTTGTCTGCAATCAGAGAGCACCTCCCCTTCAAGAGGTATTGGTTGCCTTTAAGTGGCGCCAAAGACGCCCGATTTCCTATCTTCCCCCACAAACTGGTATGCAGCCAATGAATAGCCTGACTTACAGAAACATAGAAGGAGCAGGAGTAGGCCATTCGGCCCCTCGAGCCTGTTCTGCCATTTAATGAGATCATGGCTGATCATCCAAATTCAGTACCCTGTCCCTGCTTTCTCCCCATATCCCTTGATCCCTTTAGCCTTAAGAAATATATCTAACTCCTTCTTGAATATATTTAACGAATTGGCCTCACTGCCTTCTGTGGTAGAGAATTCCACAGGTACACCACTCTCTGGGTGAAGAAATTCCTCCTCATCTCAGTCCTAAATGGCTTACCCCTTATCCTTAGACTGTGACCCCTGGTTCTGGACTCCCCCGCCATCGGGAACATCCTTCCTGCATCTAGTCTGTCTAGTCCTGTTAGAATTTTATAAGTTTCAATGAGACTTATGATGAGGTCACAGCACCAATTTCACGTGGTCCCTGAGGCCACATGAACAGGCGCACACGACAACGCCCCATTCCCTGCGGGCCCTTTTTCAAGCGCAATCGAATTTCTAGGCCACAGTCTTAAAGATCCGCAAAAGCTTTTTGCTAAAAAAGGAAAGAGTTGTGTTTTTCAAATTTACGTATTGATTTAACTTTACCTCATTTCCTTTCATAAGATGATTAATTTAGGCCTGTTGCTGCATCCTGGCTCTTATTTCCGAGACCTTTGGAACATTCTGGATTTCATTGTCGTCAGCGGAGCTCTTGTGGCTTTTGCCTTTTCGTGAGTAGCACCTGTACATTTTTGTGTTCCGAGTTCACCTGTTGTCTGTTTTAACCCTTGTAAACTACAGGTTAATTGAAAATATTGGTTGCATCTCACAGATTCAATACATGCTCAGTTGAATTATTAAAGTGTATTCTGTTTCTGTTGGGCGCAGAAAATGTTTCACGTTATTTTATTTATTTGGCTCTTAAAATGTTCATTTCTACCCTGTTTTATTCAACGAATCAAGGAAGTCAAAGTTGCAGCACCTTGACGGAAATCTTCAGCTAAAATAGGAAGAATTATAACTCCTGAGTGGTTGGCCGGCGGAACACTTGGGCCTGTTGCCCAGGAGGTGCTGCGAGAAGCCTGACCCCATGAACATAGCTGCAGTGAGCTGCCCGCCCAAACTGGCCATCTAGCAGCAGCTCCCTGGGTGCTGACCAATTAGCCCCACACGCCTGCTCTTTCCCTATTGCCCTGCAATTTTTTCCCCCTTTCAATTATTTATCCAATTCCCGTTTGAAACATTATTATTGAATTTATTTCCACCACCCTTTCAGGCAGTGCATTCTAGATCGTAACGACTCGCTGCGTAAAAAAAATCTCCTCATCTCCCCGCTGGTTCTCTTGCCAATGACTGTAAATCGGTGTTCTCTGGTCACCGACCCTCCTGCCAGTGGAATCAGTTTCTCCTTATTTACTCTATCAAAACCTCTCAAACACTTCTATTAAATCTCCCCTTAACCTTCTCTGCTCTAAGGCGAACAGTCCCAGTTTCTCTAGCCGCTCCACATAATTGAAGTCCCTGGTACGGGATGCCCACTGGTAAGCAATGTTCCCTCTAAATTCTTTCTTCCTGCGCGGAAATTTGCTGGGCAGCCGCACATGCAGGGTATCTCTTACAGCGGCAGCGGCTGGTGAGCAGCCTGCGCGGGACCTTGCGATTGATGCGTGGCCGCCCACCTTAGGGGGAACGTTGGTGGTAAGTGCACTGCTTAGATATTAACTCCCATTCTGACCAAATGGAAGGAGTTCAAATGCCCCTTAGTATTTTTGGCAGTACAGGAAACTCTCGATTTACCGGCACCTAAATAACCGGAAATCTCTGTTAACCGGCACAATTCAGGAGTAGGTTCAGGTAAGTTTTACTTCATATTAGTGGCTGTTCCTGGATCTGTGGCTGTGTAATCGGGGTTGCTGCACTTGTTGCTAAGCAACAGGGACACTTGGTCTGTGGCTGGGGTTCCTGCAGCTGTTGCTAAGCAACAGGGAAGCCTGGATTTGTTGCTGTGTATGGAGCTCTCGTACCTTTTAACTATACCTCTCTGTAATCTGGATTTTTTGATAAACCGGCACCACGCCAGTGCCGGATAAAAAAAGAGTTTCCTCTATCTTTTAACAGTTTATTTGTTTTTATTTCAAACTTCATATTGTTAGCAGACTGCAACCAAATTAATTTATTCGTTTGGGAGTCAAAGTTTTGTTTACGATCCATTTTCAGTGCGAGGGCTAATACCCAGGTTGGGTTCATTATGTGTTGAAATGCATTACTGGCAATGTTAAACTTATGCCAATCAACAAAACTAGACCAATGCGACAAGGTAGGAAATAGCCCAAAATCCTGGCCAACAACTTCCTCCACAGTGGAGAAACATTGCCTGAAGACCCAATGCATTAAACCATGGGCAGGAATTTAACTCGGGAGTCGAGTTGGAGGCGGGATTACAACTTTCGGGGTTGTAGTCCCGCCTCCATCTAGATGCGGCCAATCCACGCGATTGTAACTTGATTGACCTTGTTGAGCCCGCCCAGCGGGTTCAGCAGGCCAATTAAGGGCCACCCGGCAACAGGTGATGTCACAGACTGAAATTTCATCTGTCAAGAGGTTTTGACAGATGAAATATCAGTGTTTCACAGCTGTTTGAAGCTGTCAAACACTGACGGTCTTACTTACTTCTAACCTGAGTCCTTCTCCACAGACTCAGTTAAAAATCTCTCCTGCACAGAAAGCTGAAGGCTGTCACTTTTGACAGTTCGCAGCCATTTTGCTTTCTGTGCCGGTGAGATGAGGGACTCCCGGAACCTAAAGGAAGGAAGGCTGAAAAGGTAAGAAAAGGTATGTAAAACTTATTTAATCACTTTAGACACACCAAACACACTTACCTTTGCACTCATGCACACATCACTCACCTGAACACTGTCATCTCAACCCTTCCAAATCCTTCAACCCGACGGCCCGCCTCCTCTAACTTGCCGTGGTTTGGAGCCGTCGGGAATCCCACACTTCAACATCAAAAGTAGGGATTAGGCTAAAAACTGCCTGTTAACTACCTGTTAACAGGCAGTTAATTGGCACTAATCCCTTCCTGCCTCGGGTAGGTGGGTCCCAGTGCGGGGCGGGTACCCACCTCCTTTGAAACTGGCATGGAGGCGGGTTTGGGTGCAGAAAGGGGTCGGGACCCCTGATTTCAGGATTTTAACCCCCCACACGCCTCCAATCCCGACTCCACGGCACAATGAAAATCCTGCCCCATGTTTCTGCAAATACCATGAACAAAGTACCCAAGTGCCTGACCAATATCAGATTCTGAAAAATCAGTAAAAGAATAACACCAGTGCTTCATTGTGAATCATTTGAATGGAGCAACCTGGTCGTTAATACTCATCATGATGCCTGTAAAAGGCAAGGAAGAGACTGAGAACAGTACAAAACTGCCAATAAACTCTACATTATATATCAAAATAAATGGATACATGGGAGTGATTCCAGGGCTGTGAATCTCATCTTTGATTTTAGATGATAATTACAAGCCACTTGATCTTTGCCTGTGGAGTTTATGACAGCATTTTATTAGACTGCTACCTTGTAATCTGGAAAATCCATTGTTCTCCACGTATAAAAATGGTAACATTTTCTGGCATAGTCGATCAATCAAGTATAAAAAGTTAACTGCAGGTCCTGTTTTTATAATACTGAGTGTTGAATACATCCGTTGATATGAGCTGAGGTGCAACCCTGAGCTTTCAATTTGCATTGGAAAGCATTGAAAACACAAGCAACAGTCTGAGGCACATCTAATATTATTAGAAACATAGAAACATAGAAAAATAGGAGCAGGAGTAGGCCATTGGCCCTTCGAGCCTGCTCCGCCATTCAATATGATCATGGCTGATCCTCTATCTCAATACCATATTCCCGCTCTCTCCCCATACCCCTTGATGCCTTTTGTGTCTAGAAATCTATCTATCTCCTTCTTAAATATATTCAGTGACTTGGCCTCCACAGCCTTCTGTGGTAGAGAAGTCCACAGGTTCACCACCCTCTGAGTGAAAAAATTTCTCCTCATCTCAGCCCAAAATGTCCTACACCGTATCCTGAGACTGTGACCCCTCATTCTAGACCCCCCAGCCAGGGGAAACATCCTCCCTGCATCCAGTCTGTCTAGCCCTGTCAGAATTTTATACGTTTCAATTAGATCCTCTCTCATTCTTCTAAACTCTTGTGAATACAGGCCTAGTCGACCCAATCTCTCCTCATACGACAGTCATGCCATCCCAGGAATCAGCCTGGTGAACCTTTGCTGTACTCCCACTATGGCAAGTATATCCTTTCTTAGGTAAGGAGACCAAAACTGCACACAGTACTCCAGGTGTGGTCTCACCAAGGCCCTGTATAACTGTAGTAAGACATCCTTGCTCTTGTACTCAAATCCTTATTTCAATGGAAGCAACTCCAAATGACTATGCGATTCCACTTCTTGTTATGTCACCTGTAATGTATCACCAGGATCTCTCAATGCCGGAACTATCGATGCTGCCACTTATCATTGAGATGTTATGCAAAATAAATGGGCACAATTTTTTTTGTGATTCATGAAACCTAGGCGGAAGGTCAAAGTCAGGACACCACCAAGTTGCAAAGCATAGAAGAGGGGATGAGGTAACTCATCAACTAGTCATTAGATTAGATTTGAAATATCTGCAGATTGTAGGAGGAAGTGAACACTGAGAGGGGTAAGGGCTTTCACAGTGTTGAGAACCAGGGAAAGAATGAGTTCGAGTCGAGGACTGAGCAATGAGTCAAGATGTAATGATTCACTTGTTGCACTGCAAGAGGAGTGGAGGCCGTGAACACTGAGGAACTGAGGACATTTCATCTGAACGAAGTTGATGAATGTGGAGTGAAATCATCGATAAAAGCATGGATAAGGCTGGATGATGAGGGAAGGAGATCATTGATATGAGGAAGGAACCCAGTGAGGGGTGAGAGAGAGGGAACAGAGCCTTTAGGAACCTCTGAGTTGATGGCAAAACAGTCAGATGATATGGCATCAGTACGGCAACTGATTAGTCATGGCATGCCAACCTGTGACAAATCACAATTTGCAGCACTCACCACAGTGCAATCCTCTTCCTGCAGTGATATAATTTTTAAAGTCAAGCAAGGAGGCCATTTAAAATGTTGGCTTGTCACTCCATTCCTGTTGACTTCTCCGAAAGCTCTTTCCCTGCTGACTGTGAACCTGCCAATTATGCCTGCGCGTGCCTTTGATATCAGTGTTCAATTACCACTGAAACTGATCCAATCCTGCAATGGAAGGCTGACTAATTAAAGGTAAGCCCGCCAAATATTTCTGCCTCTCCTTGTGCAGCTAGACTGTCAACTTGCCTGATTTTTCTCCCTCCAATTGTCTCTCAATTTTTGCCTTTCTTTGCCACACTGAATCACTTGCCCTAGCCATCATCTGCCAACAACACAGTTCGAATAATTCAAGCACAGTTTAGATAGCCAAGCAGCTGGGTACAACCAACATAGATTGGTTAAAAACTACACAATGGTAACATCTTTAGAAGACAAGCAATTGTAAGTGTTGGTTGGACTTGTGAGAGAAATGAAGAAACTCTGTCCGAAGAATTGAAGAATACGTGATTGTCACTATGCGGGGTTGGGGGGTGGTAACCACAAGTGAATGTCATCACATTTTAAGATGGCCATTTGCAGTGGAAATGTGACCTCCGATATTTAGTTTAAATGTGGTGAATTTGAGGTAAAGCTAAAATGCAGTATTGAATCAGAACTGCTAACTGGTTCAGGCCTTGACTGTTTCTAACAGCAGGGAGCAAATAGTAGCTTTTGGAGAAATAAACATCCATTGTTATGAGATTTTTTAAATATAAAAATGAGTTCCCTAATTCTGTAGGTACATCCTCAAACAATTTCTTTGTGCCTCTCCTGGCTTTTTGCAAATATTCCAGCAATATCACACACATCTCACAAATAAATTGCTCCATTTTATTATGTGTAACTTGGCAACATTTTTATAATCAATTCACAGTTTTTATTGAAATTGCATTAAACTCTAGTATAGTGAATAAAAACTAGGATCCCTGCTGCTGTTGGTCATATTGTCATATACCATTATTGCAGCCTGGAATTGTGTACTGAGATTGCTCGTTGGTTTATTTTAGTGTGGCTTGGGGTTTAGTGTTGTTGAAACAAAACAAATTGCATTGTTTGCAACTACATTTTCGATTTTCTCCCCTCTTGAGTTTTGAATCCCACTGGAGTTTAGTTCTACAGGCACCAGCAGGCCTTGGTATTACAGCCAAGTGACCCTTCTTCATAGTGATATGGTGTGATAGCAGGCTATTTGATGTTGAAGAGCATCACAACAAGGCCTGATCATGTCCTCACCCTGTGTCCAGCGAGAGTCACTGGATATAGGATCATGAATCTTGGCTGACTTGTTTCCCATCCCTGGCCTGTCAAAAATTGTAGCAGCCCCTACCACTTCCCTAAGTGAGATCTTCTAGCTCAACAAAGACTAGGGATTGCATTTGGGACCTTCCTGGTCTGCATGGCTCAGTACCCCCTTAGACTGGTGCAATTAGCCACACTCTCTATTTTTGTTTAAAGGGCTGCTAGATATTTGCACCTAGCTTTTTCTTGACTTCCAGGAATCATCCTATTTATATCTGTGTATCTCTCCATTCTTTGCAGGATTTAGAGATCTATTGCCCTTAATGTTGGCATGTGGTGGTGTGTTGGGGGTTGGGGTGGCCTCTAGTTCTGGTCTCGCCCGCAAGTGGAAACATCTTCTCTATGTCTGCCCTATTAAACCATTTCATAATCTTGAAGACCTCTTTCGGGTCACCCATCAGTCTTCTCTTTCTAGAGAAAAGAACTCCAGCCTGTTCAATCTCTCCTGATAGGTATAACCTCTCAGTTCTGGTATCATTCTAGTAAAATCTTTTTTGCACCTTCTCCAATACCTCTATATCTTTTTAATACGATGGAGACCAGAACTGTTCACATTACTTCAAGTGTGGTCTAACCAAGGTTCTATACAAGTTTAATATAACTTCTCTGCTTTTCAATTCTATCCCTCCAGAAATGAACCCCAGTGCTTTGTTTGCTTTTTTTATGGCCTAATCAACCTGCGTCGCTGCTTTTAATGATCTGTGTATCTCTATCCCATTTAAACACTTATTTTCCAAGGAGTATGTGGCTTCCTTACACATTGCAGTTGGTATAATTGTTGCTTTTGTTTATCGAAACATTTTTATTTTGGAATTATTTTAACACCGAGAGATTGTGATCAATGAACCATGCAGTTTGATTTTTTTTTCTTTCAGGAGAAACTCTGAGCTGCTCAAAGTGAGGGATAACAGTGCGGCTGTCATTTTATCCACTTTGTTGCGTTAAGTTTTGACAATGATGTGTGATGTGGGTCAGGCAGTGGGCGCAGCTTTGCATCAAAACTTTTCCATATCCCACAGCCAGCCATCCTTGTTTCTTTCTGAGCCTTGTTTGCAAATGGAGTATTCAATTATGTACAGTGGACTTGCATGCTCTGAGAAGTTAATGCTGTGCAAACCCATTTAACCTCAGACTGCTGCAGTCGATCAAAATAGGAGACTTCTTTCCAATCAGTCTGGGTTGAATTCAAACTCAAGACCCAGAATTGAAGAGCCACTGTTCCCAACCAATGCATCACCCAATCCCCAAGAATTAACTAATTAACAATTAAAGAAAATATGATTGATATTTGTTTTTGTTGTTGTCGCTGTTGTCTTGTAACTGACCTGTTTTTTCTCTCCTTGGATGCGGGGATCTGAACAGGAGTTTCCTCGGGTAAGGATTTCATTGCAGTCTTAAAACAAAAATACGTAATCTTGCTTCTGTGATTATGTCTGTGTGGATGTGCATAGTGTGTTTTATATGCATTAATTAATGTATGTGTGATGTACGAATGATTGCATGTATGTATTTAATGCTTAAAAGAAATAGATCATATACCACGTTCTTGCAATTCTAACGAGAAAGTCTACATATGCTAACAAGTTCCTGAACGAATTTGTGATGATGTGTGGCAGGCTCAGTGATTTTGTAATGTAACAGTTCTTTTAGAAGACTAGTTGCTTAAAACAGACCCCTGTAAGATTAAACTGGTTGTTGGTTATCTAAGCTTGTTCGTTCCCTTTCTTTCCTTTTTTACATGAAATAATGTCAATTGACTTTAAAAGTCACTCCACTGTAGAAGTCTTAGAAAAATTAGGGCTATTTTTAGTAATTTTCATGAAGCTGGGCTTTAGGATTGATGAGAAAAGCAATTTGCATGTAATTTTTTTAGAATTCAGTTTCAAATAAAGCAATCATTGTGTATTCAACTTATTAACATCTATTAATATTAAAAACCTTCCTTCCTTTCATAATAACTGTAGCAGGCATTTCAATAAGGATGAATTACAAGTCTTATCTGGATTAATTCATCATAGAACCATTTCAGTTCAGGTTACGAGTCCCATTTTGAAAACGGAATATATTATCCTGAATGAGAAATGTGTTGTCTAATATATTTTCACAGAATCTTGAGTTATTCTCACTACCAGTAACTTAAAAAAATAGATTACCTCTTGTTTCTTTTTTTGTATGAGCAGATCTAAGTTCTGTCAGAGTGCAGTGCTAGCGACTCTGCAGACTGTGACAGAAACCAGAACCCAAAGGATTAAGGCATAATTTGCTTACTGTTAGTGGGTATTGGTAGTGACTACTAGGATTTATTGTATTCTCCTGATGTAATTATATTAATTGATGTAATAACCTCTTAGTCGAGAGGACAAAATGTTGGAAATCTGAAATAACAATAGAAAGTGCTGGTAATGCATCGTAGGCCAGGCAGCTTTAAAAGAGGAAGAAAGGTAACAGTTCAGGTGGGACCCTTCAACAAATCTATGATGAAGGGGCCCACCCAGAATATGAGCCTACCCTTTGAGATGCTGACTGAACTACATGTTCCCAGCATTTTCTGTTTCTAGTGCCGTATTATTGTAGTTTATTGAGTCGCTGTTTCGATTATGGTGCATCCATGTTGAAAGTGTATCAGATTTTCTGAGTAAGAGATGTGAACGTTTATTGGGATTGTGCATGACAGGAGAGCGGATGAAAAACGAATATAGTGAGGGGAAAATAATTTATTTGGGAAGCTGCTGCTGTGCACGTGTGGAGTCGTGGTTGATCTAGATATGCGGTTTCTGAGTTTGACTGCCTCCATTTTGTTATGAGGTTTAGAGAAAAGAGGGACTCACTGCACCTTTTAGAATCATCGCCGAGATCTGATTTACCTATCTCTAATCAAATTCAATTGTACCTATGCAAATTATGACTTTGGAGCTTCTAAGTTGTAGAAAAATTGCTTGTGTTTAACGTAAATATATAGAGAGAGATGAAAATCTAAGAGAATAAACTGAAATTCTATTTGCAACAATAGAATATCGTAATTTCTTTACTCTGCGTTCTGGAAATGAATGGCATGTTAATGAGATTCATTTACATGGATAATTAATGGATTGGAAGTTGTAGTGGATAGGATGGGTATTAACCCGGTAATTTGTTTCTTCTCTTTAACAACTTACTATTATAAAATATTTATACACGATCAAAATCACTTCTGCTTTGGTTATGCGTCAAGAGCTTTTATTGAAAGGATGATGGTGACAAGTACATATAGGCGTTCAAATACATCAAATCAGTAGTATATGAATATCAAGACGAAAAGGCCCATTTGGTCTATTCAGCTTGTTGTTTCTACTGACTGGTTGTGGAGTCTCAACTCCTTTGTCATTATCCTTGGATTCATCCCCAACCCTTCCTGTTGCAGTCTTGTTCTGGATGTCACGTTCTAATTCTGCAACACAATTCTGCTCCGTTTTCTTCTTAAAAAATCTTTCAGCAAACCCAGCATTCAGTGCTCCAGGCCAGAACTCATTCTGTACATAAATAACACTGAGTAGGACACGTATCTTCCAAGCTCCTGTTTTTGCTGGTTGCCTCTTAACTGTGAAAGTGTATCCACTTTATATACCATGGAATTAATTTCAAAATGTCACTACTATTTATTTTTAAATATTTACTTATTTACACCCCTTATTATTTTCTAAGTCTGGTCTTTCTGTGCTCTCTCTCTTTTATAATGGAGAATAATCTGAGTTCAGCTAACCTGCCTTTGTCCCGAATTTAGAGATTAATCACTCTGCTCTGCACAGTTTCTAAGAAATAAATGTCCTTTTGGAGGTAAGGTAAGTTAAATGTATCATTATAAATGGCAGTCTCGCTGTTGTGTTTGCGAGTTAATACAAGGTTGTGAGACTTGCCATTCGTTGGTCCGGTATGACAATACAATTATTCTTTGTCTTATTAATATCAGCCCAGATTTTACTGTAAAAATGACAGCGTCTGAATGACGCACGGCGTTATTGATGCAAAAATCAGCAAACAACTTGTGGCGAGGAGATACCCCGTGAATCGCCTTAAGTTGTTGGCCGATTTGCGCCACTCCGCCATTAGCTTCGCGAAAACGGCATCTCACCCTTAACCTCCGATTGAATTTCATGAAGTTGCTGCATATGCATATTAATTGCCCATTAAACTTGCCAAAGAAACTACAGCGTAAGTACCTTTTTAACATTGTGATAATTGTTAATGACTGCCAATCAACCCCTCTTGCCCAGAAAGTGAATAAATTGAAGTGTGGCGTCTCATTCCTTCAGGGTGTGAATTGTTGTTGGAGATTTTTTAAATGTCAAATTTAAAAAAAATGTTTCTTACTTTTCCTTTCTGCCTCTCTTCTCTCTCTTAATATAGTCTTTCATTATTTCTCTTTCTGTACCCGATTTGACATTGAATTCACTCACTCTACTCCTCTCTCCTTCTCGGTCCTTTCTCGGTTTATTTCTCAATCCTTTAATCTAATTAGTTAAGAAAATACACTGCTTGTCCCATTGTTCACCAAGGTCCCAGATGCTCTGTTGCCCTCACTGCATCGTTATCAGCTTGCACGTTAGCAACATTGTGGGCAAAAAATTTTAAAACCTAAATGTGCACAAACAAGTCTATCTAACCATCTATCCAGCAAAATCTGGGCCATCATCTCATACAGTAGTGATAGTTTTAAAGGTCAGTCCACAATCATTCCTAAATCCTTCTGTTCCATCCTCTTCAAGCTGCATCCATTCATCCTGAAATACAAGTTAATATTATTTTCACACAATGCCCATCACCAAGAGTGGCTCGGTAGCACCACTACTGACCGAGCTGGCCGAGTCCTGAAGGACATAGTTGCCAGTCTGGGCTTGCAGCAGGTAGTAAGAGAACCAACACGAGGGAAAAAACTACTTGACCTCGCCCTCCCCAATCTATCTTTCCCAGATGCATCTGTCCATAAGAGTATTGGTCGGTGTGACCACCGCACAGTCCTTGTGGAGATGGAAGTGCCGTCTTCACACTGAGGACACCCTCCATCGTGTTGTGTGGCACAACCGCTGTGCTAAATGGGATAGATTCAGAACAGATTTAGCAGCTCAAAACTGGGCATCCAGGAGGCATTGTGGGCCATCAGTTGGAATGCAAAAGAAAAGTCAGGGGTGACATTTGGGGGAAAGAACGGGCATAGATAGGAAAGAAACGAAGTCAGGAGAATTGCAACACCAAACAGAAGGAGTCCAAGAAACTGATGAGATGCAAAGGAGGAACATGAGGGGAATATGGCAGAAAATATGAACAACAATAATGGAGCCTTTTTTAAGTATATCAGGAGCAAGGGAAGGGTACAGTGGGATTGTGGATCATTTAACAGTGCCAGTGGGAGTGATATCTGAGGACAATACTGTGAAATTACTAACTTATTATTTTATAACTGTTTTTACCATTGAAGGGGGAGATGTGGCTAAGTTGAGAGAAAAGTATAAGGGAGAGAGTGAACTGGAAACCCTTAGTGTCACAAGGGAAGGTGTAGTAGAAATTAGGAAGCTGAAGATGAACAATGCTCCAGACTTTGACAATGTCCACCCAAGGGTATGGGTGGAGTTAGTTGAAGTGATTGCAGTTCCCCTCACCAATATCTTCCTCAGTGTAATTGAGCAATGTCCCAATAGATTGGAAAGTAACAAATGAGACCTCATCTTAAAAATGGGTAAGAGTTGAGTACATGAATTACAGAACTGTTTGCCTTACCTTGATTGTAGAGATTTGAGATTTGAAGGATAGCACAAGAAATCATCTGGAAAGTTATGGTCTGATTATAACGGACCAGCATTGACTTAGAAGGGGCAGGTCATGTCTGCCATTTTACTGGAATTCTTTGAGGAGGTTGCAGATCTGGTGAGGGTGAGGCATTGTATGCTAGCTACCTAGATTTCAATTTTGACACTATCACGCATAACAGACTTAATCTCAAGGTGCATGCCCATGGTATAGATGGCAAACTACTAGGCTGGATTGATGCATGACTGAAGGGTGGGGAACAAAGGATTTTGTATGGGGAGGTGTCAAAATGGAAACCAGTTGCCACTGGAGTCCCACAGCGGCCGATGTTGGTTATAATTTTTATAAATGACTCAGAGGATGGAATATTGTCCAAAGAGCCTACTTTTGCAAATTACATCACATTGGGCGCAGTGGTCAGTGATGCTCACCAATGTGTGATAATTCATAGGATCTGGGGCGGCTAGGTGAATAGGCAGAGATGTGGCAGATGAAGTTTGGCACAGATAAATATAAAGTTATGAGATTATGTAAAAGAAGTGAAAATGTGGAGTACATATTAAGTGGTCACATGCTAGTGATAACAGAGCAAAGGTGGATCTGGGGGTTTTGGTAGATAGTCGTGTTAGTTCACTGTTTGCAGGTGGTGAATAAAGCAAATAAAGTACTGGAATGTATTGTTACAGGAGTGACATGAGGTCTAAGGAGGTTGATCTTGAAGTTGTATCAGGCCTTGGCGAGGCTGTATTGAGTCCTGTGTTCAGTATTGGTGTCCGTATTCCAGGAAAGCTATAGAATTATTGAAGGGTCCCAAGGAGCCTGATTCCTGAACTTAGAAGGCCGAGCTATAAGCAAAGACTGTCTACCTTGGGACATTACTGTCTGAAGAAGAGGAGGATAAAGGGGGTCTTGATAAGTCTTTTGAGGTGTTTATGGTGCGGAGGAATTGGATCCAAGATAGTTCTTTGAGCACAGATTTGAGGACGAGGGGACACGGTTTACAGTTAAGGATGTGAAAACAAAGACGGGAAATCTAGGCAATGTTTTATAGGAAGAAGGTCATAGAATCAAGGAACAGGTTACCAATGGGGGTGGTGGACCAGGTGGGAGGTGGTGAAGCAAAATATCCATAGCTGGTTTGAACAAAAGAGGACTGGAGAAACAATTATGTTCGGGAGGATTTATAGGACTGCTAGTTTCAGAATCACAGTAGGGAAATTGGTTAGGAAGGTAGGCTGGATCAATTGTCTTCTCTTGCCCAACATATTACTGTTACTATGTATGTTTCTGCCACTTGCCTTTCATTTGGCCAACTGCTGAGCTCTTTCGGGTAATTGAATTGTTAAAGCAAATTGTGAAAGAGAGGCCCTAATACTTTGCCTTGGGGAAAAAAAGTTATTCCCCAGCTCCAGTAGTGCTCATTTATAATTACTATCACGTATTGTGTAGACAGATTTCGATTCATTTTGATATCTACTCCTAATGTATGAGCTAGAAGAAGAAGTTAAAGAATTAACACACAGACATTTTTATTTCAGTTTTAATTATTGGACTTACCAGTGCTTTGGTACTGCTGTTTAAAATATGTCAAAAAAATCAAGTATGTGTAGTTGAGCAGGGAGTGAATTTTAAATATAAAATGAATAGTTTATTACCAGTAGGTGTTAATATGCATTATAACATGCTGGCTGTCCTGTTGGCTGAAAAGCTGGCTATTAATGAATGCTTGGTACAAGCTCGCATTCCGTGCATAAGCTCAACACTTCAGTACTTAAATCATTACTTATCTGCTAATGGTCTCAATAAACGCTTCAGCATGTTTTATTCTGGAAGACAAGACTGAGAGCTCATTGGAGCACCTCTGACTTCTCTATCCTAGCATAACACAGACTGAAATGCTTATTCCGACTTGGTGCTACTCTTCGGAACTCCCTCTGTAATTCTTTCCACCTCTGCTCCTCTCTCACCCCCTTTAAAAACCTCCACAGAATCCAACTCTGTGATCTGACCTTTGGTCATCTCTCCTAATCTCTTCCTCCCTGGAAGGAGCAAACGGGAACTCATACAGTGGGTTATTCATAACTCCAGAGACTTGAGACTAATCTAGGCCGACACTCCAGTACTCTAGACTTCCATAATTCCATAGATTCTAGAACAGTTCCCGTGGATTGGAAGGTAGCAAATGTAACCCTACTATTTAAGAAAGGAGGAAGAGAGAAAACAGGGAATTACAGACCAGTTAGCCTGATACCAGTAGTAGGGAAAATGCTAGAATTTATTATTAAGGACGTGGTAACAGGGCACTTCGAAAATAATAATAGGATTGGGCAGAGTCAACACGGATTTATGAAAGGGAAATCGTGTTTGACAAACCTGTTAGAGTTGTTTGAGGTTGTAACTAGCAGAATAGATAAGCGGGATGTGGTGTATTTGGATTTTCAGAAGGCATTCAATAAGGTGTCACACAAGAGGTTATTAAACAAAATTAGGGCTCATGGGATTGGGGGTAATATACTAACATGGTTTGAGGATTGGTTAATGGACAGAAAACAGAGAGTAGGAATGAACAGATCATTTTCGGGTTGGCAGGTTGTAACTAGTGGGGTACCGCAAGGCTCCGTGCTTGGGCCTCAGCTATTCACAATCTATATCAATGATTTGGATGAGGGGACCAAATGTAATATATCTAAGTTTGCTGATGATACAAAGCTGGGTGAGAATGTAAGTTGTGAGGAGGATGCAAAGGGGCTTCAAGGTTATATAGACAAGCTAAGCAAGTGGGCAAGAACATGGCAAATGGAATATAATGTGGAGAAATGTGAAGTTATCCACTTTGGTAGGAAAATAGAACATCAGAGTATTTTTTAAACGGTGAGAGATTGGGAAATGTTGGTGTTCAGAGGGACCTGGGTGTCCTTGTATATGTGTAAGAAGTCACACAACACCAGGTTATAGTCCAACAGCTTTATTTGAAATCACAAGCTTTCGGAGCGCTGCTCCTTCTTCAGGTGAAGTGGAGAAATGCATAAAGACACAGCTTATATAGTCAGAGAATCATGTCAGATGTTTACAGGTAACCTTTCCAACTGCCATTTATCACACCTCGGCAGTCAAATTGGACCCCTCCGGAGGGTCGCTGCCCTAAGCTTGACATGTATGCTCAAGCTGTCAGGAGATGCATCAATGCCAGATTCATCAGCCGCACTCACAAGACAGTCCAGAATGTCACCCGAGCACAACGCAACGCCATCCACGCTCTCAAGACCAACCGCAACATCGTCATCAAACCAGTAGACAAAGGAGGTGCCATCGTCATACAGAACAGAACGGACTATTGCAAAGAAGTATACCGACAACTGGACAACCAGGAACACTACAGACAGTTACCCGCAGATCCGACCAAAGAACACACCCGCCAACTCAACAGACTGATCAAAACCTTCGATCCAGACCTTCAAAGCATCCTACATGCTCTCATCCCACGTACTCCCCGCGTGGGAGACTTCTACTGCCTCCCAAAGATACACAAAGCCAACACACCTGGACGTCCTATCGCATCAGGCAACGGAACCCTGTGTGAGAACCTCTCTGGATATGTCGAGGGCATCCTGAAACCCATCGTACAGGGAACCCCCAGCTTCTGTCGCGACACTACAGACTTCTTACAGAAGCTCAGCACCCACGGACCAGTTGAACCAGGAACGCTCCTCGCCACGATGGACGTCTCGGCACTCTACACCAGTATCCCCCACGATGACGGCATCGCTGCGACAGCCTCAGTACTCAACACCAACAACAGCCAATCTCCAGACGCCATCCTACAACTCATCCGCTTCATCCTTGACCACAACGTCTTCACCTTCGACAACCAGTTCTTTACCCAAACACACGGAACAGCCATGGGGACCAAATTCGCACCCCAATACGCAAACATCTTCATGCACAAGTTCGAGCAAGACTTCTTCGCTGCACAGGATCTCCAACCTACGCTATACACCAGATACATCGACGACATTTTCTTCCTATGGACCCACGGCGAAGAATCACTGAAAAGACTACACGATAACATCAACAAGTTCCATCCCACCATCAAACTCACCATGGACTACTCCTCAGAATCAGTCTCATTCCTGGACACACGAATCTCCATCAAAGACGGACACCTCAGCACTTCACTCTACCGCAAGCCCACGGACAGCCTCACGATGCTTCACTTCTCCAGCTTCCACCCTAACCACGTTAAAGAAGCCATCCCCTATGGACAAGCCCTGCGAATACACAGGATCTGCTCAGACACTGAAAGACGCCCTTGTAAGAACGGGATATGACGCTCGACTCGTCGATCGACAGTTCCGACAGGCCACAGCGAAAAATCGCATAGACCTCCTCAGAAGACAAACACGGGACACAACCAACAGAGTACCCTTCGTCGTCCAGTACCTCCCCGGAGCGGAGAAACTACGCCATTGTTCTTTGCAGCCTTCAACATGTCATCAATGACGACGAACACCTCGCTAAGGCCATCCCCACGCCTCCACTACTCACTTTCAAACAGCCGCCTAACCTCAAACAGACCATCGTTCGCAGCAAATTACCCAGCTTTCAGGAGAACAGCGACCACGACACCACACAACCCTGCCACAGCAACCTCTGCAAGACATGCCAGATCATCAACACAGATACCATCATCACACGTGAGGACACCACCCACCAGGTACATGGTACATACTCATGTGACTCGGCCAACGTTGTCTACCTCATACGTTGCAGGAAAGGATGCCCTGGAGCATGGTACATCGGCGAGACCATGCAGGCACTGCGACAACGGATGAACGGACACCGCGCAACAATCACCAGGCAGGAGTGTTCCCTCCCAGTCGGGGAACACTTCAGCAGTCAAGGACATTCAGCCTCCGATCTTCGGGTAAGCATTCTCCAAGGTGGCCTTCGAGACACACGACAACGCAAAATCGTCGAGCAGAAACTGATAGCCAAGTTCCGCACCCATGAGGACGGCCTCAACCGAGATCTTGGGTTCATGTCACGCTACATGTAACCCCACCTGATGCAGGGTCATCCAGACTCGAGTCGACATTGGCTTGTTCTCTCTACACAGATGCGGCCGGACCTGCTGTGATTTCCAGCCAAAAAAAATGTTTTTTGTCTTTTTTTGTTTTTCATACAGACCCCAGCATCTGCAATATTTGACCCCTTGTGACCCCACCTCATTGTTCTTTGATGTAATGTTTCCCTGACTGACCTGTTTGGACACCATTCACACCTTTGACTGCTGTGATTATCTCTCTGCCGAGGTGTGATAAATGGCAGTTGGAAAGGTTACCTGTAAACATCTGACATGATTCTCTGACTATATAAGCTGTGTCTTTATGCATTTCTCCACTTCACCTGAAGAAGGAGCAGCGCTCCGAAAGCTTGTGATTTCAAATAAAGCTGTTGGACTATAACCTGGTGTTGTGTGACTTCTTACATTTGTCCACCCCAGTCCAACTCCGGCATCTCCACTCCTTGTATATGAATCACTGAAAGTTAACATGTAGGTACAGTAAGCAATTAGGAAAGCAAATGGTATGTTGGCCTTTATTACAAGAGGATTTGAATATAAGAGTAAAGATGTCTTACTGCAATTATATAGGGCTCTGGTGAGACCACACCTGGAGTATTGTGTACAGTTTTGGTCTCCTTACCTAAGGAAGGATATACTTGCCATAGTGGGAGTGCAATGAAGGTTCACCAGACTGATACCCGGGATGGGGGGATTGTCCTATGAAGACAGATTGAGTAGACTAGGCCTATATTCTCTAGAGTTTAGAAGAATGAGAGGTGATCTCATTGAAACATACAAAATTCTTACAGGGCTTGAGAGGGTAGATGCAGGGAGGATGTTTCCCTGACTGGGGAGTCTAGAACCAGAGGTCACAGTCTCAGAATAAGGGGTCAGCCTTTTAGGACTGAGATGAGGAAACATTTCTTCACTCAGAGGGTAGTGAATATTTGGAATTCTGTACCCCAAAGGGCTGTGGAGGCTCAGTCGTTGAGTATATTCAGGACAGAGATCAATAGATTTTTGGATATTCAGGGAATCAAGGGATATGGGAAAGTGGAGTTGAGGTAAAAGATCAGCCATGATCTTATTGAATGGCGGAGCAGGCTCGAAGGGCCAAATGGCCTAATCCTGCTCTTATTTCTTATGTTCTTATGAAAGGTACCATCTTTCAGATGAGACGTAAACCGAGGCCAGGTCTGCCCCCTCAAGTAGACGTAAAAGATCCCGTGCCACTATTCAAAGAAGAGCAGGGGAGTTCTTCCGGTGTCCTGTTCAATATTTATCCCTCAACCAACACCTAAAACAGGTACTCTGGTCATTTATTTAATTGCTGTCGTGCGAGCTTGCTGTGCACAAATTGGCTGTCGTGTTTCCTACATTACAACAGTGACTACATTTCACTGAGGTTGTGAAAGGCGCTATATAAATGCAGGTGTTTATTTCCTAAATGTTACATGGGTAAACACAACAGTCATTTTGAATGCAACCCCAGCAGGAATTAACTGAATGAACACATCCCATGGTATTTGAAGAAAAGCTGGGATGTTTAACATCCACCTGTACCACCGGAACAGGCAAGCTGCCTCAGGTTAATGTCTCATTTGAAGAATGGTACCTTTGACTGTGCAGCACTCCCTCAGTATAACATTGAAGAGTCAGCCTGGATTAGGTGCTCAGCTTCTGGAGTGGGCCTTAAACCCACCAACTTCTGATTCAACTGAGCCAAGCTGAGCTCCATGCCCCTGGGCTACTGAAGGGAAGAATCAGCAAAGATTTCATCTCATGATCACTAGGCAGTGATACCTGGTCAAGAGTTTGTATGTGTGGGCATGGAATGGGATGAGTGTTGGGCATCAGCCCTGAGACCCTGCATAGTTGGATCGCTTGCTGATGCTCACTGTCGAGTCTCACACGTGAAGAATGGTCAATTGAGCAAGGTTCGGGAGAGTCACTAACACCTGTGGAACGGTAAGCACCAAGGCCTTCAGTAGATTTGGGAAGAAAAATGAATTTGGTGGCATATTTGCACATCCTTTCAACATGACTAAAGCTATTTAAAGAATGCCCAGTTGGTGCTGTTTATATTTCCTTCACTGATGCCTGTAAATATCAAAAGGACAATATGGACCATCAAACTGCATGCCTAATTTAAGTCTACATACAGTCAATTGCCCTCATTATTATTTACAGGCACAGCCTGCATAAATTAAATGTGTCGGAGAATGTTGGCATTATAAGAATGATGTAATAAAATGAGTTTAAATTCTAAAATGGATTAAATGGTAGTAACATTTCCAAGTAATTATTTGCTGTACAAATAACAGTCATCCATGCAATCACATAATATAGGTGAATGTATGAAAATGATGGTGATGTAGCTCAAGTAATGCTGCACAGCAGTGCTTTGCTGAGCACCAGACCATAATTAATCATTCGTCATGCTCATTAAAAGCACTCCTGTTTTTATTACAGTAGTTTGAACACTATTTGTTCCTCGTCAGTCATGCAAACTTTTTATTGGATCATTAATGTGAAACAGCCTCTTTAATTTAAGCATGTATCAGCCAAACTGAGGAGATGTTTCCTTTGCATGTTATGTTAAAATCATTTTCATCTCTCCGCAAGTATGAATCTTGTCCCTAGTTTCCTGATTTTAACTCTTTTCTCATTTTAACTTTGTACATCCATTCCTTTACACGGTTAAACAGTCTGAGCGATTTTGCAATTTATTGCTTGTGGCTTTAAGCATTTAGCAGGGAGCGATGTTGTGCTTTCAGTTTTACATGAACATGCTTTACAGTCAGTTACATATTTAACAGGGATACGGCAACAATTTGTATTCTTCAAACTGGTGAGCAGAACAATGCTGTTCCTCCGCAGTATTGGAGAAAGGCAAAGCAAATGAAACAATTACAGTCTAACAGACTGAAGTGTATAATGTGAAATTACACTTGAGGTGGTGGACTGCCCGATCTCTGTTTTGGGGAGTTTTACTTGCAATACTATTCCAAATTTATTTCCATAAATCCAAACAGTTTCCTCAACTTTTCTATGTAGTTCTTCCACCAAGAGTCTCCTTAAACCTCTCTCTCCCTGTCTCCTTCATCGTCGCCTCCAATAACAAGTGCAAGGAGCTCATGGACTTCTTTAGTCAGTAAGATTGAGACTATCCGTTTAGCTGCTTCTGCTGTCCACCAAACCAAACCTTTCCCCCCACCTACCAAACCAAACCTCCCCTTATGTTCCCCCCACCTACCAGACCAAAACTCCTCCTAAGCTCTATTTGCCTAGGCCCTGAACCCATGTCTCTCTCCCATATACATGAGAGTTTCTATCACATGTCCTCTCATGCCCTCTCTGAGCTCATCTCATCCATGAGACCCACCACCTGCTCCCTTGACCCCATTGCCACAAAACTGCTGACCATCCACATTATCATCCTGGCCTCTATTCTAGCTGATACTGTAAATGGTCCCCCCCCCCCTTTCAAAACTGCTGTCATCATCCTCTGCTCAGAAAACCCACCCTCAACCCCTTTGTCCTTGCGAACTATTGCCTTATTTCCAAAGTCCTTGAATATGTTCTTGCTTCCGAAATTCGCACTCATCCTTGCCGCAACTCCCTATTTGAATCTCCGATCAGGTTTCTTCCCTTGCCACAGCGCTGAAATGGCCCAACCAAAGTGACAAATGACATCCTATGGAACTGTGACCATGGTGCATTATTCCTCCTCAACCTATCTGCAACCTTTGACGTGGTTGACCACATCATCCTCTTCCAATGCCTCTCCTCTGTTGTTTAGCTCAATGGGCCTGCCATAGCTTGGTTTCACTCACCTATCCAATGATAGCCAGAGCATCTGCAACAATAGCTTCTCTTCCCACCCCTGCACTATTACCTCTGTAATCCCCCAAAGATCAGTTGTGGGCCTCTTCCGCAGCTACAACTACAGACATGGGGTTAGCTTTCTCATGTATGCTGATGACATCCAACTCTACCTCTCTGCCACCACTCTGACCCTGTCCACTGCCTCTTTGGCTGTTGGACAAGCAGTTTGACAACAGTCTTGGATGAGCCGCATTTTCATCCAGTTAAATATTGGGAAGACAAAAGCCATTCTTTTTGGTCCCGTCACAATCTCTGTACCCTCGCCACGGATTTCATCTCCCTCCCCGTCTTCAGCTCTTCCCTTTCTCTGTAACCCGCCTGTAGTCCTACACCCCTCCTCTAACTCTGGCCTACATCCACACATGCACACTTCCAACAGGGATCACTGGGTCAGTTTTCCCCCTCCTCAGTTCAAGGATTCTGAGGCCAATTGTGGAATTGTTTGCTGTTATCCTGGCTGAGATTAAGTAAGTTAGCACAGATAAGGGACTGGATTTGGGATCTTGCTGACCTATACAGCTCCCTGAGCCATCAAGAGAGGGTGAAATGGAAGCTTAACGATGCTCAAGTGTTACATGATGGTTTAAAATGTATTTTATTCAGAAACAGACCTTTACTGTTGTGTCCATTTTGTATTTTGTTATAGCACTCTACAGAATTATTAGGTCACAGTGACAGATATGCAGGATATTGAATCTTGAGCAAAAATATAATTTTTGTATGTTAAAACCAGACTTTGCAAATAGAACTGATAATATGAGGGCATGGCATTGAAGAACTGTGTTTTTCATCCTTGATTACCTTTTTCTGATGAGGTTCAAACTTATGTACAATGATATGCACTTCTATAGTGATCCTCACATACAGGAAGATGTCTCAAAAAGTGCTTTAAGGAGGAGAAACCATGGCTGGTGAGCAAGAGTGTTAAGTTGGGGGCTGAAGACAAGGTGGAAGAGAAGGGTTTTGAGGAGGTTTTTTGAAAGCCAGGAGAGAGATGGCAGAGTGAAGTAGGGAGGAAGTTCAGAACAAAGGAGTAGAGTGGCTTGGAGGAGAGGAGGACATGGAATGACCTGGTGTTGGGGGAAGCAAAGGATCTGTTTGGGCTGGTAGGGGGGCATTCGGCCATGGAAGGGCTTGAAGATAATGACAAGAATATTGAAGTCAGTTGGGGTGCAGAAGCTATTATTTGAATGAGATCTTACTACTTTAGCATTAATATAGCATGGATAGTTAGTTCAAGATCGCACGTGAGGTTCCCATTCTGGGCACTATAAAGCTTGCAATGACCATAATGTCTGAATAATGCACTGGTATTACTATTATTTGTGATCTGTAAATGTCAGTGTTGCGGTTGGACTCTGTAGGAAGCACTGCGGTGAATATGTGGAAGCTGTCAGTGTTCTCGTCTTTTGAATTTAGTACCAGGCTGATCAATCTCCTGTTTTAATGTATTGATGTTGAATGAGCTTGGAGTTGTGTTTCATTTAGTGGTCATGAATTCTCAGAGCTGCAGTTTCTCTCCAACACTTCTACCGAGTCTAGATTCCAAATAATGTATGTTTTAAGGAGAGAGAAACAGAGGTAAAGTTTCAGGTTGATGACCTTTGATCAGAACGGAAACATTCGTTCTGTTTCTCCCTCCACAGGTGCTGCCTGACCGATTGAGTGTTTCCAGCATTTTCTGTTTTTATTCCAGATTTCCAGCGTCTGTAGTATTCTGCTTTTGTTTTAATGTACATTTAAGCTTTGGTTACTGAAAGAAAAATGATTCTTGTACACACTGTATTTTAGCAGTCGTGGGAGGAGATGATAGCTGAATTTTAGTTTAAGCTTTAGTTATACACTTGAGGGATTGCTACGCCAAGCTGTTGATTTAATTTTACCAGCTGATATATATGCCCTTCTGGCATAATCGTAAAATAATACATAGAGTGCAATTGGTTGGGTGAGTTATTCAATTTGAAATCATGTATCATACAAATTGTTCATGTAAACAGCTTAAGACTGAACACACACCGTGGATTATTTAACGCATGAACTAACTCAGGACATCACAACTAACGAACAGTAAGGTTTTATCAACACATATTCCATTGCACTGATTAATTTAAGGTTATTGCATAACTGTCACTGTCGGGAGTGGCATTTGTATGTGTGCAAACGTTATCATTGAGTTGGAAACAGATTCCCTTCTCCATGAATGCAGACGCTGCAAAGTTCAGTGTTTGGCTTCTGACTCAGGATTTGAAGCGGGTTGAGGTAGAGATCAGCGAGAATTGAAGGCAAACAATAGCAACTAGCTGACGGGCGAATTTCTGCTAACTGCAGAACATGTGCACAAAAATGCCTTCCCAAAACAGATAAAATCGCCCAAAAATTGTGCGTGGCAATATTCTTTTTATTATCTACACAACAGAAAGTCTGCAGGTATTTTTTTGTTGTTGCTTTTTATCAGGTTATCAAGCTGCTGCAACAATCCTAGAATGATATTGTAGACAGTCTCTATAATAAAGCAGTTGAACTACTTGAGTCAGATCAGAATCTATTGCCTGATAATGTCGATTAAATTATCGGTATCTGCTTGACCAATGAGATTAGATGAACACCGATTGTGTTTGGGTTCAGCTTTAGAGGGTCTGAAAATCAGATTGCCTCCTAATCTGAATACTGAAGCAGTGGTAGGCGAGTAAATGAAGCTAATTATAGTTATAGAACAGTTTCACCCACTATTGAACAAGGGTAATTATCACCATCATTTTGACTTTTGTGTCCTGGACTGAACAAACACATCACAACAAAGAGGCCAGCTAATCCCCTCCCACTATAATGCAAGGTACCAGATTTAAATTAGTAATGAAGAAAAATAATTATATATATCATCTACCATTGCCTGGCAAGGTTAATTTTAAAAAAACAATTCATGTCTTTGTTGCTAGTGCCACAGTTCACAACTGGTCACTTGGTTTGATCGCATGGAAACTTACATTGAAATGCACATTTTGGAACCCCTCCATCCATAATCTCTTCCACCGCACTTTTTTTTTTGAAAGAATATTTGCCAAGTGTATGTATTTGGAGAATGAATCGTAAATGGTCCACTTTCAGTTTAGATTTAAATCATTCTCAGTCTTGTTAGTTGCCTGCAGATAATCAGATAATGTGTTGTTAGCACATTGGTGGAACTAAAATGACCACCCATCCAGTGCAATAATTCCAGGTCATGGTGCTGTTGCTTTCCTTTTTTAATTAGGACTGTAAGGCCATGATCATAATGTCTGTAAGTGGAACCTCCATTTTCTGCCATAACAGAGTGGATTCTTCCTTTCTCTCCATCCCTCAGTGGATGATTGAGTTTGACATAATTAAGAGTCCCCAGACTTTGCTTTTACGCGTATGGCACAGTGATAACCGCAGGAATGAAAAGAATTTCAAAACAAATTAAAGAAATTATCCTGTGAAAATTTGTTTGGGCAGTAAGAGAGCAGATAATGAAGGTTTCATGTAGAATTTATTTGGATTTTTCCTATTACAGTTTAACTTTTGGAATTCACTGGATTTGAAGCAATATGTGATTTGCTTAAATAAAATAAACATATAAATAGCTATTCAACGAGTCTCATTACAGATTCCTCAATGAGCAAAGAGTAAATGTTTATTACATTAGCAGTATATTTAACAAATTGATTTGCTTTCTAAAATATGATCATTTAAAACTTAATATCGCTTTAAATCTGTGCTTGTGAAAACAATATTAGACCAAACCTTTTATGTTGATGTCTCGTGCAATCAACTGTGCCCTAAACTGAAAGTACATTGCTTCCTCCATGTAAGGAATTGGTTAGATATAAGTAGATATTTCTCCACTTCAGTAGCATGTTCTTTTTGTCAGTCTTGTTTATTTTGCCATTTATCACAGAAGTGTGACTTCATCCATCTATAATCTTTGCAATTTCATCTCCAATTATAAGTATGTTTCCCAGGCATGCCTGTGTAGTGAAATGTGTCCTGTACTCTGTGTCCAGTTAATGTGGCACAGAATGGATGAATTTGTGTATAATTCCTGGGCTTTACACGTGCAGCGGAAGCAAAGGCAAGGACCTCAACACCATCAAGTCACTGCGAGTTCTCCGGGTTTTGCGGCCACTGAAAACCATCAAACGCTTGCCAAAATTAAAGGTATTGAGTTTTTGCATAGTTGTGCTTTTGCAATGAAATCTTTGTTTGTAAAATCAAGAAGCTAATTGTGTTTTTTCTTACTTATGCGACCCATAGTTTGAGAAGTTACCCTTTTTGTGGCCACTGCATTCTGTGTATAAATTGTTTTCTTGACAAAAAACATTTGGTAGGTTATCTTTCAAAATTCTGGCCACCTACTTCATTTTTACCAACTCATCCACTTCCTTTCTGACATAAAAATGGCTTAGCTTGCACAGTGCAGTAGTTACACTATATATTTTGCATTTAATGAAAATGTGTCATATAACTTGAGTAAGAGGTTGCCTGAATTAAATTTTGGGTAGGCAATCCGAGACCAGCTTCAGAAGGTCCTCTCACACCACTTCGGCCTAGCACTGGTTGCATTTTAATCGATGCAAAATGAAGTTTTACAAAGCTCCCAATAGCTAGGTCAGCTGGCATCTTTTTTTAAGACTTAATTTAGGCTTTTTAATGTCAGCAAAGAGTTGACAGCTGATCCATAACATAAAATGTAGCTATCATTTTACCTGTGGTTGCATAGTTTCACCTTCTCTGGTTAGAGAGAGATGCAGAGCTGTCTGTATAACTTGGGTCTGTTACCTCAACAATGCTCGAAACTGGCATCAATTTTTAATGAATTATATTTGCAACATACCCATGTTAGGAGCTGATCAGATGTTCTGACTAAATGGTCTTTAAATGCAGACTGGCACTCGGCAATGATTCTGCGAGTCTCGCTTTGTTTGTCATTTTTTGTTAGTCTCTGACTCAAAATGTCTTTCCTTTAGGCTGTCTTTGACTGTGTGGTGAACTCACTGAAGAACGTTCTGAACATACTCATCGTTTACATGCTTTTCATGTTCATCTTTGCTGTCATTGCTGTGCAGCTTTTCAAGGGTAAATTCTTCTACTGCACTGACGCGTCAAAGGATTTGGAAAAGGACTGCAGGTAAACCCCTACAAAGAGAGTTAACGGCAGCATTAACTGGAGGGCCAGTATAAAGTTGAAGAAATTATAACTTGCAATTTGATTTTGAGTAAATAATTGTAAAAACTATTTTAATTCTCTCTGATTTAAATAAAATGTAGTATCATGGTATTAATAACTGAGTTCTCCTCCTCGGTGTCCGGGCCAATATTTTATACCTCAATCAACATCACTAAAACAGGTTACCTGGTCATTATCACATTGCTGCTTGCGGGAGCTTGCTGTGCGCAAATTGGCTGCCGCGTTTCCTACATTACAACAGTGACTACACTTCAAAAAAAATAAAGTACTTCATTGGCTGTGAAGCACTTTGGGTTGTCCTGAGATCGTGAAAGTTGATAATATAAATGCAAGTCTTCAAGGAAGCAATTTTTTAGCAATAGAGTTTGCCTCGCAAAGCTAAAGGTGGCGCTGGGCTACAAAAGAATCCCTTTAATCTTTTTACACTGTGTGTTCTCATTATTTAGCAGTTATAAACTTTAGCTATTTTCATAGCCAGCAGCCTATGGCAGCCAAGCTGAAGCTATGGCCCTGATTTTAACTCCGGGCCAGTTTTGGGCGGGTGAGCAGTTGAGCTGAAGCAGTGGCCCTGATTTTAACTCCAGGCCAGTTTTGGGTGGGTGGGTATCAGTGTGAAGTTTGAAACTCACCCACTGCACCAGAAATGAGGCCCAGTGTATTTTAAATCCCAGGCCTCATTTAATTCCTTCCTGCTGACTTCTCACCCATGTCAGGTGAGAAGCTGCAGTAAGTCACCCAGAGGCTGCCCGCCGAGACTAGGTAAGTGATGGGATCGGCTGCCAGGGGCGTCCCACGGGGATCTCTCGATCGGGAAGTGGGGGTCACGAGTCGGTGGTAGGGGAGGCCTAAGCTTTCTTTCTGGGGGCTCCCCGGAGCAACACTTCTGTTCCTACAAGCCCCACAAGGAAAGTCCCCCAAAAAAACTTTTAGAATTTAACATTTTCAGACTCTTCTAGTTCTGATCCACTTTCCCGCGTCCGGCTCAACTGCCGGATTAAAATTCTAGTCCCGATGATGTCATGCATATGTTAAAAAGGACCCTGCTGGATTTGGGCGGGTCGTCTTGCCGCCTGCTCAGTGGATCAGGTTAAAATGGCAACCTGTCTGCTCCATGCGGCTCCAGAGAGGGTGAATAACCTGGTCGGTTTTAACTGTTTTCACCAAGTGGGCAGGGTTAAAATCACCACAAATGTGATGAAAATCAGGCTGGTTTTACAATGGACAGGTGATCTGCTCCTCTAGATTACCGCCCAGGCCGTGAACGTTAAAGTTACCCCCACTGGCTTCCATTGACCTGCAACCTTCAACTAGGCCATTCGACATCCTATCCAAAAGCTGATAACCAGCACCTGTTGATTTTTGGCCTCAGCTATGCCACTAGATAAACCTGTGTAAAGTGTACACTGATTATCTACATGTCAACCAAGTCATGAAACATTCTTAACATTGGGATACCCTTGTTTGTACTTTTAGGCATATGGGGGGCTCCAGGGAACTAGTTCACTGATAGCTGGACCCACATTTCCTTGTGACAAAATGCAAACTTCAGTTTGATTTTGCCAGTATGGATGTTTTTGGTCCCCCAGATAAGAGTTCTAGAATGGAACCAATTTATCTCCTGTGGAAGTCAGCATTCCCTTTAAGGTGCGAGACCGCGGCCGCACACTGCTCCAAGGAACCCGTGCAGCCGGCTTGCCGGCATTTCAGTGTAAAATCCGCGCGTGCGCGATATTTTGAATAGCCCACGCAGCCCCTTAAAGGGGCCGCACAAGGCCCCCCCAAAAAATCACACGGAACGTGGGTGGAGATATATTTGAGAATCCAGCTGAAAGCTACATGTTAATAGGAGCCAGTGTCACCCTTTGTAGTATTCCAAAATATCCAACCCATTTTCCTTAAACGTCCTCTTGAGTCGCAGAAACTTAGACAATAAAAGCGTTACAACTTTGAAGATGATGGCCTTTCCAAGGAAAAAAATATATTATTTCTGCTGATCCAGCTGCTTCTTATTTTGCAGGGGCCAATATCTAGTTTATGCCAATGATGAAATTGAGGCAGAACCCAGGGAATGGAAGAAGTATGATTTCCACTATGATAATGTGCTGTGGGCCTTACTGACACTATTCACTGTGTCGACTGGGGAAGGCTGGCCAACGTAAGTATTGACTGTTGTTCTCAGTGACATTTATGTAATGTGATTGCTGGGAGTCATTAAAAATATGAGGAATTAAGTGTCGCAAAAATGTAGGGGGTGATTTTGACAATGGGGGCGCGTTGGAGGCGGGACTGCTGCTTGTCGGGTTTTAGTCCCGCCTCCATCGACTTGTGGCCAACCCACGCTATTTTCCCTTGATTGACCTTGTTAAGCCCGCCCAGCAGACTTAGCAGGCCAATTAAGGGAAAGCCGGTCACAGAGAACATCAGCGTAAGATGTTTCATCTGTCAAAAATTTTTGACAGATGAATTGTCATCGTTTGACAGCTTTGAGAAGCTGTCAAACACTGACATTCTTTGTTGTTTGGTGAGTTCTTGTACTCAAGGCTCACCAAACCTATTTCCTGAGCAGAAAGCAGGTGGCTGTTGCCTCGGAGAATGCAGCAGCCATTCTGTCATCTCTGCCGTGGAGATGAGGAGACTCCGGATCCGCAACGATTGAAGCCTGCAGGAAGAAACAAAGGTAAGTAAACTTTTTCTAACACTATTCACTCACCTCCCATACTTACTTCTCCACACTTGCACCCATCACTCACCTCCACGGTGCACTTTTGGACCCCTCCGACCCCTGCAGACCCACTGCTCGCCTCGCTGACCCTGGCAGGGTTTCCCGACGTCGGGAAGCCCGCACCTCTGTTGAAAAAATGGGGATAATCCTCCCGCCACCAGGAGACAGGACCCGGCATGGGTCGGCTACCCGCCTCCTGGGAAGATGGCACGGAGGCGGGATGGGTACCCGCCCCCAGATTCTGCCATTTTCCTGGCAGTCCCGCCTCCCCAGGGCTGGCAAAATCACCCCCGTAACTTCAGCATTAGGCTGAACAGGTTTCAATGACTGGCTGTAGAATATTCAGTGATAAAGGAAGCTGCACAATAATGTGGTAGAAGGATTAGATTAAGGCTGTCTGATCTATTCTTTTGGTCACCAATCACTTTTTAAATCCTGCCCTAGTTCAAAATTTGACACTGAATACTTTTCAACTGCTGCATTGAAGTTTGCTGCATCTGCCTACATATTGACCACGGCACTTCAAAGTCATTCATTGTAAGTGAAGCGCTTTGAAATGTTTCTGAGAGACATGACAAGGTGCTATAAAAACACATCTTCTTTTCAACTGTCTCGTTGCTAAATGCAACATACAGCCAGTGCATTATGTCTTATCCGTAAGGTGCTGACATTATCTAATAGACAGAAGCTTTACCAATTTTGAGGCAGATCAAAATAATGGATTGATGTGCCTCAATAAGTTCCGAGACTCGATGTTAGCGAAACAAAACAAGGCTTTTATTAACTTAGAAAGTAACACGTAAAAGAGAGAGATGTCTTCCTTCTGGAGGCTGAGGCCAGACTGAGCCAGCTTACAAAAGGGGCCAGGTATGGGCGGAGCCCTACACACAGCACATTCCAGCACATTCCAATACATAATACAATGAGGACTGGGGGAAGGGAAATGACACTGAAACCGACCACAGTCACAGGCAGTGATGAATGGAATATATTTCATCACATGGATATTGTCTCTTTCCTAGGCTAAATTTCTTGCTAGTTTTCTTACTGCCGCCTGGAAGAGTTTCCACTGCTCATGATGAATACAAATAATAAATGCAGCACATATCCTGGGAGGTGATGAATAGCATAGATATCAACTAAATAGTCTGGATGCAAAACCCAAAGGCAACAGAATGACCCAGAAATTCGGGTCGGGGGCTTCCTGCAGGTGCAAGCCCCCGACCTGCACTTACCTAGCGCGCCGGCCATTGAGCTGTGGGCCCCCGTGGAATTCCGATCCTGGGCCTGCTCCAACTGCCGGCGCGCAGTGCTTGCATATCCCAGGGGGCGCAGTTAGTTCGATGCGTCCCCTGGGATCACGTGGGCCATGGGGAGACAATCGGAGCAGGGAATGCTTCATTCATAAGTTTGACAGGAAGGGCTGTCAAACTTAGAAATACTACGGGCCCCAAAACATCACTAAATCTTCAAATAATTTTTTTTTTAAATCACAATTTAAATTTTTGAAAAAAATAATTTTATTTTCTAACAGGACTAAAAATAAATTTACCTTGCTTTAAAGTATTTAAAAATAATAAACCTGTGGAAAAAATGTTTTAATTTTAATTAATTCACCACTTACCTTGTAAAAAGCAGGCCTTGCGACTGCTTTTTAAATGTCTAACTTCTGCAGACTTACCCTCCCGGGAAAACCTGCAAAAAAACGTAAGTTCGATGCGCACGCGCAGCCTCTCCCGCGCACGCGTTCGACCACTGAACCCCTTCGTTCAGAGGAACGGAAGTGCCGGTTTCCCGCACATGTGCAGTGCATGCAGGAAACCGGCACTTCCATTGGGCCTACGGGTGAGTACCCAGCGCGTACTCACCCGTGGAGACCCGAAGTTCTGGGCCATATGTGCTGGAAACTTCTACAGTCAGAGGCGAGAAGAAGTAATGATTGCGTGATACCAAGCTCGGGTATTAAACAACTGTAGACGGCAGGAAGACCGGAATACTAATGGAGGTGAAGTGTTCTGGGAAAGAATGATGTTGCAATGAATCTTGATTTCAAGACAGTGACTTTGCAGAGGAGGAGGCTCAGCATGTAGGAACAGTTTAGAAGGTCAGGGCAGGAAAATGCAGAGGAACATTGAGCCGTAGTAATATATTAAGATAAAGAGAGGTAGCAGAGGATGGACGGAGAGAAAGAGAGGTTGTAAGCTTTTGGAAGCATCACGGAAGGCGTTGCCATCTGAGGTGCAACCACACACAGAGTTGAAGGAGGGTCGTCATCAGGGGCAATTCCAGGATTTGAAGAGTGGGACAGAACTCATAGTTGAGTCTATTGCTTCATGATATAATGTTAATATTCCCAGTACACAACATCTTGGGGTAGAACTTGTTTATGGGTTCTCCCACGCTCCTGCTGTATCTTCGGCGGAAATCCTGGAGAAAAGGCTGTTTTATGCATTTTTTCCAAAGTTACGGCGGGAGCTTGAGGGAACCCTGGCGGAAATTCTACTCCCTCATATTTATTTATTTATAGCTAGACAATATACAAAACAAGTAATTTGCATACAACATACGAGATGTCCATCATCTGAAAACAGTGTCAGTTTCCACATGTATGCAGAAGACACACCAGCTTTACCTCAAATACCTCTCTCGACCCCTCCACTGTCTTTGTCAGACTGCTTGTCCGACATCCAGTTCTGGATGAGCAGAAATTTTCTCCAACAAACTATTGGGACGACCGAAGCCATTGTCTTCTGTCCCAGCCACAAACTCTGTTGCCTAACCTCCGACTCCATCTCTCTCCCTGGCAACTGTCTGAGACTGAACCAGACTGTTCCCAACCTTGGTGTGATATTTGAATCCGAAGTGAGCTTCCGACCACATCACTAAGACCGCCTATTTCCACCTCCGTAACTTCGCTTGACTCCGCCCCTGTCTCAGCTCATCTGCTGCTGAAAGCTTCATCCATGCCTTTGTTACGTCTAGACTTGACTATTCCAATGGACTCCTGGCCTCCCACATTCAACTCTCCGTAAACTCGAAGTCATCCAAAACTCTGCTGCCCATGTCCTAACTCGCACCAAGTCCCGTTCACCCATCACCACTGTGCTCGCTGACCTACATTGGCTTCCAGCTAAGCAAAGTCTCAGTTTTAAAATTCTCATCCTTGTTTTCAGATCCCTCCATGGCCTTGCCCCTCCCTAGCTCTGTAATCTCCTTCAGCCCCGCAACCCCCTGAAATATCTGCGCTCCTCCAATTCTGGCCTCTTGACCATCCCTGATTTAAATCGCTTCACCATTGGCGGCTGTGCCTTCAGCTACCAAGGCCCTAAGCTCTGGAATTCCCTCCTGAAACCTCTCCAGCTCTCTACCTATCTTTCCTCCTTTAAGATATTCATTAAAACCTACTTCTTTGACCAAGCTTCTGCCCTAATATCTCCTTATGTAGCTCGGTGTCAAATATTTTTTGATAACGCCCCTGTGAAGCCCCTTAGGATGTTTTACTGCATTAAAGGCACTATATAAATACATGTTGTTGTTGTACAGTGTTAAAGGGAATAGGTTCACTCTAAAAACATGAATTTATTGTGACATTGTCATGCTTATTTACATTATGAGAATTTAAAAGGCATCATCAAACAATTAAAAGTATAATTTTAAAATAACTATTGCAACATGTTGAATAAATACATTGGGAACTCGGAGTAGAAGGTTTATGTTCTTCGTGGACATTCTGAATAACTCCTACCTTGCAGTTTTTGAGTTACAAGTGTCCCACTTGTTTAGTTTAGTTGTCCACTCCCGACTGTAAATTAACCTCATACAGTTTCTGTTCTCTCTTCCTCAGAGTTTTAAAACACTCGGTGGATGCTACAGAAGAAGAACAGGGACCCAGCCCGAGCTACCGCATGGAAATGTCCATATTTTATGTTGTGTACTTTGTTGTGTTTCCATTTTTCTTTGTGAATATTTTTGTTGCTCTGATTATCATTACATTCCAGGAGCAGGGTGATAAGGTGATGTCGGAGTGCAGTCTGGAGAAAAATGAGGTATGCATCAAAACTTTACCAACTGCTGACTCATTTGTTCATGACTCATTTTCTAAATTTCCTTGAGGGCTGCTTATCACCTCTGAAGCTAAAGGTCAAAACTAACCCAGATAAATGGATAGCAAATTCTTTCCTCTGACTCTGCACACTCAAAGTGAAATAAGATTGAGATCATTTCATCCACTCCCCATTAATCACAGGCTCACAGTAATCATAATGCTATCATGGCCCCAAACTGGCTGGCAGAATATTAGGGCAAGATTATACCCTGGTCTGATTTCTTACTTTTCACCAAGTGCGTCCACTCATATCAGCTATATGATAGTTGACAATCTTTTTTTGTATCGTACTTGTTACCTTTATCATAAGCATTGTTCCAATCAATTACTTTGGCAAGTTATAATATTTAAATTATTCATTTCGAAAGCTCTCAAAAGCAAAATCACCAAAGGGCTGACCTATTTAGAGAGCAGATACTGGGAGCATTGTGTACAGTGATAAAGAGGTGGATACCATAAAAGGATACGGCTCAAAGGCTGAATATGGAATAGAGAGAGAAAACTATAAATGATGACTAGTGATAGTGAATAGGGATTGCTGAGTGTGTATAGGGGCAGAAAGCATAAATATAGGACAGAGAGCACACGGTGTTTAGGAAGTAGATGCAGGGACTGAATACAAGATAGAAGCTGACTATGGGATGGAGAAAGAACTGTAAACTAGGGGCAGAGACAATGACTAGGGGGCAATTAGATTATATGGGGATAAAGAGCATATGTGTCGTACAGAAAGTGCACTGTGATTAGAGGGTGAGAAAACGGAGAGTGTACTCTGATGATAGAGTAAATGCAGGGTGACTGGAGAATGAAAATAAGAGTTTTCAAGTGTGAAATGAGCCAGAAATTCACAAATGCTAGTTGCCTGTGAGTTTTGTCATTTCTCCTCACGTTTGTGATTAATTCCATATTTAGTGGCTCAATACAAGGAATTAGTTTTGAATTAGCCTATGTGAAATACATTGAAACTAGTACAGTTGCTGCACAAATGTTCATCGTTTTCTTATTTCTATTATGTCAATTAATATTGCTCTCTTGTTGAAAGTTACTGTCTGAGGATTTATTTAAGTTTCATACCTGAATATAATGTAATCTTTGGATTGCCCTACAAACGTTGCAAGCCAAAAATTCATCCAAACAAAATGGGCCTCTGATGGTAGCCTTGTCTAATTTAGACACATTGGCTTTTCTCTTCCAGAGGGCCTGTATTGATTTTGCTATAAGTGCCAAGCCGCTTACTCGCTACATGCCACAGAACAAGCAAACTTTTCAGTACAAGATGTGGAGATTTGTGGTCTCCCCTCCTTTTGAATATTTTATAATGGCCATGATCGCAATCAATACTGTAGTGCTGATGATGAAGGTAAGGTGCATCAGCCATCAATCTACAAAACTGGGGCAATTCTCATGTCATTAATTACTGCACCTTAAACACAACTAGTGATTTTACTTCTGCAATTTTCAGTGACACAGCCAAATTCCTCTGTTTTAAGGAACTCCCGATTGTCTGTAATTTGGCATTTTAGTTGTCGTTATGCAACCTGATCTTTTATTTTCATGAGCTCCAGATCCAGTTTTCTTTTTAGCGTAAATTGAAAATGCCTGAAATAGTTGTTTACTGCACAAGCGGGCAATTTTTAAAAATTAGTTTTTATGGGATGTGGGCATCGCTGGCAAGGCCAGCATTTATTGCCCATCCCTAATTGCCCTCGAGAAGGTGGTGGTGAGCTGCTTTCTTGAACCGCTGCAGTCCGAGTGGTGAAGGTAATCCCACAGTGCTGTTAGGGAGGGAGTTCCAGGATTTTGACCCAGATCCCGAGCAACAGTGGGGGTGGGGGTAATTCTGACTTTGGGCGATAATGTAAACCGGGCGATGTCGGATCAGGCACTGGTTATGCATCTTCAACAGGAATAAAAATCGGGAGAGATGCGTAACAGGTGGCTGAATCGATATCGCCCAAAGTCAAAATTACCTGAGCTTTTTTTTAGTCCAAGTGCAGGTTTCATCACTGAGGATCCCTCCCAGACAAATGGAAATGATCACTTTTTTAAGCTAAAAATTTAGCATTTACAAGTCACTGGTGGCTTGTGCACTAGTCTGTTAGACCTGTGGTTATCATACATTTATATGGTTAAAATTTATAACCATATGACCATAATAAGATTTGGGACTGATTGCAGGACAGTAATCGGATTCAGGAGTTCCTATTATGTCATAAAGTGTGATAATGAAGCTGTTTATAACTGTCATCTGAACCCTGAAATCAGATTGAAGCAATCTGTTACGTTTTATAACGTGTCTAGTTAAATTGGTTGTTAGTTTTATTTAATTTTAAGCTGTTTTGTGAACAGCACGGCTGCTGTTGATAGATCACTTCATACTACTGATGTATGTTGACGTTCATCTCGAAGAATTAATAATTCGATGACATTTATCTGTACATTTATTGAGAGGAAATGTGTGGTTTATTACCAGCGTATGGTCAGTGTAATGAAAGCCACTACTAATGTTCAGCAGACTGCCTTGAGGGAATTAAAATAAAATAAAATAAATCAGCAGCACTAATTTTTGTCATGCCCCCAGTGGAACAATCAGTAAAAAAAAAAAAAACCTGAATTGCAAGATAACTGGTAAACAAATGATTGACAGCCGAGTCGATCATTAAACAATGATTAAACATTCAAAAAAAAATAGATTAGACTATCATTATTACCCAATAATCTATTTTTAAATTGGCATTTTATTATCTGAGAGATGTCTAAGTATGGCAACTATTTCTTCAGTATGTCTCATCACACCAGGATGGGATTGAGTATGAAGTAGAAACAGAAAATGCTGGAAATACTCGGCGGGTCAGGCAGCATCTGTGGAGAGAGAAACAAGAGTTAACGAAAGGTCGCCGACCTGAAATGTTTACTCTGTTTCTCTCTCCACAGATGCTGCCTGACCTGCTGAGTATTTATTTCAGATTTCCAGTATCGGCAGCATTTTGCTTTTGGGATGGAGTATGAGTCTGTTTGGGGTGTGTCTGTTGAAATATTTCTGATCAGCTGACTGCTTTACATACAGTGATTAATAATGGCTTCATGTCATATAATAGAGGGGCAATTAAGATGCACAGTGGTGCATCGGATAACACACATCCATATCGAACCACACAGGAATATGTAGTCCTACAGTGCTGTGCTTTAGCAATTAATCAGAAATTGCAGGCCATTTAATTGGTCTGTTTCACAGATTTTTGTGCAGTGTGGGATATTTAATATGAAACACAAATACGGCAGCCACCCATGAAGTGACAGCATTAGGTTTGTAATATGCTGTAGGAAAAACAGCTGGCATTCATTTAAATCCCACTGGTGATTGAAAGATTAACATTGCGTGTTGGGAAAACCTATTGACCCAAGTACGTATGTCAAACTTGTGAAGCACTGGCTGAATGGGAAGCTGTTGATAGGGCATCACTAGTTGATGCTTGAAACGAGAGAGGAGCAGTCAACAGCAGCTTGTATATGAGGATGAATTGCATGCCTATGAATGTTTCATACGGATATCGATGAATAATGCACTTCTGGATTTGAACAATCAACCTGCAGCATGAATCAATTTTCTCAAATCCTCAGTATAGCTGTGTTTATGTGAAACAAATAGACCCTCTGTTCTGGGCAGGAAATTATTTCATTCCATGTATGGAAAATTGTAGCCTTGTTGGCTTTGTTGTTGACATTCTCCAAAGGACTGGTACTGATCCTTGTTTTTTTTTAATATATTTTATATAGTTCTATAATGCTCCAGATCCATATGACAGAATGTTGCAGTACCTGAACATATTATTCACATTTCTGTTCTCCATGGAGTGTGTGCTGAAGCTTATTGCCTTTGGTATTCTGGTATGTTATATTTCAATTCAACCTACAAACAAATTGTACTGCGGTATATTGATTCAAATTAATTTTGTCTATTTGAGTGTATAAAATATGTATGTTCATATAGTCAGTCAAACGCTGCAGCTTCACAAAGACCTGCACATATCTAAGTACATCCGTAATCAGTGCATGGATTAGTTGGTATCACTCTCACCTCTGAGTCAGCAGGATGTGGCTTTCAGTCCCACTTCAGAACCTGATCTAACCTGATGCTATTGGAATCCTTGTCCTTTGGATATACTGCCTGTTTGGATGGACCAAAAGATCTCATAGTCCTATTTAAAGATTATATTCCTCCCTCAACTAATTGCACCAAAACAATTGCTGCTCATGGGATCTGCTGTGTAGATAGTGACTGTCTCGTTTGCCCACATAGCAACACTTCAAAGTCATTTGATTTTATGAAAAGCTCTTTGGGATGTTTCTGAAAGATATGATAAAGCACTTGATAAATGCAGTGTAAAACCATTCTATTGATAACTGGCAGATCTTTCTCAATCTTTAATCTGAAAGCTTCTTGATGCATTTTCTTTTATAAATATAATTTTTGCCAACGGCATTAAGCATTGTATTACTATTTCTGGTGGTTATGTTTCTTTAATTTGATGATTCATAAATGCTTTCATAAATTAACGTGACCATGGAATGCCAAGAAATGAAGAAAAGCTTCATGTAGTTCAAAAGAAATTGTAATGGAAGCAGTATTTTGTATCATTTTCAACAGGGTGTCGCAATAGTATAGGTACTCATCTGAGATTGGTACTAGCAGGAAGCAACAAGAGGTTGGAAGACCCCAAGTTCTATTGCCAACTTCTGTGAAACAGTCTTCCCAGGGAAACTGGAGAGCTATGCATGTGTCCTTGAATACATGCAAAGAGGTCCACTCACTGGCATCTGGTTAAAGTTGAATGTTGACAAACATCTGCCTGTCCCAAAACTTTATTGTAACAAAAAAGTTTCAGGATGGTCCATTTGAAGGCTTTTATGAACTTTTTGTACTGCAGCAAGTATGGCATGAGACTGCCTCCTGCTGGTGATGTTGCACCTCATACCAAAGTACAGGCTTATTTAACTTTCACACTGCACAATTTGTGTTGGAAGCGATGCTGAAACTACTTCGCAGCAACATAAGTTGGGTTAGCATACATGAACTGTCAGCTAATTCTATGTGAACTGGTGCAAAGATTGAGGTTTATTCGATGGCAAGCTGATGCTGATTTTCCCTTTTTTTTTTTGTTTAGAATTACTTCCGTGATGCATGGAATGTGTTTGACTTTGTAACTGTACTGGGAAGTATAACTGATATTTTAGTCACTGAGCTGGCGGTAAGTATATCTGCCCTAAATCAAGCCATTGTTTGAAAACCTGCTGGCCCTCCAATGATTGAGGTGAAGTGTAACATTGAACTGGTTTCTTACACTGTCTGCATTTGAATTTTCTTTTGGAACCAGTGATAAAGCACCAGATTCACAGTTTTGGGTCACTTGAATTTACATGAAGAGGGATTTGTTGAATTCTATTACTTGCACTGCAACAGATGTTCTTCATACAGGGAGGGGGCTGTTCTTCATACAGGGAGGGGGCTGTACTATGAAGCTCGCATCAAACAGTTGTGATTGCAGACATACTTTCCAGGGCTTGCTTGGCCTTGAATCCACTAACCATCAAACAAAAAATTTAAATAATGGCCCAGAAATTCAGGTCGGAGGCTTCCCGCGGGTGCAAGCCCCCCCGACCTGCACTTACCCCAGCGCGCCGGCCGTTGAGCTGTGGGCCAGCGTGGGATTCCGATCCTAGGCCTCCTCCAGCTGCCGGCGCGCAGTGCTTGCGTATCCCAGGGGCGCAGTTAGTTCGATGCGTCCCCTGGGATCATGTGGGCCATGGAGAGCCAATGGTAGCAGGGAATGCTTCATTCATAAGTTTGACAGGAAGAGCTGTCAAACCTATAAATACTATAAGCCCCAAAACATCACTAAAACTTCAAATAAATTAAAAACAAAACATCACATTTTTAAAATAACTATAAATTACATGAAATAACTATTTTAAACAATAATTTAAATTTTTGAAAAAATTAATTACATTTTCTAACGGGGCTAAAAATCAACTTACCTTTCTTTAAAGTATTTAAAAATAATAAACTTTGGAATTTTTTTTTTAATTTTAATTAATTCACCACTTACCTTGTTAAAAGCAGGCCTTGCACCTGCTTTTTAAAAGTGTAACTGCTGGAGACTTACCCTCCTGGAGAAACCTGCAAAAAAAACATAAGTTCGATGCGCACGCGCTGCCTCTCCGGAGCACGCGTTCGACCACTGAACCCCTTCTTTCAGGGGAACAGACGTGCCGGTTTCCCGCGCATGCGCAGTGCATGCACGTAACCGGCACTTCCGTTGGGCCTACGCGTGAGTACCCCGTGCGTACTCACGCATTGGGACCCGAATTTCTGGGCCATTAGCTGGGCTGGTAGAACTAGCTCTGGTGGAAATTCTGATAGGAAAAGTGTGAAGTCTCTTCCTTCTGGTTCACCCTCTTTCCCAGCTCTTCTTCCTCCCCATCCCCTCCCCATTGCCATGAGCATGGAATGGAACTGGACAAATTGATTGTGGCAAAGTCAGCACTCCTGCCTACTCCACTCTGTGAGGCAACAGATTGGGAAAAATTGTAATTAAAATAGTAAAACATCCTTTCACTTCTGGGCACTTGGGATTGGATCCAGCAAGACAGATGGTGACAGATGGAGGTCGCATTCATTCTCACTTCTGAGGGTTATGATATCAGATCGGGCAGTTTCGACCCGGAGTTTAATTGAATGGGAGCCCACAGCACAAAATCACCCACAATTTGGCTTTAGGTGGCACCCATTCTGCAGTCTTCCTCAGAGAGAGCGACACAGAATGGAAATGGTGAACGAGGCGCTCTACAGAGATTGGGTTTTGGCCCGTTCTTTGGAACAATGGTAAGTGGACTTTGTGCTGTTTCAAATTGATAGAAAGTAACTCACTGGAACAACCTTAAGAGGACTTGATGCTGTCGATGTTCTAATCCACAGCATGGCTATCGTTCACTTCAATGAAAAAGCTGGCACCAAAAGAGATGAAAAATGATATGCTAGAAATTATTGTTGGTGGTATTCGAGATCAGGTGCTTCGCATGTTTCTGTGACATTCCTCTATCTACTATTTTAACTGAGGCATTTACCTGCTGATTATAAATGGGATGATACCTTTGTTAAAATAATGTGCAGAAGAATTTGATAGAATCACGTTCGAAGTTTTTCCATCGACAGTTTCAACACTAATTTCTACCTTCACATTTTTCATAGTTGCAATTTCACCCCTTGTTTAAGAGAGGTCTTGTTTTTAGCTTGCCTATGGTGAATTTCACTTTCACAGTATGAACAACGAACGCAGTGTGTTGTTGCCATGGTTTAATAAAAATTGAATGATTTTTTAAAAATAACTTTCCACAACTGCGATTTATTTAAAATTACAAATGTTTTGAAAGCGATGTTATAGACGCAGTACTTCCAATATAATGTACCTGCCATGTGTAAATCTTCTACCTTGTTGGAGATACCTTAGTTTTCATGTTAATGCACTTTTATAATGAGCCATTCCTGGGCTTGGACTCACCAGGGAATTGTTTAGTTGGCATCAGCTACAAAGGTTTGTCAGTATGTTTGTATAAACAGGTCAATATGCATTGGCATCATTTCTTTTGGTACTGGTTGCCAACTGGGAGCTGTCCAAAAGTGTCAGCCACGTCCTGATATGTCCTTGGCCGATACTGAATTTCAAAGTCTGTGGAATGGTCTTCAGTGTAGAGTAACAGCGATGAGAACCTAAACATTTAAGTTCCATTGTGATGAAATGAGACGGGGCATAGCAAGCCCGCCCACCCTGGCAGATAACTGGCTTCCCTCGTCTGTCCTTTTTTTGTGATCTTGCTCGCTGACCTCTTGACTTGGAGCCCGATATCTCCCAAATGCTGCACACTTGAGTTGATCTGCCTCTGACGTTTTGCCACTGAATGCTTTTTTTAATGGTCATAGCCACATCATTTTTTTATACAGCAAGAAAAACTTGGTCCGTTCAGTCGGTTTTTTAAAAATTCATTCATGGGATGTGGCCAGCATTTATTGCCCATTCCTAATTGCCCTTGAGAAGGTGGTTGCGAGCTGCCGCCTTGAAGAGAACTGAATGGTTTGCTGGGCCATTTCAGAGGACAGTTCAGAGTCAACCACATTGCTGTGGGTCTGGAGTCACATATAGGCCGGACCAGGTAAGGACAGCAGGTTTCCTTCCGTAAAGGACATTAGTGAACCAAATTGGGTTTTATGACAATCCGGTAGTTATTGAAACTAGCTTTTCTTTAAAATTCCAGATTTATTTAATTAACTGAATTTAAATTCCCCAGCTGCCGTGGTGGGATTTGAACTCACGTCTCTGGATCATTAGCCCAGGCCTCTGGATTACTAGTCCAGTAACATAACCACTATGCTACCGTACCATACATCTGACAATGAGTTCTCTTAAAAACACTGGAAGACTTACCTTGCACGAGTTGATTTCATGATAAATTTGTATCCTACGCGTGTACTGCATGTTGGACTTAAGTTGAGAGAGATGTTGAGGTTCCAGACTTGGGAGGGCAGGGATCGCCATGAGGCTGCAGTGAGAACATCAAAACTATGATTTCTCCTACAAGGTAACAGATTTGCAGGTCACTGTTTCCCCCAGCGACCTGGCAGAGTGATTCACAATACAAGTATTCCCTCTAGGAGGGGATGCTGGAGAGTCAGTCCCTCCGTGGCACATTCATGCTGTGCCGTCTGGCAACCAGTTAGAGACTGGCATGGACGTCTGCCTGACCTGGCCACTGGGGAGCCGTGCATGGCACGGGGGAAAAAAAGCTGAAGAGAAAAAAATACAAAGTAATAACTTACAAAAGAAAAGAAAAGAAAGTCAGAATTTCTGGAAATACTCCTGGCTGGTCAGCCCCTGAAAGAGACAGGTGGGTTATGTTTTGGCAGGGACCCTTCACGTTCAGATATTGGCCTAGCTGGCTGAGTAGTTTCTCTCTTTTTGCTGATTCCACTATTGGTGGTTTTCTTATCTTTAACAAGTAAAATTGTTAATATTCATCTTCAAGCATTTGGATTTTAAATGAGAACAAATGCAGTCCCTCAGAAATCATAACTTGGAATTAAATTGAACTTTTCAGACAAGTGTGTCTTGGAATTTCTGGAGAATGTGAAACGTATTTAGATGTGCACCGGTGACACATCTGGCTGATGTGTGCGGCGTTTAAGCTATTAAATAGTTTCTGATAAGATGCATTAAAGTGACACTTCAAGCTAGAATAATTTCGGATTCATTATAACACATCCTATCTACATGTAGTTTTTATTGTTTATTATTTAGCTCGGATTAATTAACAGTACATTTGTATTCATGCAATCAAAAAGCATCAATTGTAATTTTTATTTGTTTGAGTGTATTTATTTAGGAGCCACAATTCTAGATTACCTCGAATAATCATTCATTACTCTCAGTTAGTGGGAACAGGTTAAAATGAGATTATCTTCTTTTACTCTCCTTCAAATTTACAACCACTTCAGCTGAGGGATACTTTGAACATTGTCTTTGAACTAAAAAAAAATCCCTTCCTCTCCTGAAGCTACTGACTAGAGCTGGGGTACAGTTCCTTGGCATCAGTAGGCCTGCAAGACCATATCCAACTTGCCATTGTTCATGTTTGACCCTGGGCAGTGATTATTGGCATGCTATTTGACTGTGGCGCCATCACCGTCAAGGCTGATCCTGTTGTCACCTGATGGTCATACACATGCATTTCCGGTAGAGGCTGCTGGATAACACTGCCCCATGGAACTTGCCCTTCAGGTGGGTTTCCACCTCCCCTCTTTATTTCACCTTTCACTAAAATAGATTGTAATGGTTGAGCTTGCCGCAGGGTGAATTTTATGGGGCTCGTTTCAGGAGCTGAGCCTCACTCGACAGGAAGGCAGATTGAAGAATCGGGCATGGCGCTCAGAGTGACCCGTTTGCTGTGCTTTCTGGTTTACCAGTGATTAAAGTTGATCGCCGGCAAATTGGGCATGTCGACCTATGTGCCCGATCTCTGACCTGTGCTGCCATTGAACGAGACTTTGCATCAGTAACAGCGCACTGTAAAATTTACCCTTCAGTATTTGTGAAGTAAAATATATTACTCAAAAAGATGACCAGGTTGTACTAGGGGTTAATGATTTAAAGTGACCTCCAGTGCAGTAAAATTAAATGTTGTGATTACCTGGATAAGAAATAAGCAATGAGGATCCTAGCACTTTAATAAAAAGCATTTTATTGATGTGCTTGTAACTGCTATAAATTGTTAAAACCTGATAGCATAGGATATTTAAACCTTTTGAGTTATATGTGACATGATTATTCGACTGTAAAATTGCTATTCAACTTCTGAGGTCACCACGAGTTGAATAAAAATTGTTGCTCCTTATTTTTGGATTGATTTCTTCCTGGTAAATCTGCAATGAGCCCGCATTCTGGTTTACTACAAGATTATCTTTTTAGCATCACTTTAAATGTCATGAGTTGTAACACTGATTTGCTGGATTGTAATATGATTCATGTGATGGTGTTTTTTTTTTTACTGAGTTTGAATTTGCTCATCTGATTTCTCATTTCCTCTTGTTTTTTGTTCCTTATTTTCTCCAACGGTCTGCTGAATCACGTCATCCAATCAACACACAATATGACAACCCATGTATCCGTCTGTATGTTGTACACCTGCTGCTCCCTCCCCCCCAAAAAAAATCTTTCTTTGCATACTGCCAACATCAATCATCCATGAACAACATCAACATGTAGCAACTGGTTGGTTTCCATCAATTTAAGAAATCTTTTGATTGAAATTGGTTTGCTTTTTTAATTTGCTTTTCTTGTTACTCGGTGCATGCAAACAGTAAGAGGTGAAGCTTGTCCATTGTGTCTGGCTCTGCTGTGTTCTGATGTGCAAGAGTGTATGGTATCCGCTCTTCAGCTGTCCAAACCGGTTTTTGTTCTTATCCAAGCTAGTGACAAACGCGGGCGTAAGCTACCTCGGAGACTTTGAAGTGCTACCTGAAGCTTCATTCTCTAATTTTAATAATAGTTTCAGGTTGAAAACTTTTAAAGAAATAGAAATGAAACAAAAAGGGAAGGGATAGAGGAAAGACACTGAGAAAGGAACAAGATAGAAAATGGAATAAATGTATTTTCCTCCTGCTTTATACTTGGACCTTCTCACTAATAATAACAAATAATAACAAATAGTTCTCCCTTAGTGTCCTTATATACTCAGAATTAAGAGTAACTTTTTTGTGTTAATTTTAAATAAATTGGTTTGTTTTTTAATAGTTGCAAAGATTTTATTGATGGGATTGGGTTGGAGGAGGTGCTGAGTCTGCCAGTGTGAGAAGCATTAGTGCAGATCTATTCATTAACCAGGGAGTTTGAATGATTGTATTGCTTCACTTATTCACTTTAATCCCGCTCTCTCACACAATCATTCTTCCCAGATAGCTCCCCTGATGGTATTTATCTGTACTGGCTACTGAAAGAAAATTGCTGCAAAAAAATGTAGAGAAACACATTTTAAAAAATTCAAATGAGCTTAAGTGCTTCAAATTTGGCCTAACTATGGCTTTTAAAATTGAAAGTATGATTTGGAATGCTTATCGTTAGCATTTGCCATCAGCAGGATTGCTCAATTCAGAGCAAGTAAATTATCTCAGGCAAATTTCAGAAATATTGATCAACCATGTTTCAATTAAAAAGAAAATCTCAGTCAGAGAGAAATAGCCGTGACACCATATTTATCATATCTATTCAGTCTTCAGCCTTGTTAAGAGGGAGAAAAGTAGGTTAAATCGAGATAAAATGGATGCAAAGTAATATTACGAGAGGGGGCAACCTAATGTCTCTCTTCTCTTGTAACTCAAGAGCACAAGTCACTGATAATAACTGATAAAGGTGAGGGCATACTGAGGCAGGGCTGTCCATCCTAAGACCTGTAGTATCATCAAACTAAATCATGTTTCTGTCAAAGAGAAAAATGCCTTTAGTCATGCTGGCGAGCTGGGTTGCTCACCCACATCTTTGGAAGAAAGCCAAGAGTGGAGTCCACGTCTTTGATGAAAGAGCAAATCACAAGTCAAGACAGCCCCCAGTAATTCCATCCCATAATAACCCAACCACTGACTGAAAGACATAGGAACTGATGGCCGATGACTACCAGACTGCATTAATGCTGCTTAGTGAAGCTCAGTGGGTCCTCAGCATTATTAGCTAGTTGGATCTCAGGCTCACCTTAAGAGTAACAAGCTCTTGGTGTGTTTTTTTTTCCTTCCCTGATAATGATGAGTATACTACAACACCTAATGAGACAATTCTACCCTTGAGCTCCCTTTACTTGGAGATGGCAGTTTTCTTGTCCATTGAGGCAAAAAATAAAATCTGACTTTTTAGAAGTTCTTCAGGCATTTCATGGAATAATGAAGGATGTGCACCAGGCAGGAATCCTACATTGCTTCAATCCGCTAACAAAATATCCAGTTCCCCAAAGAAGCTGGGGGCTTTGCTCTAGGGCCCATACACAGTAATTACACGGGTCCATTCTCCTGCTAGGGAACCAGAGATCATTATGAAACTACTCTTTGGGTCCTGGCTCATTTAAAAGGGAGAGACTGACAAGTGTTTGATGAGTGTAATACAACCCCCCCCTCCTCCCCCCACCCCCTGCCACCACCACCACACCTCTGCACAATCTAACATGTTCTGTGTCAATCAGATTTATCTTCTGGTCCAGTTATTTGATGATGCTATTTTGTTCCAGGAGTGACACTATTTTCTTGTCTCTAATGGGGTGATTAACACATTTGACATTTAGTGAAATTAGTGTTAAGTCAGCTGTAACCATTAGATACCATTTTTATTCCAGTCACACATTTCTCTGAATGCATAATTATATTTCACATTCCCCAATGCAAATGCAGAGAAATCTATTCCCCACTCAAGTGTAGAGTTACGAGATTGAATTGTATTTCCCTGTGCAAGATCCCGATATCAGGAATACATGACCCTCCACTTCCCGATGTTACTCAAGAATGAACAGAACAGTTAGTCTCCCATTCTGAAGATGAGAAAACAAAATGTTGCACCCAACACTTCACTGCAGCCTCCCCCTTGCTCCGATTCCTCTATGACGGATTCAGTGAAAATATACCCTCATCCGTCCGTTGCAGGATCGGACCCGAACAATTTTACCGGATGCTGAGATCTCCCTCTAGAGAAAATTAAATCTGTAGAAAGGGCAGAGCAGAGAAAGTGAACATTAGATGCATTCTTCAGTCAGGCTTCTTTCTCAGCTTTCCATTAGCAACCCCAAACATTGATAACTGAACAAAAAGTCAGCTCTATGTGCAGACACGAGAACTGTAAAGAGCATGTCAAACCCAAACCTGTTTCCCGAGAAGCAAGCTGTCATTAAAGGCATCACTGGCAAGATTCAAACTGCTTATATGGATCTTCTGTTCGAATCGAGTCGTGATGTGCCTCAACTTATAGGGGATGGTGCAGAAGAGAAAAAGAAGTAAAACAACAACTAAATATCAAAGGCACAACCTGTATACATTACAATTGCAATTAATTAAAACTAAGCCATTGGTTTGGATCTGATTGATTTCTGTTGGATTGACCTTTGTCTTACAGTAGAATTCTAAGCCAGTGGCAGCCTGTTTTAATAAATGTTCACCATGTTTTAAACTCATCATTCAAATTTTAAATCAAATTAAGAGTTTTGGGGGATCAAAATAGTCTAGTTAGAATAAAGGAAAAGTGTGTTTGGTGTCCCAGGAATAACAGGGAGATTTTTAGTTGTAAAATCCTTTGTCCTAGATATGCTCAGGATTTAGTTTCTAGTGGAGAAGTAATCTTTAGGTAGAATCTAATTTAAGATGGGAAGAACCAAAGCAATCTTGCAACAATTTTCATTGCGATGAAGTCCTTTCCTTCATTTTATAAAATATGCATGATTGTGGTTTGTAATTTTTTTGTTTTGTAATTTATTTAACCATTTCCAGTCCAGTCTCTCTCCCAGGTTGTTGCAATAGTAGTTCAGACTGACAACCATTGTCTTCTCAATGTACCTGACTATTTAATTCTATAATCCAAAAGTGTCCCCCATGCATCAGCCAAATAATTCCTTTCTGTTGACCTCTTTGTGTAATGTCATTCAGAAATAAAATCAGTTTTTGGATAGTGCGGCATGTCTCTGAATGCTGATATGAAAGTACAAGATGTCTCGGACTCGGTGCTTTGAGAGCGAATAAAAGAATTTCTGAGGCATCAGTTTATTTAGAGGAGCCCGGTGGAGCCCAGCCGACAGTATAACTACAATGTTTACTCCTATGAATTAATGATGCTTTTATCTCGGGAATGGTACGATGCCAATTGTTGGTCACAACCTCAGCTTGCAATTGATCTGACTGGGCAGGAGAGGGTTAATAAAGTGTGCATGCTTAAATCCGACTGCTTCTATGTCACAGATGCTTCATGCATGGAAAGTTTTTTTTAAATGTATGTTTAAGTGCATTTGAACTGCATCATCTTTTTGGATTTAAATTGTCTGCCTGTGGGCTCAATGGCCATATTATCTGAGGGCCAAGTGAAGAAGTACAGTACATGTTAGCATGGACTTCTGTATAAGAAAAATGATATCTGAGCATGTAACAGCTCAATCAGTTTGTTTTAACCAATTTTACCCATTGATTGTTATCATTCACTTTTAAAGACTGGAGTTCAATCTGTTGAATGAGATAGGTACTCTGTTGGATGGCTTCTGACACTCACAGGATGTAATAAAACTACCTTGAAAGGAACACTCCAGAAAACCCTTTGGAATTTGACATTGCCTTTTGTAGTTGACTGGTTGGTCCAATGGTAAAACACTTAATAGCTACCTCTTCTGATCAAGAGTCTTGCCTTTAAAGATCAATCCCATTTGCCGACAGGAAGGTTAGTCTCAGGTAGTCAGTGGCATTGAGGCATTGTCTTGGAAAATGCTCAATTGTATATAAGCTGATTTTAATAAAACAATTTAAATGTGCAGCTACCCAAGTCCATTAGCAGGCAAAACGGGTAATCTGCATAGTTATGGTGTTCGTGATCAGTTATATTTTCCACCAATTCGCTGACTTGAAACTAATAAGGGAAAAAAGGGCTTGCAAATTCAATTAAGTTGACAGTTCTTTCAGAGAGCCAGCACAGCTGCAATGGGCCGAATGGCCTCCTTCTGTGCTCAAAATTCTATGATTGCAAATTCGAAATACATTTTTAGGTGCCCCCCAAAAAGCAGACTAGAAACTGATAACGAGGAACATGTGTAGAAAAATTCCATGAAGGTGATTAAAAACAGCGTCAATTCTACGACAACTAACCGTCAGGGAGATGGGGAGCGGTCGGCTCTGGGGAGCTGATGCTTGTAGTGGATTGGACTTTTTAATTATTTTGTGATTAACAAGTGATTTTCTACGAGTCGGGTTCATAACAATTTTTGCAAAGGAAGTCAATCCTTCTCCTTCAGGCATACACCTCCATTGGTTGGAACAGTCGCATAGATTCACAGAATTGCTCGATCAACTGAGGTTTGCATGCCAGTGAGGGACGATAACATCAAGTCCATAGTTCTCCCTTCTCCTAAAAATCAGCCTTTCCAGATAATTTAGGGCAACACTTCATCAGGATCTGTTTGATTTCATGGATCCAGGATACTATTGTAAGTCAAACTGGTGCCCCTGTTGGACAGCCCGTGTGACATTGCTGGAATTCACTACCTGTTTTCGACCAGTTATTTTTGAGCGTTTTTAACGAGTGGCTGTGTTCTCGCATCTAAATTTGCCACAACAATATTCTGCATCATCCCTAGCACCAGAATAGTAATGGAGTGTTTAAAAACATCAGTGAGCAGATGCATGTTTTACCCTTGCACCATTCATTAGCTGCAACTATTTCGATGTTTTGAATTGACCTGTATTTCAAATTACTATAATGTCTTAATTTTCCAGGGGTGCAGTGACTGGACTGGATCTTCAAACATTCATCTTTCAGAAATCAAAATTGACATTTCCTGTGTCCCAGGGCAAAAGCGGGAGTCAAAATAAAGTCTAATGTCAGTATGATTATTCATAAGTGACGGAAAAAATCCTGCCTTTCAAAACTAGAGAGTAAAATTGTCAAAACTATCCCAGATTATATTAAGTATGCTGTTAGAGCTTAATTTACATATGTCAATTGGGATCATTACATTTCCCCTAGGATTGGAATATGCTCAATACCTGTTGTCGATGTGTATTTCTGTGTTTCTGCAGCGATAATACATTCAGTGTAAATTTTCTAATCCTGGAAATTGCTCTTAATATTGTCTTTAGGTGGCCTTAATTGTAAAAGAAAGTTTTTTGTCCAAATTGTAACCAATCAAGGGGAACAGAATACAAATCTTTAATCAAGTTGTTTATTCGTTTACAATTAACTGCTGGAAAATAATAAATTATTCATTAAATTCACAAATTTCAATTAATGAACAGAAGTCACAAATAAAATGTTACATTATGAGTGTTCCTTTAAAAGATTCATTGCAGTATGAACTCCACTGCTGTACTGATTTGGTTCTGGTTGCTGACTATTACCATATCCTGAACTCTCTGCTTTCACCAGGATAACTTTATCAATCTCAGCTTCCTGCGGTTGTTCCGAGCAGCGCGTCTCATCAAGCTCCTCCGCCAGGGATATACCATCCGTATTTTGCTCTGGACATTTGTGCAGTCTTTTAAGGTGCGTCTCAGAATATCATGATAACCTGATGTAAACTGCCAATGCACCATGCACCCACAGATAGTGAGCATTTAAAATAGGCAGTGTTAAAGCCCACATAACAGCAGGAATAGGTTGGGATCAACGGCGGGATCGTTCTATTCTCAGTAATTCTATTTGCCGAGGTTAATCATTTGTGTTTTTTAAACGCGCGGCAGTCATTGCTGTTCTGCTTTGTTGATATGAGCCTCCTGGTGTAATTGTGCCACCTATTGGTTAATAGTTGCAATTTTATCCGGTGCACCGAGAATAGATGATGGCCGATGGCTGTTTTTAAGTGACTTGGAAATTTCACACAACTTTCAACCGTTTGTTGTTGTTGGACAGAAGTTGAACTTGGAGCTAGCACTTCAAACTTGTTAAGTTAATCAGTGAAATAATGGTGTGTCATATACATTTCACATTCTAGTATTTTGAGAAAACAAAGGAAATAGTGGTTCAGTTAGACTATTATTAAAAGTCACTGTTTCAGGTGGCATTGTGTCACCTTCATTAGCACAAACGAAACCTCAATGAGCTATCATCACTGTGCAGGAGCCCCAGAACAGATTGAAACTCAAGGCAGCATAAATAGAAGTAGAAGCGAGCAGCTGATCCTGGTCAGGCTAGACTGTAACTATACTATCTCCTAATGCACTAGCTCAGCAACCCAAAGCTATCCATGAAGTCAAATATCTGGTGGTATTAAATTTCTCTAATTAAAACTAATAATTTTAAATAAAGTTCACTAAATGCACAAATAATCAAACTATGGGTGTAGCCCACCGCCCATTGGAGACCCGTAGACTTGGATAAAAACCCATTCAGGTAGAAGCATATTTTTCAACTGAGATAGAAGGCAAAATGTCAAGTCCCTTCTGCATGTTGACATTAGCTGCAATACTAAAAAGAAATGCCGTTTATTTAGTACCTCTGATATTTTGGCATGTTTGCATTTAGTCACGGAAAAGTGAATCAGAATTTAATCTTATTTGTATATTGACCAGATGAGTATCCCGTAAAGCGATGAAGATAAAGGAGCATTCCACTGAGGGGGACAGACTGTTGTAAAGAACCTTTCACTAAAAGAGCCCTCGCATTATATCAAGATCGAATAGAATGTTGATTTATGGCTTTAATTGAAGTCCTGGCAGTTTTGACTTGGCCCTCATCTAGCTTTGAGAACCTGAATATACAGTTTAAGAGGCTAAAAGTACAAGCAGTGGTTCAGCTAAAATGTTCAGGTTGCTCTTCAACTGAGCGAGTAAGTGCTTCTTTCCTATTTTGCGGCTTCTTCAGGGGCTGAAGTAAGCTTGCTTGAATTACCGTTCACTTGTCTTCAACATTCCTCACAAAAAAAAGCAACACCCGGCTGCTGGTGCAAAATAAAACCCACCATTAAATTGCCCGTTACTATGTTCCTGTGCTAGTGGAGTGCCAGAAGAATTTTACTAATGGCCATAAAACACACCAGGAAAATCCTAGAAAAGTATCTGCCAAGACAGCTGGTGTTAAATTGAAACTCAGCGTTAACTGAGAATTTACTAATGTTCCGTTGACTTGGATTAATTAAAACATACTATAGTACTTAACTAACAAATTGTTCAGTGAGCAGAGACATCAAAACATTAACATAAAGATGCAGAATCTAGTGCATTGTATATTTAATACTGCAATGAAAATACAAATGTTTACTGCGATATCGATTCTTGTGTATGTTTTTCCAGAGTTGCTTACTTTGTGTTTCTTTTTGCAGGCATTACCGTATGTCTGCCTCCTGATTGCTATGTTGTTTTTCATCTATGCCATTATTGGCATGCAGGTCAGTGCAGTTACTGTTGCAAAAAGCCCTATTGTAATTTATACTGAAGAGAAGACTGTTGCTCATTGTAATATCTATGCAAAGCTGAAGGAATGCTAATTTCACCTGTTGTCAACATTATATATTAATCATTTGGCACAGCAGCTTTCCTCCAGTGAGGGGAAATATTTAATGAAAATGTTTGGAAATAAAATGGAAATATATTTTAAAACCTAGAAATGTATTATTGGCCCAGAAATTCGGGTCGGAGGCTTCCCGCGGGTGCAAGCCTCTGACCTGCACTTACCTAGCGCGCCGGCCGTTGAGCTGTGGGCCCACGTGGGATTCCGATCCTGGGCCTCCTCCAGCTGCCGGCGCGCAGTGCTTGCGTATCCCAGGGGCGCAGTTAGTTCGATGCGTCCCCTGGGATCACGTGGGCCATGGAGAGCCAATGGTAGCAGGGAAATGCCCATTCATAAAATTGACAGAGCTGTCAAAACTATAAATACTATAAGCCCCAAAACATCACTAAAACTTCAAATAATTTTTTTTTTAAAACATCACATTTTTAAAATAACTATAAATTACATAAAATAACTATTTTAAGCAGTAATTTAAATTTTCGAAAAAATTAATTACATTTTCTAACAGGGCTAAAAATAAACTTACCTTTCTTTAAAGTATTTAAAAATAATAAACCTGTGGAAAAAATGTTTTAATTTTAATTAATTCACCACTTACCTTGTTAAAAGCAGGCCTTGCGCCTGCTTTTTACATGTGTAACTCCTGGAGACTTACCCTCCTGGAGAAACCTGGAAAAAAAACGTAAGTTCAATGCGCACGCGCTGCCTCTCCGGCGCACGCGTTCCACCTCTGAACCCCTTCTTTCAAGGGAACAGAAGTTCCGGTTTCCCGCGCTTGCACAGTGCATGCACGAAACCGGCACTTTCGTTGGGCCTATGTGTGAGTACCCCGTGCGTACTCACGCGTGGGGACCCAAATTTCTGGGCCATTATGTCTAATTTACATTGAGCAATAAATATTTTAATGGTACATAATAGTCCTCAATATCTAAAATGCAACAGACATGAATATACATAATCAAAATATGTAAATAATTGTAAATAATATTTCAGTTCTTAAATGTATAAAAGTGCATAATTTTTTTAAGTGTTTGTAATGTATAAAAATTCTGGAGCTCATTTACATTTTTAATGAGATTTAAATTTTCGCTCTAAATCCAGCATTGTGTAGTTGTCAGTAAAAGTTGGTTGCACTCACTCTCCCTCTGGGTCAAAAGGTCGTGGATATGAATCCCATTCCAGGACTTGGGTGCAAAATCTGGACCGGTACCACTGAGGAGGTGCTGCAGTGTCGTTAGTGTTGTACTTGGCACGACACATTAAACTGATATCCAGCTGCCTGTTTTGATGGATCAGATGGGTGTTGAAGGTTCCAATGGCATTGTTTGAAGAACAGGAGGGAGTTCTTTCTGTAGCTTGATTCAGCACCCCTCCCTCAGATTAACCAACCTAAAAAAGATCAGTTATTCATTTCATTTGGCCAGACACTTAAGACCATGATAAGGCATTATAGCAGGGCAATTATTATGCCTTTGATTAACTGTGTCCCTGTTAATCATCAACAAAATGTTCAGTAGAAATCAGCTGAATGGTGCATCTGATTTCATTATGAAGGGTACTGGAACTTCCAACAGAAGAAACCTAAAAAAACATTTGCATTTAGATGGCACCTTTACATTCTCAGGATATCCCAAAGCACTTAAAAGTGAATTAATTATTTTTGAGGTTTTGTTAATGTTCATAGAGTCATAGAGTTATACAGCACAGAAAGAGGCCCTTCAGCCCATCATGTCCACGCCGACCATCAAGCCCTGTTTATTCTAATCCCATTTTCCAGTATTTGGTCCGTAGTCTTGTATGCTATGGCGTTTCAAGTGCTCATCTAAATGCTTCTTGAATGTTGTGAGGGTTCCTGCCTCTACCACCCTTTCAGACAGTGAGTTCCAGATTCCAACCACCCTCTGGGTGAAAAAGTTTTTCTTCAAATCCCCTCTAAACCTCCTGCCCCTTACCTTGAAACTATGCCCCCTGGTTATTGACCCCTCTACTAAGGGGAAAAGTTCCTTTCTATCCACCCTATCTATGCCCCTCATAATTTTGTACACCTCAATCAGGTCCCCCCTCAGCCTTCTCTGTTCTAAGGAAAACAACCCCAGCCTGTCCAGTCTCTCTTCATAGCTGAAGCGCTCCAGCCCAGGTAACACCCTGGTGAATCTCCTCTGCACCCTCTCCAATGCAATCACATCCTTCTTATAGTGTGGCGACCAGAACTACACACAGTATTCCAGCTGTGGCCTAACTAGCATTTTGTACAGCTCCATCACTTACTTTACAAGCAAACATGACAGCCAATCTGTGCACAGGAAGGCCCTACAAACAGCAATGAGAGAAATGACCAGTTAATCTGTTTTGGTGGTGGTGTGTGAGGGGTAAATGTTGGCCAGGACACTGACAGAACTCTTCAAATAATACCATGTGACCTTTTAGGTCCACCTGAACAGGCTGATGGGGCTCAGTTCAACACCTCATCCACACAACACATAGGTAGAAATCCCCAAATATGTTCATCCAAATGATTTAGCGCGGGCGTAACTTCCTGACTGCGACATTAGACTCAGGATTTTAAGTGACTATTCCAGTTTGGAGTGTATGTGTTGCAAACGCCCAAATTAGATTTCAATTGGATAAAGTCAACCTGTTTCGTCTGCAAAACCTGTCCATCACAAAAAGAGATGTTTCAATTTTTCTATCACGTGTTCCATCCCGTAAGAAAATACCCCATTCTGAACCTGTGTGGCTGTAATTCTGTTGGTTCAGTGCAACATTGGCTTTTTCCTTCTTGACTTGAAATGGTCCATCATCGTATTGATCAGACTCCAGATATTACCACCCTGAGCTCCCGTCCGTTGATTCATATATATATCACTCCACAAATCATATATGTGTCCATGGAATATTAAAATATGTTTTGTCATTCAAGTACTGATAAATGTATTTGTTGACTTAATTAGATGTTACATCTTTACATGTTAAGTTTTATATTATACTTATTTATAACTTGTTCTGTATACTATTTGTTCTGTATTTGAGCTTAACTTTGTGATTCAAATAATAAAGTGGAATCAATAGATTCAATTTCATTATTCAAAGTCACTTCCAAATTGTTCTAAAATCCTTTCATGTTATATTATATAATATAGCCACTTCTACAGATTTTTACAAATTATTGGTATATCCAGTACTGTCCAAACAACTGTTTGTTAATAAGAACTAAACTGAACATACCACACATTTAAAAAAAAATTGTTTTCTCTTTTTAAGGTATTTGGCAACATTGCACTAGACGATGACAGTGCAATTAATCGCCACAACAATTTCAGGACCTTCTTACAGGCCCTAATGCTCTTATTCAGGTAAAGTAACAGAAAACAAGATAGAAGATGAGGTTTGATATGAAAAGTGATCCACAGATAACATAACTGTACTGGTCTCGCTAGACGTGCTCCTATCTAGTTATCCAGCCAGCTAAACATTCAAATAATTCCTCAAGAAGCGGGTTTGCTGTTTTGAAGCTTTACTTGAACAAATTTGTGAAACTGTAAACAAAGCCAAAGTATGTTTTGTACATAGAACTGAGTACTATACATTAGATGTTACATAAGATATAAACATATTTATAACAACAGAATAGCCTAATTGTATGACTAACTAGCACTGAAGCTAAACCTCGGTAACTAACAACTACTAACTTCTTATAGACAAAATATTGTCAAAATACAACACTGACAAGGTTGTTCTCATGTTATTAAACAAAGATACTCACAGACATTGCGTCTTGCCTAGCGTATGAGAAGAGATGGAACAGGATTGAGAATCCCTCATGTAGCTTTCTTCATAACTCAGCAGGTTCTTCCTGGAATACTACTTCCGGGTCAAACAGGAACAAGGTCAAATAACCTAATGCTATACACTAACACTGCTATACACTAACTACCACTAGAGGGTGCTATCTGAATGTAATAAGTCCAGAACACTCCCCATCTGGGGTCGTTAGCGACTCCACATAATCCTAACTCTACTTGTCACTGGAGTCCTCTGGCGACAAAAGAAGGACCACCTCAGAGACAGGCCGAGAGAAGACCTTTGCTGTTCCTTCTTTGACGACTCTCAAGTCCACCTTTCTCACTCTCCCGTCCTGGCTGGGATGGGACTTCACAATGATAGCCATAGGCCATTCATTCCTTTTTGCCTGACTGTCCTTCATCAAGACAACATCTCCTTCTTGGAGACCTGGCCTCTTGTCCTGCCACTTGCGTCGGCTCTGCAATGTGTTGAGGTATTCCCGTCGCCACCTGCCCCAAAACGTGTCTGCCAGACTCTGAACCCGTTTCCATTCTTCCTTGAAGAGTTCTCTTTCCCCAAACTCTCCTGGAGGACATGGGGAAACACTTGTCTTCTGGGTCAAAAGCATGGCCGGAGTGAGGATGAGGGGCGATTCCGGGTCTGAAGACACTGGGATGAGGGGCCTTGCATTCATCACGGCAGTGACCTCAGCCATCAGTTTGGTCAAGACTTCATGTGTGAGGCACGACGATCTACCTTGGAGAAGCATGCAGTCGAGGATGCGGCGGGCAATGCCGATCATGCGCTCCCATGCGTCACCCATGTGGGATGAGTGAGTTGGGTTGAATACCCAGGTACATTTCTGCTCTTGGAGATACTTCTCCACACTCTCTGAGCTGGAACTGGATCCATCCATTTTCAGCTCTCTGCAAGCGCCAACAAAGTTTGTGCCGCAGTCCGAGCGTATTTGCTTTGCTGGGCCTCTGATTGAGAAAAACCTTCTCAGAGCGTTTATGAAGCCGGAGGCGCTCATTGTTTCTATAACTTTGATGTGTACAGCTCTTGTGGACATACGTGAGAACATCACCGCCCACCTTTTGCTATTGGCGTGTCCTCCTCTGGTGCGGCGTGAGACCACGTCCCATGGTCCGAAGACGTCTACACCTACATAGGTGAAAGGTGGTGCTACTTGTACCCGCTCAGCTGGCAGATCTGCCATCTGTTGGTGCTTCGTCTTCCCATGGAGTTTCTTGCAGGTGACACATTTGAAAAGCGTGCCGCTGATACATCTCTTAGCTCCAACCAACCAGAGGCCGTCTGCTCTGATGGCACCTTTGGTGAAATGTCTGCCCTGGTGCTTCACGGCCTCGTGATGATGATGCACAAGCAGAGTGGCCAGGTGATGACGACCTGGAATGAGGATGGGGTTGGTTGCATTTGTTCCTAGTTGAGACTGTGATATGCGTCCCCCAACTCTGAGAAGTCCGTCGGTGTCGATGATAGGATGCAGCTTCCGTAGACTGCTGTGAGGGGGTAGGTTGCGTTCTGCTGCTATGCACTTCAGCTCTTCTGAGTAACACTCGTGTTGGACGCTCTTCATCGCAAGGATTTTGGCTCTCTTGAGCTCCTCTTCAGAGGGACTCTTACGACAGATGTGCCACCCATGGCAGCTACTCTCTTGTGCAGGCTGGGAGAAGGTATGAGCTATGTGGGTTAGGCGTGCTACTGTCTTTATGAGAGTGTTCCATTTGGAGAAATGCTCGAAGCGTTTGGTGCTCATCAGGTCCTTAGAGATTTGAGTAACGTTCGCTGTGACTTCTGGACATATCTCGGAGTCAGAAACAGGGTTGAGGAGGTTGAATGACTCATTGAGTTCAGAGGAGTGCAGGGACGGATCCTGAAGAAAAGCAGGTCCTGACAGCCAAGTCGTGCTGCTGAGAAGGGACGCTGTTACAGATCTAGACCCATGGTCAGCTGGGTTCAGGTCTGTGGGGACGTACCTCCACTGGTCGGGGGATGTGGACTGTCGAATACGTTGGACCCTGTTGTTCACGTACACGTAGAACCGTCTACTTTGGTTATGGATGTATCCTAGCACCACTTTGCTGCCTATATAATACGTGTTGCTGTCGAACTTCAGATCAATCTCCTCCACTATGAACTCTGCAATCTCAACTGCTAATACTACTGCGCACAGTTCCAATCTGGGTATGGTGAGGTCTGGCTGGGGTGCCAACTTGGCCTTACCAAAGACAAAGCTGATTTTGCTTTGTCCATCTTGAGTGGTGACCTTCAGATAAGCCACACCTGCAATGGCCTTAGCGGATGCGTCTGCAAAGACACAAAGTTCTTTGAATTGGGCATTTGAGGGAGAGAAGGACGTATAGGAGCAAGATATTCGGATCTCCTGTAAGTCTTGAAGTGAGTCTCTCCATCTGTCCCACTCTGCTTCCATCTCTTCAGGGAGGGGTGAATCCCACTCTTCAGCGCGTGTGGAGAGTTCCCTGAGGAGCAACCTGCCTTGTATAATGACAGGGGCTAAGAAGCCGAGTGGGTCGTATAGGCTGTTGACTGTAGAGAGCACTCCTCTACGTGTGAAGGGTTTCTTGTCATCTAAGGCTTGGAACGTGAACGTGTCTGTTGCTATGTTCCAAGACACTCCTAGGCTACGCTGTAGGGAGAGGTCATCAGTGAAGAGGTCTAGATCCTTGACGTCCTTAGCACGATCTTCAGGGGGGAATGCCTCCATCACTGCTGGTCTGTTAGAGGCTATCTTGTGTAGCCTGAGGTTGGATAGTGCAAGTAGTTCCTGAGCTCGTCCAAGGGTACTGATGGCCTCTGCTTCGGTCGGGAATGACTTCAGTGCATCGTCGACGTAGAACTCTCGTTCGATGAACCCTCTCACATCATTGCCAAAGTCGTCATCTTCTTCCTTGGCAGCCCTCCTTAGTCCGTATATAGCGACAGCAGGGGACGGGCTATTCCCGAAGACATGGACACGCATTCTGTAGTCCACAATGTCTTTGTTGGGGTCGTTGTTGCGATACCACATGAAGCAGAGGAAGTCTCTGTGGTCTTCTCTCACCACAAAGCAGTGAAACATGTGCTGGATATCGGCAGTGATGGCGACGGGCTCTTTCCTGAATCTCATGAGTACCCCCAAGAGGCTGTTGTTGAGATCGGGCCCTGTGAGGAGTACGTCGTTGAGAGAGACTCCCTGATATGGTGCACTGGAGTCAAACACCACGCGATCTGTTCCGGCTTTTTGGGGTGATAGACTCCGAAGGAAGGGAGGTACCAACACTCTTGGCCTTCCTGGAGTGGAGGAGCTATATCTGCCTGATCGTTGACAAGCATTTTCTTGACAAACTCTAGGAAGTGTGCTTTCATCTTTGGCTTCTTCTCTAGTGTGCGACGGAGTGAGTTAAGACGATTATAGGCATACTCCCTGTTATTCGGCAGCCATCGTCTGGGGTTCTGGAAGGGTAAGGGTACAACCCAGCTGTTAGAGCTGTCACGAGAGACCTCATTGTCCACAATCTGGAGGAATCTCATGTCGTCGATCGATGGAGCAAGTTTGTGGTCATTGGCGGTGCGACAGAAGACTGACTGACCCGGGTTCTCTCCAGTGAGCATCATCTGTGTGGTGTCTGCGGAGATCAGCGCTGGGGGGTTCTGAGGCTGAGCCGTATGACTGAACTTCTCTGTCACTCGGATCTGACTACTGCATGGGGTAAGGTAACTTGGATGACCATTCTCCAAGATGGAAGTCTTGAATGTGCTCACCTGAGATGGCTTGTGAGCACCTCTGAGGCACACGTCTCCAACAACGACCCAGCCGAGGTCTAGCCTTTGGGCGAAAGGGGCGTCATGTGGACCATTGATCTGTTTCCTTCTCTTATGTACCCTCAGGATGTCCCTTCCCAACAACAGAAGTATGTCTGTGTCTGGATCAAGAGGTGGGATCTCGTCTGCAATGCGTCTCAGATGACGGTGGTGATGAGCTGCATTCGGAGTGGGACTCTCAGAACGGTTGTCGGGGACTTGATTACATTCGATCAGTGTAGGAAGGGGGAGACGAATCTTCCCGTCGGCTGACTCAACAACATAACTACAGGCCCTCCTGCCGGCTGTCTCTGAAAATCCAGCACACGTCTTCAGCGTGTAAGGCGACGGACTTCCTTTGACCTTGAAGATATCGAAGAACTCGGATCTTGCTAGAGAACGATTGCTTTGTTCGTCTAGTATGGCATACATCTTTTCAGATTCCTGGCGACGTCCTACAGGGTACACATTAACGAGGCATATCTTGGAGCATGCTCTTGCGCTCACTCCTTCTCCATACACCTCGGTGCACTTCGATGGCAGCTCCCTCTCTCTCCCCGCCGTGCTCTGAGGCGGGATGAGGCGACTCTGACTTCCAAGGAGCTGGGCCTGGGTGGAGTGCTGAAATGTGCCGATCACTTTCACATTCTGTACATTTTGCATCTACCTTGCAGTTCTTGGCGAGATGGTTCGTGGAAGAGCAGCACTTGAAACATGTAGAGTTCTCTTTCAGATACTGTTTGCGGTCTTCCAGGGACATCTCTCTGAAGCCTCTGCACTTCTTTAATGGATGGGGCATTGTTTGCTCATATCCTCAGATTTCTTCTAATCCTTCGTGTTCTCGGTTGAAGACACTTGCATTTTGTGGACAGATATTGGTGTCTTTCCATGTCTGTCAAACTTGTCTCTCCTGGCAAGTGCTGTGTGGGAGGAGAAGAGGTTGAAGCTGGGGTTGGTCCTGGCTTTGGCTTCTTTACGGATGAAGTTGGCAAACACAGAGAATGGAGGGAAGGTAACGTTGTGCTTTAGCTTGAACTCTGACCTGAATGATATCCACTTCTCCTGCAGATTGAATGGAAGCTTCTCAATAATGGGACTTACCCCTCTGGAAGTGTCTAAGTACGATAGGCCGGGTAGGTAGCCGTCCTGCTTTGCAGCTTCGAGTTCCGACAGCAGATCTCCAAGGTCGCGGAGCTTCTGGGGTTCCTTATTTGTCAACTTCGGAAAGTTCTTCAACCTGGCAAAGAGAGCCCTTTCAATGGCTCCAGGTGAGCCGTAGCTTTCTTCCAGCCTCGCCCAAGCCATCTTCAACCCCGCTAGCGGATGTCCCACATTGACCGCTTTTATCCTGCGTGCCTGTCCGGAGGACTCTGGGCTGAGCCATTTGATAAGGAGGTCGAGCTCTTCTCCTGCCAACAGGTCTAAGCCCGATATGGCACCGTGGAAGGAGGACTTCCACGCCCAATAATTCTCTGGCCTGTCATCGAACGTGGTTAACCCTGTAGTCACCAGCTGGCTGCGTGCAAGGTATTTGGCAAGGTCGTAGGTGCAGGGACCTGTGCCAAGGTTGCCTTGAGTAGGGGCTCTGTTGGGGGTCTCAAGGAAACGAGAGGGGGTTTCCTGTTGACTTTCTCTCTTCAGCGCTCCATTCCTCTGTACCGTGTCCTCTGTTTTGCAGGGGAGGATCCTGTGACTTGAGGCACGCTGTCCATTTTGACCTTGATTGGTGACATGGGGCATGTTATATGAAGTGCTTGAGTCTGTAGAGATGTGCGGGTCTTCATCCCTCTCTCGTAAACTGTATGTCGGCTTGGTCGCTCACGTAATCTCTGGTGCGCTGTCGTCGACTCTGCCGCGGAACGGGAATTAAAGGTTTGTTAGCTGTCTCAGGATCAGCTTCCACTAAAACTGCCTCGAATACTTGTGCCTCAGCTAATGCAGCATCTATCTCTTTTTCTTCCTGTAGAGCGTCTAATGTGGCTTGGAGACGGGCCTGTTCAGCCTGGCGTCCAACTTGGAGACAGGCCTGTTCAACTTTTATTTCTATTTCTTTGTCGGCATGCGCAGCTCTGGCTTGAGCTGCTTCTAGCTTAGCCAGTGCTTTGGTGATGGCCATGCTTACCCTAGAACCACCTGACGACCGTGAGCCGGCTGATGACCGTGAACCAGCTGGCGATCTAGAACCAGCTGACGACCTGTAGCAACGAGAGCTTATAGACAGATTGTCACATTCTACAGTTTCATCTAACTGTCTAAGGTCTTCTACTCGCTGAGTAGCGTTTTCGGTATTATCTTCTGACATGTTGATGTGAGGTAAGTGTGGTGTACAGGGTGAAGACTTAAGCTGGCTCTGTCGTGATGGCCTACTCTGAGTCCTTGCTGCTCCACGTGGAGAATCTCCTCTCTTCACAGCTAGCTGTAATGCTGTCTTTTCACTGTACTGGTCTCGCTAGACGTGCTCCTATCTAGTTATCCAGCCAGCTAAACACTCATTCAAATAATTCCTCGAGATGCGGGTTTGCTGTTTAAGCTTTCCTTGAACAAATTTGTGAAACTGTAAACAAAGACAAAGTATGTTTTGTACATAGAACTGAGTACTGTACATTAGATGTTACATAAGATATAAACATAATTATAACAACAGAATAGACTAATTGTATGACTAGCACTGAAGCTAAACCTCGGTAACTAACAACTACTAACTTCTTATAGACAAAGTATTGTCAAAATACTACACTGACAAGGTTGTTCTCATGTTATTAAACAAAGATACTCACAGACATTACGTCTTGCCTAGCGTATGAGAAGAGATGGAACAGGATTGAGAATCCCTCATGTAGCTTTCTTTATAACTGGAATACTACTTCCGGGTCAAACAGGAACAAGGTCAAATAACCTAATGCTATACACTAACACTGCTATACACTAACTACCACTAGAGGGTGCTATCTGCATGTAATAAGTCCAGAACAATAACATTTGCCACTGTAGCCATAACTTGTGACATAACTAGCTCAGGGACTGCCTCAAATAAATTGTTCCAATAACATAGGCCTGGAATGTCCTCAGAACTGCTCTCAATCCAGGTCATTCCAGGCCATTGATTTCAACATCTGAAAGCATTGAACATTATTTTATTATAGTAAATGTAATAACTATTACATAGAACATAGCTTGCTTGCTTCAATTTTTTTAAATTGAGAATCCAAGGTGAATTATCAAGGCCCAGAGTGCAGAACGTCACCAAGGCTGATGAGATTAAAAGACACAAGGAAAATCAAGAAGTGGTGTTTCGGAATTTAAAAGTGTGCAAGAGGAAAGAAACACTGAGGGAGACAAGAGTTCCACGGTTTTGAGCTTGTGGTAAAGAATGTGTTCGAGCAGAAGACCACACTGAGTCTTGATTTCAACACATTAGGATGTAGTGAGGAGCGAGAGAGAGTGCAGGATGGCATATTTTCAGTCAAAGGAGATAGTGAAGTCAATGGCATCATCTGGCAAACAAGAGTCAAAATTGGTAGCTGTTAGTTTGACTTGCGAGAGTCGTGAAGAAATTATATCTTTGAAGAGCTGAAAGAAACATGATTTCAATTGACCCATTGAAGGCTATGGAGGAGATACGATATAATGTTCAGGCATTGCACTGCGAGAGCACGGAAGTAAAAGAGTGGACGGGTTGGATGGTGTGTAGGAGCCAGTGGTTCAAAGAAGTAACAGACTGGGAGAAAAGGAATCCCTAAATTAATGGAGTAACTGTCAGAGGATAAGCCATTAATTGTTGCACAGAAGAATGATTTGGGAGGAAATTAGATTGCCAATTACATATCTTTAGTGGGAGACCATTTGATGCTAATTTGGTTAGAAGTGCACACCCTGTCAAAGGCTTTGGAGGTGTTTCACTGAAGTATTCAAGAGCACAGTTCTAGGTGTTTATGACACTGGCAACAGGATCACCATTGGAATGGCTGTGCTGAAAACTCTGCTGCGGGTTGTGGATTAGGCCAGAGCTTTCAAGGTGATGGATATCTTGTGAGTTAACAATAACTTCAATAACTTTAGAAATGCCAATGTAAAAACAAAAGGTGATAGTTAGGTTAACGACGGTCACTTTAGAGGTGTGAACGTGAACGAGGGAAAAGCAAAGGTTAAGTTGGGAGAAAGAGGTTGAAGAGATTGTGTAAGATAAGGGCAAGTCAGAGATGCAGATCTTCAGAAAGGTGGGAGAATGGAGCACGGTGGCATAGTGGTTAGCACTGTTGCCTCACAGCGCCAGGGACCCGGGTTCAAATCCGGCCTCGGGTGACTGTGTGGAGTTTGCACATTCTCCCCGTGTTTGCGTGGGTTTTCTCCGGGTGCTCCGGTTTCCTCCCACAGTCCAAAGATGTGCGGGTTAGGTTGATTGGCCATGATAAAAATTGACCCTTAGTGTTAGGGGGGGATTAAATACGCGGGGTTACGGGGATAGGGCTTGGGTGGGATGGTTGTCGGTGTAGGGACCGGGTGCTAGGGTTTGGATGATCAGCCATGATCTCGTTGAATGGCGGAGCAGGCTCGAAGGGCCAAATGGCCTACTCCTGCTCCTATCTTCTATGTTAATGCCATCAAAATCAACGCTCTTATTGGAGTCCAGAGAGCAGAGGCTATGACAAATCTACTGTGGATAACACCTGATGTTGGTCAAAATGGTTAAATAGAATGAAGCAGTGTAAGGAGGTCCTCGACAAAGATTACTGAGATTCAAATTGGAAGAAGAAAGTGAACACAGAAGGTCATTTTTTTGTCTTTAGAAGAGCTAGCAGCTGTACTATCAGGATTGAAGTGTGAGGTAGGGATTCACAAGAGTTAAGAGAGATAGCTTTGGCAGGGGCCCCAATGGATTGGATGCTGGATGGACAGGAAGACAGCAGTTGATGCTTCCTTCCAACAAAGTTGCATTTAGCAGTTCAAATAGTGGATTCAGAGAAGTTACAAGGAAAAGTAATGATGGCTCGGGCGGCTTCAGACTGATCAAGGCACCAGATAGAGTCGGTAGAATATTTATGAGGCAGCAGAAAGACAGGCATAATTGAACTGAGACTTGGTGCTAGATCTGACAGGAGGCGAGAAGGGAGGAATGAAACCTTCCACTTGAATTTATGGTTGTCCAAAACATATTATTTAGCTCGTCCTTATTCCGTGGAAGAGGCCGATCTGCCAGATCTTTAAATAGTGCTCTCCAGCTGAAAACTCTGCCCTCGCACAACTCTGAAATACATTTCATTACCTAACCATAATCCTCTGAGATGTCCCAATATGAAAAGTAATAGAAGCTGCAACCTTTCTAATTGTTACTCATGGGCTCTATTAATATTCTCTGTAGGTTTGGGAAAATGAAAAAAAAACATTTTGCCTCAGGTTCCAAATACCAGTTATTGTGCGTCTCCTACAATCCTATATTTACAGTTGGATATTTTACCAATGGAGTTGCAGGCAGGTGCTGCCTGCCACTATCTGGTGTGTCTGAAACATTGGTGTCCCAATCCCCAATGGTTTGGTTTCATAATGGCTTTACAGGCCATCCTTAACATAGCATCTTACAGTCATTTTCTTGCCAGTTTTCTGCCTCCTCTTCTAAAGGTACCTTCTTCTTCTTAGGCAGTCCCTCGGAACCGAGGATGACTTGCTTCCACATTAAAAACGAGCTCGAGGGGACTGATTAGTCCAATGCGGGACCTACAGTCTCTGTCACAGGTGGGGCAGACGGTGGTTGAAGGGGCGGGTGTGTGGGGTGCTTGGGTTGACGTGCGCTCCTTGCACTGCCTGCGCTTGGCTTCTGCTTGCTCCCGGCGAAGAGACTCGAGGTGTTCGGTGCCTTCCCGGATGCTTCTCCTCCACTTTGTGCGGTCTTGGGCCAGGGATTCCCAGGTGTTGGTGGGGATGTTACACTTTTTCAAGGAGAATTTGAGGGTGTCGTGAAGCGTTTCCTCTGCCCACCTGGGGCTCTCTTGCCGTGCAGGAGCTCCGAGTAGAGCGCTTGTTTTCGGAGTCTCGTATCGGGCATGCGGACAATGTGACCCGTCCATCGGAGCTGATTGAGCGTGGTCAGAGCTTCAATGCTGGGGATGTTGGCCTGAGCAAGAACACTGACGTTGGTGCGCCTATCCTACCAATGGATTTGCAGGATCTTGCGGAGGCAGCGTTGGTGGTACCTCGCCAGTGCTTTGAGGTGCCTGCTGTACATGGTCCATGTCTCTGAGGCATACAGCAGGGCAGGTATCACTGCTGCCCTGTAGACCATGAGCTTAGTGCCGGGTTTGAGGTCCTGGTCTTCGAACACTCTCTTCCTCAGGCGACCGAAGGCTGCACTGGCACACTGAAGGCGGTGTTGGACTTCATCGTCGACGTCTGCCCTTGTTGACAGTAGGCTCCCAAGGTATGGAAAGTGGTCCACGTTGTCCAAGGCCTTGTCGTGGATTTTGATCATCGGGGGGCAGCACTGTGTGGCGGGGGCAGGTTGGTAGTGCCCCCGCCACACAGTGCTAAAGGTACCAACTCATGTTGAGGTACAAGTTCCATGACCACAGGCAACCCTCCAAAGTGCTCGTTCTAAATGTGTGAGTTGAGGTCATGAGTTTTTGGTCGTCTCTTTGGCTGTGGAGCCCATTACAGCTGGGCCCAAGTCAGCCGTCACACAGCATCCATTTTCCAGCAGGCATCACCGGATAGCAATCAGGAGTAGGGAGCCTTGGATGAAATATCCCAGTTTTATCCCAATTGTAACTGAAGCCAATTGTAGCTCTTTAACTGCTGCCCTAGCTAAGATCAGCTGCCTCAGCACAGAGAGAATGACTACTTTAACCTTCAATGAGAAAATGTAGCCATACAGCAGTGAACTCTTTGAATGCCACTGAGTAACTTTTATATCTATTTGTTCACAAACATGGGATCATTGAATCTTACAGCGCAGAAGAATGAGAGGCGATCTTATTGAAACATATAAGATTGTGAAGGGGTTGGATCGGGTGGATGCGGGGAAGATGTTCCCGATGATGGGTGAAACTAGAACTAGGGGGCATAGTCTTAGAATAAGGGGCTGCTCTTTCAAAACTGAGATGAGGAAGAACTACTTCACTCAGAGGGTGGTAGGTCCATGGAATATGCTGCCCCAAAAAGCTGTAGAAGCTACATCATTACATAAATTTAAAACAGAAATAGACAGTTTCCTAGAAGTAAAGGGAATTAAGGGTTACGGGGAGCGGGCAGGAATTTGGACATGAGTCTAGGTTCGGATCGGTCATGGCCCTGTGGGTAGCGGAGCGGGCCCAGGGGCCGTGTAGCCTGATCCTGCTCCTATTTCGTGTGTCTAATTCTGTTAGATTCAGGAGATGGTTCTATGATAGTGGATTGGCGGTTAGGATCAGATCAGCCATGATCTTATTGAATGGCGGAGCAGGCTCGAGGGGCTGATTGGCCTACTCCTGCTCCTATTTCTTATGTTCTTAGAAGAAAGTCATTCGGCCCATCGTGCCTGTGCTGGCTCTTTGAAAGAGCTGTCCAATTGAGGCCCACACCCCAGCTTTTTCCCTATAACCCTGCTAATTAATCCTCTTCAAGTACATGTCCAGTTACCTTTTGAAAGTTCCTATGGAATCTGCTACCATCACCCTTTCAGGCAGTGCATTCCAGATCTTAACAATCCTCTGAGAAAAAAATTCTCCTAATTTCCCCTTTAGCTCTTTTGCCAACTTTTTAAAATCTGTGACCGTTGGTTACCAACCCACTTGCCAGAGGAAACAGTTTCTCCCTTCTTGCTCGATCAAAACCCCTCATAATTTTGAATGCCTCTATTAGGTCTCCCCTTAACCTTCTCTGCTCTAAGGAGAATAATCCCAGCTTCTCCCATCTCTCCCCATAACTAAAGTCCCTTATCACTGGTATCATCCTGGTAAACCTCCTCTGTACCCTCTCCACGGTCTTGACATCCTTCCTAAAGTGTGATATGAATATCCACAGCTGTAATTAATTTTATTTCATAAAGGTGGATGAGAATTAATTGCTATCATGTTGCTCATTTGATAAAAATGATGTGTTCAACTGTGTCTGTACCTGATGAAAGTCAGTGTTTGTAAGGAGATAAAAAGAATAGAATTATATTAATGGTACTTCACACATCTTTTACTTGCAGGAGTGCCACTGGAGAAGCCTGGCATGAAATTATGCTGGCATGTCTGAGCAAAAGCCCATGTGATCCTCGATCAGGCATAGACCGAGATGAATGTGGAAATGATTTTGCCTATTTCTACTTTGTGTCTTTCATTTTCCTTTGTTCTTTTCTGGTAGGTTTGAATTTCCTTAACACCGTGTTAAACCGTTAAGCATTAATAGTACCTGACTTGATTTCGAGCTTCTTTCCTATGCGATGCAATATTTAGTCCTTTGAGCCGGTCGGTGCAATTGTTTTCTTCAACTTCCTACATAATACATGTAGTCTACATCAACCACTGCACAACATATGTAGGACTATTGAAATGCAAATGAGGAATTTACACTGGGGAACGGCTCATTGCAAATGGAGGCAGAATGTTTCGCATTTTAATAAGTTCAAGCGCTGATGTGGTTCTTTCATCCTTTTTTAAGCACGTAAGATTTTCCTTGGCTAGGTACTTAGAGCGCAAAATGCTGTGCACATCTCAACTTATTAGCACATGTTAGAAAGCCCCATCATTCTCCAGTTGTGCTTTGTACTTGCTGTAACCAAGTTCTGTAGGGGTGCCTTAGACCTTAACACAATGCACAAACTATAAGGAGACGACAGGTTTCCTCTGTGATCCAATAAGAGCGATGTGGCCTCTTAAAAGCCAATAATGGTGGCTCCTGCAGAGTTAGTGAGTGGTTTGAATTGCTTTATTTCCAGTGGAAGAAACGCTGGTGCTCTCAAAAGGTAGAATAATTAACTTAATAAGAGGATTTATCTCTGCTTCACGTGTGCTTATAGATTTCTAATTGAAAAATGAACCTGTTTTGAGTATTTCAGTCTTCTTCATAAGGGCAGCAATAGGGGCAAAGCAGATAAGTTGAGAACCTACCAGTGAGTGCCTGCAATCTGATGAGTCATCCCTCAGGCATCCTTTATATATAGGGGCGAAAATGCTAGAATGCACACCGTGCAGAAACACACCTACTGCTTATATTAATGGCCCAGAAATTCGGGTCGGAGGCTTCCCGCGGGTGCAAGTCTCCAACCTGCACTTACCTTGCACGCCGGCCGTTGAGCTGTGAGCCCCCGTGGAATTGCAATCCTGGGCCCCCTCCAACTGCCGGCGCGCAGTGCTTGCGTATCCCAGGGGTGCAGTTAGTTCGCTGCATCCCCTGGGATCACGTGGGCCATGGAGAGCCAATGGTAGCAGGGAATGCTTCATTCATAAGTTTGACAGGAAGGGCTGTCAAACCTATAAATGCTATAAGCCCCAAAACATCACTAAAACCTCAAATAAATTTTTAAAAAGCATCACATTTTTAAAAAAACTATAAATTACATGAAATAACTATTTTAAACAATTTAAATTTTTGAAAAAATTAATTACATTTTCTAACGGGGCTAAAAATAAACTTACCTTTCTTTAAAGTATTTAAAAATAATAAACCTGTGGGAAAAATGTTTTAATTTTAATTAATTCACCACTTACCTTGTTAAAAGCAGGCCTTGCGACTGCTTTTTACATGTCTAACTTCTGGAGACTTACCTTCCCGGAGAAAACTGGGGAAAAAAACGTAAGTTCAATGCGCACGCGCTGCCTCTCCCGTGCACATGTTCCACCTCGTAACCCCTTCTTTCAGGGGAATGGAAGTGCCGGTTTCCCACGAATGCACAGTGCATGCACGAAACCGGCACTTCCATTGGGCTTACGGGTGAGTACCCCATGCGTACTCACCCATGGAGACCCGAATTTCTGAGCCAAAATATGTATAATCTTAATCATTCCAAACTAAACTGTGCAAAGAAATTCTTATGAACCTTATTTTTTATCATTGTTTGCAGACACTGTGCTTCATGCTGTTATTAAGCGGTAAAATATCGGGTTCAGATTAATGAAAATGCTCCATGAGCAGGTGTACTTTTGCACTTGACATTCCACATTTTGTTTGCTGTGAAAAGCAAGTAGCGGAGCGTCATTCTACAAATTACTGGATTAGGTGCCCCAATAGCAGTGTGTCAAAGTATGAACAGGCTGTGCCATTGAATGGTATGGTATGGGGTTCCAGTCTCGGCCTAGCCAACAAAAGAAGAAAGAAAGTGGTTGCTAGGCACTTTACCACTGTAAAGGATGTGATTTTGGAGGGAACGTCCCTTCCCAGCTTCAAGTAACACTGCTAGATGCCTGGCATCTGGTGTCTTGCCCACCACCTTGCCCTATGGATCTGTGCATGTTACAGGCAATGGTGGCATAGTGGTTAGCACTGTTGCCTCACAGCACCAGGGACCCGGGTTCAAATCCGGCCTCGGGTGACTGTCTGTGTGGAGTTTGCACATTCTCCCCGTGTTTGCGTGGGTTTCCTCCGGGTGCTCCGGTTTCCTCCCACAGTCCAAAGATGTGCGGGTTAGGTTGATTGGCCATGATAAAAAAATTGGCCCGTAGTGTTAGGGGGGATTAAATAGGTGGGGTTATGGGGATAGGGCTTGGGTGGGATGGCTGTCGGTGTAGGGACCGGGTGCTAGGGTTTGGATGATCAGCCATGATCTCGTTGAATGGCGGAGCGGGCTCGAAGGGCCGAATGGCCTACTCCTGCTCCTATCTTCTATGTTTCTATGTTTCAATGCTAAATACATACGAACATACGAATTAGGAGCAGGAGTAGGCCACTTGGCCCTTCGAGCCTGCGCCGCCATTCAATAAAATCTTGGCTGAGCTGATTACTCCACATTCCCGCCTCCCCCGATAACTTTTCACCGCCTTGCTTACCAAGAATCTATCTACCTCTACCTTAAAAATATACAAAGACTCCGCTTCCACCACCCTCTGAGGAAGAGAGTTCCAAAGACTCACGACCCTCTGTGAGAAAAAAATTCTCCTCATCTCTGTCTTAAATGGGTGACCCCTTATTTTTAAACAGTGACCCCTAGTTCTAGATTCTCCCAAAAGAGGAAACATCCTCTCCACATCCACCCTGTCCAGACCCCTCAGGATCTTGTATGTTTCAATCAAGTCACCTCTTATTCTTCTAAACTCCAACGGATACAAGCCTAGCCTGTCCAACCTTTCTTCATAAGACAACGCGCCCATTCCAGGTATTAGTCTAGGAAACCTTCTCTGAACTGCTTCCAATGCATTTACATCCTTCCTTAAATAAGGAGACCAATACTGTACACAGTACTCCAGATGTGGTCTCACCAATGCCCTGTATAACTGAAGCATAACCTCCCTACTTTTGTATTCAATTCCCCTCACAATAAACGATAACATTCTATTAGCTTTCCTAATTACTTGCTGTACCTGCATAGTAACCTTTTGTGATTCATGCAGTAGGACACCCAGATCCCTCTGCATCTCAGAGCTCTGCAATCTCTCACCATTTAGATAATATGCATTTTTATTCTTCCTGCCAAAATGGACAACTTCACATTTTCCCACATTATACTCCATTTGCCAGATCTTTGCCCACTCACTTAACCTATCTATATCCCTTTGTAGCCTCCTTATGTCCTCTTCACAATTTACTTTCCTACCTATATTTGTGTCATCAGCAAATTTAGCAACCATACCTTCGGTCCCTTCTTCCAAGTCATTTATATAAATTGTAAAAAGTTGAGGCCCCAGCACTGATCTCTGTGGCACACCACCCGTTACATCTTGCCAATCAGAAATTTACCCATTTATGTCTACTCTCTGTTTCCTGTTAGCTAGCCAATCTTCTATCCATGCCAATATGTTACCCCCTACACCATGAGCTTTTATTTTCCGCAATAACCTTTGACGTGGCACCTTATCCAAGTACAGTACATCCACCAGTTCCCCTTTATCCACAGCACACGTTAGTTCCTCAAAGAACTCCAATAAATTGGTTAAACATGATTTCCCTTGCACAAAACTATGTTGACTCTGCCTGATTACTTTGAACTTTTCTAAATGCCCTGCTATAACATCTTTAATAATAGCTTCTAACATTTTTCCTATGACAGATGTTAAGCTAACGGGCCTGTAGTTTCCTGCTTTCTGTCTCCCACCCTTTTTGAATAAAGGAGTTACATTCGCTGTTTTCTCTTCTAATGGAACCTTCCCCGAATCTAGGGAATATTGGAAAATTAAAACCAACGCATCAACTATCTCACTAGCTACTTCTTTTAAGACCCTAGGATGAAGTCCATCAGGACCCGGGGACTTGTCAGCCCGCAGCTCCAACAATTTGCTCAGTACCACTTCCCTGGTGATTATAATTTTCTTGGGTTCCTCCCTCCCTTCCATTTCCTGATTTACAGCTATTTCTGGGATGTTACTTGTATTCTATATAGGGGAGCGAATAGCTAAGGGTTAAAAAAATGAAAATAAATTTAACTTGATTACTGCTTAAAGAAGCTAAAATAATGGCCCAGATTTTGTGGTCAGCGGCAAAGTGACTGCGCTCGCCGCTGACCTCGAAGAAAGTTGCTCACAAAGTTTTAGCAGGCTCTTTGGCATCGATTTCCCCTTTTCCAATGTGACTTTATATCTGCTGCCATCTATAGGAGTTCTGTAGTGGCCAATAACAGTGATGTCATCAAGCAGGCTGAGGAGCCAATCAGATTAAAGAATTCTCACAGACAGCAAACCAGGAAGTAAAAAGTGGATTTTATTGTTCACTTTAACCATTTTACAGAAAGTGAAATAAAGATTGAAACATGGACATGGGATTAAGGTAGAAGCTGAAATAATTATATGCAAACTAAAAAATAGTTAATTTTTATTATTTTAAAAATCTATGGATTTTTTAAATCACGGAATGGAGGGAATGACACTCCACATATATATAGTTATTCAGGGCCAGAGAGGTTGTTCAGCAGTAATTATAACTTAGTACACTGTTAAAATCTCAGTTACACTTCATTCAACAAGGCTTAACTTTTTCAATGGTTTTTACAGCGAGAATAGTGTAAAAAGTTGAAGTTCACGTCAAATCGCTGATTCTGTGTTAATTGCATCTGTGAAGACTGCAACCGTGCACCCTGTGGAGGAGCAGGGTATCACTGACAGCAACCTCCGGATTTCTGCATTTAACAGCGCATGTGCGGACACCAGAAGTTGTCAGTTTTAGAGAGTAATAACGGCGAATGCTGACAGTTTCGCCGTCATTACAACTGTAAATTCCGGGCCAGTAATTTGTTTTCTTTAGATTGTTACTTAAGAAGAACTAGAACATGCCATGAAATGCTAGATGCAACATGACATTAGAGAAACAAATGGTGGAGTGGAGATGGAAGAATGGCAGTACTTGCATGGCTTTGAGTCGCTTCATTTTTCAGTCTTTGTTTCTCATATTTCAAAGCTGAAAAAGGACGCACCCAATTTCTCCCTCATTCCCTGATCAAGGCAATGGATAGGGAACCCATTGCCAAGCTTTTCCCAGTGCTGCTCTTGTACTGATTGATTGGAACTGCAAAAGAAAGGCGCTTCTTGTTTCCGTTCTCTCTGGAGAAACGGATCACAGGTGTCAGCCATGGCTTAGTGGGTAGCGCTCTCGCCTCTGAGTCTGAAGGTTATGGGTTCAAGTCCCACTCCAGAGACTTGAGCACATATTCAAGGCTGACACTCCAGTGCAGTACTGAGGGAGTGCTGCACTGTCGGAGGTGCCGTCTTTCAGATGAGATGTTAAACCTCATGTCTGCTCTCTCAGGTGGACGTAAAAGATCCCATGGCACAGTTTCGAAGAGCAGGGGAGTTATCCCTGGTGTCCTGGCCAATATTTACCTCTCAATCAACATCACTAAAACAGATTATCTGGTCATTATCAAATTGCTGCTTGTGGGAGCTTGCTGTGCACAAATTGGCTGCTGTGTTTCTTACTTTACAACAGTGGCTACTCTTCAAAAGTACTTAATTGGCTGTAAAGTGCTTTGGGATGTTTTGAGGACATGAAAAATGCTATATAAATGCAAGTCTGTCTTTTTCCTAGCTAGCCTGGCCGGTATCAGAAGCTCATTTTGAAGTTGGATGATGATGTAAAATGGGCAATATCGATTCAGCAACCCGTTAGATATCGGTCCCGCTTTACCCGACTACCCAAAGTCAAAATGATCCCTGAAAAATTAGGAAAAGCAAGGGCAGAATTTAGCTAACTGACAGTTTAGCAAATTGTAGCAGATTGCAATTTTTTTCACACCAGACAAGAGAAGCAAGACTAAGCTGCCACAACCTGCCTCAGGATCCGAGCAGAAATTTTAAAATCTCGAGTTGGATTCTCAAGAATTGCATGTCCTTACCATGCAGTCACAGCGCAAGTCTCACATGCAACAACATTGATGAACAACAGACATCACTTGGCAGAATGGCAGCTTTTCATGGGAGAAACGAGAGCATTCAAAACAGAACAGGAAAAAAAAGCTGACATAAAAATATTTCATGTCGAATATAATTTAATGAAATTCTGAGCCAGCTGCGTCCAATTTCTAGAAGTAACCATTTTGCCTGCTGCATTGATGACAGAATTATGCTCGAAAGCTCTAGGTGTTGCCACTGACATCGCGTTTATTACATTCGTTAGTGAAACTGAAATAGAATGATTCAAAACAGCTTTAAACGTAAAATTTAAATGAGACCATTACCTGCTAGTTTCCCTGCTTGGCTTAGGAAACATGCAAGACAGATATTTTGGTTGAGGTTATAAATTTAAAAAATCCAAATGTCATCCATAGTCCTGTGTTTTGTGACTGATCGCCAAGATTGCATAACCTTTACAAGATTGAAATGATGAAATTAGAGACCATTAAAAAAAAATGCTAACAGCCCTTTAATTGGCTCCTCTGACAGACAGTATGTGTCAGTTTTTTGATGCCCACTCCCACATTGACAATCCAAGGGAAATTAAGCAAAAACTATAGCCTAGGAATTGATGACTGTCACATTAGCATATGAACAGTGCGTCCGTTCGACATTCCTTTATCCATTATTTTAAAGGAGGTGCATCCTTTTTATTTTAAACTGATTCATGTCTCTGCTGAAATAGTGGACGAAAGAATGTCATAGCAATGCACAAGTCTTTTCGTGGGATATGTGGAACATTCTTTGTTCCAGTCCTACTCGGGTCCCCTCCCTCACCTTTTTCTGGTACATTGATGACTGTATCGGTGCTGTTTCCTGCTCTCGCCCTGAACTAAAAGATTTCATTCACTTTGCTTCCAATTTCCACCCTTCCCTCACCTTCACATGGTCCATCTCCGACTCGTCCCTTCCCTTCCTCGACTTCTCTGTCTCCATCTCTGGGGATAGGCTCTTGACAAACATTCACTACAAGCCCACTGACTCCCACAGCTACCTGGACTACACTTCCTCCCACCCCGCTTTTTGTAAAGACTCTATTCCATTCTCCCAGTTTCTCAGTCTCTGCTGCATCTGCTCTGACGATGCCACCTTCCCATACCAGTGCTTCCAACATGTCTTCCTTTTTCCTCAACTGAGGATTCCCCTCTACTGTGGTTGACACGGCCCTTGACCATGTCCGTTCTATTTCCCACACTTCTGCTCTCACCCCTTCCCCTCCCTCCTGGAACCACGATAGGGTTCCCCTTGTTCTCACCTTTCACCCCACCAGCCTCCACATTCAACGGATCATCCTCCGCCATTTCCACCACCTCCAGCGTGATCCCACCACCAAACACATCTTCCCCTCACCTCCCCTTTCAGCATTCCGAAGGGACCACTCCCTCCGCGACACCCTGGTCCACTCTTCTATCACCCCCAACACCCTTTCCCCTTCGCCCGGCACCTTCCCGTGCAAGCGCAGGAGATGCAACACATGCCCTTTTTACCTCCACCCTTTCCACTGTCCAGGGCCCCAAACACTCCTTCCAGCGATTTATTTGTACTTCATGCAATTTAGTATACTGTATCCACTGCTCACGATGCGGTCTCCTCTACATTGGGGAGACCAAATGCAGATTGGGTGACCGCTTTGCGGAACACCTCTGTTCAGTCCGTAAGGGTGACCCCGAGCTTCTGGTCGCCTGTCGCTTTAATTCTCCGCTCCACTCCCACTCAGACCTCACCGTCTTCAGCCTCTTACACTGTTCCAATGAAGCTCGAGGAACAGCACCTCATCTTTCGATTAGGCACTTTACAGCCTTCTGGACTCAACATAGAGTTCAACAATTTCAGACCACAACCTCTGCCCTATTTTTTTTTCCATTCATTTTTTTTTTTTTTTTCTCGAGCCATCTTTTGTTTCTTAACTTGTCCCATTGCCATCTCCTTTTGCCTTGCACCATCTCTTAATCTCTCTTAATATCTTCTGCCTTCCATCCTATCATAGACCTTCCTTTTTGTTCTTTCCTCCCCCCACCCCCTTTCTCTGCCGCTGCACTTGCTTAAAAACCTGTTCGATCTCCAGCTTTTTCCAGTTCTGACGAAGGGTCATCGACCTGAAACATTAACTCTGTTTCTCTCTCCACAGAGGCTGCCTGACCTGCTGAGTATTTCCTGAGTATTTATCACAAGTGTTTGCCTGGTACGAGTGCAAATTAGCAGTTTCTGGGTTCATTTTTATTAGGGGGAAAAAATTGAATTTTCTAACACTATATGCTTCACATATCTCAAAAGAAGCCACTTCCTCAATGTTTTCTCTTTGACTACCTTGAGAGCTGAGAGTCTGATTATCAATCCAAATGGATTCTGAACTATTTTAGGGCAGGAATGCTTGGACATTGATTCCACTTAACTGCACATCAAATTAACTATAATCCAGCAATTTTCTAACCACAGAGAAAAACCTTGCATTTGTATTCTTGATGTTTAGCAGTAGGTGAATTCATCTACGTTGGGTCAAACAGAAATTCATCTTACTGCGCTGCAATTTGAGTCATGTGACACACCTGCATGTGCATCTCATCCATCTGCTATGGACATCAAGTGCTTAGCACTCCGTTCCATTTTCACCAAGCTGCTATAGCACTTAAGGTTTGAAATATATATTAGAAAGAATAATATATTTACGGGCAACATTAGAAACTGAGGGGGAAAAGTTCAGTTGTTTGCGCCTCCTGTTAGCACCTTAAGAGGGCGCTAATGGGGCACAAAGCAACTAGCACCCGGGCGCGGCGATGTTTGCACCGCTCGCGAAATTAACTAGACATTTTGCGGTGGCGCTAAACACTACCGCCACGATCTCCTGCACCGGCAGATCGTGACGTCAGTCGAGTGCACAACGCCCCGGTAACGCCCTGGACCAGATATTGAGTGGCGCCCCCCGCCTTACCGCCTGCCGCTAGCAATGACAGGTTGAGGGGAGCGTTTTGCAGTCAGGAAGGGACTGGGGGAGCGCTATTTAAAGGTGACCGCTTCCTGCCTTTTTTTGTTGGTGACATCTTTGCACCACGCATGCTGAGAGAGAGAGAGAGAGAGAGAGACTTCTGGAGAGATTCAACTCTGTATGAAGGAGTTTTGGGTACTGAGCAGCACTTTGTAGATTCATTTTGATTTGCCCTTCCTTGCTTCGCCAGCGCTCTGAGGTAGCGCCTCGCTCCTCGGCCTTTGCACCTTAAGACAGGTGTGAAGCACCTGATTTAGCGCTCCAATCACCTCCAAGGGCAATAAAAGCCAAGTTTGCCGTCGGAGGCGATAATTAGCACCAGGCGCTAAACTTGGCGCACGGCCGATAATGGCGCCCCAAGCGGGGCGATACTGAATTTTTTCCCCCTGACGGTTTAGCAATGTCATCTGAAACCTTCCCTGTATTAGTTCTTAAAACATGTTCCACTCTTTCTCTGTAACCTCCTCCAGCCCTACAACCCTTGAAGATATCTGCGTTCCTCCAATTCTGGCGTCTTGCTCATCCCCAATTTTTCATCCACCATTGGCGGCCGTGCCTTCAGCTGCCTCGGCCCTAAGCTCTGGAATTTCCTCCCTAAACCTCTCCACCTCTCTCTTCTTTAACTCACTCCTTAAAACCCATATCTGACGAAGCTTTCGACTACCTGTCCTAATACTTCTTTACTTGGTTCAGTGTCACATTTTGTCTGATAGCGCTCCTGTGAAGCACTTTGTGGCACTTTTGTTATGTTAAAGGCGCGATATAGATGCAAGTTGTTGTCTGCTCTCTAGTATTGCTGTTTTTGAAAAATCATATGGGCCCAGATATTCCGATCCTTACGGGTGGGTACGAGCTGTGTACCCACCCGTAGGGACATCGGAAATGCCGGTTTCAGGCATGCGCTGAAAACCGGCATTTCCGATCTGTCCAGAATGCTCTTGACAGATCCACCGGCTGCCCTGGAGAAGGGCCTTTGCGGGCGAATAGTTCCACTTTTTGGAGACCCTCCGCCCACAGAAAACCCTTACAACTCCTACACCTGGTAAAAGCAAGTGCAAGGCCTGCTTTTACCAGGATAAGAGTTGAAAAAAGTTTTTTAAAAATTCACTGATTTATCATTTAAAAATAAGTTAAGTTTATTTTTAGCCCTGTAAAAAAAACTTGAATTTTTTTTTCAAAAATTTAAATTTTTGTCTAAAATATTTAATTTATTGTAATTTCAAGTCATTTTAAAAATGTGATTTTTTTTTAAAAAACATTTATTTAAGGTTTTACTATGTTTTTGGAGTGATCTCCATTCATATATTTGACAGGTCTTCCTGTCAAGTGTATGAAGGGAGATTCCCTTCTGTGATTGGCTCCCCATGGCCCACGTGATCCCAGGGGCGCTGCGAACCTCCTGCGCCTCTGGGATACGTGGGCCCTGCGCACTTGGAGTTTGGAGAGGCCCAGGAGCAGAAGTGTGCGTGTCCCGGGAGCCCTCGGGTAAGGGCGCAGATTTTTCCAGATCGCAGGCCTCCGCACGCAGGAAGCCTCCGATCGGAAAATACGGGCCAATTATGACACCAACCACCATCTGTGTACTCTGGATTTGCAAGTGAGAGTACTTTCAGCAAGGTTGTTAATGCTGATTAAGAGCAGAGAATGGTGAATAGCCTCGCACACTGTTTATAGTGGAAACTGGAGCACCTCCCATCGTTGGAGCAGCTCAGTTGCTAATTGACAAATGTAACATCCAGATGCTTCAAGAAGCCAAGTGGACCTTGCAAATCGCTGGCCATCAGAAACGTGAGCAATCTGCTTCGGGCGGAACGCCAGTGATCCAGGAATTGTCGCAGATCCACCTGCACAAGAAGGCAGTCTGCATAGGGTGCAAGACTTCTAACGCAAGTGTAGAAAGACAGCATCATTACCTGTTATCTATTACACAGAAGTGGAACCAATTCACGAGAATAACTAAGAAGTTACAATTATCCAATTTGTTACAGCATCAAAGACTTTTGCTCGTTCCATGAAACTGGCACCAGCTAAGATTCTAGAGCATTCGCATCTCATTGCACTGACCTTTGTCGTGCATGGAAGCGCTTTGATGCTCTACAGATGTATCTTCAGTAGGAACAGATGTAGCTGTATTGATTTGGAGGCCCATTCCTCAGAGCTGACTTCATGGTAAATTAAAATAAGTCTTTGTGAAAGTTTTTACTACACAGTGAAGATGCATCGCTTTAAGGATAGAAAAAATCCATCCTATTTTAATAGATCAATCCCATCTAGCACCCTTCACCGCCATCCCTGAATGCTTCCGATCTCCAGAAACATATCTGGAATGGTGTTTTTACCCAACAGACTTGTGGAATCAGTTACCAGTATGAAGCAGGCCGTACTCGTGGGTTTAAATAGCCAATTAGGGGCTATATTTTCCTCCGTTCTAATAGACTGGGAACAATGTCTGCTTTCCCCCTGTAATATATGTCCTGCCAAAGAAATTGCAGGAACACCTGGTTTAAAACAACATTTTATTGAAAAAAATAGACGTTAACAAAAAGTGGTTAACGTTGTCACAAAGTAATAGAAGATTATTTCTTCATGATTGGCACTTTTGGGATTTCTACCCCTCCAAAAATGGCTTAAGATAGCTTGACCCAAAAAAAATCAAGGGAAAAACAGATTTTTTTGCTGAAACTTTCCTCATCTACAATCACATTAGAAAGCAAACATTTTACTCCAGGTCAGACCTGGATGTAATGAATAGGAATATTTTGAAATATCACCACAGCAGTGCCAGAGGTGCATCTTATCCAGCAATTAGCAACCTCAACATAGTGATCAATTTGCAGAGATCACTGTTGTTCATTTCTTCCATAATCTTTGAAATTTCAATGGATTCATCTTGAAGGCGCATTGTCCCAAAGAAAACAAGTCTAACATCTTCAACATTTCTTCACAATTTAAGATCTTGATAGCCAGAGTCACCTTTATTGGTTGTCTCTGCACCCTCTCACAAGCAGTAATACCATTGCTATGATTAGGTGACCAGATGTGCACACAGTGAATAAGATGGGGCAGCAGTATAAACACTTTCGATTTGTACTGTATCCCTCTGTTAATGCAACTCAATTTGTCTTTCTACTGCAGCTGATCACTGGGCTAACAGTTTAATAGGTTTATCTGCAGGATCTCTTTCCTCATCAACACATTGTATCGCGTTTCCATTTATCATATGCTCTGTCTTTTAGTTCCTTATTATATATTAATAATAATTTCATACTTACTAACATTAAACTGCATCTACATAGGCTACCTGCAACTGGCTGGTCTATAGTTTACAGGAATTCCTTTTGAACGTGTTTTTTGAAAAATAACAGTGATATATATCAGTTGATTAATTTAATGGGCATTCCATGTGATTGTTTCTGTCCTTTTCCCAGATGTTAAATCTTTTTGTAGCTGTTATTATGGATAATTTTGAGTATTTAACCCGAGACTCCTCTATCCTGGGACCACACCACCTGGATGAGTTCATTCGTGTCTGGGCTGACTATGATCCTGGAGCCTGGTATGTAAATTTGTACATCATTGAATTTATTACCACATAACATGTGCGGTACTTACTATGATTGTGTCATCTTTAAAAGATGATGAAGGTAGTATGTTGTCAAGCATGTGTGATGTCAAACTGTTAGTTTATAAAATTGAAAAAAAAAACTGTATAAATTTGTTGGAGAGGAAAAGTATGCCAAGGATATCTTTCATAAAAATCTGCCGCATCTGGCTTTACTTATCATTGGCTTTACAATCAAAAGATGTAATAAAAGTGAGCACCAATCCAAAGAAATGACTGAAAATGTCGGCTGAGAATATAGCCAAAAGGTCAAGCAGCTCGCAGTAATATCTTAATATGATCGTGCCAGCCACATTTTAAGAGTTGAAAGGTCTGATAAAAATTCTCAACTTTTTATTCTTCCCATTTTTTCTTCACGCTATGGGCCTCATCGTGCAATGCGCCACTCCCCAGCCAAGAAGGTGCGCAAATAACCAAATCTTTGCCAATGCCCTCCTGAAACTGGCTTCCATGGTGCGCACAAGAGCTCCCGGTAGCAACTTGGCCTGCGGTTTTCTCACTGGAAAGGTTCCTGCCATCCAGTTGATGCCTCCCCATGATGAGTCAGCTGAGATCAGAAACTCATTACAGGAAACTTTCGATTAACCGGCCACTAAATAACCGGAACGCTCTATCCACCGGCAAAATTCAGGAGTCGGTTCAGATAACCTTTTTTACTTTTAGTTACTTTTTTTACTCCATTTGTGGCTGTGCAAGCGTGTAGCTGAAGCTGTTGCTAAGCTACAGAGATGCTTGCAACTTGTGCCAATTGTTTTGAAGCTGTTAGCAACAGGGTTTGTTGCTTTATACAGAGCTCTGAGCTCCGTATCTTTTACTATAGCGTTCGGTTATCTGGCATTGTTGATGGATCGGCACCAGGTCGGTCCCGTCCATGCCGGATACCAGAAAGTTTCCTGTATATGAGGGACCATGGTTCCCTGCCCTCCATGGTATAGCCCGTTGCTGCACCAACCTGCTGTCTATTTGGGCTACGCCAGTCAGCTGGAATATTTTCAACTGCCTGTCTGCCTCCATTCTGTTTTTTGATACTTCCATTTATGACTGCTCATTTTCAGCACCTTTATTACCCAGTGTGGACAGCCACTGAGCAGCTTAGTGAGAAGCACTGCTTCCGTTACCTCATGATATTTAATGATCTGGCCTGAAGGGGGCACACGATCATCAGTTGAAGGCAAAAGTAGGATGTTCTTTCCTCATCGTCCGAACCACTCAAGAGCCTGTTCGTGAACTGCCACAGCAGATACAATTTAGGAATCGCTACATTTATGATCCTAGATTAGTATAGTAACCCTTAAGGGCTGCAGTGATCAATCAGTTAATCCATGAACTCACACTGTAAACCATTTAAATACATCTGACAGAAGCCTTAAGGTAAATGAAGGAAAAGATTTCCAAAGAGCTCCGTAAAGGAAGACTTGCCTGAAGCCTACTGATCAGGTGAAAGTCAAAAAAGAGCTTTAAAACATTGAAACAAACTATGTTTTAAAACAAACTCGTATCATTTATCAGCAATAAAAGTTCAACAACTATTTGACCAAAAGTTGTTGTGACCGATTCAGAGAATGAATATGTGTTTTCCGCAGGTTGTTAAATTTTGCAGTTATCTGGTGACTGATAATTTGGCATGCCTTTGTTTGATTGTGCTTGCAAGAGCAGCTCTCGCCTTTGGGGAAACTGTCGCTTGCACTTGGTGGTCGGGATTGATTGCGAACTTTGTTTCACTGTCCAGAAGAATGTCACTAATACTGGGAGTCATATGTGGCCAAAGTCAGTGATTGCTAACAGGACAGTCAGGAAACAATAAAGTGAGACAGTGGATAATCAAGCCAGCAGCTTTATTAAGCTTACGTTGTCTGCTGCATGAGGAAGGAATAGTATGGGCAATACTTAAATGTATTAGTGGTAACCAAGGTCAGGTCTCGTAATAGGAATCAGTTCCACTCTTAATTATGATATCCCAGTTATTTCAACAGCAATACTGGGGGGAAAAAAAAGTTTTCAAAATATGCTTTGCAACTCAAGCATTTGAAACTTGAAGGAGGAACCGCTTACACATGGGTTTCACAAAACCCTTCTACAGCATTGTAACCTTGGTAAAAATGTTACAACTTTAAACCTTGCCCAGTACTAAGGACAAACCTTAGTGTCAGAGGTTAGGGAACCATATGACCTTGTTCAAAACGGCAATATTTCCTTTCCATAGTAGTAATACCTTTTGTTTAACATAGAGGAATTGAAAGAGATGCATAAAAAGTGAATTTAAAAAAAAAAAGCAAACTAAAAAATGGAAATATATAAGAAAACGAAACTTGAAGAAACTGAGACTAGTGAACTGGAAGGGAAAGTAACAAGAAAGATGAAAACATGCATCAAAGAAACAAATCCAGGAGTGAGGGCAAAATTAGAAACAGCGAACATATGAGAGGAAGTAAGAAAAGAAAATGTAGAAGAAATAAATTAGAAAAACGAGAATGTAAAGCTGATATTTTTATTCTTTGAGAATTCCTGCTTGTGGTCATTGGGGGAATTTTAACCTGAAAAAAACAGGTGGGTGGGGCATGTTAAAGTATTAAAAATCTAAATCCTGACCCCAACCCGCCCACCTTTGGCTTTTACTCTGGCGGGATGGGGGGGGGGTCTGTCAAGCAGCCAACCCGCTGCCAGGCAACAGGCTGGCATTTTAAATATGATAATGAGGCCCTTGAAGCCTCTGCTTCAACCTGCTGCGCAAGTTTTGCTTCGGCCAGCCGGGGGTTCCCGGGCCTCGGGATTCCCGGTAACTGTAACAAGCCTCGGGGAGCAATCCTTGTAGGCCGGGAGGAGCAGGAGTGCTTCTTGCTGCCGCCCCCCCCAAGCTCACCCACCATCAACCCGCCCCATGCAAACACCCCGCACCCACCCCTGGAGCCGGGGATCGGAACTCTTTCCGCCCCCCTGCCCAGCATTCCCCACCCAACTGGAAGCCAGCCTGTCAAAAAAAAAATAGACTTTGGTTTAAAGCTGGCATGTGCTGAAACTTCAGATTATTATGGAAAGGGTCATTATAGAACAACATTCTCTTCTTAGTCCTTGGCCTAGAATCTCGAGTGTAATTGGCTAAAATCAGTCATGTGACACATAATTTATTCCAGCGGATTGACTGAAATTTCAGGAAGTGACATTGGAGCGCAGTAATACCGTGCGCATTTCCTGATGACATGCGGCTTCTATTGGACGAGTCAGGCTGTTGCCCTTTGACTGGTGTTGGTGAGGTGACCGTTGCCCTCTAATACCACAAAAATGATTATAGCCCTCACGTTATTGTGCAAACTGACCGTCTAGCTGGAGTACTGATAAGTGATGGCAGACTGTAGTTCCAATAAAGCAAATATTGGCTGCTGTTTTCTTGCTAGAAATAGTAAAATATTGGCTCTCAGGTGATAGAAGTGGCTGAGAATTCTGAGACTTAATTAACTAAACATTCTTGCATTCTGTCAATATTTCTATGACATTGCTGCTGTTCAGAGGGGAATGGGATGAGATTGTCTAGGATAAGGATTATAATGTGATTGCCTGAAGTACACTGCGTTTTACAGGCTAATGGTCTTGAGTAGAAGATATCAACATGCCGGAAGGATTACTATTGCCTTTTGGTGACAACAGCTTAGACTGTTGCCTCCTGATTGTATTTTAGTACTTTCATCTTCAACATATAAATACACTTAACTGAAGCCCAAGGGTATAATAAGACTGAAAGTCCCCGGGTTGGAATAAATCTAGATTATGGCTGTTCAATTATGGTTATTAGAATCTGAATGGGTGAGGAATGGGCTAAAATCCCCAATGTCTAATGTGTGTCCATCTTCACACCTGGGACTCCACAATTTAAAGCTCAGTGGTCCCACTGTTGTTTATTTCAGGCCCCAAAGGGAATAACTAGATATAAAAACAAAGACAGAAAATAAATGGGTGCAGAATATTGAACAAAAATCCATATAGATATGAGATGTCAAATTCATGTGATTTTTGTTCAGTTGATTGGTAGATTTAGCATGCAGGCCCTAGGTCAGTGCAATAATGTTACATTGGGACTGAGATTAAGATTTCATTTTAGGACAGTGGCCCTCACTGGATCTTTATCTCACACCAAAAATAGACATGAATGCAAACTGTGTGTCCACATGCAGAACAAATATTTCACTGACTTGTTCTGTATTTTGTACTTTGAATATTTGAACTTCCCTTTACTGAGTGCACTTTGTCCGCATTGCAGTTGTACAGAAACTTGTCAGTTCCAAGTTTGGTCGTAGGAGAAATAGGCGGCCTAGAATACATGTGGGACCATTGCTTCTGATTTTTTCTATTATTATTATTAGTGCTTGCCAATTTTCTCCCTTTTGTTTTCTTTTTACTGGACTCTGCTTTCAAGAGCACCAGTGGTCCTCTGGAACCTGACCCAAGTGACCATTCTTCATATGTGAGCCTTAACTGTGAGCATTGGCACGCCATTCACCCATAGAAGGCATTCCACCTGAGTCTGATTGTATTCCCTCCCGATGTCCACACACGTGCACTTTCTAGCAGTGCTCAATGGTTTATGTTCCCTGGCTGATTTCTCTCCTGTCTCCCTCCCTCCCACTGCCTAACACATGGATGCTGAGGCCAATCGTAGCACCTCAGCTGTTAGCCCTGACTCAGATCAGATAGCCTAGTGCAGGATTTAGAGCCTTAGCCTGTGTAGCATGGTGCAATATCTCTACAGTAAGCCAGTGACTGATTTAGGTTGTGAGACTCTAATGCACTTTGTGGCATTGCATCTAAAGATAAGAATGATGCACACAGACAAGAATTCCATTTTCAAGTCCTGGCCTTGATTGCTGAAGGATTATAGATGGTGAGTTGAGTCCACACCATCTTCTAGTCCTGAATGTGGCAGTCATGCTGCATCATCAGTGTCCCAATACATGCTTCCGAGCAAGTAGTCCAGGAAGAGGGATGACTCTTGCTGTTGTCCTCTGTTAGCATTTGCCTGGGATATAAAGGTGCCCTGTGTACCCATTGATGAAACCATCACTATCAAACAGCACTGAACAGTCACATGAAGATACTTAACTTATCTCTGCTCTTATTAAATTTAGATTTAGAATTTTTTTAAATTTCGACCACCCAGGCGCCAAAATAGCTGCCAGTTGCTTCATAAATAAAAGGTTACGGGCGAAACAAAAGCAGGTTTTTTTTCTGGAGCTTGTTATTTTTAAGAGTACACGTGAAACAAAAAATGAAACTTGGGTGAGGTCGTGCACCCATAAAGGAATAAATATTCATAATGGAGGCGAAGAAGATGATCTGTCATTTCCTAACTGTCTTTCTCCTGCAGGTAACTTGGGCAAGACAAACAAAATGGTGGAACTTCTGCAGATGCAATCTATATTTAGTGTATTTTTTTTTTTAAAGCAGATAGTAATATATGTGAAGGACTTTCTCAATAATAATAAGTCCTGTTAATTGAAATTTGGAAATACAGCCCAGAGTGTTCCTTCAAAAGCTAACTGAAATCAAACAGGATTAATGGATTCTAACTGAAAATTTGTGGCAGCTTTACCCTATTTTCTCATTCATTATTACCTAACTATTGATCACTCTTTGTAACCGCGGGCCAATATTTTACAGTGCTATGACGCTCAATTGTAATCATTATGTACTCTTTTTGGTTTAGTTTTGAAATGTTTAAAATCAAAGCTGTGTGGATTGCTCATATAATATAGTTACATTTTCATTGTGAATGTGGTATTGGTGATAGTCACTCCCCTCATTATTTCCTTGAGGATCAAATGTAAGTATAGTTTTCCTCATGAACTGTCTGGGGTTTTCAATCAATGATTAGCTCACAGAGTATTATTCTTTTTGTACTGGAAAAATATTACCATGGAGTGAAATGTCCAGATAAATACTTCAGTTCCAATGTCTTTGATGCCCGCGTCAAACATGCTAAAATCCTGAAAAAGAGACACTTAAAGGGACTGTGCCATTTACAGCCCATCTCAGAAACATTTGTAAATCCTACAGATCTGATGCAGCAACCCATCCAGTAGGACAAACATTTTGGGGGGTTTTTTTTAATTAAAAACTGGAACTTCTACTGCATATTTGTGCAAACATTAAAAAAAAGTTCAACCATGAAATACTAATGAGAACATTTGAAGTGCTCAGGTTATAACTTCAATAAATTCTAAAAGAAAATATGCTCACCTGTGCAAATGCAGCCTGATGAGGCAACGGATTTTGTTTAATGAGCATTTGAATTTATTCTGTATGTGTCCCACTTAGAAGTATTATTCATTTTCTTTTTTGTTTTCTGCTCAGAAATCAGTTATTTCTGCATGGACTATGTCTTCCTTTTGGTTTGTGTGAATCAATCAGTTCACTGATATGAAGCCTTGTTTCATAAATTCATTTGTAGCGCTCATTTTCTAACTTGTGAAATTCTTTTTCCAGTTACCGGATTCATTATAAGGATATGTACAATTTGTTGCGTATTATCTCACCACCTCTTGGCTTAGGAAAGAACTGCCCACATAGGTTGGCCTATAAGGTTTGGAATTAAATTGATAAGCAGAGTATCCAAAAAAGCCCTGACTGTCTGCATCTGAATAGGAATGATTGACCTAACCATCTTGTTCCATTCACGCCAATATTTAGCTTTTATGAGTTTGCTAGAAATTTCTTGGCATGCTGACTTGAAGTATCTTCTATTAAAGGAAGCCATCATTTATACATCCTTTTACCATTTACTAAACTGTCAATCATTCCTTATTGAAACAGGGATTAGGGAGCCTAGATTTCATTGCAAGAAGACACATTCCCGTGCAAAGCCTGTATCTGCTCTGGAAAATCTTGCACCTCCATTTTGGAAACTTAATTAACCTGGATTTCTGTTTTGTTTTTCCTTTCTGTTTTTGTTCCCTTTTTGTTTTTTTTTGTTTTTTTTGCTTTTTGCCTCACTTCTTTTCCAAAAGTGGGCGCATCACTTACAATGACATGTATGAGATGTTGAGACACATGTGTCCACCCTTAGGCCTGGGAAAGAAATGTCCTGCAAGAGTCGCCTACAAGGTAGCATATAAACCAAATCTACACAAACCAACCTTGTGTGTCAAATCCAAATTTGTGTTTTACTGTGAGTGCTGTTATATTTATGTAACCGTTGTTCGCACTGTTCCATTCTGTATTCAAAAAGTCACATTGTCAATAATGTTTAGGCCCATCTGTGTTTTATCAGCTCGAAAAGCTTGTTTAGAGTTAACTGAGAGTGATATTGTTACAAAGGGTTCAATGACCTTCTACGATACCTCCATAGGTTTTATTTTATTTCTATTGACTTTCAAGCCCTAATCTATAAACGATTTCTAATAGAAGATGCTTAGTTAAAAGGGGAGTGCTTAGTCCAAGTATTGTCTCTGAACCTCCTTACCCCTTTCAGTTGGTGGCTCTTTAATGGAAGCAATCCAATTACACGGCATCTTTTTTGAAGGGCTAATGCTCGTCATCATGCAGCAAAAGAAACTAGCTCAAATAACAGAAACATGTTAGCGCCACGAGACTTACAACAGCAGGCAACATCCTCTCTAACAGTTCAAGTTGTGTATGGGTTCCGGTAGTACAGGGCAGTGCTGCATTCCACAGCTTCTTAAACTAAATACCAAAGAAGCCAGAATTAATGAGATGCTGTCCCCTTCACTTTGCATGTTTTCATAGTATTGGTTAAAAGGAATTAAACAGGTGCAGGGGGACTGAAGATTTGTATCTGTAGTAATTCTAGTGTCTGGTATCCAAACTTTTCATGTCTCAAGTCACTTTTCTTTCATGTCTCAAGCACCACTTTTGTGCACTTTTCATTGGCTGTGTGACTTCACAAAATCAACCAAAATAAATGTCATTACCTGTTTACACTGAAACACACTGATTTCTGAAAGGTAAAGTTTTCCAAAAAACCAATCGGCTCAAAAGGTGAAAGAGGGAGTTGGAGACAGAGCGAATAAAAGAAAGCGTGCAAGAGCTACTCGGAGAGAAAGAGTGAAGCAGAAAGAGTAGAAGACGATAGAATTAGAGAGTGGGGTACAATTAGAGAGACAGTTATAGGAAGAGAGACATAGAAATGTTGATTTTATTTTTCTGTCAGCAAAGCTATGGAAGATCAAAAAGTTTTAGATAAATCAACCATGAAGATTTTTCTTGATAATTGTGCGATACATATTCACTCATTTCTATCAGAATTGAATTGTTTGTGAATAAATTTAGCTATTGATTTATAGTTACTGCAGTTGCTAAATATAACAGCACCTTTTAATTTAGAACATGTAGATGTGCAGTGGAGCATTGTAATTGTATCTAGTTTGTACTACTCTATAAAGTGACAAACAATTTATATTGAACATTACATTGTTACAAAGACCTTTTTCTTTATTTTACTTCTCTATCCTCTTACTGTTTGCAAAACGATCTTGCTTTAAATCTTGTCTGGCAAAAACTGAATCTGCTTTTCCATATAAAAGAAAATTCAATTGTGACTCTAAAGTTTTTTCTCTTTCTTCTGCAATTGTATATTGGTCTGTCAGGTCTTCCACGGTCTCTCTTCAGAATAGCAGGACAAAATCCCTGTACAGTTCATGTGCCCTTGCCTTCCAGCATGTACTAAATTGCTAGTCTTTTGAACTGCATGCAAGCCCGTGCCTGTTTCTGCTCTATTGGGGAGCACTTCATCTGCCTGCTCATTGCTATGCATTTCTCTCTCTCTCTCTCTCTCTCTCGCTCTCGCTCACTTCTCTCGCTCTCGAATGGATTCATACTGACTCTATTTCAGTAAGTTGTTTGTTGCATCGCGTTGTATTCAGACTAAAGAATGTTCACTTGTGTTAACTCCTGGTCTGCTGACAGATCTACAGTGTCTTAGCATTGCAAACTCTTGCCACCTTCACAGAATTTGTGAACCAGCCTTCCAATTGCTGGGTCCTAAATTTCAGGAGCATTATTAATTAGATATTTTACTCTCAGAAACTGATGCCTAAACTACATTGCTGCTTTCAACAGTATTCCCATTTGTCCTATTCAGCCACCTGAAAGATTAGATGCAGGAATTTGCAACAAGGGCAATGATTACCACTAATCATAATGAGGTTATTTTGGGCCACAAAATCAGTCATATCTGTGGTTGAAATGCAGATGATTAAAATGCCTTCCAGAATATAGAACTTGCCAGTTGCCACTTTGTTTTTGGAGACTCAAAGTCCCTAAAAAGTACCAGATTAAACCAAAACTATCTTTTAAAAAAAAAAAAAAAAAATCAAAAAAAAAATCTGTTTTATATGTCTTCTAACCTTCTCGTGTACAAAGTAGGAAACTGGTTTTCCATAATTTTCCTAGGTCTCTGGAGTCTGCACAGCTTAAAATAAAAATGGTCAGGTTTGACACCAGTTGTGTCAGCAGATAAAGAGGTTAAAATTGTTGAAAGTGTAGCTTACCACATGCATTGACTGTCAACTGTGCTCAGCGCAGAAATTCCCACTAACTATGTCCTCGTTGCTATTTGCTCTCAGCGGCTTGTAAGAATGAACATGCCGATTGCTGAAGATGGCTCTGTGCATTTCACATCTACCCTGATGGCCTTGATTAGAACAGCCCTCGATGTCAAAATTGCTGGAGGTGAGTGGACAGGTCATACCATCTCTCTCGCCTGCAATATTGCAATCGCTGTGTAGCAGAATTGAAGACATTAAACCTGGAGTGGAAGGATTATCTCGAAAGGTCTTGTTTACTGTACGCCTTTCCAAGCAAATGCCACTCGGGATAGTTTAAAGCAGATGCCAAAGGGTGCAGTATGTATTTTTAATGTCGGAGGGCAAAAGATGGGGCTGAAATTTCCTCCGGGCTGGGTTTGCTGCCAGAGGGTGGTCAAGGCCCATTTCCAGTCATTTTCCACTGCCATATGCTGCAAAAATCCAGCCCTTAATGTCAGATGATTTTGAAAAAAACAATCTCTGATGACTGTTCGTTTGGCATTTTTAGTAAACTGTTGTTAACCGATTCACCTGCCAGATGGGGTTTCTGCTGGTATTTTTTGTTAAGGCGGATAATTGATGCTGATGTATGTCAGTGATAATCACCTATATCATATATGCACTGAGTGACTTTTGTTTAAGCTGATGTATAGGTGTGTGTCAGGTTTATGAAAGGTTTATACAGCAGGGTGGAGGCACTCACCTTGGAGGTTGTTATGAAAACCATCTCCACTCACCCTCATGTGTTAGCAGTACCTTTAGGATAATTCAATCAGGCACATAGGAACTCTACTACTCCTGCAACATCCTGTGTTTATTTATGTAGACAATAGGGGGAAAATTCAGTTGGTAGCGCCTCCCATTAGCGCCTTAAGATGGCGTTAAGTGGGGCGCAAGCCAACTAGCGCCCGGGCGCGGCACTGCCCACACCTCCCGCAAAATTCAGCTGGAGGTTAGTGGTGGCGCTAACCGGTAGCGTCCTGCGGCGCTGCGCTGCTGGCGATGACGTCATTGGTGTGCGCAGCGCCCCGCTCACGCTCTGGCCACGATCTTCGGGAGCGCCCCCTGATTTACTGCTGGACACTATGTCCGACAGGGTCAGGGGGGCGTACCTGTGGCTGGGGAGGCGCAATTTAAAGGCGAGGTGCGGGGCAGCCATTTTTGCTGCTGGCCGCCTGCCAGCACCTGCCTGCACTCCCGTCCCCGGCCTTCTGAACCGCGCCCCCCGGCGGAGTGCCAGCTGCGCTCCAAGAGCCCGGCACTTCTCTTGGGTGCCGGGCTCTTTTGCCTGCACTCCCGATCCCCGGGGGCCCAGCTGGGCCCTAGGTTGCGCTGCACAAGGCCCCTCCCCTTTAAGAAGGGGAGGAAGGCCTGCAATACCACGGCACGACGTGCAGCAGTGTGTGACGCTGCGGCACATAACGCCGCAATATTGACTCACAGCGCCCCAAGAGGGATGCAGGGCACTTCCAGTAGCGCCCCACTTCCCTTTTGGGGCGCAACCACTCAATTTCCGGCGCGGGGGCGCTAATTTTTCTGGGCGCTACTTTTAGCGCCCGGCGAAGTTAGCACCTCAATTGGGGCGCTACTCAATTTTTAGCCCAATGTTAGTAAAGAACAGAGAACTCAGCTTGAAGAATGATCTTCAGACTCTGGGTTGGTACTGCTGTGGTCATGTTACTGGTCTAGTAATGCAAAGACCTGGACTAATAATCCAAAGAACGTGAGTTCAAATCCGACGATCGCCATTTGAATTCAGTTTTTTTTTAGAAAAAGAAAATATAAAACTGGTATCCATAAACTGACTATGAAGCTGTTGTAAAAGTCCGACTATTTCACGAATGTCCTTCAGGTAAGGAATCCTTACCCGGTTTGGTTTTATATGTGACTCCAGTCCCATGTCAACGTGGTTCACTCTTAATTGCCCTCTGAAGTGGCCCAGTATCTCCAGGGATGGGCAATAAATGCCAACTTTGCCAATAATGCTCACATCCTGAGAATGAATAATTTTAAAAAAACAGTGCGACAGGCAGCTGAGTGACATGCCCTCCGCATTAAAGATCATAAGCTAAGCCTGTGATTGCATATTACCTCAACTTCAAATTTTTGGGTGTGATTCTCAACAGTAAATTAATCATAGGAAGTGCACATAAGTCATGCAATAAAGAAACCTAAATAAAGTTGAATCACTGCAAAAAAAACAATGCTTCCACTGTGCCAGAAAAGCAAAGTGTTGGCACATAAGAGTGCACTGGTGTATAGCAGCCCCGAGTATAGAAGTATAGCATCTTCATTAGTTTCTCAATAAGGAATCAACACTCACATACACACACCGGAAAGGAAAAGGTCACAATCTCTTGGTCTACTGCTCTATATGGTGTGCCACATCATAAGATCATAAGAAATAGGAGCAGGAGTAGGCCATAAGGTCCCTCGAGCCTGCTCTGTCATTCAATAAGATCATGGCTGAACTTCTACATCAACTCCACTTTCCTGCCCTATCCCCATATCTCTTGATTCCCTTAGTGCCCCAGAATCCATCGATCTCAACAACTGAGCATCCACAGCCCTCTAGGGTAGAGAATTCCAAAGGTTCACAACCCTCCGAGTGAAGAAATTTCTCCTCATCTCAGTCCTAAATGGCTGATCCCTTATACTGAGACTATGACCCCTGGTTCTAGACTCTTCAGCCCAGGGAAACAGCCTCTCAGCATAAACCCTGTCGAGCCCTCTAAGAATTTTGTACGTTTCAATGTGATTCTTTTCAACTCCAGAGAGTATAGGCCTATTCTACTTGACTTCTCCTCCTAGGACAGCCCTCTCATCTCCAGGAATCAATCGAGTGAACCTTCGTTGCACCCCTCTAAGGCAAGTATATCCTTCCTTGGGTAAGAAGACCATTACAGACACAGTACTCCAGGTGTGGTCTCACCAAAACCCTATATAATTGCAGCAAAACTTTCTTGCTCTTATACTCCAACCACCTTGCAATAAAGGCTAGCATAACAATAGCCTTCCTAATAACTCTGTCTAGTGCAACACCACCAACCATCCAAAAGATTCAGTAGATGTACAACGTAAACAGTGAATGCCCATTTCTACAGTTTGGAAATGAAGAGGTCAAGTAGTTCAAAATCATTACCAGGAATTCCCACAGGAGTGGAACTCCCTTTCAGAGATGACAACAAACTTTGTTTTCTATAGTACTTCTTACATACAGTGTTTCATTACCTTTTACAATGAAGACTATAAGTGGATGGTGAGCAGGAGGGAAAAAGGGTATCAGAGAGGGCTATAAATGGGGGACATGTAGCCAAAGAAGAGTTTTTGCGTGACTTGTGAAGGTGGGGCAAGAGGTGGCAAGGCTAAGGGACTGAGGTAGCGAGTTCTGGATGGCAGGGGCATAATGATTGAAAGACTGGCCAATAGAGGGGAGCAGAGGAAGCAAAAAATAAGCAATCAACCTGGAGGAGCAGACAGTGCAGAAATATATGGATAGAGCAGATTGATGAGTTCGGTCGAACAGAGACTGTCAGAATTTGAAAACGGATAAGAATCTTGAAGTCAATTTGCTGGACACAGGAAGCTGGTGGAACTTGGCAAGAATAGGGCCAATGAGAATGCGCGACATTGTGTGGGGAGGAATGTAATATTATTTGTTGAAGGTGGGAAGTGGGGAGGTCAGCTTGGTGAGTGTTATTAAAGCCAAGCATGGAGGTGAAAAATGTGAGTTTCAGCAGCAGTGTCATTGCGTCATAGAGTTATACAGCACAGAAAGAGGCCCTTCGGCCCATCGCGTCCGCGCCGGCCATCAAGCCCTGTCTAATCTAATCCCATTTTCCAGCATTTGGTCCGTAGCCTTGTATGCTATGGCATTTCAAGTGCTCATCCAAATGCTTCTTGAATGTTGTGAGGGTTCCTGCATCTACCACCCTTTCAGGCAGTGAGTTCAATATTCCAACCACCCTCTGGGTGAAAAAGTTTTTCCTCAAATCCCCTCTAAACCTCCTGCCCCTTACCTTGAACCTATGCCCCCTTGTTATTGACCCCTCTACTAAGGAGAAAAGTTCCTTTCTATCCACCCTATCTATGCCCCTCATAATTTTGTATACCTCAATCAGGTCCCCCCTCAGCCTTCTCTGCTCCAAGGAAAACAACCCCAGCCTGTCCAGTCTTTCTTCATAGCTGAAGCGCTCCAGCCCAGGTAACATCCTGGTAAATCTCCTCTGCACCCTCTCCAAAGCAATCACATCCTTCCTATAGTGTGGCAACCAGAACTGCACACAGTACTCCAGCTGTGGCCTTACCAGCGTTTTGTACAGCTCCATCATAACCTCCCTGCTCTTATATTCTATGCCTCGGCTAATGAAGGCAAGTATCCCATATGCCTTTTTAACTACCTTATCCACCTGTTCTGCTGCCTTCAGGGATCTATGTACATGCACACCAAAGTCCCTCTGATCCTCTGTCTTTCCTAGGGTCTTACCATTCATTGTGTATTCCCTTGCCTTGTTAGTCCGTCCAAAGTGCATCACCTCTCACTTTTCAGGGTTAAATTTCATTTGCCTCTGTTCCGCCCATCTGACCAACCCATCTGTATCGTCCTGTAGCCTGAGGCTTCCCGCCTCGCTATTTACCACCCCACCAATTTTCGTGTCATCTGCAACCTTACTGATCATACCTTTTACATTCACATCCAAGTCATTAATGTTGACCACAAACAGTGGGTAAGAGGTAGGGATGGAGACAGGTGATATTGCAGTGGTGGAAGAAGGCAGTCTTGGCAATGGAATGGATTTGAGGAAGGAAGTTCAGTGTGGGATTAAACAGAACCTCCGAAGTTCCACACCTCCACAACCAGACTCAGAAGTTGATCGCTTCAAGCCAGAGGCACGTAAGTGCTGCTTGGGGTTGAAGCAGATGGCACTGGCTTGCCAACATTATTGAAGGAAATTTCAACTCATCCTGGTCTTGATATTGGCCAGGCTGTTAGAGAGTATAGTAGCAGCTTGGAGGTTGATGAAAGAAATGAGAGAAGATAGTTTTTGGCATGGATTTGACTGATACAAGGAATTGAGTAATGACAGGCATTTTATTGATGTGATTTCATGCCTTTTTGTGAGCTATATATACCATTAAATTTCTTTTTTATTTTTCAAGGAATTCAACTGTTTTACTCTTGCTCCAGTGGACATCTGTCTTAGCAAAACATTAGGCTTATTGAACTGCATGTCTAATTTGCATTATGATATGGGCAATGGCAGACAAAACAATTACTGACTGTCATTACATAAGTTGTCCTACAAAAGGCAATGCCATCGCATACTTTCCACATATCCAGGAGCTTCAGCATCCTATTTACTGAGCTTCCTAAGGATCTTAGTAGCTCTAAGGATCTAGCCAAGTTCATTAAGCAGATTAAGCACTGGATAGGTTTTAATGATTGCAAATATCTCATGCTTGTATATGTGTGAATAATTAGGTCACAGTGCATTGACTTTTGGGTTTGGAGATAGATAAATGATCGATAAATTTGGTTGATCATGAAAAGGCTATCAGTTGACATACTGGCTTATTGTGCTGGGAAGGATATAAAATGTAGTTGGGAGGAAAAACATGTAAACCAACTTATGCAATCATTTGGATATTATACCAATATAATGAAGCCTCTACAATACCAGCTGCAGCCAGCAATTATTGATGTAAGTCCTATTACTGAGTTCTTCTATGATCTTGCTGTCTTTGTTCATTGCCCAATGGCCCAGTAGTGCTCACTACATGAACTTCCTGATATTTATAAACTACTCCCTTCAATTGATGCAGGGTAAGACTCCAGCTGTATGCTAACTTTGTTGGGAACTATCATCGTAAACTGCAGGTCACAAGACATCCAACCTTGACTTGTTTCCCTTGTCATCTGAGGTATATTTTTCTCCAGTCACAAATTTTACCAAAAAGGAAAGCAAATTTAAAAAGCCATGTTTCCTGCTTTAAGGTCACAGTTGCTTAATTTCAATTGGCTCCTGTGCTATTTTACTTACATTTATTAATTCCAGTTAGTAGATCATTTGATTTTTTTCAAGCAAACAAATTACTTTTAATTAACAGAAGTAGACCATGCATTTTTTTTTTTACTAAATTTGTTGAATGGAGGAAAATATAGCCCAAGACTCTGAAATGATGAATTGTGACATGTTTTTCTAATTTACAAGGCACTTGTGTTCAAATGCTTGCAATTAAAAAAGAATAATACAGAATGGAGGAGCTGTAAGATTTATATCGGGGAAAGTTCCTCAATTCAGGGAAGTGCTGAGTCCATCTCTGGACTGAGCAGTTGCACAATCTCATCAACTGATATCTGGTCGAAGGTTGTCCAGCCACCATCTTAGCCACGAAATGGTCCATGGGAGGGATGAAAATAAACATAGAAACATAGAAAAATAGAAGCAGGAGTAGGCCATTCGGCCCTTCGAGCCTGCTCTGCCATTCAATATGATCATGGCTGATCCTCTATCTCAATACCATATTCCCGCTCTCTCCCCGTACCCCTGGATGCCTTTTGTGTCTAGAAATCTATCTGTCTCCTTCTTAAATATATTGGGCCAGAAATTTGGGTCGGAGGCTTCCCGCGGGCGCAAGCCCCCGACCTGCACTTATATAGCATGCCTGCCGATGTGCTGTGGGCCCGCGTGGGATTCCGATCCTGGGCCTGCTCCAGCTGCCGGCGCGCAGTGCTTGCGTATCCCAGGGGCACAGTTAGTTCGAAGCGTCCCCTGGGATCACATGGGCCATGGAGAGCCAATCGTAGCAGGGAATCTCTATTCATAGATTTGACAGGGAGACCAAAACTTCAAATAATTTTTTTTAATCATATTTTTAAAATAACTATAAATTACATAAAATAACTATTTTTAACAATAATTTAAATTTTTGAAAAAAATAATTCGTTTTTAATGGGGCTAAAAATAAATTTACCTTTCTTTAAAGTATTTAAAAATAATAAACCTGTGGAAAAAAGTTTTAATTTTACTTAATTCACTACTTACCTTGTTAAAAGCAGGCCTTGCGACTGCTTTTTAAACGCGCAGCTGCTGGAGACTTACCCTCCTGGAGAAACCTGTAAAAAAAAAAGGAAGTTCCAGGCGTACGCGCTGCCTCTCCGGCGCATGCGTTTGACCCTCGAACCCCTTCCTTCTTCAAGGGAATGGAAGTTCGGTTTCCAGCACATGCGCAGTGCATGCACGAAACCGGCACTTTCGTTGGCCCTATGCGTGAGTACCCAGCGCGTACTCACCCGTGGGGACCCGAATTTCTGGCCCATTACTATTGAGCGACTTGGCCTCCACAGCCTTCTGTGGTAGAGAATTCCACAGGTTCACCACCCTCTGAGTGAAGAAATGTCTCCTCATCTCAGTCCTAAATGTCCTACCCCGTATCCTGAGACTGTGACCCCTCGTTCTAGACCCCCCAGCCAGGGGAAACATCCACCCTGCATCCAGTCTGTCTAGCCCTGTCAGAATTTTATACGTTTCAATGAGATCCCCTCTCATTCTTCTAAACTCGAGTGAATATTTTAAATCCATACTTTATAAATCTGCAGCACACTATACAGAGCGAAGAACAGTCATGACAGATAGGGAGATCTGACCTATTTCAAATCCTAGAAAGAAACTATATTTTTAATATTAATGAGATGTTTTTAGACACAGACTGTCCACATTACTGCTTTTAAGCTGCTCAAGATGCAAAATAACTGACTGTCCCATCATTTCACTGGGTGCTATTTAGAGCTCAGTGTGTGTATTTTGAGTATGAGTGCACAGGACAGAAAAAAAGACGTACTGTGCCCCGTCATATGTCTTATTGCTTGTGAAACTGGAGATTTCAATATTAAAGAAAAATATTTTAATGTATACTGCTGACTGCCTCAGTCAGTAACAAGCCAATCAAAATTATATAACAATTAGCAACTAATAATGGTATTTAAATAATAGAAATTATTGAAATATCAGATCTTGAATTGTCTGAAATTTCTTAGCACTCTTCCAGATTTGTTTCAGACAGTGTGCTAGATCTTGCCAGAGAATAAAGGGCTCTGTTTTCTCCTTTGAAATCCAAATTGTGTTTTGCATTAAGTTGCAAGGGAAGCTTTCTAATCGGAATTGTTTTTCCTTTTCTTCCACTGGCCCTGATCATATCCACTGAAACATTTTTTTTGGGGGGGAGGGATGCGGTTATCAGAAGTTAAAACGTTAGACTTGAATTTCCTTCATTTTCAAGTTGCCATTCTGAGGATTGCTCACCAGCGAGAAACCAGAGAAAGAAGTCAGCTGTGAAATCAATGCAAGTGGACCTGGTTGGATGGTGACGGTCAAATAAAAGAGCCAAGCGATAAGTTTCAAAATTGATAACACAGATCAGATGGAAGGGGTGGCGGGGGCGGAAATGGCCATTACTTCTCAGTGACTATGCTGTAGGAGGGGAGTGAGCCTTGCTTATCATCTATAGCTGGAGCAGACTTTGTTGTCTGCTGCAGTGGAGTGAAGATTGGAAAAACTGATTTCTGCACACAAAGTCACAACATGGCCTGGTCACATTATATCACACACAATGATAAAATCAGACCTGTAACGTACTCTTAAAAGCTTACTGTTTAAGTGGAAGCTGATTAGAGACAAACAAGAGAAATCTGTGGACCGTTCAACACCAACTTATGCTGCCTGGTCAACTCAGAGCCCAGAAGAGAACACAATGCCACATGAGTGAAACTAATAGAATAGGTAGACTTAAGTATTGTGTAAAATGTTGTAAAGCTTCAGAAGGCAGTACTAAATATTCTTAAATTACTTAATTTGTATAATATCTTAATTTATACTGCATTCCCTCTCTGGAAATATCACAGTGGAATTTTTTAATACGGGGCAAGCATGGCATTTTTAATCAGCAGTGATGTACTTAAATTGCACTTTAGTCTGAAGGGGTATTACTGCAGTTTATGACATAATTTACATGAAGTCATAGTATGGTGTCAACAAATAGTGATGACATTGATATATCACGCCATGTCGAGGGGAGGTTTCATCCCCAGTATGACATAAATATTGGGCGAAGTGTTGACATTTTTTAAAGCATTAGCTAAACAATTTTTCTAAATCGGTCATTGAAAAATTAAATGGCTGCTTGCCATTGATATGCTAATGGAAATAATGGAAACTAGTGACTAGAACTGAGTGTGCAACAAGGAAGGATTCTGACAGTACACACATACAATTTTCTGAGATATGTTGACAATATTTTTGCAAAGGGTTAGAATATCAGTGTAATCTGTTAAACATCACATATGCATGAGGTCAGTGTGAAGGGTGTATCACTACTATCCAACAGCAAAACAAAGTGTTAAACTGGAATCTTGTTGAAGAGAATGGAAGAGTACAGCATTTCATATGAACATAAAAACTGACTGTAAAAGCTTCTATAGATATGTGAAGAGAAAAAGATTGGTGAAGTCAAGCGTAGGTCCCTTGCAGTCAGAATCAGGGGAATTTATAATGGGGAACAAAGAAATGGCTGACCAATTAAATACATAATTTGGTTCTCTCTTCACAAAGGAGGACACAAATAACCTCCCAGAGATGTCGGGGAACATAGGGTCTAATGAGAGGGAGGAACTGAATGAAATCAGTATTTGTAAGGAAATGGTGTTAGGGAAATTGACAGGATTGAAGGCCAATAAATCCCCAGGGCCTGATAATCTACTTCCTAGGGTATTAAGGAAGTGGCCCTAGAAATAGTAGATGCATTACTGGTCATCTTCCAAAATTTTATAGACTCTGGAACAGTTCCCATGGATTGGAGGGTAGCTAATGTAGCCCCACTATTTAAAAAAGGTGGTAGAGAGAAAACGGGGAATTATAGGCCGGTAAGCCTGACATCGGTAGTGGGGAAAATGCTAGAGTCCATTATAAAAGATGTAATAGCAGAGCACTTGGAAAACAGTGACAGTATCAGACAAAGTCAACATGGATTTACAAAAGGTAAATCATGCTTGACTAATCTACTGGAAATTTTTGAGGATGTAACTGGTAGAATAGATAAGGGAGAACCAGTGGATGTGGTGTGTTTGGATTTTCAGCAGGCTTTCGATAAGGTCCCACATAAGAGATTAGCATGCAAAGTTAAAGCACATGGGATTGGGGGTAAGGTACTAACTTGGATAGAGAACTGGTTGGCAGACAGGAAGCAAAGAGTTGGAATAAACAGGTCTTTTTCCGAGTGGCAGGCTGTGACTAGTGGGGTTACCGCAGGGATTGGTGCTAGGACCCCAGCTATTCACAATATATGTTAATGATCTAGACGAGGGGACTAGATGTAAAATCTCCAAGTTTGCAGACGACACAAAGCTGGGTGGGTTGTGTGCTGTGAGGAGGATGCAGAGAAACTCCAGTATGACTTGGACAGCTTGGGTGATTGGGCAGATGCATGGCAGATGCAGTATAATGTGGATAAATGCGAAGTTATCCACTTTGGTGGCAAAAACAGGAAGGCAGATTATTATCTGAACGGCAATAGATTGGGAAAAGGGGAAGTGCCACGAGTCCTGGGTGTCTTTGTGCACCAGTCGCTGAAGTTAAGCATGCACGTGCAGCAGGCGGTTAAGAAGGCAAATGGTATGTTGGCCTTCATAGCGAGAGGATTCGAGTACAGGATCAAGGATGTCTTGCTGCAGTTGTACAGGGCCTTGGTGAGACCACACCTTGAGTATTGTGTGCAGTTTTGGTCGCCTTATCTGAGGAAGGATGTTCTTGCCATGGAGGGAGTGCAGCGAAGATTCACCAGACTAATACCTGGGATGGCAGGAATGACGTATGAAGAGAGATTGGGTCGATTAGGCTTATATACGCCAGAGTTTAGAAGAATGAGAGGGGATCTCATTGAAACTTATAAAATTCTAACAGGACTAGACAGACTAGATGCAGGAAGGATGTTCCCGATGGTGGGGAGTCCAGAACCAGGGGTCACAGTCTAAGGATAAGGGGTAAGCCATTTAGGACTGAGATGAGGAGGAATTTCTTCACCTAGAGAGTGGTGAATGTGTGGAATTCTCTACCACAGAAGGCAGTTGAGGCATTAAATATTTTCAGGAAGGAGTTAGATATATTTCTTGAGACTAAAGGGATCAAGGGATATGGGGAGAAAGCAGGGACAGGGTACTGAGTTTGGATGATCAGCCATGATCTCATTAAATGGCAGAGTAGGCTCATGGGGCCGAATGGCCTACTCCTGCTCCTATCTTCTATGTTTCTATGTTAACATAAGAACGAGGAGCAGGAGTAGGCAATTCGGAGCAGGAGTAGCCAATTCGGCCCTTCGAGCCTTCTCCTCCATTCAATAAGATCATGGCTGATCTTAAATTGATGGCTGATTTCCTCATACAGGCAAATGTCACTTTTCGCTTCTGCTCAAACCTTTTGAGTTCAGAAGTGATTGAAGATCCAGGTAACATTTTGCACTTTTTGATTTATGCTTGAATATATTAAATCAAGGACTATTTTATGGTCCTCAGAATTAACAACACTCAGTTGTAGGATATTCAGTATCAGAAATTTTATAGAAAATAATTTGTGCATATTTTTTTAAAAATTCATCTACAAAGAGTAAACTAAATTTGAGACTTTGCTTTTCTGCATTTCAGGAATACCTGTAATAATTATCTGTTAAAGGCTTTCTCCTCAAATCTCATTTTAAATTGATTGTTTTAAAACTCAGAAGCTATTATGATCTTTTTCTGATTAGGCCATTTATCTGATTTAGTGAGGCTGTTATACTTGAAGCTGACGTATTAGTCTCTAGTCATGTGCTTCCAATCCATCGTGCGATTCAACAGTATCGCTGCCTAGCCAACTGTTCCCAATGCATTCCGTCACTCAGCAGTATTGATGCCTAGCCAGACAGTCCAGAATACTCCATCACTCCACTGTTTACATGTAGTCATGTCTGCAAAATATTGTTGAGCAACTTTCAAGATCCTTTAAAATTAGTAGTGTTTGGGTAGAAGTTATTACTCGAGCCTAGACATTACTGTTGGTGATATAATTGGAGCAATGCATAATGCATTTGTATGACATTCCTTTGACTGTATTGCAGCAGAAACGATAACATATTCAAAATAAATAGAAGGTAATGTCCCATTAATTAAAAAAAAAGCGTTTATCCACTGATATCACCAACAGTAATTTTTAGTCATAGATGTTAAAGCTCAGTTAAATGGTCATTGTGTCACAAAAGGGATATGAGGTCTTTGCTGGATCCAAAACACACAGGCAAGGCATACCAACCATCAATCAGTGGATTAAAACTGTATGGAAGTTAAACAGAGAATAAGGAGCATCTAGTCGGGATTACAAGCTCACTAATAGATTCAGACACTGGCAAAAAGCACAAATGCAAAGCTCAAGTAATTCATCGTCATCACCTTAGCCTTGAGATGAGAGTGTAGTTTTGCACTTACTCCCATATATCTGCCATTTCTTAAAACACACATGATTGTCAATGATTGATTGAGACTGTGAAGCAGTATTGCCACTGGCTGTGGAGAGCTGTGCCCTTTTGGCTGAACAAGAAGGCATGAACTAAAAAATGGGATGTAAGCAAGTGGATGATGTCCACTTTGATAGATTCAAGATTGAGATGTAATCACTAAAATTTTATTCAAAAGAAAGACTTGCATTTATATAGCGCCTTCCATGACCTCCGAATGTTCCAAAGTGCTTTTCAGCCAATGAAGTAGTTTTTGAAGTGTATTCACTGTTGTAATGTAGGAAACATGGCAGTCAACCTGCACACAGCAAGGTCAACCAAGGAGCAATGAGATAAATGACCAGGTAATCTGTTTTAGTAATGTTGATTGAGGGATAGATATTGGCTAATACACTGGCAGAACGCTCCTGCTCTTCTACGAAAAGTGCCATGAGATCATGCACATCCACCTGAGATGGCAGATGGGGCCTGGGTTTAATGTCTCATTCAAAAGACGGCAACTCCAAAAGCGCAGCACTCCTTCAGTACTGCATTATGTCAGCCTAACTTATGTGCTCAAGTCTCTGGAGTGGTGCTTGAACCATTAAGTACTTTTCATAAGTTGTTTCACAACAAAACATATAGTCACCATGTACAATGAAAAATTAACATTGATATAATCAGTTTTTCTTCTAGTTAATGACATTCCTTAACGGAGTTTAATTATCCACAGGCAAATAAACCTTTCTATCTTTATTAATTCTGTCTCTAGTGCTAAACTAATTCATCAGATATGGTATCTATACAACAAGCTTCCATTATAATAGAACATCCTAATGCTTATAGGTGGAACAGAATGTTTTCCTTTGGTCCCTATTTGGGTTTTTGTTCGAGTTGTGATCTGAAGATGCAAATCATTTTGAGTCCTTTATTTCCCTGACCAGTCCATTTAGTAATCTAGCCATGCTTTTCTTGTGATTTGCAGATGAATGCAGCATCTTCTTTCGGAGGCATTTAGGGAATTTCCAGCCATTAGTTGGTTTTCATGCTGTCCATATTGCATTTGTGCAATAAAACCAGCATCTGTAGCGGGAGAAACAGAGTTAACATTCCAGGTCGATGACCCTTCGCCAGAACTTCGTCGACCTGAAACGTTAACTCTGTTTCTCTCGCTACAGATGCTGCCTGACCACCTGAGTATTTCCAGCATTTTCTGTTTTTATTTCAGGTTTCCAGCATCCGTAGTATTTTGCTTTTGCATTTGTGCAACTTACATTTGGTTTACATGAATTTAAGGTGATCCAAATCCAATTCAATTCAATCTGAATGCCTATCCTCACGAATGGGAATGAGTGACCCCTGGAGCGTTTTTGTAGATGTGTCTGTCCATAATAATGTCAGTGAAATCAAGGTCCTCGCTACAGGAATACGGAATGCTACCCTGGAGATGAGGGATCTGTTTTTCTCTTTTAATGGATTATAGCCGACACCAGTAATAATCACACTTCATACAAGGAGAATGGGTTATTTTTGATTTCATCACCATGCCAATTTGCATTATCTTTTCTAGAACACATCTCTTTCTGTGTGTTTTTCCCGATTAATTCAAGGCCTCCTGTGTTAACCAGTACAGCCGCTGCTCACACAGTCTGGGTACTGAGGTCATCTATCCCACTTCCTGTAAATGCTCAGTAACGCGAGATGCTGATAGACATCTGTTTTCCTTGGCTGTGCAACTTGTCAGTCAATCAGTTATTCGGCATTATTCGGACTAGAACAGAACTATAGTGACACTATGCGTCTTCTGATAGGTGATGTAATTCACAGTGGATTTCTTCAGATAAAGCCTGGAACCTATTACACTATAGAAAGGCCTTTATTGTACTGATTTTATTTATATATATATATATATATATATATATATATAAAATATATATTTATTTCTGGCAGTCATTCTCGAATACCCTGCATGTAAGTTGATTAACTATTGAGACCAAAATGGTGAGATCACACTGCCAAACTCCCGTGATTTCGCAATGCCATCTCAGTACTGTATAGTGTTTGTTGGACATTTAAATAGATTGGCATAATCCCAATGAAAATAATATTTTAAGAGGCTCAGTTATTACAATTTACATGGAAAATCAGCATTATAATTTTAGTAGATGGCTTTCGGCACTGCTGTGAGAGCAGGAATAGCTCACGTCCACAGCATTCTCTTTTTTCTTGCTCTTCAGTGAGAAATGCTGGGATTCACCAGAACATTGCATACAAGTGCATCACTATCTCCTGCGAGGGAGTTGTGAAGCCTGACTTTAAAAGACTCTTGATCAGGCCAGCAAGGAATTCTGAGAGCTGGTTACCTGGAAACAATGAAAGCCAGGATTACCTCAGAGTTACATTTCTCTAAAAAGAGAAAAACAACTTTGCATTTGAGTGCACAATAATATGAATATTTAAAGCAAACCTCACAGGGCTAAGGAATTCATAGATATTCCCAATCTCAGACAGTGTTGTGCCTGTTTAAATGCTGAGGTCAGCTCAGTTAGTTTTCTTCTGATAAACTCGTGAAGTTCCCTTGCAATGCTATAATATAATACTTCATCAGAAATATATATAGCTGAATTCCCTCCAGGGAGCGCAAACAGCTTCCAACAAAAGACATTACCCAACTAAGTTGTCCCTTCATTTTACAGAAAATATATCATTTTGAAAAACTGCAAAAATGTCAGCATTGTGAATTGAGATTTTCAGGTAGAACATAATCGCAGGTGTTAAAATAAGATGGCAGTCATTCTCGAATACCCTGCATGTAAGTTGATTAACTATTGAGAGCAAACATGGTGAGATCACACTGCTAAGATCCGTGATTTTACAATGCCATCTCAGTACTGTATAGTGTTTGTTGGACATTTAAATAGACTGACTAAATGAGCATTAGAAATGGATAATAATGAAGACTTCAAAGCAGGAAGTAAGACAGCTTCTGTGCAGACAGCTGAATGAGAAAGAAAGTATGTTGGAAATACTGGCTAAGGTAGGTAGCAGTCTTGACAATACAGAAAATGCAGTTATAAACACTATAGCTCATAAATAAGTAGAAATGTAAGGACCATGAAAAGCTGAGAAATTGCTTTGCATCTGAGATATCCAGTTCCTTTAAAATTGAGTTGGGACTGTGCATCTATAGGAACATAAGAAATAGGAGCAGGAATAGGCCACCTGGTCCCTCGAGCCTGCTCCGCCATTCAATAAGATCATGGCTGATCTTGGGCTCAAAGCCATTTCCCTGCCCGCTCCCCATAACCCTTCACTCCCTGAGAATCAATTGTCATCAGAGTTGTTAAATGAAGCGGTGGAGGGTTCTACGTATCCAAGAGGTCAATTTCTCTGACAGCAGGAGTGGGTAAAGGGACTATCTATTTTCTGGCAGTCAGTGGAAGCAAGCTGTCCAAAGTGTGTATTTTTTGCACTTAATTCTAAAGGTGTTCAAACTGATCACACATTTTGTAAGATTTAGGAATTGTTAATCCAACTGGCTGTCAAGAGCTTTGCTATGTTTTGCTGAGGTTTATCTTGAAAGTTTTATCTGCACTGCCAGGGGATTAAAGAAGTTGGGTATGATAGAATCACACAGATCAGAAGGAGGCCATTCAGCCTATCATGTCTGTGCCGGCTCTTTGAAAGAGCCATCCAATTGGTCCCACTGCCCAGTTCTTCCTCCTTAGTCCTGCAAATTTCTTCTTTTCAGGTATTTATCCAATTCCCTTTTGAAAGTTATTATTGAATCTGCTTCCACCGCCCTTTCAGACAGTGCATTCTAGTTCATGATTGTAGCGGGTACTGTCCATGATTGAGCTAATTGTAGGTGGTCTGGGGAATAAATGGGCAAAATGGTCACTTTAAAACTGAATTAAATCAAGTTCACGACAATCTAGTAAATTGGTTTTGTTCCTTTTCTGTTCATAGCTAGAGGGGTAGCTGTTTTCTAACAGCTTCAGAGAGAAAAATGGTGTAAATGTTCTGTTTGAGTAGCTGCAGTCCACTTTGCCAAACCTTCGGTGTTGGAACCATGCCTTGCTCATTGTGTGCTTTTTTTCATTTCAGTACCACAAGTTTTTTTTAATGCAAAAGTTGAATTAGTAACTGTAAAAGAAATTCTGTAAGATACATCGAATAATCAAATGGTGCTTTAGATATTTTGTAAATACTAGCATACTTACATTACTATGTCGTAATAAAAATCGATTGTGATAACCTAGGAAAGCAGCTGGAATGTGCTTGGTCCTGTAATGAGTTATTTTCACAAATGTGTTTTTTTTAGAGGGCGAAGACTGTCCCTGCTCACCATTTGCAGGGAGTAAATTATATTTATACTTCAGCACTAATGAGGCATGTATGCTCTTTCACTATCTCCCATCTCTCTTTCATCATTTGCCTGTATTTCCCCCTCCTCTGTGTTTACTCTTATCGTGGGCATTCTTAAATTGCAAAGAAGTCCTTTTGATTCCAGTGGCTATCTCTATATCTCAGCTAATTTTGCTTCTATCCCAAGTATGTCGAGTCACAATTTATCTCCTTTCGATCTGCTTGTCTGAAGGATTGTTTTCTTACTGCACTGTCGGGGTAGATATGTAATGAATGGACAAAAATGTTGGTGCAACATGTTGCTTCACGGTGATAACCCCAAGGGCTCAGGCCTTTTCAGTTAGCCTTGCACACATGGTGAGCACAAATACTGCTGCCGTTTGCCTGGATGTGGATCAGAGCGGGTACAGAACAATAATTTCTATATATTCTGGAGCAGGAGCAGAGTCTGACTGTGCCTGTCTTCTCCCGTAGGAGGTGCATACCAGCAGCAATGTGATGCCGAACTTCGGAAGGAAATAACTACTGTTTGGCCAAACCTGTCTCAGAAGATTCTGGATATACTGGTGCCTCCGCATAGACGTGAGTATTCCTCTTAAGTCCAGAGGGTTTGGTTTGCCAAAAGGACATAAAAATGCATGGGTTGTGCTTATTGGGTCAATATTTTTATGACATGATTTCAATTGATATATTACCGTTGTTCAATCTCAAAAAATGCAAGAAGTATATTGTTAGTAATAGCTGAACCCAAATAAATGAACTGAAGTATCTAACTTTGATTTAATTTGGGAAATGATCTGATATTACTGAGAACTTGGCTGAAGAGCCTTGGCCCATAATGCAGGACAACACTGAGATTGAAAAGGAAAAGATGTCGGAAATAAATGAAGTAGTAGTAATTTGGCAACACCAAGCTTAGGTGTTAAAAGCCCATAGATTGTGCGAGGAAGGGAACGCTAAGGTAGCTGAATAATTCCAGTTTTGAGGCCCTGTGAAGTAACAGGTGATCAGAGACTTCAGTACAGCTGGATACATGGAGGAGGAGGAAGACCATGTAGGATGGTGTGCTTGGAGCTTAGGAGGAACACAGGAGGAAAGTTTACAGTAACAATGACCATAGTAGTCGCATAAAACAGGCAGTGATGGTTATAATGAGGGAGAAGTTGGAAGCTTTTTGTGCCTTTTATTCTTGTTGATCATTTTGAGCCATTGGTTGAGGTGGCAATCCCATCTTACTGCTTTCTCTCTGAGAGCTGTCAGTTCTTGTGCTCTGTGTGCAGCACCATGGCATATTAACTTGCATTTTTTTTAATTGTTGGGTGTCCAGCAGCAAACTCCAGAAAGTAGCACAGAATGGTGTGAAATACTAAATAAAGAAACTCCAGCTCATGTGCAATTACACTCATTTACTTAAGATCAGCAATGATAAATAGAGAAGCTGTTGAATAGTGACATGAATCAACTGAGCGGCCTGCGGGTGGCGCTGTCCAGGAGAGTATAAATACTTGGGCACGGGCCCAGCTTGCGCAGGACATTCTTAACAGGAACTAGTGAAGGACACAACTAGACCTCCATGTTGTTAAACAGTTGATTAAAGCTTTGTTCAATGCTTAGACCAAGTGCCTAGTAGTTTTCTTACGCCAAATAGTATGTTTAATCTATGAGTGAAGGAGGCCACGTAACTGGTGCGTGAGCAAATTGAGGGTGAGTTATTTGAATCATGATTTGAATATGAGTTGCATGGTGTTCATCTGTAGTAATCTAACTAGAAAAGAGATGTTAGTGATTTTTTTTTTGTTTTTAACGTTATGGCAAATAGTATGTCAACCCAAAAAGATCTAGGAAGCCATGAATTACAAAGCAGAAGATACCTTCAACCTCACTGATGCACGTTTTCAACTGAGGGTCAAAGCTGCTGTCCCATAAATGCCATCATTTACACCAGAATTGCGCTTGAATCAAGTTAAGCCTGTAGAGAAGAGGGGAAATTCCACATGACTTGTCAGACCAGGAAGTGGTTGAGTTCACAGGCCTTGAATGCCCAAAAACTTTATCTGAAACATCAGCTTTGACCCAAGTGTTTTGAAAATTCTTTTCTCAGCCATGAAGCTAAGAAAGGAATCTGCAGGCAGGATTTCAGGCAGGGAAATCTTGTGTTTCCCAACCTTCTGCCACAGAGACCTTATGGCATTCCCATATATGTCCCTATATTGGAGGCAGAACAGGAGCAGGAAGAAAATAAGTGACAGAGGCTGGCTTCTGCAGAACCTCCCAACTCCCCACTGCCAGATCCCACTTTCACCTTTGACTTCTCTGACGTCGTGAGGGTAATGAGTGAAGGATGGCCACACCTATAAAGAATTTCTTCCTTCACTGAAAAGCACTCACTAGCACAGTTACTTCCCTTCATAAAGTATGCACCACATTCTTGCAGGTCTCCGAGCCCTCCTTTTCCATATCTTTGTTATGAGGACATGCAGGTCAGAATCTGTGAAATTTGCTGTTCATTTCTATAATGCGTTTGCTATCCTTGTCGCCCAAGTTGCCTGCTTCATAGTATCCAATTGTTTCTTCGCAAGTTTTTGCCTCCACTACCCTACCCAGAAGCCAATTCCATGTGTTGATCACTTTTTGTGTGACCAGGAAACTCCTGACATCAGCCCTAAATTTGCCTTTTATTAATTTGAACCAGTACCTCCACATTTTTAGATCGGTGGTCAGCAAACAATTGGCTTGATTTTTGAGAGTCTAGAAGGGTTATTAGAAATGTCAGAGCAACCATACTGACGAGAAACTCTGGGCCGTATATTCCAATGTCCCTACAGGTGTGTACGGGCTGTGTACCCACCCGTAGGGACATCAGAAATGCTGGTTTCAGGCATGCCAAGCACATGCATTGAAAACTGGCATTTCCGATCTGTTAATGCTCTTGACAGATCGGATGCCTGCCCTGGAGAAGGGCCTCTGCGGGTGGCAGTGTTCCGCTTTCTGCAGAACCTCTGCCCGCTGAAAACCCTTAGAAATCTTACGCCTGGTAAAAGCATAAAATTTGAAAATAGTTTTAAAAAAAAGTTTTTCACTCATTTATAATTAAAATACTTATTTTTAGCCCCGTAAAAAACTTTAATTATTTTTTCAAAAAATTAAATTTTTGTTTAAAATATTTAGTTTATTGTAATTTCAACTAATTTTAAAAATGTGATTTTTAACATTTATTTAATGTTTTATAGTGTTTTTGGGGTGATTTCCATTTATATATTTGACAGGTTTATCTGTCAAGTGTATGAAGGGAGGAGATTCCCTTCTCCAATTGGTTCCCCATGGCCCACGTGATCCCAGGGACACTTGCAAACCACATGCGCCTCTGGGATACGTGGGCCCTGCGCATTTCGAGTTGGAGAAACCCAGAAGCGGAAGTGTTCAGACTTCGGGAAAGTCTGTAGATTTTTTCCAGATCAGAGGCCTCTGCACGCAGGAAGCCTCCGATCGGAAAATACAGCCCTCTGTTTGCACAGAAATCTATCCAGGGTCACCATTAACTAATATGTCAGACCCCAAGAACTCTTCATCACCCTTTTATGTTAAAGCAACAGTTCACTGTGTTTAATTTTTTTAATCTATATGCCTTGTCCTCAATTTTTGGATTGCACAATGGCTCAATAAGGGATAAAGAAATACTTGTAAAAGAAAATGCTCCAAGAAGTTTTGTCCTTAATTAATCCCGATTGAGAAGGACAGTCTACTGAGATTCACTGAATTGAAAGGATAAGGCTGGCAAGAGTGGGGATCGCGCTCATATTTTTCTTTCTTTCTGCAGCTACAGAGTTGACGGTGGGGAAAGTCTACGCAGCTCTGATGATTTTTGATTATTATAAGCAGAACAAAAGTAAAAGAATGCAGCAACAGCAGCCTGGCAGCTTGCCGCAGGTAACCAGAACGACTCGGTCATAAACCAGCATGTGATTATTGACCCACTGTTTCTAAGTTTCCATCGTTGGAATATTTCTCTAAATATCTTTTACAGCGTTTAAATCTAGAATGGAACTTTGCATATTCCAAAATGTACTGGCTATTTAACTTCTCTCTCTCTCTCGCTGCGTGGGTTGTTCAATACTTGCTAACTTCTCAGTCCAGCAGCTGTTTAATGAGATCACTATTTTAGCCCCATGCAAATGTATCTGGTAATATATATTCCAACCCACCCGCTTCAGCAAAGAACTCCACAAATTATGTGTAAATTTGGTTGGACATCATGCTGTTCCCAATAATGTTCAGCTTCTTTTCCTGTAGGATTTTTAGGATGTCTTAGCTGCTCGCACTGTACCATTTTAGACCACTTTGCACCGATTACTGGAGCAGTATAACAGGCCTGCTTCAAATTCTTCTTTTTAAAAAAAAAAAATCAGTAATAAACACACTGGGCTTCTATGTATGCATGTGTCTATATGTATATACATGTGTGTGTGTTACTCTTTCTCCTACATTAGGACAGCTTTTGGTTTTTTTTCACAGGAGGAGGGAACTTATTGGGGGTAATTTTCATCTGCACCGTTTGGGCAGTAACTTGGCAGAGTGGATTGCCCACCCATTGTAGAATCCGGCTAATTTTCATCCCAGTGAAATCAATGGAACGAAAATCGGGCAGATTGTATAACAAGCTGGCGATCCGTGCTGCCAGGTTACCACCCAGGTGCCAAAGTTCAATTCCACCCGCCCCCCCCCAAACCTTGTTTCTGAAAATACGGAATCAACAAGAACCAGGGGTGGGGAAAGTCCATGATACATGTATTCTGGATAGAATGCATTTGTTGAGCCAAATGGCTATTCTCATCCTGACGTTCTTGTTTTCTTATCTTGTTCTTGTGTCCCAAAGTAAAAGAAAATGGCCTTCCCTTATTTTTGAGGTAAACTTTGAACAATTCAAAAATTTGTGTTTTGGAAGAATACTTAAGAGCAGTAGGGAGTCTTGAGGCTGCACCTGCTTCTAGATATCCAGTCCATCCAATATTTACCATGAAATATTTTTTCTTTAATTCTCCATTTTGAATTTGTCTCCACTCATATTTGGCTCCCCCTGCCAGTTACCATTCTATTGCCTATAGAGCTAATGGAAGACCAGCTCCAAGGACTTTGCCAATGGGCAGAGGTGGAGAAAAGACAACAATCAGAAATTATTTTCTAAAATTAGGCATGTTTGTGACTTACTCTTTCTGTTGGGGAAAGGGGTTGGTTTGACTATAGAGGTCTGAAAACGTGGTGTTGCCAAAGCTGAAGAACAATGTTTCCCTCATTAGACTAACAGGAAGCAAAGGCCCACAGCAATCATTAGACCACCAGGGAAAACAGATCTCCCTTCCACGGGATCGCTAGAGATTTGACCCTTGCCACAAGGACTGTAAAGAGCACAAATTTATTTCTCTCCCTCTCTTGAAATATACGATGATTTCACTTTTCCTCATTCATCAATGTAAGACAGGTATAAAATAAAACTGAAATCATTAGTTTAGCTTATAACAATCTGAGAGTCCATTTTATTAGTTGCCCTCCCATCAGTACAGCGGTTACATGGCTGGCCTCTCACTTCTTCAGTTGCAGGTTTGCCCAGTGCTGACTGCTGTTCATTTTTGCCGCTGGGTGGGTCGTCTTCCCCACTGGAAGCAAAAGCTGATGTGTGTTCAGTGAGTGAATGTGAGAAGGAGGCAACTAAACACAAGGCCCAAAGTAGCTATGTGAATGCTGTCTGTACTCACATTGGTAGCAACATAAGTGACATAATAACTGCAATGTAGGGACAAGTTACAATTGTTTATTTCTCCATTAGAACTATTGTCATTGTCTTTCCAACAATGCCCCATTTGTTTCCATGCAAGCATGCGTACGTTACCTCCTGAGCCATTTTTGTGTCCCTCTCTTTTATGCTGGTCTCAAATTCTCTGCATTTTCTTTGTATACCATTTTGTGCTGTCTGCGATCCTTGTCCCTCCACCTTCATTGCACCATCCCTCCAATTCTTGCTCCAGCCTGCCTCGCCCAATGCTCCTTTCCTCATCCTTTGAGCTGCTTTCTCCCAGACTGATGGCTCTCTCCTGACTGCCAATAGTCACCAAGCTGAAACAAAGGCCTGATATTGAGTACAGTGTTGCACAGCTGCTATACTTATCATCTGGCCTGTGTTGCTCCATGCCCGTTTGGATCAAAGACAGATTTTTGCCTAAAATGAGCAAAAGCTTGCTCTTAAATTGTTTTTTTTCCTTCAAACTTTTGATACGAAAACCACGTAATTGATAATGGGAGAAAATAAATTGGAAAGCGCTGATTTCCTTAAAAGTAATCCACCTCATGACAGCTGACTAGATAACCCATTGCCTGTTATGTAATCTGCTGTTATTCTGTGGTGCAATTTTTCAGTAAATTACCAATTGCCATCCATGTTTCTGAATGTGAGATCAAAGGGCTTAAAGAAAGTCCAGAAGGAAGGTTAACACTGCATGGCGTTTACAATGCATCATTGTAAGGCCGCGCACGTTTCCATGCAATTGCCATTATCCAGCGGTGGGGTCCACCAGTGAATCAGTCTCATCAGATTTTTGCCTTTGATTTTGCTTGTACATTTTTTTTTTTTGGTTTGCATCCATAAGTCCCTTTCATGCCAAACCCGCGCTGTATTATACTTCACACAGACTCGAACATCGTTCTTTCAGCGCATGGTGGGAGCTTTGACACCAACACAAGAAGAGCCCCCCTCACATAACGACACATATCGCCAGATGAGCAAGAACACGCTCAACAATGGTGGAAATGCGTAAGTATTTGAGATTTCTATTCAATGTCTTGATGTATCTCAGACTTAATACAAGGCCAATAGGCATAGGGGATAACTTACAAGGGGAGGTCAAGTATACATGAATTGAAGAGAACACTGGATATTTTGGGGAGGGATTGAGGGATATAGTGAGACGGTGGTAGGGAGATCAACCAAGAAAAGTTGTCCAGGTTGGGCCAAATGGCTTTTACTTGTTCCCAAAATAATTGATGATCCTATAAACAGCGAGAAACCACTTGCATAGAAGCTCTTGTTGTGCTGGCTGCTGGGCAATTGTTGCTCTGCTGTAGCTCCCAGTGTGTGGAGATTTTCCTTCACGGAACAGTTGTTTGTAGCGTTGCAACCTACATGTATTAAAACTTGATGCAGATCAATCATTACTCTTGTCAGTTTCCATCCGAAATTATTATCTCAAAGCTGCAGAAAAAATCTCGAATGTTAAAGCCCACTCTTCAATATTATGTTGTTTCATCGTGCAATGTAAAAATGTATTCCAAGGTGAAAATTTAACTTTTTAACCTATGTTTTATTTTCTCTTTACCTTTTAATTCCCATACCACACAAATTCCCCTGGCAATGAGGGTAGATAGATGATCTGCTATCAATGCTATTCTGTAATTGGCCTCTACAAAGTGTGCATAAGCAGACTGAATTGACTTACTTTTCAATTCTCTGCCCTCCCACTGTCCCTATCTGAGTCTAACTCAAATTGTGGAGCATCATCAGCCCAAATCCTTGTCTTCCACTTCAGTGCTGCATTGTCTTGGTACACTGCTGTATTGTGTGATGCCCTGTTGTTAGATATCATGTGGGTGTCTCTTTGAATCTCCTCTGTGAAGTGGGTTATTGAGTGATGATTGACTGCGACATTGTATTCTAATACAGTGGAAATACTGGAGCATATTGGAACAATAGAGATGTATTGCGTTTCTCAGTGCAAGTATCAAAGACGTAATTCAGGAATTCTGTATTCATGAGTGAATTGAGGTTTTTATCGCAAGCAACACACTGTTGCTGGTGAAATAGAAACCTATACAACCTTTAATATTGTACCAGAAAAATGGTCAGATGCACGTTTTGAATTGTAACATTTTGACCAATGCTATTTTCAATGTGAGTTGTAACAGTGCCATTTGTGTTTTCTCTGGCAATCAGGATTTGGAGCCTCTTCTCTATTGGAGTTGCTTTGTTTTTGTGATGCGAGTGAAGGGGAAGAATAGGTACTTTTGTTCTGAGTTGGCAGCAGCCAACCTTTGGAGCAAATGGAGTACAGCATGTCCAAGTGTTGTTCTCATTGTATTGTCATTTTACTTTCTCTGGTGTTGAAAACATTGGCTGAGGGCTGTGAAAATAATACCAACAGGTGTCTAATTCTAGTAATCGTTTCATTAGGACTGTGGGTGCTGACCCACCAGCACAGCCACAGTCAATGTGTCTAGCTGACATTGCTCAGCAGTATTAATCATTCTTTTAAGAGAAACATTTCTGGCTTTTAGCTCCTTTCACATTGGATGCCAAGTGCTTTCACATTAATTTAATTTCATGCTCGATTTTTTAAGTTTGACCTTTGTGGGAGGACATTAGTTGAATAGCAGCCACTGGTATTAGAGATCTGTGGTGTCTTGTGGAAATGTTAATCCTTTTGCCAAACGTGACTCAATGACACACATCATGTGGAAACGATTCACTGCATTCCTTGTGCACCATGATATTGCAGTAAAAATGATGACTAGTCTCTTTAAGCAATGATGAGGACATTACTAAGTCAACTCCCATATATTTTTATTGTAATATCAGTGTGCATTTAAATTTGAATGTGCCGTTCAAATAGCGAACACCCTTTCACAGCCACACCTACTGCTGGTTTATTCCATCGTGATTCTAAATGGCTGATTATTAACATAGCGCCTCCATCTGATTGTGACAATTACATTTTTTTTGATAGAACAGATATACTTTGTCCTCATTACATTACACTCCATCAGAGCTGTGTATTTTGAATGTTTGAGAAGTGTACACCATAATGCGTGTCCCTATAATAAAGCATGTGTATCACAAAAAGGTCTGGTGATTAGATCCCAGTCAGGTTATAACAGAAAGCATGGTGTTTAACAGGATGGCCTGTACTCTACTAATTACTTTTTCTGTCATTTAGCCTGTACCAAGGCAGTGGACTAAAAGAATCCTCACCCTGGTTGCGGGCCCAGGCGGCCTTTATTGAGGCTAAGGTGCGAATACCTGAACGTAGCCAGGCAGAAGAAACTCCGGTCACCCAAAGCAGCCCTCAGGTATGAATTTCATTTGTAATGTACAAGATAATTGTGTCGTGCAGTTTCTAATTACCATTGACAATTGTGGGTGAATGCAGCTGACATCATAACCAAAGCTCATATTTGCTTGCAGTTATATTTGATTCTGTAAAGCGCATCTTGTTTAAATGAGGCTTGTGACTAGAAGAAAAATGTGAGATGTTTTGTTACGATAACGTGGAAGTGGCCTGCATTGTTAAGTAATGGGGCTTGAAGATGGGGGAGAAGGAAGGAATGTGGTAGTAGTAGGGGACAGTATAGTCAGAGGGATAATACTGTACTCTGCAGCCGCGAAAGAGAGTCCCGAAGGCTGTGTTGCCTGCCCGGTGCCAGGGTTAAGGATATTTCCTCGCGGCTGGAGAAGAACTTGGAGTGGGAGGGGGAGGATCCAGTTGTTGTGGTCCATGTAGGAACCTATGACATAAGTAGAACTAAGAATGAGGTTCTGCTGAGGGAGTTTGAGGAGCTAGGGTCTAAATTAATAAGCAGAACCTCAAGGGTAATAAGCTCTGGATTACTACCTGAGCCATGCGCAAATTGGCATAGAGCCAAGCAGATCAGAGAGTTAAATACATGGCTCAAAGATTGGTGTGGGAGAAATGGGTTTCGATTCATGGGGCACTGGCACCAGTACTGGGGAAAGAGGGAGCTGATCCATTGGGACGGGCTCCACTTAAACCAGGCTGGGACCAGTGTCCTGGAGAATTGAATAATAACATAGAAACATAGAAGAAAGGAGCAGGAGTAGGCCATTCGGCCCTTCGAGCCTGCTCCGCCATTCAATGAGATCATGGCTGATCATCCAAATTCAGTACCCTGTCCCTGCCTTCTCCCCATATCCCTTGATCCCTTTAGCCTTAAGAAATATATCCAACTCCTTTTTGAATATATTTAATGAACTGGCCTCCACCGCTCTCTCTGGCAGAGAATTCCACAGGTTCACCACACTCTGGGTGAAGAAATTCCTCCTCATTTCAGTCCTAAATGGCTTACCCCTTATCCTTAGACTATGACCCCTGGTTCTGGACTCCCCGGCCATCATAAACATCCTTCCTGCATCTAGTCTGTCCAGGCCTGACAGAATTTTATAGGTTTCGATGAGACCCCCTCTCAATCTTCTAAACTCCAGTGAGTATAAGCCCAATCAACACAATCTCTCCTCATACGTCATTCCTGCCATCCCAGGTATCAGCCTGGTGAATCTTCGCTGCACTCCTTCCATGGCAAGAACGTCCTTCCTCAGGTAAGGCGACCAAAACTGCACACAATACTCAAGGTGCGGTCTCACCAAGGCCCTGTACAACTGTAACAAGACATCCTTGTTCCTGTACTCGAACCCTCTTGCTACGAAGGCCAACATACCATTTGCCTTCTTAACCGCCTGCTGCACCTGCATGCTTACCTTCAGCGACTGGTGCACAAGAACACCCAGGTCTCTTTGCACTTCCCCTTCTCCCAATCTATTGCCATTCAAATAATAATCTGCCTTCCTGTTTTTGCCACCAAAGTGGATAACCTCACATTTATCCACATTATAGTGCATTTGCCATGTTTCTGCCCAATCACCCAACCTGTCCAAATCGTACTGGATTAGGGTTGTAGATAGGGCTTTAAACTAAAAAGGGGGTCAGGTGAGGGGAAATTTAGCAGTCTAAAGAGAAAGGTCAAGACAATAGAGCAGTGTAGCGATTTGGGTAAAAATAAACAGAGTGTGACAGGAAGGGACCGAGGCCTAGAAATTAGCTATAGCCCCGCCAGCTCGCTGGCGGCCAGAATTTACCGCTGGGCACGGAGCCACTCGCGCCCAGCCGATATTCAGTTTCAGCGCCCAAAGTCGAGGACGGCCGCTGATCAAGGGTGTGGCCGCCCCCGCTTGGGGCGCTGAAACTGAATATCGGCGCGCTAGTGGCCGCAGCGCCACCCGCAGCGGAGCGGCAGGCTGCGGTACTGCAGGCCTTCCTCCCTCTCTTAAGGGGGAGGTGCCTGCAGCAGCCAGAGCCCCGATCGCGAGTGCCGGCAAAAGAGCCCGGCACAAAGGAGAAGTGCCGGGCTCCCGGAAACCAGCCGGCAATCCAAGTTTGCTGATACCAAGCTAGGTGGGACAATATGTGAAGGAATAGGCCATATAACCTATTCAGAAAAAGACACCATTCTATGAAAGAATTCTGGCTTTATTAAAACATGACAAACTGGGTCTGGAAATCTGGAAACCTAACTGAAAAAACTGTAGTAGCATTCTGGCACTAGAGATAAGACAGTTGTTGACACTGAATCAATAACCTTATTGAAATAGAAGGTTAAAGGCTCCTGACAGTCTGAACCTTTCGGAACAAAACAAAAGATCACCCTGGTTAAGGTGTTCAAATTTACACTTCGTAAAGAGGCATAAACAGAAGGTCTTAGTAAAAATGACATCAAATGAAATGCACCTGCTGTTACACCATTTTTTATGGTAACCTTGGAACACCTAGAGCAGACACGAGTCTGTATTGCTACCAGCTGAGGTGACTAAGAATTGCAGAAGCCAGCAGAAAAATGACTAGAGATAATTAGCTTACATCAGCAGAAAACCTTAAAGGGAATACCACTGGAAAATGGTATAAATATTGAACTTTCAAATGGGATAATAGATTCGCTGTAAAGGGGCAAAGTGATTCTCGGCTTCAGAGGCAGGCTCTGTAAGTCTCCAACTCTTTGTACCTCGGGGATCAAGGTACTGTATTTGATTTTGGTGGATATCCTGAATAAGACTAAGAACTGTAAAACTGTAGCAAAGTTAAGATTTGAGAATAGGATCTCTGATAAGATTGTAAAGCTTTCTCTTTTTGGAACTGTTAATGTTGCAATTGAATCATCAATTGTAAATTACATGTCGGTTCTTTAATAAATCTCTCTATTTTTAGAATTGTCTCACATAATACTTCTGTATCAAACTCGCAAACTCAATCTCTGTACGCTCTTTGGTGAGGAGTTGAAGAATTCTGGGGGAGTTTTCCGGACCCTCATAATATCCGGAACGTTACAGTCTAGCTAAACTTATTAAAAGTGCTATCTGGAGGACGGTAACATTTTCAGGTTGTTCCTTTTATTTAGGGAGAGATAGTCCGGACCTTTAGACCCAATTAAGCATCTTTAGGATTCGGCTACCTCAAACTTTAGTTGAAAGTGAACGTCTGAGGAATACGCCTGATCTGGGGTAGCCCTAAAGGGGCTAGGACTAGTAATTATCCCTTCAAGTAAGCTGTGAGGAGAACACAAAGTGTTTGCAAAGGAATATAGATAGATTAATTGTGAGGGGGCAGTAAGGTGGCAGATGGTGTATAATGTAGGGAAATAGGAAGAATAGAAAAACAGAATATTTTTAAATGGTGAGAAACTTTCAAATGTTGGTGTTCAGAGAGATTTGGGTGTCCTCATGCAAGAAAAACAAATCTAGCATGCAGGTACAGCAAGCAATAAGGAAGGCAAATGGCATGTTGGCCTTTATTGCAAGGGGGTTGGAGTATAAGAGTAAGGAAGTCTTGCTACAATTGTACAGGGTCTTGCTGAGACCACACCTGGAGTACCTTGCATAGTTTTGGTCTCCTTATCTAAGGAAGGATATACTTGCCTTGGAGGCGGTGCAACAAAGGTTCACTAGATTGATTCCTGGGATGAGAGGGCTGTCCTATGATGAGAGATTGTGTAGAATGGACCTCCACTCTCTGGTGTTTATAAGAATGAGAGGTGATCTGAAGGAGATTGACAGGGTAGATGCTGAGAGGTTGTTTCCCTTGGCTGGAATGTCTAGAACTAGGGGGCATAGTCTCAGGATAAGGGGTAGGACATTTAAGACTGAGATGAGGAGGAATTTCTTCACTCAGAGGGTTGTGGATCTTTGGAATTCTCTACCCCAGAGGGCTGTGCATGCTGAGTCTTTGCGTATATTCAAGGCTGAGATCGATAGATTTTTCGACTCTAGGGGAATCAAGGGATATGGAGATCAGGCAGGAAAGTGGAGTTGAGGTCGATGATCAGCCATGATCTTATTGAATGGCGGAGCAGGTCCAAGGGGCCATATGGCCTACTCCTGCTCCTATTTCTTATGTTCTTACGGTCTGTTGGTTTTTGGTGTATCGACATGCTGACCCATGTAGGCTGTTAGTTTTGTTTTATAATATGTGTTGTTTGAACATGGAGCTGCATAGTTAATGGTTTGAATACAGATTTTAATCTACTCATGAGGCAGGTCTGAATAACTCTGGTCAGGTTTATGAATCGAATAAAAGCTGCAGCGAACTATTGACCATGTGTCCTTTATCTGTACCAATGATAGAGCCTTTGGAGAACATTCATTGACCATGACTTCCCCACCCCCACCCTTTAAAAAAAAGACTTACTTCCAAATGTGTAGCTCCAAAACATATGTTCTATGTCCTTTTACATAGACAGGCCTGAATTACATGATTCCCATGCTCAAATCAGCACCTAAAAACCTTAAGATGGCACCAGATTGAATGCTGGGGAACCCCTCCTATCGAAAACTGATATTAAAACATTACTTTACATAACCAGGAGCTTCCCCGAGACACAGCCACCTCAAGTTTCCAGTCTCCATGGTATAAACCGAAAGCCATACAGTTCCATTGTTGGCTAGACACAAGAGAATTGAGAATTTCTTGGTGGGATCTGGTCTGAAGAAGATTGAAAACCACTTCTTTCTAGAGTTGCAGTCTTAGAAATGCATTGTCTTGTGGTGAAACAAATAACTTAAAAGGGGTATAATCTGATGAATTAGCTTTATAATTGTAGGGTCCAACCCAATAACATGGAGACCAGTTCCAAGTTTGGCGTTAAAGTCAATAAAACCTGAAAATGTCAGCGTTGCAGTTCTGCTATGATGCACACAATTTCCCTGTTTGACACGGGGAACAAATCATCTTCCATCCATATTGAAAGACAGCATCAATGCCCCGTGCACCTTATTTATGTTAACCATGTGGAGATGGCAGAACCAAGTTCCAATGGGAGGAGAAGGGACTGAGTATACAGCCAATGATGCGTGCCAAACCTTTTCAAAATGCTAGTTTGTGAAAACATTTGCATTGGTTATTTACTTAAAGCTGCGCCTTGTTCTTTCCAAAGTTGTTCTTTCCAAAGTTACTCTGCCTATCCAGTCCAAAATCTTCTGATTATGAACATGGTTTTATTTTTGACCTGAAAAAGCACGGATGTGCTCCCAGCTGATTTCAGGAAGAAAATATAAATCAGCAGGCCTATCGATACAGAAATGTTTGGCAAAACCACATGATTGCCGAATTAACATAATTAATTCAGTTGTGCGACTAAGACATCTTTACCTTATCCTCATTTACAAATCCATCCGTGCTCTACTCTGCAACCTCTTCCTATGACCCACCTTACACCCTCTGCTTTTTTTGAGGCTATCTTACTGTGCATTCTCCCCTGTCCACTCTAGCATCATTGGTAGAGCCTTCAGCCATCACTGCCCTGCTCTCTGAGATTCTCTTCTTCATCCTCTCCTCATTTACAAAAGTAAGAAATCACACACCACCAGGTTATAGTCCAACAGCTTTATTTGAAATCACAAGCGCTGCTCAGAAAGCTTGTGATTTCAAATAAAGCTGTTGGACTATAACCTGGTGTTGTGTGATTTCTTACATTTGTCCACCCCAGTCCAACACCGGCATCTCCACACCATCATTTACAAAAGGAAGGGAAGGGAATGGAACCTATCACTCCTACCTGGTCTGACCTACATATGACTCCAGTCTCCCTCTACATGGTTGACTCTTACTGCCCTGGGGGCAACTAGAGATGGACAATGAATGCTGCGTTGTTGGAGCTGCCCATATCCCAAAAACAAACTAACTGGTCACTAGCCCTATTTCTGACCTTTTGTAAAGCACCTTGATTAAAGTTGTTATATAAGTATAATGTGGTGTTGTCCTGTGATCTCAGGTGTATGACACTATCCAAATATTGTAAATGATGTGGCTGCGCCTGCAAATAGAGAAAATGTTTGCAAAACATTTAACCATAAAATTTAAAATGTGATCAGCCTTTTAAATCCTTTGTCAGCACTGACCTTGTGTATGCTTGGCTGAAGTACATTATACTTTTGCATAATTTAATTTTGAATGCATTTGTTATTAATAAAAAGTACCAATCCAATGTACCTTCTGCATCACCAGAAAATCAGCCTGCCAATAAATGGCTGAGCTTTTTAAAATGACACTAGAGACTCTGACACATGGAATGATAGACAGGCTTGTTGGCACCATTGAAACAATAATGAGATTTACAGGAAACTTTCGATTTACCGGCACCTAAATAACCGGAAATCTCGGTTAACCGGCAAAATTCAGGAGTAGGTTTTACTTCATATTGTATTTGCCTTCCTCCGTCTGTTGCTGTGCAAGGGTGTGGCTGCAGCTGTTGCTAAGCTACAGAGACGCTTGGAACTTGTGGCCATTGTTCTACACTTGCTGCTAAGCAACAGGGTTTGTTGCTTTATACGGAGCTGTCAGCTCTCCCTATCTTTTACTATAGCGTTCGGTTATCCGGAATTTTTGATGAACCGGCACCACGTCGGTCCCGTCCGTGCCGGATAAAAAAAAAAGTTTCCTGTACCTTGGTATTTTGTCTTCTCATCCTTGTTTTCAAATCCCTCCTTGGCCTCGCCCCTCCTTATCTCTGTAGTCTCCTATAGCCCCACAACCCTCCGAGATATCTGCACTCCTCTAATTCTGACATCTTGAGCATCCCCAATTTCAATCGCTCTACCATTGGTGGCCGTGCCTTCCGTTGCCAATAACCTAAGCCCTGGAATTCCCTCCCTAAACCTCTCTACCTCTCCTTTCTCCTTTAAGACACTCCTTAAAACCTACCTCTCATCTACCCTAGTATCTCCTTAAGTGGCTCAGTGTCAAATTTTGTTTGATGACGCGCCTTGGGGCGTTTTACTAAGCTAAAGGTGTAGTGTATGTAACCTGTACCACCTTAAGAGGATACCTTAAGGTGATGGACTACTTTCTGATGGCTCCTGTACATTGTAGTACCGGTGGTGACCACACCGGTATATAAACCCTGTGGAGCAAAGTGTATTTCAGTTCAGCCCTGACCCTCAGTTACTAAAGACCTGTTTAAGTATTCTGTAGTCTGTGTCCAGTTATTCAGCATAACTACATTTGAAAGCACAGACTCAACAGTGGCGACGAGCCTGATCGTACCTAGCGGCAGTTTTGCATCCAAGGAAGCTTCGTCCTCAGAACGGGCGTTGAAAAGGGGCATCCGCCCTCAACATCCTGCTGAGCACTGCATCGCACGGGAGGCCATCGGGAACCCGGGTTGGTTTGCTGGCCACGAAGTCCACCATCAGCAACAGTCAGTGAACATCCCTTCTACAACAGCGGCGGGTAAGCCCGATCGAGCGGCACGGAGGGGAAGTCGGCCGAGTTGTCGGTGGGAGAAGGGGAGGGAAAACTAAGAAAAGGGCGGAGAACACGACCGCAGCCGGTGTCAGGGGCTGGACTGCAATCGGGGCAGAGACGCGCAGCAGCCAGAAAAGCGTTGATGTCCACGAGGACTGCGGGAGCGGCGGGGAACAAGAGCAGCAGCGTCGGGGGAAATAAAGGACCGCTGGGAGGCGAGAACAGCAACAGCGCGGTAATCGCCATTTTTAGTCGGCGGGGGAAGAAGACAAGCGCGGGAAAAGCCGCCAAGCGCGGGAAGCCGCCATTTTGAAAAATAAAATAAAATAAAGGAAACTCAACAAGGATGCCAAAAACGGGTAACATCACTGCTTTTGATAGCGATGTGGAACGCGTTGAAGTTTACTGTACAGTGAATGAGGCACCGGTGGATAAGAAAGCACTAACCCTATTAAACTCGATGGGTGCGAAGACGTACGGGTTATTAAGGAACCTTGTAACACCAGATAAACCGGTAGGAAAGAGTTTCGCGGATATTGTTACTATCCTGCAATAGCATTTAAACCCCACGCCGCTGCTGATAGCGGAACGATTTAAATTTTACAAAAGAATTCAACTTAAAGAGGAAAGCAACGCTGAATTCTTAATCGAACTGCGCAAGTTATCAAAGTACTGTCAGTTCGGTACAGGACATAGCAGACGCTCTGAGAGATAAGTTTGTGTGTGGGCTACTAAGGGAAGGAACCCAGAAGCGACTGCTAGAGGAAAAGGATCTTACGCTGGACAAAGCTTTCAGCATTGCAGCATTGCACGAGGCAGCAGCACGAGGCACTGCAGAAATGCAGCAAAGGCCATTGGAATTCAGCACCAATGAAATGGCACTGGGCACAGTAAAGTGCTATCGTTGTGGAAGGACAATGCATGACCAGAACCAGTGCTGGTTCAAAGATAAAGAATGCAGGCAATGTGGCAAACTTGGTCACATAGCGAGAGTATGCCGGTCAGGAAAGAAGACCAGCAGCAAAAAGTCGCCGCAGGAGAAGTACAAAAAAGTACACAAGGTGACAGAGAACAGTTCGGATGAACAGAAGACGGATTCAGACTCCAGCAGTAAGGAACTGTGTTGTCTAAAAATACATAATGTGGGTAACACAGCAGACCACCAAACTATCTGGGTCATGCTTCGGATAGCAGGAGTCCAAGTGAAGATGGAATTGGACACTGGATCGGCATTGACGGTCATGAATAAGCAAGATTACAAAATGTTATTCTCACACATTCCCCTGAGGGATACGGAGATTGTATTGAAAACATACACGGGGCAAAGAGTATACCCCATCGGAAAGATAAAGGTAAAGGTGGTCTACAATGGTAAAGAAAGTCAGGAAATGGACTTGTATGTGTTACCTGAGGGAGGTCTGCCACTACTGGGACGGGAATGGATCCGGAGAATAATTGTGGACTGGCATTCCTTACAAGCACTAACTGTAGAGTCCTGTAAAGAGGACGACGTCAAACCTAAACGACTGTCCAAAATATTGGACGATGCTAAGGAGGTGTTCCAACAGGGACTGGGAACACTGAAAGGAATTACGGCAAACATCAACGTTGAAGAACATGCAAACCCAAAATTTTTCAAAGCCAGACCGGTACTTTATGCGATACGACCTGCTGTGGAAGCAGAGCTGGAAGGGCTAGAATGTTCAGGGGTACTGTCCAAGGTGGACTGGAGCGAATGGGCCACACCCATTGTTCCCGTCATGAAGCGTTCGTTGAGCAACAAGCCGGGGGAACCTGAGAAGGTTCGCATCTGTGGCGATTTCAAGATCACTGTTAATCCGATTCTTCACACGGTGCAATATCCGCTTCCGCGGATTGAGGATATCTTCGCTTCGCTGTCTGGCGGGAAACACTTCACCAAGATAGACCTGGCGCAGGCGTACCTACAGATGGAAGTTGATGAAGCGTCACGCCAATCAACACACATAAGGGCTTATATCGGTATAATAGACTGGTTTTTGGAGTGGCATCGGCTCCAGCGATTTGGCAAAGGGCCATGGAGCAGGTATTGCAGGGAATTCCTGGCACTCAATGCTACCTGGACGACATTCTGATTACAGGAGATGATGATGAGGAACACCTCGCGAATTTGGAGCAGGTGCTCACCAGATTGAAAGAATATGGACTCAGAGTTAATCGCCAGAAATGTGAGTTCTTTCAGAAGCGAATCTCATACTGCGGCCACGTCATTGACCAGGAGGGGCTTCATAAGTCACCTGACAAGATCGAAGCTGTTGTGAAAGCTCCTGCTCCGGAAAATGTATCCCAGTTGAGGTCGTTCCTTGGGTTGATTAACTATTACCACAAGTTTCTTCCAAATTTATCCACGGTGTTACACCCGCTGAACGCTCTTTTGCAAATGGGAGTACCATGGAAGTGGAGCGAGGACTGTAAGCGGGCTTTTCAAAAAAGCAAGGCACTGATCACCTCTAAGGAAGTGTTGGCTCACTTTAACCCAACGCTGCCTATTCGCTTAGCTTGTGATGCTTCTCCATATGGTATCGGGGCAGTGCTCTCACATAAGTTGCCAAATGGCTTGGAAAGGCCAGTCGCGTTCGCATCCAGATCATTGACCTCCGCAGAGCGCAACTATGCTCAGATAGATAGGGAGGCTCTCAGCCTTGTGTGGGGAGTTAAGAAATTTAACCATTACCTGCAAGGCCAAAAGTTTACGCTGCTGACAGATCACCAGCCGTTGGTTTCCATTTTTAACCCTAAGAAGGGTGTTCCGGTTATGACGGCGCAGAGGCTTCAGAGATGGTCCCTTTTCCTAAGGGCACATCAATATGATATTGAATTCAAAGGTACAAAGCAACATGGTAATGCTGATGGGCTGTCGCGCCTGCCACTACCTACGGCGGAAGAGGCACCGGCAGTTGACCCTGTCGAGATATTTCACTCGACCATCATCGAATGCTTACCAGTCACCAATGCGAGTATTGAGAGAGAGAGACCCGAAATGACCCGACACTGTCTCGGGTCTACGATTTGACAGTGAAGGGATGGCCAGCACATGGCAAACCACTGTTACCTGCATTCTCAGCCAGACGAGAACAGCTGTCCGTCTGTCAAGGAACATTGATGTATGGAACAAGGGTGATTATTCCTCCTAAATTAAGGGAGAGAGTTCTGAAGGAACTGCATGAAGGTCATCTGGGGGGAGTCAAGATGAAAAGCCTTGCTAGTGCTTATGTGTGGTGGCATGGTATCGACAAACAAATAGAGGATCTGACTAAAAGCTGCTCAGGGTGCCAAAAAGTTCAAAACGCACCTCCAATTGCACCGCTGCATCCGTGGGAATGGCCTTCAACCCCATGGCAACGTGTGCATATCGACTTTGCAGGTCCATTCATGGATTCCATGTTTTTGATAGCGGTAGACGCACATTCTAAATGGCCAGAAGTGATTAAGATGTCGACCACGACCTCTGAAAAGACGGTCGCAGTTCTAAGAACCATATTTGCAAGGAATGGGTTGCTGGAACAAATATGTTCAGACAACGGACCACAGTTCGTGTCAGAAGAATTCCAGAAATTCATGAAAAAGAATGGGGTGAAACACTATACATCTGCCCCATATCATCCGGCTACCAATGGTGTAAGAGCCATAAAAGCTTAAGAAAATACTTTAAAATAGTGGTTAAATGGCATAATACAGTTAATTTACCTGACCGACTTATTGTATTAAGAAACCCCCTATTTTCTTGCTCCAGTAGTATAGTCCGAGACACCCCCTTCATTCTTGCCATAATGGAACAGTCCCTAAGCCACACATGGGTGCAGCCATTTTACAGTTTAAACTGCACATGGTTGAAGGAGGCAGAAGCTGTGAGGTTTGGAGCAGTACAGTTTTTGACCGTGTTCGTTTATACGTGTTTGCTTTGTAATTCCGTTTGTTAAGTGTTATAGTAAACAGTTTAAAAGACAAAGCTACGTTTGGGAACGTTTTATTTCGACACGCGTCTACTCGTTGTTAAAAACCCCACAGCTCAATGGCTGCCTGTTTGGAAACTAAGAAGCGCCACTACAAATGGGTTGGCCGAGAGATTTGTACAAACGTTCAAAAAGGCGATAAAGGCCATGAGCGAAGACCATATTCCACTACAACACAAGGTGGACAATTTCCTGATGGCATATCGAAACGCCACGCATGCAGTGACAAATCAAAGCCCTGCCATAATGTTCTATAACAGGAGGTTGCGGTCCCGGTTGGATTTGTTAAAACCCAATGTGCGTAGGGAAGTCGAAAACAAGCAATTCCAGCACGTAAATAACAAGGCCACTCGGCGTTTCGAAATAGGACAACCAGTGTTGGCCAGGGACTATAGGAATGATAAATGGCAATCCGGAACAATTCGTGCCCGACAAGGACCCTTGATGTACACGGTAGACGTTGGTGAGAACGTAATACGACGTCATGCTGACCAACTTGTGGAATCGAGAACAAGGGTCGACCCCATGTCTACGGCAGAGACACCAGTTGAAGAAGTTATTGAGCCTGTAGCATCTACCTCAGACTCGAACGTACATGATGATGTTCAATCCATAGGAGATCAAATGGATGAGTCACCCCAGCAACGAGAACCAGAGACCCCTGAAAGGCGTTATCCGGCCCGGATCAGGAGGCCTCCTCAGAGACTGAATCGTTGAACAGTTTTGTGTGAAAGTTGTATATATGTTATCCATGTTATGTTTAAATTGGGGTGTACACTGTTAAGCTAAAAGGGGAGGAATTGTAGTGTATGTAACCTGTACCACCTTAAGAGGATACCTTAAGGTGATGGACTACTTTCTGATGGCTCCTGTACATTGTAGTACCGGTGGTGACCACACCGGTATATAAACCCTGTGGAGCAAAGTGTATTTCAGTTCAGCCCTGACCCTCAGTTACTAAAGACCTGTTTAAGTATTCTGTAGTCTGTGTCCAGTTATTCAGCATAACTACATTTGAAAGCACAGACTCAACAAAAGGTGCTATATGAATACAAGTTGTTGTTTTCTGAACCAAAGCAGCAACACTGAGGGAAAAAAAGACATGAATTCACATGGAAAATACTAGAAATTTAAGTGCCCAGGTAGAGAAGAAATAAAATATTTTGTCGTGTTTGCCATTGAGAGATTGAAAAATTCCTGTGAAAAATGAACAGTGCTGTCTTTTAACTGTTTATCTGTGTAGATTGTGAAAGTGTTTTAGGCAGTGATTTAATCTCACTGAACGGAGAGGTTATAATGAATTGAATGGAATGGAAATGATCTGACATCCTCTTGCTCTTGCACAGGTTGTGGAGATGAGAGAAATAGGGTATGATGTGAATCACGCCGATCAGCCAGGCCTGGAGAGCCACGGACGTGCAGCATCAATGCCTCGACTGACTGCAGAGATCCAGGTAAGTGATTTGCAAATAAAACGGAAGCGAATATTAAGGTTTCAAATAATGCCAATGTGCTTGGAGTGGTTTGATGTAGGCAAGGTGGTCACAAAATGCCATGTGATTGAGACAAGCCTATTGGTGGGGTTGGGGGGGGGGGTGGTGGAAGCATATGAGAAGCGACAATATTAAATATATAAGAGAAAGACTATGGCCAAAGAAAAAGGTATGGACTTTGTGAAGTCTTACTAAGATTATAAATATTGGAAGCCTCTTTCACCACAACCTGAGGGCAAGGACTTCTAAATAGTTAATTGTACGTTCGATTTATGAACAATATAAGGCTTGCTCACTGCCCTCAATCTTATTTATTATCATCAGTCAGACTTTGTTTCTTACAAATTGCTGTTGGCCACCTTTACAAAACAAAATTAGTTTTGCCTTTAATGTTACTTTTGCTTCCATATTATCACGAAGTCATTTTGAGGTAAATTTGAATAATACAGCTCTTCTTACAATAGTATAACACCGCTAATCCACTGGAAATGTTTACAATCCAAGAAATTATTTATTATCAGCTTAATAAAGAACTCCTATTTAGGCAGCTATAGTTAATTGGCTGAAAGCCACCTCAAAACATAGAATCGAGTGTTTATGTAAGTTAACTTGACAAGTATGGAGTTGAACTTAAATCTGAAATTAGAGGTAATGAGACAGTAGAAATTAAGTCAAAAAGAACCAAATTCATTCATAAATCTTCATTTAACCTCTGCAAACCACTAGGTATAAGCCTCTTCCAAAAGATAAAAGTTCACTTCACTCTTCTACTTGTGGTGAAGCCCATTCTTGTGTCCAGTGTATTTATCAGAGATCAATGTTTTATGCTTTCTTATGTAACTGGTCTTTTCAGGCGTTGTTGCTTTTTCAATATCTAACCATTGCACTGAGGTTTTTAACCAGTATACATTCCTGTCTCAGAGTAATACCATTGCTTAATAATGCCCTGGATATCATTCATTCTGATTGGGAGTGTTTGTTGTTTTTTTGGTTTAAATTGTCAGCTTTTAATCACAGTATCTGTTGCTTCTTGCCTCATCTAGCCTGGTAAAAATCATTTGATGTAACCAAAAGAAAACTTGCAATTGCTTGTTATTTTGAGCTCAACTGCAGTAACATTTCATAATTTTTTTGTGCTTTGTCTTTCCCACCCCAACCTCCATTTGACTTGTCAATCCTGCCCACCATTTCTCAATCCGACTTCTTATTTCACTCAATTTTCTTTTCTCTGTTCTGTTTTATTCTCCTATCAACCTTTCCCCATTATCACTGTGACTTTCCCTAAATCTACTTTTTGTTCTGACTTTCTGGTTGATCCATTTTGCTTTTATAAATATATCTGGTGTTCTGTTTTGCTTTGCTTTTCTCTGTTTCTACCCATCCAACCCTCCCTACCCTGTTGTCTGCAACTTGCTGTGCTATGGGCTGCTTCACTTGTCTGTGTCATCTTCCTCGACCCTTTGCTGAAGAAAACATCTCGATCATCTGGGAGTATCCTTGCAGTATGTAACTCATATATTATGTCTACATTATTTCGTTGCTTCAGTCTTTTGATCTTTATGCATTTTCCTACACGTCCGTTTAAATGAAGCCCCACTTACACTTGTGATGTTGAGAATGCTGGACGTCATTTCAACTTGGCGTATGGTCCAGTCCTGTAGCTGAGTTTCTAGCTTTGGGCACTGGTGGAGACTCCTCCTCCTGACATATGGGTTGAGTTTGGGAAACTTGTAACTGTGCCACTGGGAACCTGCTACATCTTAAAGAGAACTGCCACCACACTTGCCCTCCATTTATTGTATTTATTAACAAGATTGGACGCATGGCTACGAATCCTAATTTATGAGCCTGAAATCAGAAATGATCACTAATTTGTAACACTACGTTCAGTGTGCACAGCATTTGAGAACAAAATTAAGATTCTACCCAGAATGAATGTGCCCATAGTGGAAAAATCTCACCATTGTTACTTGTGCAAAAGTTCCTTTAGAATGCAGCAGTGCGTTTTGATGTAGTGTATGTGGACTTTAGCAAGGCTTTTGATAAGGTTCCACATGGCAGACTGGTCACGAAGTTAAAAGCCCATGGGATCCAGGGCAAAGTGTCAAGTTGGATTCAAAACTGGCTCAGAGACAGGAAGCAGAGGGTAATGGTTGATGGGTGTTTTCGTGACTGGAAGGCTGTCTTCAGTGGGGTTCCACAGGGGTCAGTACTAGGTCCCTTGCTTTTTGTGGTATATATCAACAATCTTGACTTGAATATAGGGGGTATGATTAAGAAGTTAAGATACTAAAATTGGCTGTGTGGTTAATACGGAAGGAGGAAGCTGTAGACTGCAGGAAGATATCAATAAATTGGTCAGGTGGGCAGAACAGTGGCAAATGGAATTCAATCCAGAGAAGTGTGAGGTAATGCATTTGGGGGAGGGCTAACAAGGAAAGGGAACACACATTAAATGGTAGGACACTGAGTCGTGTAGAGGAACAAAGGGACCTTGGAGTGCGTAGTGTAGAGGAACAAAGGGACCTTGGAGTGCATGTCCACAGATCCCTAAGGTAGCAGGCCAGGTAGATAAGGTGGTTAAGAAGGCATATGGAATGCTTGCCTTTATTAGCCGTGGCATAGAATACAAGAGTAGGGGGGTTATGCTTCAACTGTATAAAACACTAGTTAGGCCTCAGCTAGAGTACTGCGTGCAGTTCTGGTCACCACATTACAGGAAAGATGTGATTGCACTAGAGAGGGTACAGAGGAGATTTACAAGGCTGTTGCCGGGAGTAGAGAATCTTAGCTATGAGGAAAGACTGGATCGGCTGGGTCTGTTTTCCTTGCAATAGAGGAGGCTGAGGGGAGACCTTATTGAGGTGTATAAAATTATGAGGGGCATAGATAAAGTGAATAGAAAGGACCTATTTCCCATAGCAGAGGGGTCAAAAACCAGGGGGCACAGATTTAAAGTAATTGGGGGAAGGTTTAGAGGGGATTTGAGGGGAAATTTCTTCACCCAGAGGGTTGTGGGGGCCTGGAACTCACTGCCTGAAAGGGTGGTAGAGGCAGGAACCCTAACCACATTTAAAAAGTACTTGGAGGTGCACTTGGGATGCTCTAACCTGCAGGGCTACGGACCAAGAGCTGGGAAGTGGGATTAGGCTGGATAGCTCTTTGTTGGCCGGCGCAGACACGATGGGTCGAAATGGCCTCCTTCCGTGCTGTAACTTTCTATGATTCTGTGATGCATTTGTGCAGGCAGTGAATTATCTGAGAGTGCTGGGGTCTTTAACACTAGTATAAGAACTATTTTAACTTTGTATCATGTCTGCATATTCTTCTATGTAACATTTATATGCTTCCTAGGTCCATCTTAAACTAGCAATTATTGGTTAATTGAGCTTTCTAGGATGTGTTCATGAATGATATGTTAATGAATACATTATAACGTTATCAGTAACCAGAGATAAGCAAAATACAGTGGAACAGGCCAGTGAAAAATATGCTATCAAGAAATGTCTTGGTCATAAAAATCAACAAGTTTATATAAACTGCAAAATGCAGATTATGCATAGAAATCATGGCCTAGTTTACAATGGGTCAGTTTAGTCTGAGCCTCAATCTTCCTCGTTGATGACTATTTCTGTTAGAATAAATCCACCCATAGTTTAACTAATAGTGTAAGTGGACCACATACTAATGGTCTTTTTACGTTTGTGAGGTGCATCCCTGGGACAATACCAGTACATGAAATATTTGCTACAGTAATGATATTTGGGTGTACAGTACAAAAAAGCCTTTCAAGAGTAGTTAAAAATTGTTTTAAAAAAAGAGACCAAAGTAAATATCCAGACTGCATCTGATAGGCACTGAATATTGTGTTATGCTGATTTACATATCTGACCTATCAGAAGGATGAAATGCTAAACTTCATTGTTAACCCAGTTCACGTGGTTTGAGGTGTTTTGGATTCCCAGGGATTGAGTGTTGTCCAATATTTAGAAGCAACATTTAGAACCAGGTAGCCAGTAGAGGCCATTACCATATACCACATCATTCCGACCTGTGAAGGTGATTTCCTTGCTTTGCTTTGTGAAGATACATCATAAATAAATGCAGGTGTTGAAGGTGTTTAAAATGTTGAAAGCATTTGATAGTGTAGATATGGAGAAACTATTTCCTCTGGTGGGGGAATAGAGAATAAGGTACATAATCTTAAAATTAGATCTAGCCCACTCAGGAGCAAAATCAGGAAGCACCTTTTGCACACACAGGGTAGTAGAAATTTGGAACTCTCCCCCAAAAGGCTGTGGATGCTAGGACAATTGGAGCTTAGAAGACTGAGATAGATAGATATTTGTTAGGTAAGGGTATCAAGGGATATGGAGCTAAGGTGGGAAAATGGAGTTGAGGTACAGATCGACCATGATCTCATTGGATGGCAGAGCAGGCCCGAGGGGCTGAATGCCCTACTCCTGTTCCTAATGTCCCTATTATCTTAGGAAGATTTCCACTGGTCAGTATTTCTAACAGGTTCATGAGGAAGTCTTCCCTCACTTGTTTATGATGCCACTACACATAGCAACCGAAGGAATTCTGTTTGGAGATTTGCAGGTGCTCAGAACCATAAAATGAGCTTGATCAAAACTTATTGCATGGCATTTGGAGTTGACATATGTTACAGCTTTGCATTTCCTAATAAATTCTTTAGTATTAAGAACTATGCTAAATAATGTGATGTTAAACAGGACGCTGTATACTTGTTATCAACAGTACACCAGAATATGATTTTATCATTGTAACAGTCGTGAGTCTCTACTGAACTCGGGCATTCTAACGCTTTTGGGTGTTGTGCCCATTTTGTGTAGCCAATCCCAGACACAAGCCCAATGAAGCGTTCTGTGTCTACGCTGACACCACAGCGATCTCACGGAATGCATCTGCCCGATTACTCTCTGGAGCGCGTTATCCCGGAACGAATGCCGCATCATCACCACCATCATCAGCATCGCTGCCATCGGAAAAAAGAGAAAAAACAACGATCACTTGAGAGGTCTCCCAGCAGACATGCTGATGGAGAAACAGGTAACCAACTGAGATCACCTTCGGATAGGAGAACTGGGAATGGTGAGAAAGATGCTTGAAATTTGATAATTCAAGGATTTTCTTTTTTGGTTAGTTTTAATTCATTTCATGAATTTTGGGCTCATCAAAGGTGAGGAATGTTAATGTTGTGGAATGGAACACTTTACATTGTAGGCACCAAATGTTTGCATCAAGCATTCCCAGGCTGGGTATAGCAGTGTTGGATGGAGAGTAAAACTCTTGTCTACTTTGCCCGAACAATGTGTCTCAGTCCCAACATCAGAAAAGCAACTCCTGCTGGACCAGAGCTGTTGGTTTCCCGCTGCCATCATGCACTTTATGGGGGAGCACTTTTATGCAAAGGGATCCATCTTAGAATTGATGTAGAGTGCACTAAGAGCTAGATTACAACTGTCCAATCTCATTTCAGATAGGACCATTGTAAGCAGCAGCCAGAGGAGACTATCTCTCTGCACGGGATTGAACCCACTTGCAAGATGTTAAAGCCTATTACCCACCCCCACTCCTACCCCCAATAACCAAATGTACATGATTTGAAGGCATTCGTACTTCGGATGATAGGTTCTTGCCAGGTGAAGACACCCAGGTTTCCTCGGTCAATTTGCAACAACAGCAAATCAAATGAGACCTTTATCAATTTGTGGGCTTTCAATTGAATGACAATGGCTCTCATATCAGCTGATTAATCTGAGAAGAGCTATTGGAAAATTGTTTAATAACATGAATGTACAGGTGATCCTTAATGTAGATAAAATAAATCCTTGGAAACCATCTTGTAGGGGGTTTTGCCCTCCATGACAGATGATCCTTCTATGAATACCCATGCTGATCTGGATTGTGTGCCATGTTTTGTTCATGTACCTCTTCAGATCATCTTACCTTTGCTTGGTTTTCTAAAATAGTTTCCCTGCTTTGGAAATCCATGCTGAAATTAGACAAGTCAATTGCAAACATCTCACTATATACCATTATAAATGTGCAATATATTCCACCAGAGAGGGTCCTGCACATTAGTTCATAGCAAGCTAAATAAACAAAGTATAAAAATAAAATAACCCATGTAAAATGTGGTTGTCAGCTTTCCAGGAAGGCAATGTTATGATGGGGATAATGCTATTACTTAAAGCACATTAAGTTCTATAAGCCAGAGAGTGACAGGCTGTGAAAGCTTACAATTATCGTATTTATCAATGTCAAATACGAACAAGCTATTCATTATTCCCGACTTCAAAAAAAAATCCTACCTATGCATTGCAAGGTGGACAAGTTGGATACAAGAGCACCCACCACTGACACCCATTTCTCACTTGGCTGTCCCTCAGTTTCTCGAGTCATTACAGGGAGGTGCTGAATGGAGGTTGAGTGCTTCCACTTCCATGTGGGAGAGTTGGGGAAATGATAAAGCAGGTAAACTTGCAAGGTGCTCTCACTCCCCTGGGGGTCATTACAGAGGCCTTGGGAGTAGGGTGCCTGCTGGAGAAGAGTGGAGCAACAGGCCTAAAGAAGGGAAGTAAATAATCCAAACGCAAACCAATTTTCTACCAGCTGAAAATGTCCCTCTTCTGCAAGAATAATAATGCTGTTTTCAGTGAAATATTTGAGTATAGAAAGTTGATGGGATCATTAATGGCGCTCCATAAAAAGATGGGATTTATGTAAACAGGAACACAATGGACAGTGAAAAACTAAAGGATCCAAAAAAAAACCCGAAACAGAGCAAGTGCTCGGCTTCTGCTTCTCTTGCAGGGACAGTTACAGCTGGAAGCTAGTTGCATGGAGAATTCAGACATTGCCCCCTGTTCAACTGCAATGTGGGACATCCCATAGGACCACAAGGCCAATGCCTACATATTGAAAAACTTGTTTGAGTTTTATGGTTTGTTATAGCTCTCAAAGGGATAAAGACACCTTCAGTAAATTGAAAGAAAGTGTGTCAAGAACTGATCAAAGAACTGGAACAAGGTACTGTGTGCTCAGCAGATGTGACTCCAGCATTTGTTGAGTACTTCTGAGTGTGCTAGATCGGAACCTTGTGAAGGATCCATTATGAGAACTGTGTGCTGTCGGGTTCTTTGGTACTTATCGTTGACGTCACCATCTTTAATGAAATGCTCATTGTCCATTTTACACCCAAAATGCATGCAGTCCAGACAAGCTTAGCGTAGGCGCATTTAGGAAGCTCAACACCATCCAGGACAAAGCAGCCCGCTTGATTGTCACCGCATCCACCACCTTAAATATTCACTCCCTCCACCACCGGCGTACTGTGGCTGCAGTGTGTACCATCTACAAGATGCGCTTCAGCAACTTGCCAAGGCTGCTTCGGCAGCACCTCCCAAACATAGAAACATAGAAGATAGGAGCAGGAGTAGGCCATTCGGCCCTTCGAGCCTGCTCCGCCATTCGATGAGATCATGGCTGATCATCCAAACTCAGTACCCTGTCCCTGCCTTCTCCCCATAGCCCTTGATCCCTTTAGCCTTAAGAAATATATCCAACTCTTTCTTGAATATACTTAATGAACTGGCCTCCACCACCCTCTGTGGCAGAGAATTCCACAGGTTCACCACTCTCTGGGTGAAGAAATTCCTCCTCATTTCAGTCCTAAATGGCTTACCCCTTATCCTTAGACTATGACCCCTGGTTCTGGACTCCCCGGCCATCAGAAACATCCTTCCTGCATCTAGTCTGTCCAGGCCTGACAGAATTTTATAGGTTTCGATGAGATCCCCTCTCAATCTTCTAAACTCCAGTGAGTACAAGCCCAATCGACCCAATCTCTCCTCATACGTCATTCCTGCCATCCCAGGTATCAGCCTGGTGAATCTTCGCTGCACTCCTTCCATAGCAAGAACGTCCTTCCTCAGGTAAGGCGACCAAAACTGCACACAATACTCAAGGTGTGGTCTCACCAAGGCCCTGTATAACTGCAGCAAGACATCCTTGTTCTTGTACTCGAACCCTCTTGCTACGAAGGCCAACATACCATTTGCCTTCTTAACCGCCTGCTGCACCTGCATGCTTACCTTCAGCGACTGGTGCACAAGAACACCCAGGTCTCTTTGCACTTCCCCTTCTCCCAATCTATTGCCATTCAAATAATAATCTGCCTTCCTGTTTTTGCCACTAAAGTGGATAACCTCACGTTTATCCACATTATAGTGCATTTGCCATGTTTCTGCCCAATCACCCAACCTGTCCAAATCGTACTGGAGTTTCACGACATCCTCCTCACAGCATACCCTCCCACCCAGCTTTGTGTCGTCTGCAAATTTGGAGATATTACATCCAATTCCCTCGTCCAGATCATTAATATATATTGTGAACAGCTGGGGTCCTAGGACCGATCCTTGCGGTACCCCACTAGTCACTGCCTGCCACTCGGAAAACGACCCGTTTATTCCAACTCTTTGCTTTCTGTCCGCCAACCAGTTCTCTATCCAAGTCAATACCTTGCCCCCAATCCCATGTGCCTTAATTTTGCACACTAATCTCTTATGCGGGACCTTATCGAAAGCCTTCTGAAAGTCCAAATACACCACATCCACTGGTTCTCCCTTATCTATTTTACCAGTTACATCCTCAAATAATTCCAGCAGATTAGTCAAGCACGATTTACCTTTTGTAAATCCATGCTGACTTTGTCCGATCCAGTCACTGTTTTCCAAGTGCTATGCTATTACATCTTTTATAATGGACTCTAGCATTTTCCCCACTACCGATGTCAAGCTTACCGGTCTATAATTCCCCGCCTTTTCTCTACCACCTTTTTTGAATAGTGGGGTAACATTAGCTACCCGCTAATCCATGGGTACCGTTCCAGAGTCTGTCGAGTTCTGGAAGATGACCAGCAATGCATCTACTATTTCTAGGGCCACTTCCTTAAGTACCCTGGGATGTAGATTATCAGGCCCTGGGGATTTATCGGCCTTCAGTCCCATCAATTTTCCTAACCCCATTTCCCTACAAATACTGATTTCTTTCAGTTCCACCCTTTCATCAGACCCTATGTTCCCCGGCATCTCTGGGAGGTTATTTGTGTCCTCCTTTGTGAAGACAGAACCAAAATATGTATTTAGTTTGTCTGCCATTTCTTTGTTCCGCATTATAAATTCCCCCAATTCTGACTGCAAGGGACCTACGCTTGACTTCACCAATCTTTTTCTCTTCGCATATCTATAAAAGCTTTTACAGTCAGTTTTTATGTTCCCTGCAAGCTTACTCTCATATTCTTTTTTCCCTTTCTTAATTAATCCCTTTGCCCTCCTTTGTTGAGTCCTAAACTGCTCCCAATCCTCAGGATTATTGCTTTTTCTGGCCAATTTATATGCCCTCTCCTTGGACCTTATGCTATCCCTAATTTCCCTTGTTAGCCACGGTTGGGTCACCTTTTTTGTTTTATTTTTATGCCAAACTGGGATGAACAAATTCTGTAGTTCATCCATTCGGTCTTTGAATGTTTGCCATTGCCTATCCACCGTCAACCCTTTGAGTGCCATTCCCCAATCAATCCTACCCAACTCGCTCCTCAGACCATCGTAGTTTCCTTTATTTAAATTGAGGACCCTAGTCTCCGAGTCAACTACTTCATTCTCCATCTTAATGAAGAATTCGATCATATTATGATCACTCTGACCCAAGGGGCCTCGTACAACAAGATTGCTAATTAATCCTTTCTCGTTACATAATACCCAGTCTAAGATGGCCTGATCTCTAGTTGGTTCCTCAACATATTGGTCCAGGAATTCCTCCTCCACAGTATTGTTACTAATTTGGTTGGCCCAATCTATATGTAGATTAAAGTCACCCATGATGACTGCTGTGCCCTTATTGCACGCTTCTTTAATTTCCCTTTTAATGCCATCCCCAACCTCCGCCTTACTGTTTGGAGGTCTATAAACCACTCCCACTAACGTTTTTTTCCCCTTAGTATTTCTCAATTCTACCCATACAGATTCCACCTCATCAGAGCTAATATCCTTCATTACAATTGTGTTAATCCCTTCTTTAACCAGTAATGCTACCCCACCTCCCTTTCCTTTTTGCCTATCTTTCCTGAATATTGAATACCCCTGGATGTTGAGTTCCCAGTCCTGGCCTTCCTTGAGCCACGTTTCCATAATCCCAACCAAATCATATTTGTTTACTTCTATTTGCACAGCCAATTCATCCACCTTATTACAAATGCTCCTCGCATTAAGACACAAAGCCTTCAGGCTTGTTTTTTAACGCTCTTAGACCTATTAGAATTATTATTTACTGTGGCCATGTTTGATTTAAATCGTTGATTTCTCTGACTGACACTTTTGTTTTTCTCCTTCCTATCTTTTGCTTTTATCCTTGTTTCCCTTTCCTCTGTCTCCCTGCTCAGGTTCCCAACCCCCTGCCATTTTAGTTTAAACCCTCCCCCACAGCACTAGCAAACACTCCCCCTAGGACATCGGTTCCAGCCCTGCCCAGGTGCAAACCGTCCGGTTTGAACTGGTCCCACCTCCCCCAGAACCGGTTCCAATGTCCCAGGAACTTGAATCCCTCCCCCTGGCACCATTCCTCTAGCCACGTATTCATCTGAAGTATCCTTCTGTTTCTACTCTGACTAGCACGTGGCACTGGTAGCAATCCTGAAATTACTACCTTTTGAGGTCCTGTTTTTAAATTTATCTCCTAACTCCCTATATTCCGCTTTTAGGACCTCATCCCGCTTTTTACCTATATCGTTGGTGCCTACATGCACCACGACAACTGGCTGTTCACCCTCCCCTTCCAAGATGTTCTGCAGCCGCTCGGAGACATCCTTGACCCTTGCACCAGGGAGGCAACACACCATCCTGGAGTCTCGTTTGCGGCCGCAGAAACGCCTATCTATTCCCCTTACAATTGAATCCCCTATTACTATAGCTCTACCCCTCTTTTTCCTCCCATTCTGTGCAGCAGAGCCACCCTTGGTGCTAGGAAGTTGGCTGCTGCTGCCTTCCTCTGATAAGCCATCCCCCCCAACAGTACTTAAAGTGGTGTATCTCTTCTACCTAGTAGGACAAAGGCAGCAGGAGCATGGGAACACCACCACCCGCAAGTTCCCCTCCAAGTCGCACACCATCTTGACTTGGAAGTATATTGCCGTTCCTTCATCGCCGATGGGTTAAAATCCTGGAACTCCCTCCCTAACAGCACTGTGGGAGTACCTTCACCACACAGACTGCAGCAGCTCAAGAAGGCGGCTCACTGCCACCTTCTCGAGGGCAATTAGGGATGGGCAATAAATGCTGGCCTTGCCAGCGACACCCACATCCCATAAATGAATAAATAAAATAAAAAGTTTAGCGTAAGCGCATTAGAAAGGGTTCAGAGAAGAGTGACCAGGCTGAACCCCGAACTTGAAGGGCTAGGTTATGAAGGAAGGCTCGAATGACTACATTTATTTTCACTGGCAAAAAGAAGACTGAGAGGAGACGTGCTACAGGTCTTTAAAATAACGACAGGTACAGGTAAGGTTGAAGTGAACAAGATATTTAAACAAGCAGAGAACGAGAGGACACAAGTACAACATTTACAAGACTCGAGCAAAGTTATAGATTAGAAGCTCCCACTACCACCATCTCGCCTCCAGGCACAGGAGATGAGGAAAGTGTAGTTGATCAGATTGTATTTATTCATGATGCATGTAGTCTGATTCCACACCTTTGCAGGATTAAAAAAAGAAAGACTTGCATTTATATAGCACCTTTCTCAACCTCAGGACGTCCCAAAAGGCATTACAGCCAATGAAGTATTTTTGAAGTGTAGTCACTGATGTAATGTAGGAAACGCGGCAGCCAATTTGCACACAGCAAGGTCCCACAAACAGCAACATGATAATGACCAGATAATCTGTGTGTGATGTTGATTGAGCGATAAATATTGGCCAGGACACCGGAGAGAACTCTTCTGCTCTTCTTCGAATTGTGCCATTTTACATTCGCCTGTGTGGGCAGATGGGGCCTTGGTTTAACGTCTCATCCGAAAGACAGATGCAAATATGTTTAATTCATTACTACTGTAACAAAGTATAGGATGGCTACATTAGTCAATGGATAGTGTTTATATTCACTATTACACATTCTGCCTGTGGTATTTTCCACTAGCAGTAATGCGCATGAACACTGCTTGTTGAAGAACATAATTCTCAAAACAAAATAAAATTCAGATTCCACTTACATATGTATGACACTTTGTATGGTGATGTTGCTTGTAGGCCAAATGGATGACCTCAGTTCTGTAGCTCACCCAAGGGACCAACCATCAAAGGAGCGTGAGCGAGGTAGGTCACAGGAGCGGAAACCTCCATCCTCCAATGAGAAACAGCGTTACTATTCCTGCGACCGATATGGCAGTCGGGAGCCCTCACAGCCCAAGTCAACTGATCACAGCCGGTCTGCATCTCCTAGTGCAGGCCCAGACCACAGCCTCCACAGACAGGTGAGAAGAAATTAGCACATGCCGGGGATCTCACTGGCAACTGTAAGTTCTATTTAACTGATGAGAAAGAAAAAGTTTTTAAAAAATCAACTGTTAAATTAGGTGCTAAAAAGGTGAAAACACCTTTTCTTGTCAACTGACATAGTGTTAAAAGTATTGCTATTATGGTGAACTCTTTAAACTCTAGTCATTTCTGATTTGTATTCTAAAATATTGACTGTGAAGAGACCTTTGAAGTTAGAAACTAATTTTTGCTTCACAGAAGTATTTGAAATGTGATCAAGTAGGTACAGTAACGTTGAGGGGGATGTGAGGCTGGTCACAATCATTAGAAATATTCAGTTTCTTTAATGTGCTCAAAATATCTTGCTCTGCTTTCTAACGTCTGTATCAGTGCTGCACTGATTATTTAGATCTCCTAGTTTGCCATAACTTGAAATTCTTGTACTCCAGGATCCTGGCCCTAGACTTTGGTCAGTGCTGCTTTTGAGCTGGCTAATAGAGGTGCGTGAGAGTGGCCCAGGTTGAGTCTTGCTCTCCTGATTTTCTTTCCCTCTATGAATGGAAGCCTCTTATCTTTGCTTGGCGCCACCCTTCAAATTTCCTGATTGAGACTGGGTACATACTTTGTGCGGAACTTGTGTACGATGCTCTGGCACTGTATGGCCAGGTGCATTGGCACACAAATGCATCATCAGAATTTTGACACCCATAATTCTTAGCATGACAACAAGGTCACTAGACATAAGAAACACCAGAGAACAGATACTATCGAGGAGGAAAAAACGAAATGAAGTGCTAACATGAAAGAATTTAGATGCAATTCCTGGTCAAATAGTATTTTGTTTAATATTTACACAAAATTTTCAATAAACCAGATTCTCATTTTCTTCCCTTAAAGGATCACTTGGAAGTCAGTGGTAACATTCAGCATTTCTCATTTGATTCTGATACAGTTGAGAACACCTGGCAAATTGCTGAAATGTTGGCAGCTTCATATTGAAATTTCTGTTACATACATTTTCATGACTGATGTGTTTTAAAGATTTTGGTGGGAGCTATTTTACTAACGGCATAAAGGTGATACTTTTACTTGAACAATGCTTTATTGAATCCTAATTTATTGAAGTATTTGCATTGATTTATGATGCTTTTATTCATTATAACTCAGTACCAGCACTTTCCATTTTCTTGCACCAGTAACTTGCATTATGATTCTCAGTCCAAGCTGCTGAGTTTAAATACACAAAACTACCTCAGAATATGTTGCATGAATTTGTAACCCAAAGATGTGCAACATTTCTCAGTTGATTCTGATGCAGTTGCGAATACCTTCAGCAAATGGCTGAAATGTTGGCAACTTTGATTTGCAGTAAATGCCACATCAAGATCATTTGAAAATTGAACCTACATTCAAACACAAGCATATTTTGGGGGAGTATTTTGCCTTGGGTAATGGCATAGAAGTGCATCTTACAGATCAAGACTAAGAGCAATTGTAATTCTCAAGAACTGGTTTTAAATAAATAAATACAAAGCAAGAATAGTGGATCGAGTATGAAAGGATTAGATCAGAAAAGCAGCTTCCAAGTATCTTAAAAGTAAACAAACTGTGCATCGCTCTTTCAAAATCGAGTGAAGACACATTTAGCTTCCTCTATCTAAGATTGCATTTGCAGATCAAAAACTTCCCCTAATAGAAAAAATATCAAATCTTCTCTATCCTAGCATATTATGAGAACGTTACTCCACGTCTTACGATCTCTTAACTCCTGGTTTATGTTTACACCATTCTGCAGTATATGTACCGCTATTTACTAATGTTTAGCACGCGTACCTTGCTTAACCTCAACAACATTTTCACTAATGTTCACAGGTAGTGTGAAATTTTAAGGCATCTGTCTCCATAAGAATTCATCTCTCTCCCCAGTATTGCACAGAAAATAATTTACTCTATTTTAACAACTTTCATCTAATGAAAGTAACACCTTTAGACTGTGATTTAAATGTATTGACTGCTCGGCCAAAATGTCTTCAATTAGTATTCTTTAAATACTGTACTAATGAAATCTCTATTGTGAGCCCTTAACTAACTACTTCTGCATTCTTCCTATTTACCACTCTCTTCTAGGGTTTTATCTTATGCATTTAATACCTAATGCTGCTAATTATTTACCTACTTTTTCAATAGTTGATTTTGCCACTCATGATAATCATTTTTCCCTCCAATTCTCTCTGCATCTCTGTGTATTTTTGCCTCATACTTTACTTTCCCTTTTTGGTGCTCGTCTGAACTTTTCGCCTTATTTCTTCTCTCGTGTGGCTTTATGTCCTTTTCCGTTGATGGTTTTTTTGTTTTCCGTGTGTCTGTTCTTTTTGTTTTTTGAATTGCTTTGTTCCAATTTTCATGTAGGGCAGTGGTTCGGTTAATGACAGCCCGCTGCAGTCAGTCTCTGGCGCGAGCACCCCGTGTCGTGGGCGACGGCAGCTTCCGCAGACACCTCTAACACCGCGCCCCAACATCACCTACAAGACTGCAAACTCCTCTCCGGCTCAGTTTAACAACCTGCACGGCGTCTTACCCCCGACTCCCCCAGGGAGGCTCAGCCGCGGACACTCAGAGCACAACACTTTGCTGCGCAGCGAGCCCCAGAGCCACCCTTACGCTAGTGGCGAGGGCAGACAAGCGATGGTGACGCGCGTTGGCTCTGACCCTTACCTGGGACACCGCGAGGGTAGCGGCAGCGAGGTCCAGACGCCGCCAGAAGAGACTCTGACCTTTGAGGTGGCTGTTGCCACAACTACGGGCAGGTCCCCAAGGACTTCTTGCGTCTCGACTTTTACATCTCAATCTCGCCAAAGCCGCAGAGTCCCGAATGGTTACCACTGCAACCTGGGCATGAGCACAGGCCCTGGGACGGGCGCAAGAGAGCGGAAATATTACCGTGAAACAGATGAAGACGATTGGTGCTAGCGTGGCAGTCTAACGAGACTCTTACAGATTATGCATTAATATGATGAGTTTTATCATCTACAGGGTGTTCTGTCAGAGCTCAGTGTGTATATTCATATGCAGCATTCATGGGGATTTAGAAACTGGAAATTGTTCCAGTAATCTGATTTTTTTTTAAGGATTGCTTCAGCTTGTTTTTGCACTGAATTTGCAAGTGAAAAATTGTTCACTTGAAGTGAAGAAAACAAAAGACTGTTTAATTCTAGAAAACATCTGTTTTTCTATCTCTCCCTACACTGGCTATTTCAGAAAACAACAGATGCCAAATTTATTATATAAACATATACATAAAAGTGGAAAAAAAAAACGGATGAAATACAATAATGACTCTTGTGAACCACTGGAACAAGTGGCGAATGAGTTTGCCACTTTATAAACACAAGTTGTGAAAAGGTGGATCTGCTTTCATCACAGACTGTGAATGCCAGAAGGAAAAAAAAACAAAAGGGGGATAAGATATTTTAATGCATATCGAGAGACTAACACAGACAGCAAAACCTTTTAAATGTAGGACTTGATGTCAATTACAGAGAAAATAAATGTCTTGAATGGAGCCAGTAAACAAATTCCTGCACTATGTCTCCACAGCTCTCTGCATTGTTCTCATCTGCACCAAGACGTTCCCCCAACATGTTCAATTTTATGTTGTGGAGTTGCCAGCGCCATTTCTTCAGGTCCAGAGGCCTTTCAATGTGCTGCTTTTCACATTTTGTTGAATAATTTTGTTGACTTTTATTTTTTCCATTTTTGCTGGGGGGTGGGGTGCGGTTTCTGTAGCGATAACGTGATCTGTGATTCTGACTGCATCATTTTTTATTACATCGTCGGTAAATAGCCGCACGTAGTCACACAGACTTCATGGCATTCATTGGTTTTTCGTGAAAGTGTACAAAAACGTAGGGAGTTGTATGTAAAGAGCCCAACGTCATTTCACTCTTTTTTTTGTATTTGTTGCTCCAACTGTTGAATTCCAAGTGCCTAACCTTTTAAATAGCTCATAAGAGAAGATGCAGCCTCGCGCGTCAGTGCATCTTAACTGGTAAGTGGGGGCCCTGGGAGGTATGGCAGAGGTGAGAAGAATTGGTGGTTTAAAACAAAACACCTAGAAATGGTTTCTTGATAGCCGGACTGGAAATTAGTAATGACATGTTGCAAAAATAAAATTTGAAACATTAAGCCAAAATTTGGCATTGACGAGCAAGCCTGGGCTTTAACCTTTTCTGAAGTTCAAACAGGAAGATCAGAGCTGAAACAACGTGCGAACCAGTGCAGCATTATGTCTGCTGTCTTTAGACTTCACCGTGCATGTCCAGTCTTTTAAACTTGGTTGTGGAGGTTATGAGCACATGTTTTATGGTGTACAGTTTCTATGTCGTAAGGATACATGGGAAAACATTGCTGTTGCCTTTGTAATGTAAGTCTTTTTTTTTTAAAAACACGTTGGGAAATAGCCTACAAAATGTGCACTTTGCAGAATCAAACGATAAAGTGAGGACACTGGGTTACAGAGGGTGATCCGAGTGTTTGTCAGGAGGGCTATGCAACAAGATGATGATATTTGTCGGGCAAAAAAGCAAATCATCCACTCTGTAGCTTTATCTGCTGAATTCTCCTGTTTCAGGTTTTCAGCATGATCGTGACCAAATGTTTTATAGATTTCCTTATAACAAAGGCACAACGATTATTTGAAATTTTAAAGAAAACCGATATTAGGTGGGGGAGAGGGGTGCGGAAATATATATTAATGATAAAATTGTTCCTGGAACGTTTAACAGGATGTTTGAAGTCAAACCTACATCTTGAATAATGCATGCACCAATTGTACTCATTAATTATAGAACTACATCTGTGCAGAAGGGTTGAAAAAATTTTTTAAAGGTAAACTCTCCCATACTTTTGGAAACGACAGTTTGTAGTGTGACGTCTGAGCTCGATTGTGACAGCGGGGGTGAAAGGAAAACATCTCCCTGTTTATGTACAACAACAGTGCGCAAAAGTGTCAACACTCTTATTTAAAATCGTTTTGTCCCAATTCAGTATTGCGGGGCTGCTGTGGGTAAAGAAACAAAAACTAATAAAATTAAACACTTGCCAGTTCACTGTCAAACTGTTACCTGTGGTCTCTCTACCTTTTGTGTGTGCAACTTACACACCTTTTAACCGGAACTGCACACCTTCCCTTCATCCGTTTACAGTAGGTTGCCAAACTCAAGATACACCCAACTATTTTCACAGCCAGAACTCAGTTTATTCGTGGTTGTACTTTGATGACGTAATGGTAGCATGTGATAAAAGTATGTGCATGAACTATTGTTTATCTTGGTACCACTTTTTTGATACAATATGTATTCATCAGCTGTTTGTTTTTAACAAAGGAAAGACAAAAAAATTTGATATCAATTTGGCAGTTTGTTGCGATAACTTTATATATAAAACAGTGTTGGGAAAGTTAATGAGTTCCAACCATGCAACATGACCGGAGCTAATAAGGTCCTGTGAATGATTAGTTTGCTGCCTGATTGATCATTTATCAGCCAAACTTTGAACTTCTGCAGTTTCTACAGTTACATTTTGTATGATGCAGAGTCCTTGAATTAAAATAAAGCCTAGAAGGAAAATTTCACATGCTTCATGTTTTTCTAATTTGCACAATTTTTAAACAAGACTTCTGCAAATCTTAAAAAAAAAAATTGTTAACTGGCTTTGTTGCAGTAACTAATATGTTGAGAATGTGTGAATGTTTTGAAACTATATAAAGACGCATTTGCTGAGCTGTTCTTATGTCTTTTATTGATGGTTTACACTCGTACCAAAAAGAACACAACCCTAATTATAATTGGGACGAAATGTTGTTACGCATCACAGTTACTTTTTGTTTTGTGCAACTGAGAAATTGCATGTCATGCCCCTAGCTTGAATATTGCATTAACCTCCTTGCCCTGCTCGTCTTTTTATGTCACTTCCTGTCTACAAGAAAAACTTCCTGCACAGGAAGTGGCTAACCAAAAAGAAAACATGGAATTTTTTGGAATGTTTGAATTGGTCCTTTTTTTGTTCATGCATGATTGACTAAATAAAGCTTACTGGAAAATAAAACTCTTGTAAATTGGTTGCAAATTAATATGCTGTCTACCACAGCAAACAATGAATTTTTTGGGCATAACTGCACCATCATTTCTCAAAGGGGAAAAAAAGGCCACTTGGATTGGCGTAATAATAATTTTTAAAAAAACCCACATAAAGTAATTTTTCGTTCCTTGAGTAAAACGAGAAACAACTTGAATGGCAAGTGGTCTTTCTAGCATTCCTAAGAATAGTTAGGGTTGAGTTGTCATTTTAAAGGGACTGTGTCATCTTGGAGGAAGGGCTTATTGCTGGTGGTTACCCTAGCAACAGATATCTCTCAATGGCAGTGCACTCATGGCAAACATGAGCCATTTGGCATCACAGATGGCTTGGGAAAATCACATCTTATGAAAATACGGCATGATTTTTTTGACTGTTTCCCAAATGTGACCTTTGTAGGAAAGCCAAGCTTCCTCACTTTGCCAATTTTACCAAAAGAGTGGATGCGAGTATAAGGTGGTGTTGTGTACTTTATACTCCTGCCTATCTTCTCACTAAAATTAGCGAACAGAGAAAAATATTACTCTTATCTTTTGAAACAGTCAACAAAGTGTCTACGGTTAAAAGAAATGGCAGATTTTGATACGCCCATATTGACTGTGATCTGAGCAGCATCAATGAAGGGATACAATGATCTCAACACAGTTTTTACAGACGTTTCTGGCTTGCAAGCCACACAAAAAAAAAATCCTGATGACGTAGGCCTTTTAAGAAGTTATTAATATTGTAAAACAATTAAATGTATCTGCATTCTGTTTGTTCAGCTGAACCCTGTTAAGATCAAATAAGTGTTGTTGAAGAAAGGTTGCTCTGAAGACAAGCATGATCTTATCAAAGGTATTTCAATGGTAGACTTCAACATAGTAAAACAAATGTAAAAGGAAAGCTTGTCAGGAATCAAACTGGAAAGGAGTCTACTGCATGTAAACTATGGTTCCCAGTGAGAGTGACCATTAGCGTGTTATAATACCTGAAGTCAAAGACCGAGGGCACTCCAACACACTGGAGGTCACTCTTGTATTGTGGGTGAAAATACAGTATTATAATATATACGGAATACTATATCCCCCTGTGTTTTTTGAAAAATAAACCTTGTACTTTGCACATTCTGACATCAGAACGTGCGTGTTATTTTCCTATTCCGACCTCAAATGTTGCACTTTCCATCTATGTTTGCACTCAGAACAGTGAGTCCATTGTTCTTCATTACAAATGACCATGATACTTAAGTTGTCAACTCACCATGATAAAATGTTGGTCATTTCAATGTTACTAAGGTGTATATATACAAACTGTTACTAAGGTACATATATTAATGGGTCCCCTGTTGGCTGTAGTGCCATCAGTCGCTCCATATTATTCCAAAACATTGTAATTACAGTCCTGGATTTTAATTTCCTACACATACTCGAGGTAATAACATCAGCACAGTGAGTGATTATTGTGTCAAAGGTTAGCAAGTCTTTGGCTGTGATGACTTCTCACATTACTCAATGGACATTACTCCTCTATTGCACGTTTAGATGAGAAAGCTATCTTATATTTATCTCCAGCATTGCAACCAATTTCTAAACATTTGCATTCAGAATCGGAGCACTGAATGTACAGTGTAAGAAGATAGTTGATGTAGAGTTAGGCATTTGGCTGTTTCCAACGATTATGGTTTCACCTTCTAGTGGTACTTCACACCGTGTCAGATAGCGAACGCTTTGGAAAATGATACTGTTCTTTTTCCGACAGTTTTTTCCTTCCCTTTCCTGGAGGTGCTGACTCGGGATGAGCCCTGTGTGCCGGCCAAAAACTGCCTATTTTTCTAATCTGAGCTTGGCCAGTGACCATCAGTGGGCAAGCCAGACCCCTGTCCTTTGCTGAAATCCACACTTTCTGGCTGGAGTCACTGTATGATGATTAGAAACTCTGGCTGTTATTTTTTTCTCCCTAGGCCAAGGGCACTGAGGCCAACGATATGACCCCTTTTCCCCCCCTCCCCCCCGCCCAAAAAAAAAACTGGCTGAGAACAACTAATTTACCACAAACTGAGGACCTGGGGGTCCTCCTGGTCTGTCTGGATCAGCTGGTCCTGAGCAGCACACCTACAAACCACGCCATTGAGGGAGTAAATACATTGACACTGAAATTACAGTTGGAGGTGTACCTCCGGAGTATGCCTCCGACCGCGAAAGAATTACAAACCTACCTGCTGGCGGCGAGGATGCGAAAACTTGCGGTCTCGGGCCTCGAGGCGGAGGGCAGCGTAATGGCCCATGGATCCCAGGAACACAGAACAAACATACCTGGGATCACGTGGGCCTGGTTCTCCAATCACAAAGCAAAATTTCATTTTAATAATTTACGAAGGGAATCCTCTAATGAGATGTAATGGAATCCCAAAATCTAATCTAACTACAATTTACAGAACTGGAATTTTATACAAAAGGTAAATCGTGCTTGACTAATTACTGGATTTTTTTGAGGATGTAACTGGTAGAATAGATAAGGGAGAACTAGTGGATGTGCTGTATTTGGACTTTCAGAAGGCTTTTGAAAAGGTCCCGCATAAGAGATTAGCATGTAAAGTTAAGGCACATGGGATTGGGGGCAAGGTACTGACTTGGATAGAGAACTGATTGGCAGACAGGAAGCAAAGAGTTGGAATAAACGGCTCTTTTTCCGAGTGGCAGGCAGTGACAAGTGGGGTACTGCAGGGATCGGTCCTAGGACCCCAGCTATTCACAATATATATTAATGATCTAGACGAGGGAACTAGATGCAATATCTCCAAGTTTGCAGACGACACAATGCTAGGTGGGTGTGTGAGCTGTGAGGAGGATGCCAAGAAACTCCAGTATGATTTGGACAGGTGGGGCGATATGGCAGATGCAGTATAATGTGGATAAATGTGAGGTTATCCACTTTGGTGGCAAAAACAGGAAGGCAGATTATTATCTGAATGGCAATAGATTGGGAGAAGGGGAAGTGCAACGAGACCTGGGTGTCCTTGTGCACCAGTCGCTGAAGGTAAGCATGCAGGTGCAGCAGGCGGTTAAGAAGGCAAATGGTATGTTGGCCTTCATAGCGAGGGTTCGAGTACAGGAACAAGGATGTCTTGCTACAGTTGTAAAGGGCCTTGGTAAGACCACACCTTGAGTATTGTGTGTAGTTTTGGTCGCCTTATCTGAGGAAGGATGTTCTTGCCATGGAGGGAATGCAGCGAAGATTCACCAGACTGATACCTGGGATGGCAGGAATGATGTATGAGGAGAGATTGGGTCGATTGGGCTTATACTCGCTGGAGTTTAGAAGAATGAGAGGAGATCTCACTGAAACTTATAAAATTCTAACAGGACTAGATGCAGGAAGGATGTTCCCGATGGCGGGGGAGTCCAGAACCAGGGGTCACAGTCTAAGGATACGGGGTAATCCATTTAGGACAGAGATGAGGAGGAATTTCTTCACCCAGAGAGAGGTGAACCTGTGGAATTCTCTACCACAGAAGGCAGTTGAGGCCAATTCATTAAATATATTCAAGAAAGAGTTAGATATATTTCTTAAGGCTAAAGGGATCAAGGGATATGGGGAGAAGGCAGGGACAGGGTACTGAGTTTGGATGATCAGCCATGATCTCATTGAATGGCGGAGTAGGCTCAAGGGGCCGAATGGCCTACTCCTGCTCCTATCTTCTATGTTTATTAGTAATTACCTTCATTCCACCAACCTCACTCAAAATGTAATTTTTTGATAATTTTAGACATCATTAAAACTGTAATCAGGCCAATATTTGCATAAACTCATTTCATAGTGGTGTATAGCTTACGATATGAAAATGTTTAATTAATGGTGTAGATATCCCCTTACGCTGGTGTAAACAGGTCCCTGAGCCTGCTTACATCAACTGTAACACGTGGGCAATTGTTGGTCAGTCGCTGGGCAAATGGCCCAACTCTGCACCAGCGATTGCTTTTTCGTGGCCTGCACACATGGCTTGTCAACGCGTACCTTGACAGGCCGCATGTTACGGATTTCGCACATGCGGAAATCCCGAACTTGCAGTGGATTTCAAGGGGAATATGACAGCGTACTCTGAGAGTACACCATCATACCACAATTTCAGGGCCATTAGTTTAAAATCAGGACATAATGACAGCTAATAACAAAATTGACACCCTTGGAAGTCATGCAACACCATCCTTAGATGAAATGTCCAATCACATTACGTCTATAAGGAATGTCAAGTGTTTCCCATCATTGCTGTCAACCGAGATTTTTATTTTCAATTCGAGATTGACTTCCAAGCAGGCTGCATGTGTGATTTAAGCATTTGAGAGACTAGGTAGAATGTTCACAGAATCACAAATAACAGTCCCAAATCAGGTTATATATTTTCGGTATGTTGTTTAAAATTTGTCTTTATGCAGCAGACCAGCTCTCTCTGACCCAGAATGCACTGCACAGTCACTAAATTAAAAAGATCATCAAAGGATTTACTTGTCATGAAGCCAGACTCTGGAATTACAGTGTTGACGACAGGAGCTGGAACTTCTTGCTGGGCAGTAGATTGATGAATCACAAAAAAATCCTTGGAGTTCTCTTGCTCAATAAATACATCCATTGTATGTGCGGTGGAAGTTTAAGACCAGTGGATTCTTAAATCTCCTGATCTATAATTTGTGTGACCTTTCTTGTTTAAGTATATTAATTATTGAGCTTTTTTTTTCCATTTTGTAATGGTCTCCTAATGTTGTACTCAATCTCCCATCTAGAAGATCAGCAACTACCTGCTCCAACTATTCTGCCAACACCACTTTGAATGTCTGCTGGAAGACATTCAAGATCATTGTGGCATAACCCATCCCCCATTCCCCTCCAGATTGCCCATCTCTTAGTGTAGCCCAGCATCCATTCTCTATTCAGTGTGCAACCGGTTTCTGCGGTGGCCAATTTCCTATAGGCCCTGCCGCAATCGCCAATTATTGTAAGTGGTTTCGCCCCGCCTGTAGCGAGCACACATACTCCCTTACTACAAGTTCTGGACAATAGGGATTACTGAGGACAGATTGGAACATGGACAGCGTTTTCGGGCTCACCTTTGCAGTGTTTATTAAGTTTGACAAAACCACTCCACTCGTATACAATACGAGCGGTGTGAACACAACAGTACAGTTTAAAACAGTACAACTCTGACTTGTCCAACAAGCTCCTGCCGTGCTGACTTACCACAGCCTAAAAACACCCTCCCATGAACTAAACTATCACAGGACCCTTCCAATACTAAACCCCCTCTGGTTTGGTAGGAACATACAGGCACCCCCTCACACAGCTAAGTGATCTTGTGGGTGTGCAGGCTTGGCAATGCTCACCTAGATTGCCCTTGATCTTGCCTGCAGCTTCCTCCCGTACGTCTCGGCTACCTGGTTCTGTACCGGCCTTGCAGCATGCGAGTCCCAGTCTGAGTCGAAGTCCGTCTCGGTTGGAAGAGCAAGGCTCAGCTCCTCTTGATGTTCCATTGTGTGGAAGGCAGGAGAGAGAGAGAGAGCTATCCAAAACGGCTCTCTGATATACCCCCCCAATACACAGACCGCTGTCTGTGGTTTTAATGGACACATGGCCTCAGGGAAATGGTTTCCAGGCCTCCTCCCAGGTTTGGATGGTTTAGATCTCATTTCCATCGCCCAGCCGATTTAACTTGAGCTCATCTTCTTCAGAAACAACGAGTCGCCAGCCTCGTTATTCATGACTTGGGAGTGGGCCTCTCGGGCCATTGTCCCCAAGGACAGTCCGTCACCATACGAATGCAACCTGGTTACGTCAGCCACCTTCAGCTTGAGTGATTTTCCACAGCTTCCCCCCCCCCCCCCCAAACAGCCTGTCCAGTTTTTAATAAGGGTATCTCCATGGAGTCTGCGCCGACTGCTACAAGTGCCATCCCATAATTACGCCGCTGAGATGACAACTAATCTTCTAGAAAACCATAAATCTATTTCCTTCCACCTGGTGACAGAGTGGTGGAGCCTCCAGACACCATCGCCATGCAGACCCCCAATCATACGATAAGCTTCCCATGCAGTACCACCACCTTTTGAATTGATCTCTCTACAGATATTGAAGGTTCAAAACCAGCCACCCAACAATCTTGTTTTTCTTTAAATATTTTACACACAATTTGGGAGAAAACACTAAAGGATATGTTTAAAATCAGCTTTTTTAAAAAACAACTAGGTGAAGAGCTCAAAGGTTAGGAGATGTAAAACTGCTGTGTTTATTTATTTTGACATTTCTATCGTGTTACAGGGCAAAACAAAATTGATAGGGTCTTTGTCATTCATGAATTTGAAGTTGCACATTGAGGTCTGGGTGCCATTTTGCAAAGTCGAGAGCTTTTCCGCATTTACATCATATAACACACTAAAGGCATTAATTTTGTAAATGAACAGTCGTGTAGGGAATTCCTTGCGAACTGAATATGGGCCATCAACAGCAAAGTTTTGAGTCCTACTTTGCCTTTTTTTGGAATACTGCCTCAGACAATGTCATTGACTGACTATGTTGGACTAGCCATCAGATATTGAACCGGGATGCAGGAACATGCATGGACCTTTGGGCTTGTCCCTCCCTCCCACCACCCCTCGATCCCCATCCTTGCTTTCCCCTGCTCTCCACTCCTCCTACAGTTTTTTGTGCGCTTCAACAAGCATCAGGAATAGCCCAGGAGACCGCAGCATGCAAAGATTAATGAAGAGGTTTTTGGTCTGACATAAATGACAACTGCATCACATAAATTGGGACATTTATGTTTTTCCACTGTGGTAAGTTGAGCATTGTGACTGAGGAGCAAGCCATTTATACTGTTCTAACAGTACTTGCAGACAACTGTCAAAACACACAATCGAGCAGGTAAGATCCTAAAGGTTTACTTCATCCACTTCTTAAAAACAAATTCTGACAAGAGATCACAAATACTTAGCAATTTATTTGCAAATATCTATATTTAGGAAAAAAGATGCAGTTTCTATTTAACTTCAGTTCATTAACAGCCAAATTAAATATGTTTACAGATGAAATAAGCCAGTGTTAGCCTGGTTATGCATGCATCAAATATCTCGGGAATAGGTTTTTATGTACTCAGAATCTGACTATATTGGCATGAATGATCCTTTCGCGAACAGCCCTTAATGAGCATCACTCTTAACGAACTGATCTGTGTTAGCTAACCTATTTCACGGAAATATGTAATCAAATTATAAGATTGTCAGAAAATATTTCTAATTTTTGAAACACTCCATGTCATTCGACAATTTATTTGCTTCAAATTGTGTTGAAAATAACGTGTTTCGATTGGTTGAACAGCGTACTTGCAACTGAACTGAGGATTATAAGGCTTCATACGGCTTGCTCGTTTGTAGTCAGCCTCTTGCACACGTCACCAGAAGTATTAGAACATTGACTCCTGGCCAGTTGTGAGATTGTGAAAGTATCTCTTCAAAGCAGGAAACCCCAGTAACAAACTGAGGTACAAGATTTTATGTCGAGCTTAAGAAATTGTTGAATAAAAGTTCTGATTGTGAATATGCAGGCTGCAATCTGGAGTCAACCTCTCACTTCCTGTTGGGCACCCTAAGGTTGAAATGCTGGCAGGAGGTCATTCCATTCAGTTGTCTCTATTGGCTAACACTGATTAAAGGGCACAATCCTTTTTTGCATATATTACTGACTGAATGCTCAGATGTGACCAAGTCACATGCAACACTTATGCTGCTCTGCTTTCCCAGAAACCTTTGAGTGCAGGAAATTTAGCTGAAGCCCTTGACCTGATGGTGCTCTATTTCAATTCAACTTGCTTTCTCCAATAGAAATAAGTTCAGTTCTGTCAGCCTGTTCCAATAACTATGGCTGCGGTTACACTGATGCTACTGGTGTAGGGCCAGTATTTGGGAAATGCGATGTATGACTGGCAGATCAGAGTTAATGTCAGCTGTGCATCCAATCCAGGTTGGCGTAAAGCCAACAACAAGTGCCACGGCACAGTAGGTTCGGGTTATACAGATTCTCTCAGCAGTCTCACACTGCTTGACTTCAGATTGGGACCTAACACTGGGTTACATACACTTTCATTTCAACATACAAGGACCTGTAGGGAGGGGGCAGGGGAGTCTGGAGTTGTGTTGGGGCTGGGGGGGGAGGTGGCATTCAGCAATTGCTGGGGGGAGTTGGGTATTGGGAGTGGGGGAAGAGGGAGATGGGAACGTGGGTTGGGAGATGGGGAGTGAGAGAGACTGGGGAATGGCGGTCGGGAGGGTGGGGCGAGAGGGAGACTGGAAGATGGGGCCCAGGGATTGCTTTCGGAATGATGGTGCTGAGTTGAGGACGATGTGACCTGTAGGAAGTGCCCCAAACACCAAACCTGCTGCCCTTGTACTATCTCTCGGTTTTGTTTAGGTTGGTCTATGTTGGCCAGAATGGACGTGTGAATGAAAGAGTACAGATTAGCTCTGACTGAGGTTCCCAGTTCAGAGTTGTCATCTTCACACAGAAACTGAGTCCAAACAGGGGAATTTGAGTATTATCAGTATGATTTAGTTAGCAGTGCAATTTCAATGAGTTACTATTAGTTACTGGTGGAATCAAAGTTCGTTTCACCTCTGGATCCTCCCTGTGAATCTACCACCACCAGCCCTCACCCTCGGTTTCCCCTCTCTTCCCCCCCCCCTTCTCTTCTCACCCCCCCCACACTCGGTTTCCCCACTCTTCCCCATCCCTCCTTCCCTTCTCCCCCCTTCCCTGCTCCGCCCCTTCTTGTCTCGCACCCCCTTCTGCCCCTTCTTTCTTCCCCCCTCCCCCTCCCCCTCTTTCTCCCCCCTCCTTAATAGAAGATAGGAGCAGGAGTAGGCCACTCGGCCCTTTGAGCCTGCTCCGCCATTCATTGAGATCATGGCTGATCATCCAAATTCAGTGCCCTGTCCCTGCCTTCTCCCCATATCCCTTGATCCCTTTAGCCTTAAGAAATATATCTAACTCTTTTTTGAATATATTTAATGAACTGGCCTCCACCGCCCTCTGTGGCAGAGAATTCCACAGGTCCACCACTCTCTGGGTGAAGAAATTCCTCCTCATTTCAGTCCTAAATGGCTTACCCCTTATCCTTAGACTATGACCCCTGGTTCTGGACTCCCCGGCCATCATAAACATCCTTCCTGCATCTAGTCTGTCCAGGCCTGACAGAATTTTATAGGTTTCGATGAGATCCCCTCTCAATCTTCTAAACTGCAGTGAGTATAATCCCAATCGACACAATCTCTCCTCATACGCCATTCTTGCCATCCCAGGTATCAGCCTGGTGAATCTTCGCTGCACTCCTTCCATGGCAAGAACGTCCTTCCTCAGGTAAAGCGACCAAAACTGCACACAATACTCAAGGTGCGGTCTCACCAAGGCCCTGTACAACTGTAGCAAGACATCTTTGTTCCTGTACTCGAACCCTCTTGCTACGAAGGCCAACATACCATTTGCCTTCTTAACCGCCTGCTGCACCTGCATGCTTACCTTTAGCGACTGGTGCACAAGAACACCCAGGTCTCTTTGCACTTCCCCTTCTCCCAATCTATTGCCATTCAAATAATAATCTGCCTTCCTGTTTTTGCCACCAAAGTGGATAACCTCACATTTATCCACATTATAGTGCATTTGCCATGTTTCTGCCCAATCACCCAATCTGTCCAAATCGTACTGGAGTTTCACGACATCCTCCTCACAGCTTACCCTCCCACCCAGCTTTGTGTCATCTGCAAATTTGGAGATATTACATCCAATTCCCTCGTCCAGATCATTAATATATATTGTGAACAGCTGGGGTCCTAGGACCGATCCTTGCGGTACCCCACTAGTCACTGCCTGCCACTCGGAAAACGACCCGTTTATTCCAACTCTTTGCTTTCTGTCCGCCAACCAGTTCTCTATCCAAGTCAATACCTTGCCCCCAATCCCATGTGCCTTAATTTTGCACGCTAATCTCTTATGTGGGACCTTATCGAAAGCCTTCTGAAAGTCCAAATACACCACATCCACTGGTCCTCCCTTATCTATTTTACCAGTTACATCCTCAAAAAATTCCAGTAGATTAGTCAAGCATGATTTACCTTTTGTAAATCCATGTTGACTTTGTCCGATCCTGTCACTGCTTACCAAGTGCTCTGCTATTACATCTTTTATAATAGATTCTAGCATTTTCCCCACTACCGATGTCAGGCTTTTTCTCGACCACCTTTTTTGAATAGTGGGGTAACATTAGCTACCCTCCAATCCATGGGTACTGTTCCAGAGTCTATCGAGTTCTGGAAGATGACCAGCAATGCATCTACTATTTCTAGGGCCACTTCCTTAAGTACCCTGGGATGTAGATTATCAGGCCCTGGGGATTTATCGGCCTTCAGTCCCATCAATTTTCCTAACACCATTTCCCTACAAATACTGATTTCTTTCAGTTCCACCCTTTCATCAGACCCTATGTTCCCCGGCATCTTTGGGAGGTTATTTGTATCCTCCTTTGTGAAGACAGAACCAAAGTATGACTTTAGTTGGTCTGCCATTTCTTTGTTTCCCATTATAAATTCCCCTGATTCTGACTGTAAGGGCTACGCTTGACTTCACCAATCTTTTTCTCTTCACATATCTATAAAAGCTTTTACAGTCAGTTTTTATGTTCCCTGCTAGCTTACTCTCATATTCTATTTTCCCTTTCTTAATTAATCCCTTTGTCCTCCTTTGTTGAATCCTAAACTGCTCCCAATCCTCAGGATTATTGCTTTTTCTGGCCAATTTATATGTCTCCCCCTCTCCCCCCTCCTTCTTCCCCCCCTTTCCCCCCTCCTTCCCCCCCCTTTCCCCCCTCCTCCCCCCCCTTTCCCCCCTCCTCCCCCCCCTTCCCCCCTCCTTCTCCCCCCTTCCCCCCTCCTTCTCCCCCCTTCCCCTCTCCCTCCTTCTCCCCCTCTCCCCCTCCTTCTTCCCCCCTCCTTCTTTCCCCTTCCTCCTTCTTTCCCCCTCCTTCTTTCCCCCTTCCCCCTTCTTCCTTCTTCCCCCCCTTCTTCCTTCCTCCCCCCCTTCCTTCTTCTTCCCCCTTCCTTCTTCTCCCCCCCTTCCTTCTTCTTACTCCCCTTCCTCCTTCTTGCCCCCCTTCCTTCTTCCCCTCCCCCCCCCCCCGTCAGAATGTCATGCGATCAAACTCCAGGAGTTGGCTACCCTATTCCTATTAAGGGCTCATTTAATTCTTTCCCTGTCAGCCTTTTGAGCCTGACCAGCTTTTGGTTTGAGGTAAGGGAGTTTTTCCACGCTGGGCCAGGCTTCCTATCCAGACCAGGCTCGCTAACTGACCACCCATGCACCTCTTTGCCTCTTTCCTCTGTCCACCCGGCCAGTGGGAGGGCTATTCCTCTGAGGCTTTCCAAAATCTCTGATTTGGCAGTCGACTTGTCAATAAAACAGGCTACCTGTCCCCACTGTAATAATAGTAATACAAGATCAACCACACAATAACACAGTGCAGCCTATTTACTCCAGTGTGAAACCAAAGACAGGAACAAGCTGGAAGATCAGCAACACTTGGTTGCAACAGCGCAGTCTAGAAACTGCTAAAGTCTCACCAGTTACCCCATTACGATAGCAAAATACTGCAGATGCTGGAAATCCGAAATAACAACAGAAAATGCTGGCTATTACTTGGGTTAGAAATCTAACTTGAGTGCTTTAAAATTAAGCTAGTGTAGAATGGATCTGCAATCTCTCTCATTCAGTTGACACGTCCCACTGATGATCTCTTGACTTTTGCTATTTCAATTTTACATTCAATTGTATGGGATGGGGAGGGGTGCAGTAGGAGGAGCAGAGAGATATTCTAACCTCCCACACCGACGATATAGTACTAGTGCACCCAATCAGTTGGACCTGAACTTGTAGACTGAACTGCAGCACAATCTGGGAGGTGCTGCCCTCACTCCCAGGGATTAAAGCCGGGCGGGGGGTTTGATTAGACATGAATGCTGGTTGGCTGCAGATTGGAGCCTGTGGCTAATGCAGCAGAGGCTGCGGGGAGAGCCGAGCTTGCCTCGAGTCAGTGAGGACCGCTCCTGCCTGGCAGACGCTGGGAGCATCTCTCTCTCTCTCTGCACATCCCGAGTCCCAGTCAAAATTCTCCTGACTCCTCGCAGCATGGAAGAGTCAACTGGTAGATTTCTGAGCAGCTTTCGGTGATTTGTTTTTGGTTAATTTTCTTGTTTTATTTAATTGACTGACCGCGCTGACAGGCAGATCAGAAATTATGGACTGGAGGATCTTTGAGCTGGCTCTTTTGTCAGCCTGTCTCCGCCTGTCCCGCTGTGGACCGAGTTATGGGGACGAGACAGAGCTGGGCTCCGGGACCTCGTTCACAGGTAAGGAGCTGACACTCTTGTCTCTTTCAATTTCCTGGAAAACCATTTGGGAGTCTTTGCTAAGAGGTGATGGTTGAAAGTCCCGTTGCAAGCGTTAATTTCACGTTAAAGAGAGCATCGGGCTGCAATATTAATGTTGCACATCTAATAGAAGCAGGGCATTTTAAAACTTTAGCACAAGGGGAAGTAATCTTTATTAAAACCCAAACGATTGCTTCTGGTGTATTTTAATTTGCATTGAATTATTTTAATGCCATATTCAAGTAATGTCAAATACTTTGTACAATGTATTTTGTGTAGGCTGAATTAAACCATGACCTGCTTTGCTCCGGTACCCTTGCACTATTATCGAGAGAGGAGGCACCTCAGTGGCCGCTTGTATCGGACCAGTCCGCCAGGCGGCGCTGTCTCCCCGCTCCTCCAGGATGTGTCAAAATTACCTTGATTGCACCTTATTTCATGTCGATGCACCATTGTTATGTCCCATTCCATTGCGAAATTCGCGAAGTGCATGTTTTCCCACTGCTGTTGACATCCGCACTTTGTGCTAAACGTCAAGGACGAGACAATTGACTGACCCATTTCTACACCGGATTGCATTTTGAAACCGGGCAACTGAAGTGAAATGACTTTGGACACGTTCAGGAATCGACCTGCAGCGTTGAGCTCTGACCACGGTCAGCTTCTGATTTTGAGCTGAATCATCTAAGTGAAGAATTCAGCATGATCAGCCAATCCTGTTTTAAAAAAAAAAAAAAAATCTTAACTATGGGAGTAATTGTATTTATTGGACTGTTCCAGTAATATATAACCGCGTGGTTAATCCAGGTAAGAAGCTGAATGTAGTCAGGAGTCTAACAGTTCTGTAGTGTTGAAATGTCTATAGATGTTGGGTTCATTTTTTATTTCAATGGGAGAGGGACCATCATTTCATGGGAAATAATCTGTGAAATCACAATTAATATTTTTGCGTCAGTTTTTCTGGGAATGTTGACTCTTTCCTGTGGTATGGTACCACTGATGCTGATTGGTTCATCACCATCTTACCCAAGTGGCCCTTTCTCGTGTGACCCTTCGGGTTGGCAATGCCGGACAAATTCCTGGAAGTTTCATCCACCCTGTCTCCAATATTTTTATAACTAATAAATGAAGGTGTTCGAAGAAAATGGAAGGGGGGGAGGGGGAAAACGCTTTAGTGCCCCTATGATATTTTCCCAGGTTTGTTCAGGAGATTAATCTGTTAATCCTTGCAAGCCTGGAGGGTTGGCAAGCATGATGACTCTTGATGAGTGTTAACAGGTGGAGCATCATAACTGTGCTTGATCTGGGTCTGTTCTTGGAGCAGGAGTCACTGGATACTGATCAGGAGTGAGTGCCATTCTGACTTGATTTTTTGCACAGCCACACTGATGTAAGAAAACTGCGAGGCACTTGGTCTAAGCGTTAAACAAAGCTTTAATCAACTGTTTTACAACATGGAGGTCTAGTTGTGCCCTTCACTAGTTCCTGTTAAGAATGTCCTGCGCAAGCTGGGCCCGGGCCCGTGCCTGAGTATTTATACTCTCCCTGGACAGCGCCACCCGTAGGCTGCTCAGTATTATTTCATAAGTCTTTCTTTCATGAATGACTAATTCATGTCGCACACCACACTCGCAATCGAAACTGGGACCTGCAAGTCTCAACTACACACCAAATATGCTTGTTGAGCAATCTGGGGAGCTTTGTCGATATTGTTTTTTTGAAGGAAGAGCATATTCTGTATCTTGGTAAAAGATTTGATCGATAAGGGTGCTCCCACTAACTGTGTTCATTTCTGTGGGTATGCTGTCACTAATGCTTGTGGCTGTAGCCCTGGCACAAGTTTGTTGGAACAAATGTTACATCTTTAAATATTGCTGCCCTTGGATCCCATTCCGTCCATCTTTATTTTGTAGAACAATCAAAGCACGTGTTGGTATACGGGGCAAGGGTTGGGGTGGGTCACATTTCTCTTTTTACACAATAGTTGTCTTTCCCATAACTAATGACCCATTCACAGGAACATGGCAGCTTAGAAATGTGGAATTTCCAAGGATGTGATTTTGTTAGTGGGACATGAACTGGGGGGAAACAGTGTGGTTTTCTTAACTAAAAGAGAAATTTTACCTCATGTGGTTTTCATTGACTGAATGCGAAGTCTCTACTTGTCACTTGAGTTCTTGCGGGTTGTAGCAGAGTTTGCCGAACTCTTTGAATGTGTAGCGGTTTCCTATTGACTTTTTGTGGTTCTGGTCTGGGAATCTGGTATAACAGCTCTCCACATCTGTTTCCGTGTAGACATCTCGAGATTAATCTTCCATGTAATGCAGAAGGGGTGTGTTTTTTTTTAAAAACGTGCTCATTAACCCATAGACTGCTGGCAGGTCGATGGAAATGACCATCTCCCTGGGCCATCCCGTTGCTCAAGATTCCAGCCCGCCTTCACTGTGTTGCTGGAACAAACAGTAATCCTACATTAATATCATCTCGAATAAAAACAGAAAACGTTGGAAATACTTAAGAAACAAAAGATGACTCTAGACTTGTCCCATTACCATCTCCTTTTGCCTTGCACCATCATCCCTTTTGTCTCAATCTCTCCTGCCTTCCATCCTATCACAGACCTTCCCTTTTGTTCTTTCCTCCCCCCTTTCCCTGCCCCTACACTTACTTAAAAACCTGTTACATCTCCAACTTTTTCCAGTTCTGACGAAGGGTCATCGACCTGAAACGTTAACTCTGTTTCTCTCTCCACAGATGCTGCCTGACCTGCTGAGTATTTCCAGCATTTTCTGTTTTTATTTCAGATTTTCAGCATCCACAGTATTTTGCTGTTGTATTAATATCGGCTGTTTGTGTTTCAGGAGTAGCTTTGATACCAGAATACCCGTTTCTAACTTTGAAACTAATTTAATTTTTGTCTGTCGTCTTCCACCTACTTTCCACTAAGTTCTAGACAGGCTTGATATTTCATTGGCTCTGAAGAGCAATTTTCAGTCAGTTGAATGTCCAAGTCTTAAGTATTTGAATATAATCGCCACCATCTCACTTTCTTCTTTTCTCAAAAAGAACCAAAGGGGGAGATGAGGAGAATTGTTTTTACCCAGTGAGTTATGATGATCTGGAATGCATTGCCTGAACAGGTGATGGGTGGAAGCAGATTCAATAGTAACTTTCAAAAGGGAATTGGATATATAGTGGATAGATACTTGAAAAGGAAAATATTTGCAGGGCTGTGGGGAAAGAGCAGGGGAGTGGAACTAATTGGACAGCTCTTTCAAAGAGCCGGCACTATGGGCTGAAGTCTGACCCCCTTCTGTGCTGCTCTGGTTCTATGAATCCCCGTCATTAGAGCAATTGGTTTCCTGTTGCTCAACTGTGCTCAGAAATTGGAACATTCACTGCCTTCAGGACTTTCTCTGCAAAATGGCTCTGTGAATTGTGCCACGTGGGGCGAGTGTAGACCTTTGTGGGATTTGTTGTCGGTTGTCACACATCATGTCAAGACACTTGCCCTGCTGTTGTTGCTTAACTGGGTGTTGCTGTGTATCGGTAGTAGTATTATTATTTATCATTGGTTGCAATGTTCTTCCTTTGACCTACAATTAGTTCTTTCACCGAGGGTGTGTTTGACTGTATTTGGTACAGAATCCTAGAATGGCCACAGAAAATCACAGTTTGCATTTAGCCTCAACAAAGAAAAATTTAATTGACAAAATGTCCCCTTTTTTTTCCTGATTCTGGTTACTTTTTCTCTATTGAGCCTTTGTTTCCCATTGTTCAGTTCTCTCTGCCGTTCTCTTTAGTTGTACCATTCACTCCTCCCATAGCTCCGTGCCCACTTCCAAGGATTTATCAAGGAATGGCCTGTGTTGGCTGAGGAAGACGAGATGGGAGCTTCTGTGGGGATTCAGAGACTGAATGGGAGTTTTTTTTTCCACTCTGTTCACCTACTGGGCCTTTTTGTGCTTATTTATTCCCCTCCTGAAAGTCTTGCACAATACAACAGTGAGTGCTTCGCTTCGCTTCAGAAGTTCTTAATTGGCTGTAAAGCGCTTTGGAACGTCCTGCGGTTGTGAAAGGCGCTATATAAATGCAAGTTCTTTCTTTATCACAACCTCCGCATCTCTGTCACATCTGCAAAATATATGCTGCACGTGCTTCTGATTGGCTCGTATATATTTGGGAAAACTGCAACAAACCACAACACAACCATCTTTATCATAATGTTTTCAATTGAAAAGAAAAAGGTAAAGGAAGCCAGTCATTTCCTGTTGAATTCTGCTGACCTTGATAACCCAGTGTGCAAGGAGCCAGGAATTTGCAAGCAGCTGCCAACCTAGGACATGAGAAACCCTCTGCTGACTCGCGTTTCTGCTTTAGTACTTAAAAAAAAATTGAAAAATCCCTCAGTAGCAGCAGTTAACGTCAAGACATGTCCATTTAGACCACCTCTCTTTACCCCCCTCCCCCCACCCACCCCCTTTTTGCAGGTAGAAATAGACGCTGCAGCAGAAACCATTTAATGGATTTAAAGGGACAGGCCACAGTAAATACAGCTCGGCATTAGCAGCAGGCTGCATTCTTCAAGACGGGTTCTTTCTACCCATAGGGAAAGGGCTATCCCGTGTCACCATTTCCCTTCATTATGTAATTAAGTCTTGGATCGTATCGTGTATACACAGTCCGTGTCAGCTGTGGCTCAGTGGGTAGCACACTTGCCTCTGAGTCAGAAGGTTGTGGGTTCAAGTCCCGTTCCAGAGACTTGAGCACATAAAGCTAGGCTGACACTCCAGTGGAGTGCTGCACTGTCGGAGGTGCCGTCTTTCAGATGAGACATTAAACCGAGGCCCCGCCTGCCCTCTCAGGTGGACGTAAAAGATCCCATGGCAGTATTTCGAAGAAGAGCAGGGGAGTTATCCCCGGTGTTCTGGCTAATATTTATCCCTCAACCAACATAACAAAAACAGATTATCTGGTCATTATCACATTGCTGTTTGTGGGAGCTTGCTGTGCACAAATTGCCACGTTTCCTACATTACAACAGTGACTACACTCCAGAAGTACTTCGTTGGCTGTAAAGCGCTTTGAGACGTCCAGTGGTCATGAAAGGCGCTATATAAATGCAAGTCTGTCTTTTTATAACGTTGTTGCCTTTATTTAAAAAAAAAACCTGATGTATTCTCCGACTTGGCATTAGCTGTTCAAGGGAGATCTGCTCATGATTTTTGATTTAAGGCTTTTGCCCCCAGATGAATTTTTGCTTCCTTGTGGTCTTAAACCCTTTAGAAAAGCAGGAAACCAAGTCGGCTCTGAAAACAAATTTGCTGCTCACAGAAATAATGAAAATTGATGTTTCTGTCTGTGCTGGTGCAGTTGTAGCTGACAGTATAGAGAGTGGGCTTTAATCTGCACACTAACTGATCTGGCGTGCTTGGCAAAAAAAAGTGGTTTTATTTTACCAGAGCAAATCCGTTTAAGCAAGGCTATCCTTCACCCCCGATGGGAATAATTCAACCAAAAATCTTACTTTGGTTGAGAAGTGGTTTTATTTATGGGGTGGGCTTAACTGATATAAATCGCCTACAGCTGTCCAAATATTCAGAGCATACTGTACTAATCACATCCCTGCAGATTGTTGACCTCTGCAGTCTTCTGAAAACGTTGTGTGAGGATAGTTGGAGGACAGGAGGATACCCCCCCCCCTCCCCCAGATGCTTAAGTGACTGACACACAAGTCTTTTCAGCATCGTTCAGATTAACAAACGCTTGTACAGTGGAGGTGCTGCAGTAGCAGTGCCATGTGTGTCCAGCCTAAAGCAGGGCACTGCTATTGTTTACAACAGAGGAACATGAATCAACGATGGCGCGTTGAGCTGTTCTGACTGGCGCGCTTCCATATAATGTGGTGGAAAGCATAAATCCAGCATGTTCACAGTAAAAAGAGTTGACTGGAAGCTAGGGACAGGATATGTACAGGTCGGTTTGCTTTGAATCACTTTTGGCTGAATCTGTAACTTCTAAGGTCAAATTTACAAGCATTTCTGATACTTGGAATCAATCCTCCCTCAGAAACACAAGCTTTTGTACCACACAAAATATTATTTGAAAATGCTTCCAACCACCTTCATTTTTTTCAATCAGTAACCCAAAGGACATCATAAAAACAAGGATGCTAATATAATCACGTGAAAGATTACATAATTCAGAACAAAATCATTAAACCGAGCCATGCAGGTGACTTTTCTTCTGTTTCGAAAATCTCCCCAACAGTATTTCTGCTAGAGGTCGTGCCCCTTTTGTTGTGTATGTGCCTTTAAGAGAAGAACTGATTCTATACTGCAGTACCGGCAGTGACCACCCCTGTCTATAAAGCCACAGCAGGCTTCTGTATTTCAGTCTTAAGTTACCCTCTGTTCAAGTAAATACCTGTTTTATTGTTCTCCTGCAGTCCGTGTATTATTTATACTTGGACATTACACCTTTGAGGTATTTATTCCTTCTCCTAGTTATTGTAATATTTGCATACTGAATTACCATTGGCCCGCAGGCATCTGTAAGGAATACCTATTATATTCACGTGATCACATGCTGAGTTGTCATTGGCCTGCAGGCATCTGTAAGGACTGCTATTGTTTAGAAGACCCAGGGGGTCCTGACTCCATCTTGTCCACACGGTGCTGTACTGCTGTGAGTCAGATCAGACCTGATGCTTCCTTAAAAGAGTTTAAACTGTAATACTCCGTTGTCCTGCAATTTATTATTTTTGTACAAAGTGTGCAAAACAAGACCGTTATATCACTATATAGAAGCTCGCTGAATGAAAAGGTGCAGCAGTCAGGTGGTAAACTACAATCCCCAAAATGCACCAGTATCACGTGGCCGACAACTCCCAGAATGCAGCGAAGACTGCCACTCATGTGAATCCATATTATAAAAAGGATATAGAGGCACTGGAGATGGTGCAGAAAAGATTTACAAGGATGATACCAGAAATGCGAGGGTATACCTATCGGGAAAGGATGAACAGGCTGGGTCTCTTTTCTCTCAAAGAGAAGGCTGAGGGGTGACCTAATAGAGATCTATAAAATTATGAAAGGTTTTGATAGAGTGGATACAGAGAGAATGTTTCCACTTGTGGGGAAGAGTAAAACTAGAGGCCATCAATATAAGATAGTCACCAAGATGTCCAATAGGGAATTCAGAAGAAACTTCTTTACCCAAAGAGTGGTGAGAATGTGCAACTCGCTACCACAGGGAGTGGTTGAAGTGAATAGTATAGATGCTTTTAAGGGGAAGCTAGCCAAGCCTATAAGGGAGAAGGGAATAGAGGGTTGCGCTGATAGATTTAGATGAGGAAAGACGGGAGGAGCATCAAGTGGAGCATAAACGCCGGCATAGATTGGTTGGGCAAAATGGCCTGTTTCTGTGCCGTATATCCTATGTAGTAGAAAGCACACCCTCACATTTGGGAGAGAGTGCGCCCAACAAACGAAGAATTTTTATAAAGCTGACTGTAAGACTGGCTAGTCACAGAACATGTAAATACTGATCTCTCCCCAACCCTATCCAGTGATGGGCAAGGACAGACCGCACTAAAACCCAGGGATAGCATTAGGACCGGTGAATATCTTAACTGGTACTTTTTGTATAAAAATAACATTTGATTAAAGTATCAACTTTTGAACTATATGTGAGGCAGCTTTGACAGGAAATCCTATGTGACTACATACAATGTAATGTAAAGTAATAATGCAAACATGCTGCATATTCAAGACAGGAGAGAGCGTAGCTATAGACAAATTAGTCTGACGTTGGTTATGGGTAAACTCTTCAAGATCAAATTAGTGAACCTTTAGAGATACAGTGGGGTCAGCAAGGACACCCATCTTCGATTTGCCAAAGACAAGTTGTGTTTGATAAATTTCATAGGCCGGTAAATTCCTCAGAGTTGCTCCCAGTTCACTGGTATTACTTCATTGGAAGCACTGCGGAAATCCCATTAACGTGTGGAAACCGTGTCTCTGCAGCCCTTCCAGTGAAGTAACGCCAGCGAACCTGGAGCAGCATCCAGGAATTTCCCAGCTAGAGAGTTTTTTTTGAACAAATGATTAATTTGGATTTGATCTCCTGGGCTATTTTCAATAGGCTGAGGGGGTCGGAGAGGAATTTTCCAGACTTTATTTCCCTCTTATTGGCCTGTTTTTTTCCCCCTTCCCCAGGTGACTTCATGGTCAATCTGGCGGGGGTAAGGAGGTGTCTAGTCATGATGCTACAGGCATCACGAATGTGGGGAAGGCTTGATCGATCAGCTGGTGTTTTCCTGCCTGTCATTTTTGTATAAAAGGGAATGCTGTAGTCAATATGGAATTTCAGACGGCGTTTGATAAGCTGTCTCTCAAAGCTTGTTACAAAAATTCTGGTGTATAGTACTAAAGGAAATGTCGTGGAATGGATAGGAAACTGGTTGAGGGACAGGAGCCCAAGCAGTAAGATTAATGGAGAAGGATTGGAAATGGTGTACACCAACAGTCAATGTGAGGTCCATCTTTTATTCTTGGTGTTTGTAGATAATTTGGACATGGGCATAGGGAGCAAGATATTGAAGTCAGTTGATGTCACAAAAATAGAGGGTTAAGCAAATGGCAAGGCAGACTATAAAATACTTCAGGAGGATGTAGACAAGTTCGCAGGATGGTCAGGCAGGTGGCGGCACCATTACATGTGGAGAAGTGTGAGGTAATGCATTTTAGGAGGAAAAACAAGTAGTAGGAGTAGACACTCAATGGAAAGAAGCTGAAGGCTCTGGATGAACAGAGACCTAGGGGTTCAAATACATAAATTCTTGAAAGTGCGAGTGCAGGTTGATAAAGCTGTAAACAAGTAACATATTTTAATTTCTATAATTAGGGACATAGGGGGAAAAATTCAGTTGTTTGCGCCTCCCGTTAGTGCTTTAAGAGGGCGCTAATGGGGCGCAAAGCAGCTAGCGCCCAGGCGCGGCGATGTTTGCGCCGCTCGCAAAATTAACGACATTTTGCGGCGGCGCTAAACACTACCGTCATGATCTCCTGCGCCGGCAGATCGTGATGTCCGTCGAGTGCGCAATGCACCGGTAGCGCCCCGGACCAGATATTGAGTGGCGCCCCTTGCCTTACCGCCTGCTGCTAGCAACAACAGGTTGAGGGGAGCGTTTTGCAGTCAGAAAGGGACTGGGGGAGCGCTATTTAAAGGCAACCACTTCCTGCCTTTTTTTGTTGGTGACATTTTTGCACCACGCATTCTGAGAGAGAGAGAGTGTGAGAGAGAGACAGACTTCTGGAGAGATTCAACGCTGCATGAAGGAGTTTTGGGTACTGAGCAGCACTTTGCAGGTTCCTTTTGATTTGCCCTTCCTTGCTTCACCAGCACTCTGAGGTAGCGCCTCGCTCCTTGGCCTTTGCGCCTTAAGACAGGTGTGAAGCGCCTGATTTAGCGCTCCAATCACCTCCAGGGGTGATAAAAGCCAAGTTTGCCGTCGGAGGCGATAATTAGCGGCAGGCGTTAAACTTTGTGCACGGCCGATAATGGCGCCCCAAACGGGGCGGTACCGAATTTTTCCCCAATAGAGTACAATAGTGGAGTGTGTTGCCTGATTCAAACTTGTATTTTAAGTAACTCGCCCCATCACCAGCATCTCGATCACAGGGCTATGGGACAGATCGCTTACTCTATTGCCAGAAGTGAGAAGTAAAATGGGAGGAGTGCATGCCTATTTCCTCTGAAGAATTACGAGGTGTTGAGTCAAACTGAGGAGCTAAGAGGTCAATTACTAGCACGTTCTAGGTTGTTGGATTTAATTAAACCCGCTATTAGCTGAAGTATATTACAGGCCACTTTGTGGAGGTTTGAAATTTTCATTTCCTTCACGCTCCCATGGGTTTGTGCAGCTGCCTCATGTCTCCAGCATGGGAGGGCAAATGAGCTGGCCTTTTATGCCAATGGGGGCTGAAAGGACCAGGACAGATTATACTCGACATCTCTAAAGGGACGGCAGGCCTCACCTGACCCGGGAGTAAGTCATCATAGAGTTGTGAACTGAGCACTTTCACTGCTAAACTGCAGATTTATCCTTTGTTTTAACTCTGTGCACCAGTAAAATTGCTTTTGTTTGATGCATAATTGCAGGCAACAATACCAACATTTGGATCCCAGTAATACAACACAGTGAAAATCCAGCCTATTCACTATTAATCCAATGAACCAGTGTGTAAATAATAAATGTTTGTAGAGCTCTTTAAAAGGGTTAAAAAAAAACGAAGTTTTGCATTGCCGTAAAGTGGGAGTATTTGGAGGATTACTGAATATTGTTACCTCTTCCATTTGTAACATTTTTTTTCAAACATGACCAACAATAAAGGTTATGAGGTTTTTAAAACTTCTTTTAGAATCAGTGGTGCTGAAATGTTGGGGTGTTGTGGTGTCCTATGGCTAGAGTGTCTGTAAACCCTTTAATTTGAATTTGGGGTTTGTAATCTTGTATTACAGACTTGTATTGCGCCGTCTTTCAGCTGAGACGCTAAACCGAGGCCCTGTCTGCGCGCTCAGGTGGACGTAAAAGATCCCACACCCAATATTTTGAGGAAGCACAGGGCAGTTCTCCCCGGTGTCCTGGGCCCAATATTTATCCTTCAACCAACATCACTAAAACAAATTTATATAGGGCCAGAACTTCGGGTCCCCACGGGTGAGTACGCGCTGGGTACTCATGCGTAGGCCCAACGAAAGTGCCGGTTTCGTGCATGCACTGCGCATGCGCGGGAAACCGGAACTTCCGTTCCCTTAAAGGAAGGGGTTCACAGGTCGAACGCGTGCGCCAGAGAGGCAGCGCGTGCGCTTGGAACTTCCGTTTTTTTTGCAGGTTTCTCCGGGAGGGTAAGTCTCCAGGAGCTACGCTTGTAAAAAGCAGTCACAAGGCCTGCTTTTATTAAGGTAAGTGGTGAATTAAGTAAAATTAAAACATTTTTTCCACAGGTTTATTATTTTTAAATACGTTAAAGAAAGGTAAGTTTATTTTTAGCCCCGTTAGAAACTGTAATTAATTTTTTCAAAAATTTAAGTTATTGTTTAAAAGTTATTATGTAATTTATCGTAATTTTTTTTTAAATCACATTTTTAAAATAATTTGAAGTTTTAGTTATGTTTTGGGGCTGAATTGTATTTATAGATTTGACAGCTCTTCCTGTCAAATCTATGAATACAGATTCCCTGCTACCATTGGCTCTCCATGGCCCACGTGATCCCAGGGGACGCTTCGAACTAACTGCGCCCCTGGGATACGCAAGCACTGCGCGCCGGCAGTTGGAGCAGGCCCAGGATCGCAATCCCACGGGGGCCCACAGCACAACGGCCGGCGCGCTAGGTAAATGCAGGTCGGAGGCTTGCACCCGCGGGAAGCCCCCGACCCGAATTTCTGGGCCATTATCTGGTCATTATCACATTGCTGTTTGTGGGAGCTTGCTGTGCGCAAATTGGCTGCCACATTGCCCACATTACAATAGTGACTACACTTCAAAAATACTTAATTGACTGTAAAACGCTTTGGGACGTCCGGTGGCCGTGAAAGGCGCTATAGAAATGCAAATCTATCTTTCTTTCTTTCTTAAACAGTTGTGTGTCAAAATGACACGTCCTTTTGGAATTGGTTCTGAAATCAAGTTGCAACATAGATGAAGTGGAAAGTGACGCTTGAGTGCTACTTCACTAGAGATGAGCAGTGAACGGCAGTGTCTTCAAGCTTTATCATTTTAATCTTGGTGTGTACCTTTTGAATTGGGTCAAATTATTACCCCCTCAAAGATCTTTACAATAGGAACATGCTCTGATTTTAACAGGAACAAACGCCCTCCCCTGGGGAGAGGTTAAGGTGGAGTGAAGTGTCACCAGGCTGCTGATAGCAAGCGGACAGTGGTTTCTAGGAATTGATCTTGGCAATTGTATTGCAGCATTAGAAATGAAGATGGACCTTCGAACAGTAAGGAGAGCAGAACTAACCTTGGGTCCACTGGTTTTGACTTTTTCTAAAGAACTTCAAAATTACTACTGAATGTCTGTAAATAGATCTTTATGCAGATGTGTTGTAGCCCTCTTCAGGAATAGGAGATGGGATCACGGGGACCTGGCTGGATGATTTTTTAAATGGACTAAATGACCAATTTAATGACATGGGGCTCTATGAGTTTCCTGATACCACAGATAGTGACTTAATCTTCTGCCTGCTGGTAACTTAAATGGTTTGCAAGGGAACCCTCCTGATAGTTGGGTGGTTCTGTGAACAACATGATGTGGTACATTGACATAAAAACAAGGAAAGTCCCAGATTCAACCTCTGGTCTGTCCTGAAATAGCTGATGAGCATGTTATATGCAGCATGTCACATGTTACAATCAGCCTCGGCAATCCTAAACTATAGAGGGTGAACAATCACCAGTCTACTCCCCCCTGTTGGAACTCTGTATGTGGAGTATGAGTAACAGTATGATTAGGCTCTGCAGTGATTGCCCTATTGTCGAGAAGCTTTGCGACACCCTCTTTTTAAGCCTAGCCCATGCATAAAGAATGGTATTGGGCTGAGGTGTCCCAGAACTGTACCCAAATGGAGTCACTGCCTTTAGGAGAGGGGGAGGAGAAATGGTTTACTGACAACTTTGGATTTATCTTCTCTTGTCTTTCCACTTATATGATTGATGGATTGATGAAATGTTTTTAATTTGAACATTACAGTACCACATGCTGCAGGATTATATGGGCGAAAAAACTTAATTTCACATCTCAGAAACCCCTCAAACTGTTGCACATTACAGTGAAGTGTAGCGATTGTTGCTACATAGGCAAACATGGAAGCCATATTGCACACAGCAAGATTCCATTAACACAACACTGAGATGAATGACTCTTTTTTTTGATTGTACTGTCCACATTTAATTAAAGGTCACTTCAATTGAATGTTCTGATGATTTAAAATCTCTTTTGCACTAATGCTGTGTTATTTACATTGCTCAATTCAAATTATTTACTAATTCTAATTTTTCTAGTGCAAAAAATGTCCTTGAATTATCAGAAACACACTATTGGTTCAGAGAGGAATCTTAGCCAGGACACTGAGAGAATTCCCTGCTCTTTATTGAATAGTGGCAGGCACTTTTAACATCATCTGAACCAATGGAACCAGTTAGGGCCTCGGGTTTAACACCATATCAGAAGGTCAGCGCTTCCGACAATGCTGCTCTACACCACAGTCTCAGCCCAGATTATACACTTAATCCTGGAGTGGAGCTTGAAACTCGCAACCTTGTAACACCGGCAAGATTGCTACCAACTAATCAAAGCTGACAGTTAAACATGGGCTACTATGGTAAGATTGTGTTCAGCATGACTTGCTTCCTCAATATATTTTCAATTACAAGTGTATAGTAGATAACATCCCCAGTCGCACATTCTTTTACCACAACCCTGAATGTTATCCCCTTCTGACTCTCCTGAAGGCAGTAATTTCATGTTGGTCTGGTTCCCTAAGCCCTCCAGTTCCCTGCCCAAGTGGCCATGACCGTGACAATTGTGGCCTGTTCAGTTCTGGACTGTCATCACAGCCAAGTGCAATCCTGTTTTCACTCTGCATCCGCATCCTTTCCAAAAGAAGCGGGAGCCCTGGCTGACTTTTCTTCTTCCCTCCTTCCTAGACTGGAGATACTGAGGCTAAATATAGTGCCCCACCACCATCCTGGTTGAGATCCGCTGACTGCACTGACCATCCTGGTTGAGATCCGCTGACTGCACTGACCATCCTGGTTGAGATCCGCTGACTGCACTGACCATCCTGGTTGAGATCCGCTGACTGCACTGACCATCCTGGTTGAGGTCTGCTGACTCAGCACAGACTACCCTGGTTGAGATCCGTTGACCTGGCATAGACCTTGGTTGAGATCCACCAACCCAGCACAACCTGCGATGTACACCTGGGACATTCATGATCTGTGTGGCTCAGTACCACACTGTATGGTACATTTACCCACTGATCTATTTGTGGATCTCTGATCCTACATTCTTGTACTTGATGCACATCATTAAGCATAATTCCTCCGGTGGTAAATGGTTCAAATAGTTTACTTGTGACTAGAAAGTACAGTTGTGACACTTGGAGTGCTTTAACAGACAAATTATAGTCTCGGTGGAAGCTGTGACTTAACGGGTTCTACACATCCAGGTATTTCATAGACCCTCAGCAATGCGTCAGCAATCATAGTTACTGAACTATCGTTCAAGAGCGAAAACGAATGTGTTTTTGTTGTGTGTCCAAAAATGATTGCGTTTGTTAAAGTCACTCCCTGAATGAAAAGTATTCTCTGCTGTGACCGAACCCTCTTATTTTTTTACAACATTTTACTAGGCAAAAGAAATAGGGTTCACACTTCATAAATGTACCATGAAATTCAATGCTCGGCTACTTAGCACACTGAGCAGAGATGACGACAAGCATGTGGTAGCAATTGACACCATTTTTGGCCACTTTGTTGAAACAGTTCTTCATCGACGTTCAATATGATTGTTTTCCACACAAATTAGCAGCATGGAGCAGAAAATGTAGGCACCCAGAAAACTGTCCCAACAAATCCGCTGCGAACAACATTAGTAGCCATACTGTTCAGGCATGCTCTCTTAATTTTGTGTTGAATTTTTTTCCCCTCTCCTGTATGCTGTGTTATAATCTAACAGGCTCTGTTTGCCCATCACCCCTGTGCTCGCTGACCTCCATTGGCACCCAGTTAAGCAACACTTCGATTTCAAAATTCTCATCCTTGTTTTCAAATCTCTCCATGGCCTCACCCCCTCCCTATCTCTGTAATCACTTTCAGCCCCACAACCCCTCTGAGATATCTGCGCTCCTCAAATTCTGTCCTCGTGAGCATCCCTGATTATAATCACTCAACCATCGGTGGTCGTGCCTTCTGTTGCCTAGGCCCTAAGCTTTGGAACTCCCTCCGTAAACCTCTCCGCCTCGCTACCTCTCTTTCCTCCTTTAAGACGCTCCTTAAAACCTACCTCTTTGACCAAGCTTTTGGTCACCTGCCCTAATTTCTTATGTCAAATCTTTGTCTTATAACACTCCAATTAAGCACCTTGGGACGTTTTACTATGTTGAAGGTGCCATATAAGTACAAGTTGTTGTTGTACAGCACAGAAGGAGGCGATTCAGTCCGTTGTGCCTATGCTGGCTCTTTGAAGGAGCTGTCCAATTTAGTTCCCCACCCCAACTTTTTCCCTGTAACTGCAAATTAGTCCTCTTCAAGGACATGTCCAATTGCCTTTTGAAATTGTTACGGAATCTGCTAAAACCACCCTTTCAGGTAATGCGTTCCAGATCTTAACAACCAGCTGTGTGAAGAAATTTCTCCTCATTTTCCCTCTTTCTTTTGCCAATTATGACCTCTCCCTACTTGCTCTATCAAAACCCCTCATCATTTTGAACTGGGTCTCCCCTTAACCTTCTCTGCTCTAAGGAGAACAATCCTAGCTTCTCGAATCTCTCCACATAACTCAATTCCCTCATCTCTGGTATCATCCTGGTAAACCTCCTCTGTATCCTCTCCAAGGCCTTGACATTCTCCCTGAAGTGCAGTGCCCAGAATTGTACACAATACTCCAGCTGAAGCCTAACCAGTGATTTGTAAAGGTTTAGCATAACTTCCTTGTTTTTGTATTCAATGCCTCTATTTACAAAGCCAAGTACAGGAAACTCTCGATTTTACCGGCACCTAAATAACCGGAAATCTCGGTTAACCGGCAAAATTCAGGAGTAGGTTCAGGTAAGTTTTACTTCATATTACTTGCCTTCCTCGATCTGTTGCTGTGCAATCGGGTGTGGCTGCAGCTATTGCTAAGCTACAGAGACGCTTGGAATTTGTGGCCATTGTCCTGCACCTGTTGCTAAGCAACAGCGTTTGTTGCTTTATACGGAGCTCTCAACTCTCCGTATCTTTTACTATAGCTCTCGGTTATCCGGAATTTTTGATGAACCGGCACTACGTCGGTGCCGGATAAAAAAGAGTTTCCTGTATCCCATACGCTTTCTTAACTGCCCTATCAACTTGGCCTACCACCTTCAAGGATTTGCGAATATCCTCATATCCTCATGTCCCTCTGCTCTTGCACCCCCCTCAAAATAGTACCATTTAGATTATACTGCCTCTCCATGTTGTTTCTTCCAAAGTGTATCACTTCACACTTATCTGCATTAAGTTGCATCTGCCATGTGTCTGCCCATTTCAGCAGTCTGTCTAAGTATGTCTGTCAAGTCTGCTACTATCCCGTTCACTATTTACTATGTTGCCAAGTTTTATATCATCCACGAACTTCAAAATTGTAGTCTGTTGGCTATCCAGGAATCGGAATTGTATTACTCAGAATTTAAGATGTTTTTAATTCATTCTCGGGATGTTGACTGGCATTTATTGCCCTACCCTGCTGAGTAGCTTGTTAGGCATGCTAGTTAAGAGACAATCAATTTGATGTGAGACTGGAGTCACATGCAGGCCAGACCAGGTAAGGACGGCAGGGTTCCTTCCCTAAAGGACATTAGTGAACCAGTAAGATTGTTTTTACAACAATCCAACAGCTTCATGGTCATGTTTTACTGAACCCAGCTTTTTATTTACAGATCTTTTAAACTGAATTCAATTTCTCAGACTGTTGTGGTGGGATTTAAGCTTGTGTTCTCTGGATTACTAGTCCAATAACATAACTGGGGGTCTGGAACTCTCTGCCTGAAAGGGTGGTAGAGGCAGAAACCCTAACCACATTTAAAAAGTACTTTGATGTGCACTTGGGATGCTGTAACCTGCAGGGCTACAGACCAAGAGCTGGGAAGTGGGATTAGGCTGGATAGCTCTTTGTTGGCCGGCGCGGACACGATGGGCCGAAATGGCCTCCTTCTGTGCTGTAACTTTCTATGATTCTATGTCCTTGGTGCCACCAACAATCTGTCTTTGTGATTTTGCGTATTTATTTTTCCTGGATTTGTCTTTATTTTTAGCTCATTGAGGTTCGCCAATTTTGGTGTTTTTCCCATGTTTTAACTTTTTATTTTGAGAAAGGCAAATATTTCAACTATTTCTGCTGTTTGTCTTGGATGCCATGCTACTGCAGACAGACGATCCAATGCAAACAGGCCAGCAAGATTGGTGCTGAGAAATAGGTGACATGGTACGTTATTGGTGTTTTTAACATAAACATTGGCTGGAATTTTTACCTGGAGTTGGGTGTGTGCACGCTGCGTAGTGGGTCGGGAACATGATGTTCTGCTCAACACGTTCTTCAGGACGACTAACTCAATGGCCCCACTTAAAGCACATTACCTGGCCCAATTAAATGGAGCGGGTCTGATGACATCATTGATGACTCGTTTCCAGCGCTGATATTTAAAGCAGCCTTGCACACAACTCATTTGAAGGATGCTAGAAGAGTGTGGAAGCTGAAATAGAAAGGTCTGAGTACTGTTCCAAACTATCAATGATGGTTGCTCATAGATAAAGGGCTGCAGCCAAGTTTACTGATCCCTGCACACTCTGGTGGAGGCAGTGAGGTCGTGTTCCCTGCAGATAGGTGCAAGAGACCGCCCAAAGACCTCAAAAGGGCCTGGCTGGAGATTACAGAGGAGGTCAGCAGCAGGGATGTGGTCAGGAGGACCTGGATCCAGTGCAGGAAACTATTCAATGATCTCATCAGGCCAGGAAAGGTGAGTGCAATGCCACACTCACCTTCATCCTGACGTGCCGGCCACCAGATCCACATCACTTTGCCTTCTCAAGCCTACTCCTGCACATCATTCCTCACACCAACATACCTTGCAGGTCCACCCATCCCTCTCTTTCCATGTGCATACTCACATCCCCATCTGACTTACCTCCACTGATACTCACCATCATAATGCAATCATAGCAAGTAACACCACAGAAGGAGGCCATTTGGCATTGTCACGCCACTCCCTCATAGTCACCCTCTACAGATGTAGCCCTTCCATTCCTTACTCTCATTCCATCTCTCACTCAAAGTTCTCCTCTTTCCCTCCTTGCAGGAGAAGAGAGCCCAGAACACACAGCGAGGCAGAGAACCAGAGGTGGCCCTCCAGTATTCATGCAACTGACTCCATCAGAGCAGGAGGCCCTGGAAATATTGAGAGTTGCAGAGCTGCTGGCAATGAGAGACAGGGAACATCCCAGCAACCTGGTGACAGAATTACATCTCATACAGCAACATGGCATACAGCAGTCACGCATATGGTGACTGATGTCAGCAGCCAGTGAAATGTCATCATGTGCATAATGGTAACGTTACCCATTCTTACTATTATACTTCTAATTCATCTCTTTACTCTCCCACAGGTCCATCAAGTGTCCCCCCCCTGCAGGAGGAAGATGACTCCTCCGAGGAGCCTCCAGCCTCTGAGGGTGCACCGTCAGCAGACCCAAGCGCACCCAGCACCGGTGCAGATACACACACCTCGGTGGGTCCTGTGCGAGAGAGAGTAGTGTTGTCACCTGGTGTCTCACACTTTACAAGTGAGCAAGAGTAGATGGTGGAGACAGAGACAGCAGTGGAGACTCCTCGCTGGAGGGCGCAGGACACCTGAGCTGCATGCAGATTCTGGACCTCGGGGGCCATCGAGAAAGAGGGTGATCTCGGAGGGGCAGCAACAATTCCATGAGGCTCTGGCAACTTTTACAGCCGCGATCTCTGCAAATGTGCAGGGAATGGAGGAGTCCATCTCCAACATGAGCGACACCATGTCGCAGGCGATGGCATTGATGTGCTGTTCCATGGACAGGATGGCCACCTGCATGGAGCAGCACATGTACCACTCACATGAGCACATGCTAGCTGTGGGCAACAGATGGCAGACGCTCATAGACCTCCTCTCCAGGAGGGATGTGCCTTCATCGCCCCACTAATGTGCAGTAAGGTGTTCTCCAGCTCCTTGCTAGCAGCGAAGTGCGGGTGGCCAATGGGAGGGATGATGGTGAGAGGGGACATGGAAGTGGGGGCTTTTCTCAAAGTGCTCCCACTTCTCCCCCGTTTCCTCCCCCTCAGTCAGAGCCCCACATGCCTCCCTGGATCTTGATGGCCGAGTCTGCCCCTTCACAGTTGCAGGAGGAGCAGTCTTTGGCGGGGCCATCACAGGCTCCAAAACCCAGAGGATGTCTGCCAAAAATGTCTGACCAGTCGCAGCAGGGATGTGAGCAGCCTGCCTCTACCTCTGCTGAAGCCACAGGGGTTGCACCATGTAAAAACACTTGGAAAAGAAAAAAAGACACAAAAGTAGATGGACAAACGTATGCACATGGGTGTATGAAGAAATGTTAGTGTTAAGTTTGTTATTTTGATGACACAGATAAATGTATTTATTTGCACCACTTTCCGGTCTTGTCCATTTTTGCCTGCTACCTTTGAAATGGCTTTGCCACTTGGAGTGACTGGTGAGACATTACTTAACCTTCAGCACTGGGGGGTTGGGTGAGAGGAATGACTTGGACATTGTAGGGATGCTTTATGGTGTTGTTGGGGGAAGGAACTTGGTACAGCATGTGACAGCCATAAGGGTGCATTGGAGCAAGTTAAGTAAATCTGGCCATGCGGCCATCCCAGTCAGCAATGTGCACCGCTGCTGGTGCCATCACCACCTCCTCCTCCTCATCTTCCACCTCTTCCTCCTCCGAAGAGGTTGTGCGGTCTGCGCCTTGCTCCTCCTACAGCTCCAATCTTTGCTGCGTGCTATGTTGTACAGCACGCAACAAACGACAATGATTCTGGAGATCCTGGCTGGTGTGTACTGAAGGACTCCTCCAGATCTGTCAAGGCATCTGAAGCCCATCTTCAGCACACCTATTGTTTGCTCTATTACACATCTGGTGGATATGTGGCTGTCTTTTTTTTCATTTCGTTTGTGGGATGTGGGCGTCGCTGGCAAGGCCAGCATTTATTGTCCATCCCTAATTGCCCTTGAGAAGGTGGTGGTGAGCCGCCTTCTTGAACCGCTGCAGTCCGTGTGGTGAACGTACTCCTACAGTGCTGTTAGGGAGGAAGTTCCAGGATTTTGACCCAGAGATGATGAAAGATTGGCGATATACTTCCAAGGCAGGATGGTGTGTGACTTGGAGGGGAACTTGAAGGTGCTGGTGTTCCCATGCGCCTGCTGCCCTTGTCCTTCTAGGTGGAAGAAGTCGTGGGTTTGGGTGATGCTGCCGAAGAAGCCTTGGTGAGTTGCTGCAGTGCATCTTGTAGATGGTACACATTGCAGCCACTGTACGCTGGTGGTGGAGGGAGTGAATTGTAAGGTAGGGATGGGGTGCCAATCAAGCGGGCTGATTTGTCCTGGATGGTATCGAGCTTCTTCAATGTTGTTGGAGCTGCACTCATCCAGGCAAGTGGAGAGTATTCCATCACACTCCTTACTTGTGCCCTGTAGATGGTGGAAAGGCTTTGGGGAGTCAGGAGGTGAGATATTCACTGCAGAAACCTAGCCTCTGACCTGCTCTTGTTGTCACAGTATTTATGTGGCTGGTCCAGTTAAGTTTCTGGTCAATGATGATCACTAGGTTGTTGATGGGGGGTTCGGCGATGGTAATGCCATTGAATGTCAAGGGGAGGTGGTGAGACTCTCGCTTGTTGGAGATAGTCATTGCCTGGCACTTAAGTGGCAGGTAACATTCGTGCCACAGATCAGCCCAAGCCTGAATGTCGTCTAGGTCTTGTTGCATGCGGACATGGACAGCTTCATTATCTGAGGAGTTGTGAATGGCACTGAACACTGTGCCGTCATCAGCGAACATCCCCATTTCTGAACTTATGTTGGAGGGAAGGTCATTGATGAAGCAGCTGAAGATGGTTGGGCCTAGGACACTGCCCTGAGGAACTTCTGAAGTAATGTCCTGGGGCTGTGATGATTGACTTTCAACCACCACAACCATCTTCCTTTGTGCTCAGTATGACTCCAGCCAGTGGAGAGTATTCCCCCTGATTCCCATTGACTTCAGTTTTACTAGGGCTCCTTGATGCCACACTCGGTCAAATGCTGCCTTGATGCCAAGGGCAATCACTCTCACCTCACCCCTGGAATTCAGCTCCTTTGTTCATGTTTGGACCAAGGCTGTAATGAGGTCGGGAGCCGAGTTGTCTTGGCGGAACCCAAACTGGGCATCAGTGAGCAGGTTATTGGGGAGCAAGTGCTGCTTGATAGCACTTTCGATGACACCTTCCATCACTTGGCTGATGATTGAGAGTAGACTGATGGGGCGGTAATTGGCCTGGTTGGATTTGTCCTGCTTTTTGTAGACAGATCATACCTGGGTAGTTTTCCACATTGTCGGATAGATGCCAGTGTTGTAGCTGTACTGGAACAGCTTGGCTAGAGACGCGGCTAGTTCTGGAACATAAGTCTTCAGCACAATAGCCGGGATGTTGTTGGGGCCCATAGCCTTTGCTGTATCCAGTACGCTCGGCTGTTTCTTGATATCACGTGGAGTGAATCGAATTGGCTGAAGACTGGCTTCTGTGATAGTGGGGACCTCAGGAGTAGGCTGATATGGATCATCCACTCGCCACTTCTGGCTGAAGATGGTGATATTCATGGAGCCTCCTCCTCCCATTAGTTGTTTAATGGTCCACCACCATTCATGACTGGATGTGGCAGGACTGCAGAGCTTTGTTCTGATCTGTTGATTGTGGGATCGCTTAGCCCTGTCAATCAAATGCTGCTTCTGCTTTTTAGCATGCATGTAGTCATGTGTTGCAGCTTCCCCAGGTTGGCACCTAATTTTTAGGTATGCCTGGTGCTGCTCCTGGCATGCTCTTCTACACTCCTTATTGAACCAGGGTTGGTCCCCTGGCTTGATGGGAATGGTAGAGTGAGGGATATGCCGGTCCATGAGGTTACAGATTGTGGTGAAATACAATTCTGTTGCTGCTAATGTCCCACAGCGCCTCATGGATGCCCAGTTTTGAGCTTCTAGATCTGTTCTGAATCTATGCCATTTAGCACAATAGTAGTGCCACACAATACGATGGAGGGTGTCCTCAGTGTGTAGACAGGACTTCGTCTCCACAATGACTGTGCGGTGGCCACTGCTACCAATACTGTCATGGACAGATGCATCTGCGACATGTGGATTGGTGAGGATGAGATCAAGTAGGTTTTTCCCTCGTGTTGGTTCTCTCTCCACCTGTCGAAGGCCCAGACTGGCAACTATGTCCTTCAAGACTCGGCCCGCTCAGTTAGTAGTGGTGCTATGGAGCCACTCTTGGTGATGGACATTGAAGTCCCCCACCCAGAGTACATTCTGTACCCTTGCTACTCTTAGTGCTTCTTCCAAGTGGTGTTCAACGTGGATGAGTATTGATTCATCAGCTATGGGAGGGCGGTAGGTGGTAATCAGCAGGAGGTTTCCTTGCTCATGCTTCACCTGAAGCCATGAGACTTCATGGGGTCTGGAGTCAATGTTGAGGACTCCTTCCTGACTGTATACCACAGTGTCACCACCCCTGGTGGGTCTGTCCTGCCGGTGGGACAGGACATACCCAGAGATGGTGATGGCGGAGTTTGGGACAGTGGCGGAAAGGTATGATTCTGTGAGTATGACTGTCAGGCTGTTGCTTGACTAGTCTGTGGGACAGGTCTCCCAATTTTGGCACAAGTCCCCAGATGTTGGTGAGGAGGAATTTGCAGGGTCAACTGGGCTGGGTCTGCCGTTGCCGTGCCGAGGTCGATGCCGGGTGGTCTGTCCGGTTTCAGTCTTATTATTGTGTTTTGTAGCGGTTTGTAACAACTGAGTGGCTTGCTCGGCCATTTCAGAGGGCAGTTAAGAGCCAACCACAGTGTTGTGGGTCTGGAGTCACATATAGGCCAGACCAGGTAAGGATGGCAGATTTCCTTCCCCAAAGGGCATTAGTGAACCAGATGGGTTTTTACGACAATCCAGTAGTTTCATGGTTACCATTACTGATTTATTTAATTAACTGAATTTAAATTCCCCAGCTGCCGTGGTGGGATTTGAACTTGTGTCTCTGGAACATTAGTTCAGGCCTCTGGATTACTAGCCTAGTGACACTACCACTATGCTACCGTTCCCGGTATAATGCGCCTCGGCCTCAGTACTTGGCGTCCTCAAGGGTGTCATGAGCCACGTCATCAGTGGATAGCTCGTGTCTCCAAGCAGCCAGCCACCATGTCTGTTTGGAGGTGCAAAGAGCTCAGGGAGGATGGACTGGCGCAGCACGCAAGAGTCGTGACAGCTGCCAGGGAATCTGGTGCACACATGTATGGTCATCTTTTTATGTTTGCAGACGAGCTGCACACTGAGGGAGTGGAAGCCCTTGTGGCTCCCAAACACTCCTGGGTGATGGGGTGCCCTGATGGCCACGTGTGTGCAGTTGATGACGCCCTGCACCTGTGGGAAGCCGGCCAGAGCCGAGCGTCCGCTCAGTAACACTGGCCTCATCAGTGGCGAAGTTGACATATTGGCTGACTTGTGAAACATGGCATCGGCCATTTGGGTGATGCATCTCTAGGCGGTCGACTGCGAGATCCTGCAAATGTCTGCTGCAGCTCCCTTGAAGGAGCCTGAGGTGAAGAAGTTGGGGGCAGTGGTAACTTCAACAGCCACTGCTAAAGAGTGTCCACCAGGACCTCTGGACAGCAGGTCTTGTTCCAGCAAACTACAAGTGTCTGCGATGACCTGCTGCGATTGCCTGAGCTTCCTGAAGCACTGCTGCTCAGCCATGTTGAGGAAGCTCGTCCTCTGCCTGCACACCCTGTGTTGGGGCTATCGCCTCCAGCGTGCTGCAGCCCTGTGCTGCCCCCCCCCCCCCCTCTCCTGTGGAGCATCAGGTCGTTGAGGAGAAGGTTGCTGTTGTGGTTGCTGCTGCTGGTGGTGAGGCTCATCTTGGTCTGATTCTGAGGACCAAGGTGAGACAGTATAAGCGGCACCCATGCTGATGTAGTAGATGGCAGGTCAAGTGGCGATCAGAGGACCAGTCCCTCAGTATTCTGATACTGAGTAGCAATGTAGTGAGAGTGGCTTCCGAGGTTTCAGAAATGACCTGGAAACTGCTGACACCTAAATATGTAGACAAAGTGTAGTCGGCAAGAGCCTTTCCATGAGGTGTAATGTTGCAGGATTTATGTGCTTTTCCCAACTATCAATGAATGAACTTGCCAATGGCCACTGAGCTTCCACCTCCCCTTCACAGGTGAGGTACCCGAGCTGCGTGAATCCCGTGCTCCTGCAGTAAAAGTTAAAAGCTGGTGTTAAAAACCCTTGAGTGTCTCTCAACAAGCAGTTAATGACTTGAATGAGGTCGCCCGCCTCTGCCGATCGGGTGCGTGTCACGCCTTCAAAGCCGCCCGAGTTAAATGCGTGAGGCGGCGGGTTCCCGACAAGCTCACGATTGCCGGGATTTTTACTGCTGGCCCGCCCCCAAACCTGCATGCTAGGCAACGGGAAAATTCCTGCCATTGACTTGAATCTTTGGCCGCAATTTTGCCGGCGCTCAGAGGGCGGGTTCGGAGGTGGGTCAGCTGTTGGTTGTAATGATTGATGGCCGGTTGGGAACCCGCCTCCGTGTGAGTTTCAGGTCTGCGATTTCACCACAGACCCGACACTAAGCAGCGGGTAAGGGATTTAAGGCACTTAACTCCCTGTTAAGTGCTTGTTAACTGCTATTTTGACAGCCTTTTCCTATTTTCCAACATTTTCAACGGGTTTCATGACGTTCAGATATCACGCCAGGTAAGTGTGTTGGGAGGACCAACAAGCTGGCTATTTCACAGCTGCAACTGTAGTCTAAAAGCTGCACACTCACATCTGCTCAATTTCAAATGTCAGAGGTTGCTGATTTCACGATTTGGGAGACACATTCTGTCTTGAGGCTGTAAGTGTGTGGTGTTAACTCTATATCCACTGTCACCTGCATTGCGGGACATAATAGGCGCCCTCACCCTTCACTGTGCCACCTCAAATTGTGAGCATGTAGGAATCGTCAGATCCCTAACTGAAGCACTGAGGTCGAGTCAGTCCGATAATAAAATGAAGTTTAATAGAAACTAGAGAACAAACAATTGCATGCAGGAGAAATAATCAACAGGTCTTTTCTGGTGCTGGTTTCACGAGGTCTGAGTTGGGAACCTCCCACTCTCTGACGTCCTCACGTTTCACGCCGTTCGGGGCGTCACGTGACCAACGTGATGACATCATCGCGCTGATTCTGAGGCTTATCCAGAACAGCTATTTACATACAGTAAACAAACATATGTGCTGTAGCACTCTGTTAAAGGCAGTTATACATTTATACAGGAGTCCGTTGGTGGCTTTGCCACAAGCACACACATGGCAACGATGTCAAACATTCATACCACATTAATTTATTCCAACATAATAAAAGAACAGAAACTTAACATTGAATTCTAGCAGAACACCCAAGTGAGTACCCTTATGATTACTTATGTGCTAGCTTTCTCTTACACATGCTTCTACATGGTGCTAACCATGTGGCTTCAGCAGATGTAGAGACAGCCTGCTCACTTCCCCACTGCGCCTGCTTAGACACCTTTGGTGGTCGTCATCTGGGTTTTGGAGCCTGTGAAGGCCCCGCCATAGTCTACTCCTCCTGCGGCTGCACAGGGGCAGACTCGACCATCACTGCTCAGGCAGTCATCTGGGGCTCTGACCGAGGGGTTGGCAAGGGGTTGGAAATATGAGCGCTTGGAGAGGAGCCCCCACTTGCATGTCGCCTCCCACCATCATCTCTCTCATGGGCTACCCACACTTCTTTGCTAGCAAGTAGCTGGAGAGCACCTTGCCGCACATCAGTGGGGCCATGAGGACCCATCTCTGTACTGACAGTCCTCATAACGGGGACGTCCATGGACCTCTGGTTCCTCTCCACGATAGATGCCCATCTATCCTCCATAGCTGACCACCTATTTAGAAGAGTCACCATGTTGTTTTGAGTCTGGCGATTTATGTCCTCCATGGAGGTTGCCATCCTTTCCATGGCAGTACCTACATTTGCCATTGCGTGCACCACGGCATTGTTCATGTTTGAGATGGGCTCCTCCATTGTTTGCACACTCGCCGTCACCATGGTTGCAAACCCAGTCAGAGCCTTTGCACTTGTTCCTGAAACTCCAGCACTGCTCTGTTTCTGGATGGCCCCCAAGGCTCAGCGTCTGCATGCAGCTGAGCAGAGTGAGGAGCGCCCTGCGGCCTCCGACGAGGACTCTCCACTACTGTCCCTGTCTCCACCGTCTGCTCTTGCTCACTCATAAGTTGTGATACTCCAGGTGACAACACTACTCTATCTCGCAAACGACCCACCGAGGTGTGCAGCTCTGTGCTGGGTGCGCTTATTTCTGCTGACGCTGCTCCCTCAGAGGTTGCAGGTTCCTCTGAGGAGTCCTCCTGCTCTTCCTCCTGGACAGTAGGGAGGGGGGCTTTTGATGGTCCTGTGGGAGAGTAAAGACATGAGTTAGACATGTGATATGTAGATTGCAGACACATCCCATTGTGCACATGATGAACATTCAATTTCTATTGACATCAGATCCCATATGTATCACTCGTGAAAGCCAAATAAGATGGATGGAGAAGGATTCTGTCACCAGGTCATTCTACTGAGCCCGATTCTCCATCCCCTACTTCAAGCTGTTTCACTAATCCCGCAATGTTGAGAGCGGCCTCCTCAGCGTGAGGAGGATGGTGGACCTCCTCCTGTTCTCGTCCTCTCCCTCTTATTGTGGGCTCTCTTTTCCTGCAATGAGGGAAACAAGTGGAGTTTCAGTGAGAGTGATGGAATGAGTGTAAAGAATGGATACGATAGGTGTTTAGAGGTAGACTGTGATGGAGTGGGTTCCCATTACCAAGTTCCCTCCTTTTTGAGTTGTTAGTTGCTATTACATAACTTTGAGGCTGGGTGTGAGGGGTGCATAGTAAGATGGGGAAGTGATTCTGTACATAGGGTGAGAGGGATCGGGGATGGTGCAAGGGATGTTAGGTTGAGTCAGGATGTGCAAGAGCAGGGTTGGCAATGCAGAGTGATAGGGATGTGTGCACAGCAGAATTAAAGTAAGTGTGCTTTTATACTCACTTTTCCAGACTGCAGGAGATCATTGAACCTTTTCCTGCATTGGATCCAGGTGTGTCTGAACACAGACCTGGCACTGACCTCCTCAGCTATTCGCAGCCAAGCTGCCTTTGTCTGCTGAGGAGGTTTCCTCCTTTTCATCACCTGGGTATAGGACCTCCCAACATCCTCTGACTCCCTCCACAAGAACATGGAGGGAGTCCTCGTTGTCTCTCTACAGGCATCGTGGAGAGCAGCAGCAGTCCGGAGCATCAAAAACGACGTGAGATCTAATTGTGAAATGGCCGCCTTAAATACACCGGCTGCAAACGCGTCCGCAGAGCAGCTCAGCAGGCCTGCACCTTGTGATCAGGGTGGGTAACCCACACAGTGGGCTTAACTCGCCCAATTAACATGGAATTGTGTCAGCAGGCCGGCTGGTGCTGGCAGTGGGACCAGAACCTGCCGACTAACGTTCCCGACGACAACCCGCCTCCAAGCAGAAAATTGCGACCTTTGTGTCTGATGGTATTTTCTCAGCAATGTCACAGGTTTAATGGTGTCTGAATGTCAAAATCAATGCTTTTAGTTGTCTGGGATTGCAGGATTTTTACCAGTGTTTTGGAGATCACACTCCATAACCCCAGCCATTTTTCTGTGACATAAAACTAGAGGCTTTTTTTAACCAGTTAAACCCTAAACCAGAGACTGTGTAAAAAAATTTAAAAAAATAATAATAATAATAATAATAATCTGCACATTTTGAGTGGATTCTTGAACTGAAATGTTATCAATGAAATCTCGGGTAGAGGATTATTGCAATCTTCACCAACATCGCCTCGCCACTGTGATGCTGTGTTCACAAGTAAAGGTTTCTGATTGAAAAGTGAGTTTAAGATCTCATCGTTTAAAACCACATTAATAAAAGAATGAGCAATATATTATCTTTGCTAGTTATTACAATTTGGGCCATTTACACCTGGTTAAGTTGGAAGCATTTTTAGATTAAATGGCCGAGTAAAATGATGAGCAATTATGTGGTGGGCACCAAGCTCTGTATTCATGTATATAAGAATATAATGTCTATTTGGGCAGTCTAAATAAATTAATGACTCTCCGTTTTGACATGTCCTAGCTCTGAGGCTAAAAGGTTGTCTTTTTAAAAATTTGTTCTCGGAATGTGGGCAACACTGCATTAATTACCCATCCCTAATTACTCTGAGGAAGTGATGGGCTTTCTTTGAAGCAATTCAGAAGGTGTTGTGTCAGTCACGTAGTGCGCATTAGAGTCAGGCGACTGGTTAAGGGCAGTCGGATCCCTTCCCTAAAGGTTTTTACAGCACTCCTGGGCTTTTTCTCAGCACACAAATTGCCAGGTTTATTGAATTCACAGCTAGCTGTGCTGAGATTTGAACTCACAACCTCACTGCTGCTAGTCCAGGACCATAACGGTTACACGATTCCATCAAATTCTTTCTGGTTTATTGGTATTGAAATCCACAAACATTTCACCTTTCCTTCCTCCTTCCCTAGCTCCGGGTTCAGTTTCCTGACATGAACCAGCTGTACATGACTGTAACTGCTTTAAATGACCTCAATTAACATGGTACACATCAAGAGAGAATAATGGATACGTGGGAATGAGTTACATGGCTGTATGCTTCTCAAGCGCTCCAGAAGATGTGTGATCACGAGCAAAGCTCGAACAGTTTAAAAACCCTTTGAACCCAAAGATTTATATACAGTTTACTCACTCTGTGGTATTACTTGATTTCACAATAGCTGTGTATGTCGTTTTAATTTTCAAACTGTTTTTTGTTAAATTCTAGGTTTCCTGTTATTTCTTTAAACATTCCAGAATGTGTGTGCATTGCTGAATGCCACATGCATTAGGATATTGCACTGTTTAGAAGCATTATTACTGCAGCTATACAGGAAAGTAATTTACACGAGATGACAGGAAATGTCCTTATATGTATGTATGTCTACTTCCAATCAAGGTTCAATCTATGTCTTTCTGCTTCCTTTTGAGGTGTTTAAAATGATAAAAGGATTCAACAGCATAGATACGGAGAAACTATTTCCTCTGGTGGGGGGATCAAGAACAAAAGGGCATAATGTTAAAATTAGAGCCAAGCCGTTCAGAAGTGAAATCAGGAAGCAGTTCTTCACACGGAGGGTAGTAGAAATCTGGAACTTGCTCCCTCAAAACATTGTGAATGCTAGGTCAATTGAAGCCTTCAAGACTGAGACTGATAAGTTTTTGGTTGAGTAAAGTGTACTGGTCTCGCTAGACGTGCTCCTATCTAGTTATCCAGCCAGCTAAACACTCATTCAAATAATTCCTCCGAGAAGCAGGTTGCTGTTTTGAAGCTTTACTTGAACAAATTTGTGAAACTGTAAACAAAGACAAAGTATGTTTTGTACACAGAACTGAGTACTATACATTAGATGCTACATAAGATATAAACATGTTTATGACAACAGAACAGACTAATTGTATAACTAAATAGCACTGAAGCTAAACCTTGGTAACTAACAGCTAATAACTTCTTATAGACAAAGTATCGTCAAAATACTACACTGACAAGGTTGTTATCATGTTACTAAACAAGGATACTCACAGACATTGTGTCTTGCCTAGCGTATGAGAAGGATGCAACAGGATTGAGAATCCCTCATGTGAGCTTCTTCATAACTCAGCAGGTTCTTCCAGGAATACTACTTCCGGGTCAAACAGGAAGGTCAAATAACAGACTGCTATATAATAACACTGCTCTACACTAACTACCACTAGAGGGTGCTATCTGCATGTAATAAGTCCAGAACTTAACGGATCAAGGGATGTGGAGCAAAGTTGGGTAAATAAAGTTGAGGTACAGGTCAGCCATGATCTAATAGAATGGCGGAACAGGCTTGAGGGTCTATGTTCATGTGCTTTAAGCCTGATCCATGAAGCAAATTTTCATAAAATGAAATGCTAAATTTTGAGCCTTAATGGGACTGTTAATTTTTACTATGATATTCATGCCCAGAAGTGAAAGTCCATGATTTGAGGTCAGTGATCAGTTAACTATTCTCTTTAAAGATCAGAATATTTTTTTTATTTGTTTATGGGATGTGGGCGTCGCTGGCAAGGCCAGCATTTATTGCCTATCCCTAATTGCCCTAGGGAAGGTGGTGGAGAGCCGCCTTCTTGAACCGCTGCAGTCTGTGTGGTGAAGGTTCTCCCACAGTGCTGTTAGGGAGGGAGTTCCAGGATTTTGACCCAGCGACGATGAAGGATCGGCAATATACTTTTAAGTCAGGATGGTGTGTGACTTGGAGGGGAACTTGGAGGTGGTGGTGTTTCCATGCGTCTGCTGCCCTTGTCTTTCTAGGTGGAAGAGGTCGCGGGTTTGGGAGGTGCTGCCAAAGAAGCCTTGGCGAGTTGCTGCAGTGCATCTTGTAGATGGTACACACTGCAGCCACATTGCACCGGTGGTGGAGGGAGTGAATGTTTAAGGTGGTGGATGGGGTGCCATTCAAACAAGTTGCTTTGTCCTGGATGGTGTCAAGCTTCTTGAGAGTTGTTGGAGCTGCACTCATCTAGGCAAGTGGAGAGTATTCCATCACACTCTTGTGCCTTGTAGATGGTGGAAAGGCTTTGGGAAGTCAGGAGGTGAGACACTTGCCGCAGAATACCTAGCCTCTGACCTGCTCTTGTTGCCACAGTTTATGTGGCTAGTCCAGTTAAGTTTCTGGTCAATGGTGACCACCAGGATGTTGATGGTGTGGGATTCGGCGATGGTAAAGCCATTGAATGTCATGGGGAGGTGGTTAGACTCACGCTTGTTGGAGATGGTAATTGCCTGGCACGTCTGTGGCGCGAATGTTACTTGCCACGTATCAGCCCAATCCTGAACGTCATCCAGGTCTTGTTGCATGTGGTCATGGACTGCTTCATTATCTAAGGAGTTGTGAATGGTGCTGAACACTGTGCAGTCATCAGCGAACTTCCCCATTTCTGACCTTATGTTGGAGGTAAGGTCATTGATGAAGCAGCTGAAGATGGTTGGGCCTAGGACACTGCCCTGAGGAACTCCTGCAGTGATGTCCTGAGGCTGTGATGATTGACCATCAACCACCACAACCGTCTTCCTTTGTGCTAGGTATGACCCCAGCCAGTGGGGAGTTTTCCCCCCGATTCCCATTGACTTCAGTTTTACTGGGGCTCCTTGATGCCACACTCGATCAAATGCTGCCTTGGCGTCCAGGGCAGTCACACTCTCCTCACCTCTGGAATTCAACTCCTTTTGTCCATGTTTGGACCAAGGCTGTAATGAGGTCTGGAGCTGGGTGGTCTTGGCGGAACCCAAACTGGGCATCAGTGAGCAGGCTATTGGTGAGTAAGTGCTGCTTGATAGCACTGTCGACAACACCGTCCATCACTTTGCTGTTTGGTGTTCATGTTTGAGCTGGTGATCTTTTGTCGGAGTGAATTCTGAAGAAGGGTCAACTTGAAATCTATTTTCACTCCTTTTCTGCTGCTGACAGACCTGCTGTGTATTTCCAGTATTTTCTGTTTTTTATATCCGATTTCCAGTATTTGTGGCTTTTTGTTCATCCAGTGTCCTGTTCTATTAGACTGGATGTCAGAAAATAAAGACATTGGCATGCTAACAAGGTTGCCCATTGTTGCCTGGTCATTGGTTTTGAATGAGAGAATAATTAAGCAACGAAGTGAACACAATGACTGTGCTTATCTACTGTACTTGCTACTTGCAGCTTACTTCATTGTTAATCAGTTCAGCAGCTGCATAGGTCACTGCAACTTTCTCAATACAGGGAATGTCTGTTTTGAAACGGTTCCGAATTCTTGGGCTTTTGTGTTATGCATCGGAAAACTTGTTACTAAGTCCCAGGTTAAAGGTTTCAGTGTTATTAAATAAATTTGTGAGAACTATGTTGGTTTCTGGACTATTGTTTCATATTTCATTAAGCAGTGGAAGGAGCAGAGTTGGAATAGTAAAGTCTGATAGGCCAGTTATAGAAAGAAAGACTTGCATTGAAGTAGCGCCTTTAACGAGCTCAGGACATCGCAAAACACTTTACACTTCAACAGTGCTTCATTGGCTGTAATCACTGTTGGTACCATAGGAAACGCAGCAGCTCATTGCGCACAGCAATGTGATAGTGACTGGATAATGGTTCAGATTTTCCTGTTGACATAGCGGTGAGGCTAATGGCGCTCACTGTTATTTATATACAAATGGTACAGCAACTTCAGGCAAGGGGAAGATGCGGTTAAACTCAAATATCCAAAAGTTGCTGTCCGAGTTGTGCCGTTAACTTTGCAAAAACAGCCTCTCGCTCTCTGACTTCCCATTCAAATGCACTGAACAGCGTGAAGTTGCTGTATTTGCTGTAGATATGAACTAAACTCGCCACAGAAAGTTAAGTCCTGTCCATTCTAATCTAAGTACCCTTTTAACACCAGTCAACCTCTCTAGCACTGAAAATTAACTATTACAAGTGTGGAGTCTCATTCCTTCAGGTTTTAATTATTGTTGGAGATTTTCCTTCTTGGCCCTGGGTAGTTCTGGGTTTTTTTGTTGCCTCTCCCAGGGGATTACATAGCTGTGAGGTGGGGGTGGGGGAGGGTAGGAAGGGTCTAGTTATGGTGCTTCGGGCATCATGAGTATGGAGCAGGCTTGATGGACCAGCTGGTCTTTTCCTGCGCTTCATTTTTGTATGATCAGCCTTAGGGATTTTAAACTTCATAGTAGCCCCCCCAACCACCCCCCCAGAAACTCCTTGGTACACACCTGCACGGCTCACAAAGGTGGAATCTTCTGAGACCACAGGGCAGGAGATAACAAGGGAGATAACAACCTCCTAGTTCCTTCTTGAAACCTATTCAATTATTCCATTACCTATGCTTTTAATGCTTTTAAAATTGTCATGATGTTGGACCCTGTTAAGTCTGTGTGTTCCAGTTGTATTAAGATTAATTACTGACACAGACTACAAGAATAAAGTTCAACAGGTCTTTACTAGTTGGAGGTCAGGACTATACTAAATACAATATCACTGCACAGTACTTATATACCGGGTGTCACCACCGGTATTACGTATACAGCAGCCAGAGAAAGTAGTACATCTCTTAAGGTGGAACAGGCTTAAGTTCTCTTAAGGTGGAACAGGTTACATACACCACAATCCTCCCTTTTTAGCTCAACAGTCATATCCCCATTTAACATAGCATAATAACATATATACATATATAACTTCAGGTATAAACAGCTCAAAGGTTCAGTCTCTCAGGAGGCCTTCTGATTCGGTTTGGATAACGCCTTTCAGTGGTCTCTGATTCTTGTTGCTGAGGTGACTCTTCTTGTTGGTTTCCTATGTATTGGACGTCATCATCAGGTACAGTCCCTGCCGAGGTAGATGCTTCAGGTTCATTAACGTCTTCCACAGTTGTCTCTGTCGCAACCATGGGTTCGACCCTTGCTCTTGATTCTACCAGTTGATCCGCATGACGCCTTATCACATTGTTACCAATATCTACTGTGTACATCAGAGGTCCTTGTCTGGCCCGAATTGTTCTGGACTGCCATTTTTCGTTTCCATAGCCCCTTGCCAACACTGGTTGTCCTACGTCGAAACTTCGAGTGGACTTGTTATTAATATGCCGGAACTGTTTGTTTTCCACTTCCCTCCGCACATTTGGTTTTAACAAGTCCAACCTGGACCGCAACCTCCTGTTATAAAACATCATGGCAGGACTTTGGTTAGTCACTGCATGAGCGGCGTTTCGATATGCCATTAGGAAATTGTCCACCTTGTGTTGTAACGGAATCTGATCATCGTTCATGGCCTTTATTGCCTTTTTGAATGTTTGGACAAATCTCTCGGCCAACCCGTTTGTCACCGGATGATATGGGGCAGAGGTATAATGTTTCACCCCATTCTTCTTTAAGAATTTTTGGAATTCTTCCGACACGAACTGTGGTCCGTTGTCCGAACATATCTGTTCTGGCAATCCGTTCCTTGCGAATATTGTTCTTAACACCGCAATTGTCTTTTCTGAAGTAGTGGTATTCATCTTGATCACTTCTGGCCATTTGGAATGTGCGTCCACCGCAATTAGGAACATGGAGTCCATGAATGGACCAGCAAAGTCAATATGTACGCGTTGCCATGGGGCTGAAGGCCATTCCCATGGGTGTAGCGGTGCGATCGGAGGTGCATTTTGCACTTTTTGGCACCCAGCGCAGCTTTTTGTCAACTCCTCTATCTGTTGGTCAATGCCCGGCCACCATACATAAGCCCTAGCAAGACTTTTCATCTTAACTCCCCCCAGATGACCTTCATGCAGTTCCTTTAGAACTCTTTCCCGTAACTTGGGAGGAATAATCACTCTTGTCCCGTACATCAAAGTACCATGGCAAACGGACAGCTGGTCTCGCCTTGCCGAGAATGCCGGTAACAGAGGATCACCATGTGTTGGCCATCCCTTCACTGTCACCTCGTAAACTCGGGACAGTGTCGGGTCGTTCCTGGTTTCTCTTTCAATACTTGCATTGGTGACTGGTAAACACTCGATGGTCGAATGAAATAACTCAACAGGGTCAACTTTCGTCGTCTCTTCTGCTTCAGGTAGTGGCAGGCGCGACAGCCCATCAGCATTGCCATGCTGCTTTGTACCTTTGAATTCTATTTGATATTGATGTGCCCCTAGGAAAAGGGACCATCTCTGGAGTCGCTATGCTGTCATCACCGAAACACCCTTCTTAGGGTTAAAAATGGATACCAACGGCTGATGGTCTGTCAGAAGTGTGAATTTTTGGCCCTGCAGGTAATGATTAAACTTCTTCACTCCCCATACAAGGCTGAGAGCCTCCCTATCGATCTGCGCATAGTTGCGCTCAGCGGAGGTCAATGATCTGGATGCAAACGCGACTGGCCTTTCCGTGCCATTTGGCAACTTGTGTGAGAGTACTGCCCCAATACCATATGGAGAAGCATCACAAGCCAACCGAATAGGCAGTGTCGGGTTGAAGTGAGCCAACACTTCCTCTGAGGTGATCATTTCTTTGCTTTTGCGAAATGCCTTCTTACAGTTTTCGCTCCATTCCCATGGTACCCCCTTCTGTAAAAGAGCGTTCAGCGGGTGCAGTACCGTGGATAGATTCGGTAGAACCTTATGGTAATAGTTAATCAATCCCAGAAACGACCTCAACTGAAAGACATTATCCGGAGCGGGAGCCTTTACAACTGCCTCTATCTTGTCAGGAGACTTATGAAGCCCCTCCCGGTCAATGACATGACCACAGTACGAGATCTGCTTCTGAAAGAACTCACATTTCTGCCGATTAACTCGAAGTCCATACTCTTTCAGCCTGTTGAGCACCAGTTCCAAGTTTGCGAGGTGTTCTTCATCGCCATCACCTGTAATCAGAATATCGTCCAGGTAACATTGTGTGCCTGGAATTCCCTGTAATACCTGCTCCATGGCCCTCTGCCAAATTGCCGGAGCCGATGGCACTCCAAAAACCAGCCTATTATACCGGTACAAACCTCTATGCGTGTTGATCGTGAGGTACTGGCGTGACTCTTCATCAACCTCCATCTGCAAGTACGCCTGCGCCAGGTCTATCTTGGTGAAGTGTTTCCCGCCAGACAACGAAGCAAAAATATCCTCAATCCGCGGAAGCGGATACTGCACCGTGTGAAGCACCGGATTAACGGTGATCTTGAAATCTCCACAGATGCGAACCTTCCCTGGTTCTCCTGGCTTGTTGCTCGAAGGACGTTTCATAACGGGAACAATGGGTGTAGCCCACTCACTCCAATCTACCTTAGACAGTACACCTGAACGTTCTAGCGCTTCCAGTTCCGCTTCTACAGTAGGTCGTATTGCATAGGGTACCGGTCTGGCTTTGAAAAATTTTGGTTGTGCATGTTCATCAATCTTGATGTTTGCCGTAATTCCTTTCAGTGTTCCCAGTCCTTGCTGGAACACCTCTTTAGCATCATCCAATATTTTGGACAATCGTTTAGGTTTGACATCTGTTTCCCCGGAATCTACCGTTAGTGCTTTTAAGGAGTGCCAGTCCATATTCATTTTCCTAATCCACTCCCGTCCCAGTAGTGGTGGACCTCCTTCAGGTAGCACATATAAGTCCATTACTTGGCTTTCTTCGCCCTTGTGGACCACTTTTACCTCTATCTTTCCGATGGGGTACACTCTTTGCCCCGTGTATGTTTTCAATATAATCTCCGTATCCCGTAGGGGAATATGTTGGAATAACCTTTTGTAATCTTTCTTATTCATGACCGTCAATGCCGATCCAGTGTCCAATTCCATCTTTACTTGGACTCCTGCTATCTGAAGAGTGACCCAAATTGTCTGGAGATCTGCATCCTTACCAACGTTGTGTACTCTTAAGCTACCCAGTTCATTACTGCTAGCGTCTGAATCTGACTTCTGTTCGTTCGAACTGGTCTTTGTCACCTTGTGCACCTTTATGTATTTTCCTTGCGGTGACTTTTTGTTGCTGGTCTTCTTTCCTGACCGGCATACTTTAGCTATGTGGCTAAGCCTGCCACACGTTCTGCATTCTTGGTTTTTAAACCAACACTGGTTCTGATCGTGTGTTGTCTTTCCACAACGATAACATTTTACAGTACTCAAACCCAATTTATTTGTACTGAGTTCCGGTGACCGTAGCTGCATTACTGCCGTGCCTCTCACTGCGGCTTTGTGCGCTGCTGCCATAGTGACCGCTTTCTCAAGCGTCAGCTCATTCTCCTCGAGCAGTCGCTTTTGTGTATCTTCTTTTAATAATCCACACACAAATTTATCTCTTAGCGCTTCTGTCAGTCCCGTTCCAAACTGACAGCACCTTGCTAGCTTACGCAATTCCATTAAATATTCAGCATTGCTTTCATCCTTCAGCTGCCTTCTGCTGTAAAATTTAAATCGTTCCGCCAGCATCAGCGGCGTGGGGTTTAGATGATTTTTCAGGACAGTAACAATCTCCTCGAACGTCTTATCCGCCGGTTCATCTGGTGATAAAAGATGTTTCAATTGCCCATATGTCTTTGCACCCATTAAGTTCAATAAAGTTAGTGCTTTCTCTGCATCTGGGATTTTATTTGCTTTACAATAATTTTGTATGCGTTCTACATACATGGCCCAATCCTCGATGTCGCTATCAAAGGTATCAATGTTCCCATGTTTAGGCATCGTTGCAATTTATTTTATCCCAAGATGGCGGCTTCCCGCTCTTGTCTTCGTCCTCCGCCTACAAAATGGCGGTTTTCCCGCGCTTGGCGGTCTTCACCCACTGGCTGCAATGGCGTTTGGCGTGCCGCTGCTACTCCCCTTTCCCAGCGGTTAGTAACTCCCCCGACGCTGTCTCCGCTTCACCACGGCTCCCTCGGGCATTCGCGCTTCCCCGATGTCGCGCCTCGCAGCCCTTCTTGCAGCCTGGTTATTAGCACCGGCTGCGTTCGCCTTCACTGCGGCTCTCGCGCCTTCAGTCGCCCCAGACGCTGCGCCTTTTTGGCCCGAAAGCGGCCCGGCCCTTATCACCAGCCGCGATCGATGTCCCCGCGCTGCGCCTTTCGGCCCGAATGCGGCCCGGCCCTTATCTCCGGTCGCGATCGATCTCCCCGCCCTTATTCCTCCGTCTTCCTCCCCCCGTCTGTACAGCCAACGCGGCCGACTTTCTGCTCGCGTCGCTGACCGGCTTACCCACTACCGAGGTAGAAAGAAGATAGCTGACTGCCGCTGATGGAGGCTTCGAGTTCAGGATGTCTTCTGCACTCCGGGTTCTCGATGCCTGCCGCGCGACGTGTCTTCCAGCAGGGTGATGAGGGTGGATGCCTCTCTTCGACGCCCATTCTGTGGACGAAGCCGCCGTGGATATAAACTGCCGCAGGGTAAGAATCGGACTCGTCGCCACTGTTAAGTCTGTGTGTTCCAGTTGTATTAAGATTAATTACTGACAGACTACAAGAATAAAGTTCAACAGGTCTTTACTAGTTGGAGGTCAGGACCATACTAAATACAATATCACTACACAGTACTTATATACTGGGTGTCACCACCGGTATTACGTATACAGCAGCCAGAGAAAGTAGTACATCTCTTAAGGTGGAACAGGCTTAAGTTCTCTTAAGGTGGAACAGGTTACATACACCACAGACCCCATCAGGTGAATATGTGCTTGAAAATGTATCAGTGGTAGTAAGTAATCTAGTAATCTAGGCTGACATTTCTGTGCAGTACTGAGAGTGCTCTGCACTGTTGGAGGTGTCGTCTTTCAGATGAGAAGTTAAACCAGGGCCCAGTGTGCCCTCTCAGGTGGATGTAAAAGATCCCATGGCACTATTTTGAAGAGGAGCAGGGTGACCAGATCTGTACACAATACTTTGTGTGGTTTAACCAAGGTTCGATACAGGTTTAGCATAACTTCTCTACTTTTCAATTCTATCCCTCTAGAAATAAACCCTAATACCTGGTTTCCTTTTTTTTATGGCCTTATTAACCTGCCTCGCTACTTTTGGTGACTTGTGTATTTGTACTCCCAGATCCCTTTGCTCCTCTATGCCATTTAAGTTCTTGGAGGGCATAAATTAAAATTGCATTGTGCTATTATTTACCTTTTTGTGTCTACATTGGAACGTTTGCCTTTGCTAAATTTAGCACCAACCTTGAAGCTGGTCCTTCTTTCCTATTCGCCCACTATGACGGCAGTATGTGGATTGGTTCTCACGGTGCAATATCCTCCATTTGTTTGTGGCAATATGTCTCGGCATCTTTGCCCGTCGAGCACCAGAGCTCACCTTTGCAGATGGAAGACATTTGGGTGGTGGCAGTGGGGGGAGGAAAGTCATTTTAATGCCGGGAGCTGGAGAAGAAAAAAAAATGTGAATAAATCTCAGGATTATCATCCAGGGTCAATTGTCGCCTCAAAGAAGGAGCTGGATTGATACCAGTTGAGAAGGTGGATTGAGGGGAGAGCAGCTGTCCAGTGGTTGTTAGGGTTCATTGTTTCTTTCTACTCTCTGAAGGCCCTTGGAGCATCTACAAGTGAACAGTGCTTGCACGTTATTCTTGAGTAGATGCTTTAGCTAAACCAGGAAGGTGGCCCCAAAAAGTAATTCTCAATTCCTATTGAAAATGACAGTTCTTTAACCTTCTGGAGTCCAGCTAGTCCCACTCCTCGACTCGTTCCCCATATTCCTGCAATTTTTTCTCCTTCAAGTATTTATCCAATTCCATTTTTGAAGGCTACCATTGAATCTGTTTCCACCACCCTATCAGGCCGTGCATTCTCAATCCTAACCACTCGTTGCATAAAAATGGTTCTTTTGCCATTACTTTAAATCTGTGCCCTCTTGTTATCGATCCTTCAGCCACTGGAAACCATTTCTCTTTTATTTACTCTTCATAAACCCGTCATGATTTTAAACACCTTTCTCAAATCTCCTTTTAGCCTTCTCTGCTCTAAGGAGAACAACCCCAGCTTCTCCAGTCTATCTCAGTAACTGTAATCCCTCACCCCCGGGACCATTGTAGTAAATCTCTTCTGTACCCTCTCCAAAGGCTCCATGTCCTTCTTAAAGTGTGGTGCCCACAATTGGACACCATACTCCAGCTGGGGACGAACTAGTATTTTATATTTGTTTTGCATCAATTGCTAGCTTTTGTACTCTATTCCTCTATTTATAAAGTCCGGGATCCCTTATGCTTTATTAACTGTTTTGTTAACCTGTCCTACCACCTGCAAAGATTTGTGCACAAACGCCCCCAGGTCTCTCTGTTCTTGCACCCCCTTTACAATTGTACCATTTAGTGTGAATGGTCTCTCCTCATTCTTCCTACCAAAATGTATCACCTCACACTTTTCTGTGTTGAATTTCATCTGCCATGTGTCTGCCCATTCCGCCAGCCTGTCTATGTCCTCTTGAAGTCTATTACCATCTTCCAAGTTTCATGTCCTCTGAAAATTTCAAAATGTGCTCTGTACCCCAAGTCCAAGTCATTAATGTATATTAAAAACAGCATTGGTCCTACTACTGAACCCTGGGGAATACCACTGCATACCTCTCTCCAGTCCAAAACAGCCATTCACCACAACTCTGTTTTCTATCCCACTCCATCCTACCCAAGACCATGTGCTCTCCTGAAACAGGCAAGAAACAGATTAAAAACTCAGGCTTTAGGTGATCAAAACTAGTCCAGGAGATCACTTTGGCCCTGTTAAGGCCATGCATTACAAGGCAATTGCTTTTCCACTTGTACTCCTGCAGACGCCATCTGGAAACCGGGCCTTTTGGAGCCTGATCTCCAGCAATCTCTAGTCTGGATCTGTACCAGCAGCCACTTATCGAACATGCAGCGATGACTTGAAACGAGTCAGTGGTTTGTCCACAGTTCCCACTTCTGTGTCATTGTCCCAATTTTTTTTTTTTTTAAGTACTGTGGTGATTATTCCTTGTTTAGTAAAAGTATTGTGATTGGTTGTTTGTTAACTGCCTTGGGATATATGTTGTAATCTCATTGGTAGTTGATGATCACATGATGTGTTGTGGCCACCTTAAATTCAGTTCTTTTCCAGCTTTGGTTGGGACTGGATGTGGGAAGATGTGCTGCAGATTTTAAAGTTAATAAAGCCTAGCTTTGGAAGGCAAATCTATTCTTTATTTCAATTTATTAACTTTATGATAGAATGGAGCGATATCTTCAACCAGAATTATTCAAGGCTGACCCCAATTCTGCTGGAGTGGATGATAAATGGAAACATTGGTATTGTACATTTAAAAACTTTTTGGGCGTGTTGGATCAAGAGTCTCTAAATAAGCTGAATATGCTGATCAACTACATTGCTCCGGATGTATATAAATATATTTTGGACTGTAAAACTTATGAAGTGGCTATTTCTACATTGGAAAAGATTTTTGTTAAACCAAAGAATGAGGTATTTGCACGTCACCTTCTATCTGCTCGTAGGCAGCAGGTGGGAGAATCTTTGGATACTTATTTACAAGCACTTCGGTGCCTTAGTGTTAACTGTAATTATAAGGCCGTGACGGCTGAAGAATATAAGGAAGAATCGGTACGGGATGCTTTTATCAATGGATTACTGTCTAAATCAATTCATCAGCGGTTGTTAGAAATAAGACTTTGGATCTTAAAAGTGCTTTTGAGCAAGCTTCTACATTGGATGTGGCTCAGAGAAGTTCGGATTCTTATGCTCTTTTTAATCGGCCTGCGACTATGGTTTCGGCAGATTCGGATGAAAAGGAATTATGTGGACTTAATGGGAGTGGTTTACTAGATTCTGAAACAGTTTCTACTTCGGCGGCTGTTGCCTCTAGGATTCAGAAGTGTTATTTTTGTGGGAATATCCGGCACCCTCGTCTGAAGTGTCCTGCTCGGGAGGCTGTGTGTAGTAAATGCGGCAAGAGAGGTCATTATGCACGCGTGTGCAAATCATCAGGTTCAATTACCTCCTCCTCTCCTGGTGTCATCTTTGGGATGCCTGCGTATATCCATTCGGATCAGGGAAGTTCTTTTATGTCTTCCCAGTTGAAGGAATACCTTCAGAGTTGGGGAATTTCTACTCGTAGAACTACCCTGTATAATCCCCAGGGTAATGGACAGTGCGAACGATACAATGGGGTGATCTGGAAGGCAGTTATGTTGGCTTTGACATCCCGGAACCTTAAGAATACACAGTGGGAAATGGTACTGCCTGATGCCCTGCATTCCATTAGATCATTGCTTTCAACGGCTACTAATGTGACCCCCCAATGAAAGGCTCTTTAACTATCCACAGAGATCTACTACGGGATATTCGGTACCTTCATGGCTTACTATGCAGGGACCTGTGCTGCTTCGACGCCATGTTAGATTATCAAAATATGATCCTTTGGTGGAGGAGGTGGAGCTGTTGGAGGCAAATTCCCAATATGCTCATATTCGATTCCAAGATGGGAAAGAAAGTACTGTTTCAATTAAAGACTTGGCTCCTTGTGGGGGCCAGCCCTCTTCTGAGGATATTAACAATAGTCATGATTCAGATAATGTGGATGCTGTTACAGATACTACGAATATTTCCAATCCGATTGCAGATAATTATACTTCTTTTAGTCAGCCCTTGATAGATGTTTATGACCGTCCCAGTTTATCTTCTGATGGGATTTCTAATCCGGAAACCGTTGAAAATCGGGATATGGATAGCCTTCCTGCTGAAGATACTTCTGTGCCTTCTGGTGTGGGAGGGCAAGGAATTTCACCAAGGTTAAGAAGGTCGACACGAACAAGATATCCGGTCGACCGATTGAAAATGGACTTTTAAATTGATAGTAATGTTTTAAAATTGTTGAAATATTATAGTATATTGTTTTAGTTGAGAGATACTTAATACTTATGTGCAATGTTACTATTTGTTGTTGTTCACTTAGTATTGTGTCATGTGAACAGTTTTATTCTTGTTGTGCATAGTTTTAGTTGTAAATAATTAATTATAAATTGTAAAGGTTATTTAGGTTGGAGTATATTTTAAAAGGAGGGGTGAATGTGGTGATTATTCCTTGTTTAGTAAAAGTATTGTGATTGGTTGTTTGTTAACTGCCTTGGGATAGATGTTGTCATCTCATTGGTAGTTGATGATCACATGATGTGTTGTGGCCACCTTAAATTCAGTTCTTTTCCAGCTTTGGTTGGGACTGGATGTGGGAAGATGTGCTGCAGATTTTAAAGTTAATAAAGCCTAGCTTTGGAAGGCAAATCTATTCTTTATTTCAAGTACCAACTGTAACACCCTTTAATGCACTGGGACCTGCTGCCATTCCTTCAATTCATTGGGATCTGGTCACATTCCTGTGCTCAGTGGATTGGAATTCAGTTACTGAACCAGCAGTGATTGGCTGAAACATCAGCTTCAAGACATTGAGGGGCAGAATGTGGACATAAATATTGGGAGGCATTGGAATAATTTTATGGGGAAAATCTCAAGGCATGACCTTTTTTAAAGACTTTTTTTTTTTAGATGTCCTAACTTTGCAGGCCATGCCCACATGTTTTCTCCTCCCTCCCTGGCTCCCATGCAGTGTTACCTTTTAGTACACCCCAGCACTCCGATTGTTCACACCTAAAGGCAACCCAGAATGAGAAAAATAAACATAGCAAACACACTCCACAAGGCCCAAGCGGCTACCAGGTAGGTGGAAAATGCCGTGTTACTTGAAGAATGTGGAGGGACTTACAAAGGGAGCTGATGTTCATTCAGGCTTTCTGCACACACTGCTGGGGACTAACCAAGTAGTACTGAGGACAAGGAGAATGAAGGTGCTTGTTTGGGAACTGAGACTTAAGTGATCAGGACAGACACGATAAAGTGAGCATTACCCATGAATGCCAGTCTGAGCAGTGCTGTCTAGTAGAGATATGAGGGTGACAACATGTCACAGGTGTTTTTGGGACATAAGTACTGTGTCCACCACGGTCAGGATCACACTGCTGGTATACCCTAATCTGATGGACATTCCATCTTAACAGCCAAGCTGTCAATCAGATGTTGGCAGGATCCAGATCCAGAACCTGAGTGTTCAGCTTACTGGTTGGATGTAGCGCTTGATCTATTTGTCATGGGACTGGGAGTCTGTTCCCTTGCAGGGCCCACCCTTCTCACCCTGAGTACCAGTTGGACCATGTCCAGCAGCATGTGGAGGATGTCAGAATAAAAAATAAAGATTCACTACAAAAAATAGTAGGGTCATCTTTACTCTTCAAATGACTTGGCATTCTCCTGAAGTTAGACTCACAGTATCGCCGGGGTGTCTGGGAAGCACGGTTTGTGAGGCCAGTAAAGAGTTAACCAGACAAGCTTTGGTGCAATTTTCTGTAGCATCCTGGAGACCAGGCAAACCTGATCAACAGAATCTAGAAACAAATGAATGAAGGACTATCGAGCGTGATTGCCTGAGGTCCTCGAGCAGATTGGTGATTGTCCGGTGATGCAAGCATATCAATCGATTTGATAATCCCCCCTCCTCAGTCCTGAAGATATTCTAAAATAAAAACAGAGAATGTTGGAAATACTCAGCAAGTCAGGCAGCATCTGTGGAAAGAGAAACAGAGTTAACGTTTCAGGTTGATTGTTCATGCTCCCTTCACGAAGCAAAGTTGTTCAGATATAAAAAGAAAAAGGGTGGCTAAAGTAAATGTTGGTCCCTTAGAGGATGAGACCGGGAAATTAATGGTGGGAAATATGGAGATGGCAAAAACACTGAATATTTTATATCAGTCTTTACAGTAGAAGACACTAAGAATATCCCAACACTGGACAAACAGGGGGCTAAAGGGGGGGAGGAGCTAAACACGACCAAAATCACTAAGGAAGTGGTACTCGGTAAAATAATGGGACTCAAGGCGGATAAATCACCTGGACCTGATGGCTTACATCCTAGGGTCTTGAGGGAAGTGGCGGTAGGGATTGTGGATGCATTGGTAATAATTTTCCAAAACTCCCTGGACTCGGCAAAGGTCCCGGCAGACTGGAAAACTGCTAATGTAACACCCTTATTTAAAAAGGGCAGTAGACAGAAGGCTGGAAACTATAGACCGGTTAGCCTAACGTCTGTGGTAGGTAAAATTTTGGAGTCCATTATTAAGGAGACAGTAACAGGACATTTGGATAATCATAATTTAATAGGACAAAGTCAGCATGGTTTTATGAAGGGGAAGTCATGTTTGACAAATTTGCTGGAGTTCTTTAAGGAAGTAACATATAGGGTGGATAAAGGGGAACCAGTGGACGTAGTGTATTTAGACTTCCAAAAGGCATTTGACAAGGTGCCACACAAAAGATTATTGGTTAAGATAAAAAATCACGGGATTGGGGGTAATATTCTGGCATGGATAGAGGATTGGCTATCTAACAGAAGGCAGAGAGTTGGGATAAATGGTTCATTCTCAGACTGGCAATCAGTAACTAGTGGTGTTCCGCAGGGGTCAGTGCTGGGTCCCCAACTCTTTACAATCTATATTAACGATTTGGAGGAGGGGACCGAGTGTAACATATCAAAGTTTGCAGATGATACTAAGATGGGAGGGAAAGTAGTGAATGAGGAGGACATAAAAAACCTGCAAGGGGACATAGACAGGCTAAGTAAGTGGGCAGAGATTTGGCAGATGGAATACAATACTGGAAAGTGTGAGGTTATGCGCTTTGGCAGGAAAAATTGTAGAGCAAGTTATTATCTTAATGGCAAGAAACTGGAAAGTACTGAAGTACAAAGGGATCTGGGGGTCCTGGTGCACAAAACTCAAAAGGTTAGTATGCAGGTGCAGCAAGTGATTAAGAAGGCCAATGGAATGTTGGCTTTCATTGCTAGGGGGATAGAATATAAAAATAGGGAGGTATTGCTTCAGTTGTACAAGGTATTGGTGAGACCGCACCTGGAATACTGCGTACAGTTTTGGTGTCCATACTTAAGAAAGGACATACTTGCTCTCGAGTCAGTACAAAGAAGGTTCACTCGGTTAATCCTGGGGATGAGGGGATGGACATATAAGGAGAGGTTGAGTAGATTGGGACTCTACTCATTGGCGTTCAGAAGAATGAGAGGCGATCTTATTGAAACATATAAGATTGTGAAGGGGTTGGATCGGGTGGATGTGGGGAAGATGTTCCCGATGATGGGTGAAACTAGAACTAGGGGGCATAGTCTTAGAATAAGGGGCTGCTCTTTCAAAACTGAGATGAGGAGGAACTACTTCACTCAGAGGGTGGTAGGTCCATGGAATATGCTGCCCCAAAAAGCTGTAGAAGCTACATCATTACATAAATTTAAAACAGAAATAGACAGTTTCCTAGAAGTAAAGGGAATTAAGGGTTACGGGGAGCGGGCAGGAATTTGGACATGAGTCTAGGTTCGGATCGGTCATGGCCCTGTGGGTAGCGGAGCGGGCCCAGGGGCCGTGTAGCCTGATCCTGCTCCTATTTCGTGTGTCTAATTCTGTTAAATTCAGGAGATGGTTCTGTGATAGTGGATTGGCGGTTAGGATCAGATCAGCCATGATCTTATTGAATGGCGGAGCAGGCTCGAGGGGCCGATTGGCCTACTCCTGCTCCTATTTCTTATGTTCTTATCTTAGATCTTCTACCTGACCACATTCACTCCTAGACAGATCAGCCAGTTAGTCAGTCAGTGTAGCTCCCTTTCCTTCACTTCAACTGGTTGTGCAATCTCCTGCCTCAAATTTACCCAGTTTACAAACCTATTGTGATGTCTGATCTCACTGTGATGTACAGTGTGAGGATGAGGCTTTCCCTGTGATGTCATGGTTTAACACATCCAGTTAAAGGGGCCTCACCTTGATGAAATGGTGTTTGGCAAATCTTTGGCCTTCATTTGGGTTACAATGACTTGATGAACTAGAATGCAATAATAGGTTTCCATGTGGTTATGACCCGGAGAACAGGGTGTGTGGGCAATGGGCAGTGATGGAATAGTTTGCCTTTTCCTTGCCCCCTTCTCTTGGTGGAGAATGATTCCAATGTCCTTCTGAAATAGTGATTGTGTTTCTTGGGGTTTGAACTCTGTAGACCTGGGCACTCCAGGTCATCGGTGATACCGGATATCATTGATTGGGACTGATTGATGCTGGGTTGGTGCCAGTGAGGCAGGGGAGCTGGTCAATGCTGGTGGGGGCCTTGGATGAAGCCAAATCCAATTCCTGCTGGGCTCTACATGTTGTTGGAACCAATGCTTTTCAACAAGTCCTTGCCCGAGAGAATGGCCAGGAGAGATTAATCAGTTCCACTGAGCTCTAAGTTAGCTAGGAGTGAAGTTCTGCCTGGGGTTTTAGAATGGAACTAAGTAAACATTATTTATAACTATTGCTCAACCTCCAGACTACCAATGAAGAACACCATTTAAAATCTACCAAAGCTAAGCAGTTGTATACATTTACAGAACAGGGAGTGAGCACCAATCTCTAGGACTGGCAGCAGCTAGTTAGTGAGGGACAACAGGGAGGGACCGGAGAGTGGAGCTGAGTAACCATCAGTAACCAGGCTCCAGGCTCCAGGCCCAAGACTACCTAGGAGCAATGCCATGGAATATCTACCAGTGAGAACAAATTCAACTATTCCACCCTATTGTGCATCAAAATTACTGGGTCTGTTAAACTGTTCATGTTGCTCATTATGATTTTCACAAATAATGGTACAAGATAAACATGTTGAGACAAACCTTTCAGCGTCCACAACCTTCCATCTAATCTGCTGGTTGATTAACTTTTTCAATGTTTGTGCTCCCATCATAAAGTAAACCTGTTCAGATCTTCTGCCATTCATATTTATTCCGCGATAGATCAGCCAGTTAGTCACAGTCAGTGCAGCTCCATTTCCTTCACTTGAACGGGTTGTGCAACCTTCTGCCTCAAGTTTACCCAGTTTACAAACCGATTGTGATGTCTAATCTCACTGTGATGCACAGTGTGAGGGTGAGGCTTGCCCTGTGATGTCATGGTTTGACCCATCGAGGTAAAGGGGCCTCACTTTGAAAAGTGTTTGTCAAACCCTTGGCCTTCATTTAGGTTACAATGACTTGATGGTGCTAGAATGCAATAACAGGATTCCACGTGGTTATGACCCAAAGAACAGGATGCATCGAGAATCGGCAGCGATAGGATTGTTTGCCTTCTACCAATGTGGCCTGTAATTTGCAGTCAGCAGCGAAGCTGAGTTGCTCGCCGCTGACCTCGGCGAAAGCTGCCCAAAAAGATCTCGTGATCTATCTGGCGAGTAGCTTACCTTTCTCAACGTACAATTGATTGTAACGCTGTGTAATGGGAATCCCCAGCTAAGAGCTGCAGTGACGTTAACAAGCTATCTAAGCAGCCAATCCCATTGAAGCATTCTCACAGACAGCAAACCAGGAAATGAAAAGCACTGAATTATCTGCACTTTTTAAAAAATGTTAGAGAGTGAAATAAAGATTGGGACATATACTGGGTTGAGGTTGAAGCTGAAATATCATGAACAAGCTCAAAATTGTAATTTTTATCGTAATGGGGAAATTTGACACTCCACAAATATAAAAACTAGTTTTTCAGGGCCAGAATGGTTGTTTAGCAGTCAACATGCTGTTAAACCCCCAGTTACACCTATTCCAACGAGGCTTAACATTTAATGGGGTATGTGATGAAATATGTCATTCATCAGACTCTGTATTTAACTACATATATTGTATTGCCTGTTCCGGTGTTTGACCTTGTATTGTATATATTGCACCGCCCCCTTTCTCCCCATTGGGTGTGTCGGCTCTGCCCATACCTGGCCCTACTTAAGACAAGCCCAGGCTTGTCTTGCAGCAGAACAGCAGAATGCTAGGTGAAGACACAGGCATCTTTCTTTGCTAATAAAAGCCTTGTTTTATCCAGTTAACTTTGAGCCTTGAAGTTATTGAGGCGCATCAATTTTATTAGCAAACTTTCAACGATGGATCAACTTTTGAAACCGGAACGCTTGGATTTGGACCCGCATGCTTCGGATGCATCGGCACGGTTTGGACACTGGTTCCAGTGCTTGGAATTTTTTATGGCCAACTCCGAAGCCGTCACAGCCTCTAAAGCCACTGGAGATGTGAAACTCGGGGTCCTGCAGAATCGGGTAAGCCACCGGGTTTTTCCACTCATCCAAGACGCCGCCACCTACCTGGATGCCTGCAACATTCTAAAGGCCCACTATCAGCGGCCTACCAACGAGGTGTATGCCAGGCATCTGCTTGCTACCTGCACACAGCGACCCGGAGAGTCGCTAGAGGACTTTCTAGTCACCCTAAAAGTGCTTGGCAAAGACTGCAAATGCAAAGACGTGAAAGCCACGGTATACACAGACGAGCTTATTCAGGGTGCCTTTATCGCAGGCCTTAGCTCTAATTACATCCGGCAGAGACTGCTAGAGAAAACGGGCCTAGATCTGACACAGGCTGTGGACACAGCGCGATCGCTGGATGAGGCTCAGAAGAACTCTGACTCCTACTCGTCAGGCCGCGCGGCCCACGCCGCCTCTGCTTCCCCGCCCGGTAGCCCAACACTGTCGGGGCCCTGCTCTCCCCCCCCCCCCCCCCCCCCCCCCTCAAGAAGCCCTACGACCGGCGCGACGCATCGGGGCCCCAAATGCTACTTCTGCGGGCAGCCGAAGCACACCAGGAACCTGTGCCCGGCGAAAGGCACCACCTGCTGTAAGTGCGGTAAGAAGGGGCACTTTGGGAAGGTGTGCAGAGGGAACCCCGCAGGCAAACCCGCCACCGCCGCGTGGGAGCGGCCATCTTGGACGCCATCTTGTCCGACCTCGTGGGGTCCGCCATCTCGCGAGCAGACATCATGGACGCCATCTTACCCGGCCTCGTGTGCCCCACCATCTTGTCCCGATCAGTGCCCTACAGTGGCGTCGATCACAGTGGACCAGTCCAGACCGCACCCACTATCCAAATCGATGGTGGACATCGCGGTAAACGGGTGCAAGGTTAAATGTTTAATTGACAGCGGGAGCACGGAGAGCTTCATTCACCCTGGTCTGGTACAACGTCTCTCTCTAACTATAGTCCCTACTCAGGGCACGATCTCTATGGCCGACAAAACCCAGATATCGACTATTGCGGGTTACTGCGCGGTACGATTGTCCATTAAAGGCACTGTATATAATCATTTTAAACTGTTAATTATGAAGGATTTATGTGCGAGCGTGATCTTGGGCCTGGATTTTCAGTGCCACCACCAAAGCATCACGCTCAATTTCGGTGGGACCCAGCCGCCCCTCACAGTGTGCGGTCTGGCTACCCTGAAGGTAAAGCCGCCTTCGCTATTCGCGAACCTTACCCCTAACAGCCGGCCAATAGCGACCAAAAGCAGGAGGTACAGCTGGGAGGACAGGCGGTTTATCGCGACCGACAGGCTCCTGAGGGAGCGCATTATTGAACGCAGCAACAGCCTGTGGCGCGCCCAAGTGGTGGTGGTGAGGGGTAGCGAGAAGAAGCGGATGGTGATTGACTATAGTCAAACAGTCAACATCTATACCCAACTAGACGCCTACCCGCTACCCCGCATATCCGAGATGGTGAACCAAATCGCCCAATACCGGGTGTTCTCCACTATCGACCTCAAGTCAGCGTACCACCAGCTACCTATCAGACCAGAGGACCGTTCGTACACCGCCTTCGAGGCAAACGGACGCCTCTACCAGTTCCTCAGAGTCCCCTTTGGGGTGACGAATGGGGTCTCGGTCTTTCAGAGGGAGATGGACCGCATGGTCGATGACCACCGCTTGCAGGCAACCTTCCCCTATCTCGACAACGTCACCATCTGCGGCCACAACCAACAGGACCACGACTCAAACCTCGCGAGGTTTCTGAAAACAGCACAAAAACTCAACCTCACCTACAACGAGGACAAGTGCGTTTTCAACACCACGCGCCTCTGCATACTAGGCAGCGTGGTGGAGAATGGGGAAATCGGACCAGACCCCGACCAATTGCGCCCCCTACGGGAGCTGCCCCTGCCCAACACTCCCAAAGCCCTGAAAAGGTGCCTGGGGTTATTCTCGTATTATGCCCAATGGGTCCCTAACTACTCCGATAAAGCCCGCCCCCTCTTGAAAGCATCCTATTTCCCGCTCTCTGCTGAGGCCCATGCTGCCTTCAAAAGCATTAAGCAGGATATTGAGCGGGCCACGCTACAGGCAGTGGACGAGAACACTCCCTTTCAAGTGGAAAGTGATGCGTCTGACTTTGCCTTGGCGGCCACCCTCAACCAGGCGGGGCGGCCCGTAGCTTTCTTCTCAAGGACCCTCCAGGGGCCCGAGATCAGACACTCCTCCGTGGAAAAGGAGGCCCAAGCCATCGTGGAGGCAGTGCGCCACTGGCGGCACTACCTAGCCGGCAAACGCTTCACCCTACTTACCGACCAGCGGTCGGTAGCGTTTATGTTCAATAATAAACAGAGGGGGAAGATTAAAAATGATAAGATTCTTAGGTGGCGGATCGAGCTCTCCACCTTCGAGTACGACATCATATACCGGCCGGGGGCCCTTAACGAATCCCCCGACGCCCTCTCACGAGGGATGTGTGCCAACGCCACCGGGGATCGGCTACAGACCCTCCACAACGACCTCTGCCACCCAGGGGTCACACGGCTGTTCCACTTCATAAAGTCCCGCAATTTACCCTACTCGATTGAGGAAGTTCGGTCCCTGACCAGGAACTGCCGCACTTGCGCTGAGTGCAAGCCTCGGTTCTACCGCCCTGATAGAGCCCACCTAATCAAAGCTACACGGCCCTTTGAGCGGCTTAGCTTAGATTTCAAGGGCCCCCTCCCGTCCGTCGACTGCAATGTTTACTTCCTGAACATTGTGGACGAATACTCCCGTTTCCCATTCGCCTTCCCCTGCCCAGACATGACCAGCGCCACGGTCATTAAATGCCTCAACAGCCTGTTCTGCCTGTTCGGTATGCCAAGCTATATCCACACGGATAGGGGGGGCATCCTTCATGAGTGAAGAGCTACACCAGTACATGCTGTCCAAGGGGATTGCCACGAGCCATACCACCAGCTACAACCCCCGGGGTAACGGTCAGGTGGAGCGAGAGAACGGGACAGTATGGAGGGCAGTCACCCTAACTCTAAGGACCAAGGGCCTCCCTATCTCCCGCTAGCAGGAAGTCCTCCCAGATGTGCTCCACTCAATACGGTCGCTATTGTGTACCGCCACTAATGCCATGCCTCATGAGCTAATGTTTGTGTTTCCCCGGAAATCCACCTCGGGCGTATCCATATCGTCATGGCTCTCCACCCCAGGTCCGGTACTTTTGCGGAAGCATGTGAGGGGCCACAAGACGGACCCTCTCGTGGAGCCAGTGCACCTGCTCCACGCCAACCCACAATATGCGTATGTCCGGCACGCCGACGGACGGGAGGACACTGTGTCCATAAAAGACCTCGCCCCAGCCGGTAGCAACAACGACAATGACTACAACAACAACAGCAACAACGACAATTAACCACAACAACTATTACCCACCCACTCCACCCACTATTCTTTCATCACCCCCGGAAGAACACCAGCCAATGGTACCCCCACCACCTACTCCTTCAACAACCCCGGTGGCGCCCCCGGCAGAGACCCAGGAGGTCACCCGGGACACCCAGCCGGCACCCGCTGCACCGCAACCGTTACGTCGGTCACAGAGGACTATCACACCCCCGGACAGACTAAATCTGTAGAAGGGGTGAATGTGATGAAATATGTCATTCCTCAGACTCTGTATCTGTATTTAACTACATATATTGTATTGCCTGCTCCGGTGTTTTACCTTGTATTGTATATAGTGCACCGCCCCCTTTCTCCCCATTGGGTGTGTCGGCTCCGCCCATACCTGGCCCTACTTAAGACAAGCCCAGGCTTGTCTTGCAGCAGAACAGCAGAATGCTAGGTGAAGACACAGGCATCTTTCTTTGCTAATAAAAGCCTTGTTTTATCCAGTTAACTTTGAGCCTTGAAGTTATTGAGGCGCATCAGGGTATTTAACAGTAATATTAGCGCAGAAAAGCTCAAGGTTCCACTGATTTCACGGATTGCCAGCTATGGGGGATGGCGGGGCGGAATCCACAGTGCAGTCTGTGTCAGAGCAGTGAATGACTGACCGCAACTTCAGGATTTCAGCGCTTAGATGCGCAAGTGCTAAATCCTGAAGTTGCAGTCAGTTTCAGAAGGGTAACAATGGCGAATGCTACTAGTTCGTCGTCATTACCCACCCCAAATTCTGAGCCATTAAGTAGTATACATTTAGAGCAAGAGGAGGAAGCCATTCAGCTGCTCAATCCTACTCCGCTATTCAATTAGACGATGGCTGACCTGTATGTTAACTCCATTTAGCTATCTTGCTTCCATATCCCTTAATACCCTTTACCGAACAAATCTATCAATCAAGTGCTTCCTGACCTCACCCCTGAATGACCTAGCTCTAATTTTATGCTTATGCCCCCTTGTTCTGGACTCACTCACCAGAGGAAATAGTTTCTCTCTATCTACGCTATCATATCCATTGATCATCTTAAACACCTCAATTAGATCATCCCTTAATCTGCTGTACTTGAGGGAATACAAGCCTGGTTTATGCAACATGTCCTCCTAATTTAACCTTGTAAGCCACATATCATTCTGGCGAGCGGAGCCCAGAACTGAACACAGCGCTCCCGATGCAGTTTAACCAGAGCTCTATACCTTTTATAGGTATGGTCTAATTGAATGGCGGAGCAGGCTTGAGCAGCTGAATGGCTGCCTCCTGTTGCTGTAAATGTATGCGGCGACTTAATATCATTGGTAGAAGGTAATGGGTAGCATACCTTCCACCATTGCTATTCCAGTCCCATTGGAGATGACATCTAACATTCCATCAGCCTTTTAAAATAATTTTAAGACCTGTCCACTAGATTTTACTGATTTCAGTAACTAGGCTTCACATCCCAGACTACCTATGAGCAACGTCATGGAAGATCTACTAATGACATCAAATTCAACTATCCACCCGACTGCGGATTAATATTACTAGGTCTATTAAACTGTTCCTATTGTTCATTATGACTTCCACAAATAATGATACAAGGTAAACACATTAAGACAAACCTTTCAATGTCCACAACCTTCTGTCTAATCTGATGGTTTTCATTATGTTCTTTTCAGAAAGTAAACCTGTTCAGATCTTTGACCTGACCACATTCACTCCTGGGTAGATCAGCCAGGTAGTTAGTCAGTTCAGCTCCCATTCCTTCACTTGACCTGGTTGTGCAACCTCTTGCTTCAAATTTACCCAGTTTACAAACCGATTGTGATGATTGATCTCACTGTGATGCGCAGTGTGAGGGTGAGCCTTGCCCTATGATGTCATGGTTTGACTGGTCCCGTTAAAGGGCATCAGATGGATGAACATGCTTGGCAAATCCTAAAATTAGAGAGAGGTCATTCAGGAGCGAAACCAGGAAGAACTTTTTCACGCTAAGGGCAGTAGAAATCTGGAACTCTTCAATTATTAATTGAGCGAGCATCTACTGCTCTTTGTGGGAGAGAGTTTCACACTTTTACAACCCTTTGCATGAAGAAGTGTTTCCAAACTTTTCTCCTGAGCAACTTGGCTCTGATTTTTAAGGCTATGTCCCCTTGTCTTCCACTCCCTTACCAGCAGAAAAAGTTTTTCTTTCTCTCTTTTCCCCCCCCCACCCCCATGCATCAATTCCTTTCAAAATCCTAAAAACTTGAATCAAATCACCCCTTCTAAATTCTGGAGAATACAAGCCTAGTTTATGTAATGTGGTTATTGAAGAAATATAGATATATATTGATCTCGTATTCATTTCCACACCAGTTCATCGACCAATTGATTCATGTGTGTTAGGTGCTCCTTGCTAATGGTCTTACTGACATTTGCAGCATATCATGATTCATTACTATTAAAAAGCATTAGATCTTCTAAGCAATTAATTCAAGAATTGGTTTCATGCATGCGTGGTCTTTTTTGGGGGGACGGCATTGTGTGCGCACATACGTGTAACTCTGTGCGTATGTTTCTTGGTAATGTACATAAAGTTAATTCAATTTCAAAATCACTGGGTAAATCCACACAATGGTATAAAACTTTTTCCCAGACATCAAGCCTTGTTCATGCATCAGCTAAACAATTCAAGACTCTGACAGAAACTTGGGCACAGAAGTATCAGGCAATCAGGTTGACATGGGTACTTTATCAGTTACGTGTGCTGTTTCTGACCTGTGTGACATTGCAATTATGTTTATTTGAAGTGACTACTATTATATTTTTAGGCTTCACTCCAAATATTTCACATCATTTCTGTAAGCGAATGCTCACTCCATATAAACTGTGACTTTACACGTACACTAGCTAGTAATCTAGCATTGCCTAGGGATTGACCAGGAAGCCATGTCATGGTAGTTAGTTTACAGAGTTGGAATGAGTACATCTCCTCAGAAATATGAAAATAGCAAAAGCAATGACAAATCACTAACTTTCCCAATACTACTGAACTTGGACCAGCATTCATAGTGCAAACTTGTATTTAAAAGGTTTTGTCGAACCACTGGATTAATTTGGCATTCATTTCTATCTCAGTGAACCAGAAGAACTTCCAGAAAGCAGCCAAGTATGTCGCGAGACCTGAGCAAGAAACTGTCAATCACCCCCAAACCCCAGATAAACCCCTGTGGACGCTCTGTATTTCTCTTTCCCCCTCCCCAGCCCCTGCAGATCTGGCTTACTTGAGATCAAGGTTGCCCTTCAGAACTGACAATCATCAATCAAAACAGACAATGGCACCTGATTAGCTTTTGTATAGAACAAAACCGATGCTGATAGTCTGGCTATTAGCAATGATTACGTGCATCTGTAACATTCAGATCTGTGACATCCTGCGTAAGTGAGCGAGTAAACAATCTGAACAGTCTAGCCTAACAGAAGGCCAGGCCAGCCCTCGGTTGCATTCCCAGGCACACATGAGGAATGTGGATTCCCTCCCAGATAATCTAAGCCTGCAGTAAGCAAAATGAAAGCGACCTACTGTATCTAATAAAAATACATAGATGTTATGAGTTAAATTGTGACAGGGCCCCTATCCATCATGCATTGATTTTGTAACCATTCACTCTGCAATGCCTAGAGGAAGAGACTAGGTTGAGGGATACGAATGTTTTCTGTCTATGAATATTTGTCACTGTCTAGTGTGTCCAAATTCAAAAGAAACTCTGTTCTTCCTTCTTGCATATTGACTTTTATATTCTATATGTCTCTCCACAAAACCCACTATTTCACCTAGAGTGTCAGCTGTGGCTCAGTTGGTAGCACACTCGCCTCTGAGTCAGAAGGTGCAAGTCTCACACCAGGGACTTGTGCACATAAAGCTAGGCTGACACTCCAGTGCAGTGCTGAGGGAGCGCTGCACTGTTGGAGGTGCCGTCTTTCGGATGAGACGTTAAACCGAGGCCCCGTCTGCTCTCGCAGGTGGACGTAAAAGATCCCATGGCACTATTTCGAAGAAGAGCAGGGGAGTTATCCCCGGTGTCCTGGCCAATAGTTATCCCTCAATCAACATAACAAAAACAGATTATCTGGTCATTATCACATTGCTGTTTGTGGGAGCTTGCTGTGCGCAAATTGGCTGCCGCGTTTCCCACATTACAGCAGTGACTACACTTCAAAAGTACTTCATTGGCTGTAAAGCGCTTTGAGATGTCTGTTTATATCTGTTGTCTCCTCAGGATCTTTATTAGGTTTGTCGAGCACGTTCTTCCTTTCTGGAATCTGTGTTGACTGCTTCTAATTATTTTCTCTTCATCTAAATGAACTCTGAGGGTAATTTTAACCTAATCTGGCCATAGGGAAACTGATTGGATTGACCGCCCATTTTACAACCTGCCCAATTTTACTTTCCATTGACTTCAGTGGAAGGCGGGTGTAAAAACACGGGACGATGCGGTTAGGTTAAAATTACCTTTGTTTTACAGAACGTCTGTGGTGTAGTTTAGAATGCCCAACTTTCCTACAACAAATTAACTGGAAATCTTCTTTAGAATGTGTTCATGTGTGCAAAAATTGGTCTCTGTTGTCCTGATCAAATGTGCAATCCCAGCACTCTAATAATATCCATATAGTCCGTGCAAGAATATCGTGCCAGAAGGTATATCTGGATATCTTTTCAAGGACTGTAGTTTGCTGTTCACCAACACTTCAAGTAGAATTCAAGCAGTACAGGAGCTTATGTTTTTCATTAGGTTTCAAAATTTTTGTTACATTACGAAACCTAATTGAAGGTTCAAATGATAAAATGTACCTCTTTCTGTGGTACAAAATGTTCTCCACAACTGTTACACAAGAATGGCACAGTGTTAAGATTATTGTTTTAATTGCAGCTAATCATTGTGATTATAATTATTGTATTTAATTCTTAATTGTCCATTCATATATTTAAGCGCTATACTGGCTTTGATCCAGGTATTGGCATTGGTTATATATGGTAAGGTTTTTTAAACTTCATGGCAGACAAAATGTGCAATGGGAGGCTGTCAATTGTGTTGATATTCTGAATGATTATTAATTACTGTACAAACTTTGTAATGGCTGCAGCACCAGGAATTTCTGACTTGCAGTGCCAACAGTTTTAATAGCAACCAATTTGCAATATTAAAGATGGTATAATGTTCATCCACTTTTCCTTTAAAAGGTTCAGTGGTCTTTGCCCTAACTAACAGTTTGCATTTATATAGCACCTTTTAATGTTGTAAAACGTCCCAAGGTGCTTCACAGGAGTGTTTTCAAAACAAAGTTTGACACCGAGTCACACAAGGAGATATATGGAAAGGTGATCGATAGCTTGGTTAAAGATGTTGGTTTTAAGGAGCGTCTTAAAGGAGGAGAGAAGTTTAGGGAGGTAATTCCAGAGCTTGGGGGTCTAGGCAGCTGATGGCATAGCTGACAGTGGTGGTGGGATTAAAATCGGGGATGCGCAAGAGGCCAGACTCCCTCTGACAAACCATTCCATACTCCAACAATCCTGGTGTAAAGACATTTTTGTAAGTGATTAATTTTAATCTGATGACCCCTCATCACTTCCTTCCATTTCATCCATTGTTCTAGATTCAGATATCTGTACTGGCATGAAATAAAAGCAGGAAATGCGGGAGATATGCAGAATGTGAATCGGTATCTCTGAAGAGAAAAGGCAGGTTAGCATTAGATGTATAATTCTTTGTCGGGACGGCAAGCATTTTGGTTCTGTTGGTGAAAAAAGGAGGGAAGAAAGATACAATAGATTCTCCAATCACAGAGAGAGTTAATGGGTTCAATGACATTGGAAATGCAGGAAACGTTAGAGACAATGGAAAGACATTGCAAGGATAAAGTATGTACAAAAAAAAACCTTGTAGCTGCAAGAGGTATGAAATGAAAATAAAAAAAGGTTGGAAACACACAGTTCTCCAGCAGTCCCTGATGAGAGAAAAAAGAGGCCCACACCTTGGAGGTAGACTCCCTGCCCTGTTTGAGTGTAGATCCTATGCCAGAACACCACTCTATGTATAAAGCAAATGGAGGATATAGCTAAAGATGAAGTCAAGTTTCAGACCAGGGGTGGCAGTGTCTCCAGGGGAAAGATGAAATCGTGTTCCTGAAGCTAGTGTTGAGCTTGGTTGGAACATTGTAGGAGAGCAAAACAGAGTGGATCTGCCTTTCCTGAATGCTCTCGCTCTCGCACGTGCTTGCTCTCATTCGTCAGATCTTCCTCCACCATTTCTGCCACCGACAAAATGATCCCACCACCAAATCTTCCCCTCCTTTCCACTTTCTCGACTAACTATTCTCTCTGTGATCCCTTTATTTTGTCTTCCAGCTGCCCATCCCCAGGCACTTTCCAGTTGTTGTGGAAGAAACCACTCGGAGTCACGCGTAGGCTGTGATGAGAGAAGCTTTATTACAAGCATGCAGGGGAGAGCCTTCAGCGGACCGAAGTCTCTCAAATTTACAATGGTCATGGCAGTTTATTTATACATCATTAACCGTTAATTACCGGTTACGTAGGCTTTGGCAGATGCTTCCCGTTATCTTAATTGTCCCAGACCCAGGTCCTTCTACCTTTCTGCAGTTTTGTTTATCTTATCCGACCTCCAGTTACCATTATCTTAATTCATTGTTCCTGATTCAAGGTTTCATGAAGAAACTTTATTACAACTACTACTACTGTTAAATACTGACACTACACTTTGGTCTGGTTTTGGTCAAGATTCCCATCATGCCTTGCAGTTACAGTAACATTTTAATAGCATGGCTTCTAACGCAACTATAATATACATGTAAAGGTTATCCAAACCTACAGGTTACCCTATCACCATGTAACTGCAGCTCTCCCTACAACATTGTCTATTATGTGTACTTCCTCCAATCTAGTCTCTCTAACATTGGAGAGACCAAACACAGATGATGTAATTGCTTTGCTGAACATCTCTGTTCCATCTACAAGTGTGACCCTGACCTCCTTGTAGCTTTCCAAACCTAATCCGGATTTTGGCCTTCTACACTGTTCAATATACACTTTGGAACCAGTATCTCCTCTTTCTCCTGAGCTCTCCGCAACCCTCTGATCTGAACGTGAACTTTAGTAACCTCAGACTGTGACCATTTTCTTTACAGCAGGGGCAACTGAGCAATATGGGTCTATTGGCGTGTGGGGAGGGGGCGGTGAGTTGAGGTTTTGAGTGTAGACTTTTCGTCGGAACACAGTCCTGGGATGTTGGGCTATTTTCCAGGACTGGTACACATGCTGTGTGTTTCCAGCACTTTCTACTTTTATTTTAGATCTCCTACATCTGCAGCGATTTTGGTTTTTCCTGAATTTTCCTCATTTTGTATTTCCTCCATGTTGTATGCTTGATTGCCTTTGATTTCAATTTTTACGAGGGTTGTACTTGAAACATTATGCCATTTAAAAAAAAAAAAAAAAAAAAAAATTATTTTGCTGGTACCGGCCCATCTGCTCTCTTTCCAACATTTTCTGTTTTTTTCGGATTTCCGGCATTTGCAGGTTTTCTTCTAACGGTTCAGAAAGGAATGATGTTCAAGTGGGAGATTCTTCATTACATTTATAATATAAAGATACACTTGACTTTTTACTCTCAGTAGGTAAATGCTTGAATGTAATAAAACTGTGAGTTTAGTAATCCTTAATCTTTTGTGTGGGAATGAGAATAGGCGAGGGGTGAATTCTTTGTTTGTCAGTGGTGGGATATGTAATAATTGCCACCTTGATTTGTGGCTAAACGGATTTGACATGAATCAACTGAGCGGCCTGCGGGTGGCGATGTCCAGGGAGAGTATAAATGCACGGGCCCAGCTTGCGCAGGACATTCTTAACAGGAACTAGTGAAGGACACAACTAGACCTCCATGTTGTAAAACAGTTGATTAAAGCTTTGTTTAACGCTTAGACCAAGTGCCTAGTTGTTTTGTTCTGGACCGATGGACATTATGTGACATTCTGGACATTTTTACATGCAATAGCACCCTCTGGTGGCAGTTATTGTGTTAACAGTTTGTATGTTGGAAAGGTCATCTGATCTTTCTTCCTGTGTGAGGTCATTTGACCTTTGTTCCTTTCTTCCTGTGAGAGGTCATTTGACCTTCCTACCTTTCTTCCTGTTGACCCCAGGAAGCAGTTTTGCCAGGGAGAACCTGACTTGAGTAATGGAGAATTTGCTATGAGAGGTTCCATTTACAATCCAACATAATCTGATTTCATATGTTAGGCCAAGCGCAATATCTGTGAGTATCTTTGGTTCTTAGCATAATAGCAATGTTGTCAGAGTAATATTTTGATAATACTATGTTTATAAATGGTTAATATTTAATAGTTACAGAAGTTAGTTCAAATGTTAGTTAGTTATACAATTAGTCCATTCTACTGTTATAAATATGTTTAAATCTTATGTAATATCGAATGTATAGTACTCAGTTTATGTACAAAACATACTTTGTCTTTGTTTACAGTTTCACAGATTCGTTCAATTAAAGCTTCAAAACAGCAACCGCTTCAGAAGAATTATTTTGAATGAGTGTTTAACTTGCTGGCTAGCTAGATAGGAGCACTTCTAGCATGGCCAGTACAAGTTTTCTTACGCCAGGATTATCTTCAGATCTTGGATGAGAGACAGTACCAAAAGTTTGGAGGAAATAAAATTCCCAGATGGGGCAAGTAATTAAAGGCCACTAACATGTAAAATCTTACAGCCTCTGTTGTGTATCACTTTTTTTGTACAGCTCTCCACCTGTCAAGGTTAAAGATTTCCCTCGGCAGATATCTGTACATAGGATGAAGTCATACTTTGGCCAAGGCTGACAGAAATTCTTGGCTCATGCTGTGAAAAATGAGACTCCTTTTTAACTTCATTCAGTGTAGATGTTGTTATTGCCAAAAATAACACTTGGTTTGGGCCGGAATAACATGTAGGTCAGTTAAAATCTGTAGCTTGGCAAGATAATGGGATCTGTTCGAGTAAAAATGGATTGGGAATTCTATTGGCCCAGCGCCCCTGGGAAACACTAAGCCTATCACATAACGCAATTTATCATTGCAAAGCACGCCAAATACTTTGGATATTTAACAGATGCAGAAAAAAGTGACTACAGTGTTGCTTCAGTTTCCAATAACATTTCAAGTCAATTAGCATTAGCTAATGGTTTGAATGATGCTCCATTTTGATAGTGCCCTGCCAGATATCAGTGGCCTGATGACACATAGCGGTTTCGTTAATAAATCTGTGGTGTTTGCTTATGTGGTCTTGTATTTAATGTTTCTAATTGGTGCTGCATGTATATAAAATATACAGTCCTTTTATATACCATTCAGGAAATCCATTATAAAATTAATTTTTTATAGATAATATAAATTCCTATTTAATTAGACAGGATAAAGCTTGAGCAAACTATTGATATTTTAGGCACTTATTTGTAAAAATGACAGATTTTATTAGTTATTGCTTTAATTTAACTTCACCAGATTTTTGTGATTAACTTGTTTGTGTTCTTGATGAAAACTGTGTGGAAACTAGTTGTCGATAATATTTAAATCCTAAAATATAAATCATCGGGTCAGGGCTCTCCACGTGGCTTGGTTGGTGTATGCACTGCCCAGTGTGGGAATGCGCCGTATAAACCTCCAACGGCCCCGGGTTCAACTCCTGGACTATACTGAGTTATGTGATCTCAGATGGAATGGTGTTGGGGAGGGGAAGCTTGGATTCAATAATCTTTTGATTATGCACTCTACAGCTCTCTGGACTCAACATAGAGTTCAACAATTTCAGATCATAACCTCGGCCCCTATCATATATATATATATATATATATATATATATATAATTTTTTTTTTAATCCACACTTTCATCTGGCCTATTTTCTTCCCTCCCACGTGGCAGCTGTCCATCATTCTGCCAGCGCCATTCACACTTCATCTTGAGCCATCCTTTGTTCCTTTACCTGTCCCATTTCCACCTCCCCTTGCCTTCAATATCTTTTAATGTCTCTTAATCTCTCCTGCTTTCTATCCTATCACTGACCTTCCCTTTTGTTCTTTCATCCCCTCCCCCTTTTCCCAGCCCCCAACTTGCTTTTAAATCTATTCCCTTTCCTGCTTTTTTCCAGTTCTGACGAAGGGTCATCGACCTGAAACGTTAACTCTGTTTCTCTCTCCACGGATGCTGCCCTGGCCTGCTGAGGTTTTCCAGCGTTTTCTGTTGTTATTTTGGATTCAATAATCCTGGCTTACGGGAGAAGTTGGATGTTCTCAGTACTGATCACTTGCTGGAGACGCCTGCTAGATGTCGGGTGAGGACAGACTGGGCTCGGTTGTGATCGGGTCCCCCTTTGCTGAAAGGAAAATCCTCACGTGTCTGGTTTCACACAAGAATGGCCACTTCAATGAGATGGGACTGTGGCTGTTCCCTGTTAAACCACATCCCAGCATGAGCCGGTGCCTTCAGGACATCAAGGGAGAAAATTTGTGGGGAACAAAATGGGTTTGGGAAAATGAGTTGTCGGCATCAAAATTTTGAGCTGGTGATGCCAAAATTGGCGTTACAAAACTTTTGCTCTGTAGTTGACAATGAATAAAATACAGTTATCCAGCCTACTGTCTTTCAAATCGGTTCTACCTTTTTAGGATAAGGGTACCGGCTCTTAGAATAGGTCGATTGAATCTATTAAAATGGAACTATGTTTAGTCTTTTATCTCCAGTGGGGCACTATCAGATTTTCACTAAATGACTTGTGTAACCAGAACATGGCTGCTGCTGATTGTGATTCCTTCCTCTCTGCTTGATTAAGAACTCTGAATAAGTAGCCTTCCCCTAATTAAAAAGCAAAACTGTGGAAATTTAAAAGAAAAGTGTGGTAGCATTTATTCATCTAAAAACGAGGCCATACAATTTTTAAAAAATTGATTCAAATTGAAGATGCCACGAGATGATTGTGCTTGGTTTTGATTTTGACCAAGTCGTTAATGGATTTGACAATGCAAGAGTTGCAGAACAAGGGGAATTTCAAGTGTGGACATGTTCACGATACTTTGGTTGGCAAAACAGAGGGGATAAATTCAGTTGGTCAGCGCCTCCAGTTAGCGCCTGGTGGGGGCGCTAAAAGGGCGCTGATGCAGTAGCGCCAGGGCGAGGCGAATCCAGCGACTCATGGCAAATCTGGCCACCCACCATAGTGCTGCCGCTAACAGTTACCGCTGGGGACCTCGGCACCAGGCAGATCGTGATGTCAGTGAGCGTGCAATGCTCACTGGATGCCCGATCTGCAAAATTCATTTTTGCCCCCCTGCCTTAGCGCTTTGCCCTGACAGCAACAGGGAGAGGAGGCGTCAAGCAGACGGATGCCAGCTCCAGGGGCGGTGTTTAAAGGCATCCTCAGTAATGAGTTGCAGCTGCCAGGTAATGGTGTTTCACTTGCTTCCTTGTCAGTTTGACATGTGCAACCGATTCATTCGGTCATTTAAAGGTTGTTTAGTATCAGGAGTGTTGTGGCTACTAAGAATTAGTTACATTTATTCTCGCAGCATATCAAAGTGCTACACTTGGTTACATTAATGGTGCTGTACTGGCAGTCGACCTCACCCTCCAGGATCTACGGCGGAGGGTGCGGGGGCAGCGAGAAAGATTGGGAAATGTGGCCAGAGGGAGGACAAGGGCCATGAGGGCTCTCAACAGGAGGCCTTACCCTCTGAGGGTATTCTGAGAGCACTTCTCCTACCTTCAATTAAGCAAGTAGCTAAGTATTAGAAGGCTCCGCTTCAGCAAGGAGGCAGTGACAGAGCCCGGCCACCTCCTGCAACCAGGCCTCCAGCCTCGGATCAGGGCGACCACGGCTCTCCCAGTGGCTGTCAAGGTCACTGTCACCTTCAATTTCTTCACCAGTGGTTCCTTCCAGTCTGCAACAGGAGATATAGCTAACATCACGCAGTTCGCCATCCATTGCTGCATCTGGGAGGTCACAGAGGCTCTCTGCAGTAGGAGAAGGGACTACATTTCCTTCCCTATCACCAGACAAGCAGGACAAACGTGCATGTGGCTTTGCCAGGAGAGTAGGATTCCCCATGGTGCAGGGCGCCATTGACTGAACCCACGTGGCTTTGCAGGCAACATATAACAATCCTGATATTTTCCGGAGCCGCAAAGGCTACCACTCACTTAATGTGCACTTGGTGTGTGACCATAGACAGGGAATCCTCAATGTGAATGCCCGCTATCCTGGCAGCAGCCATGATGCCTTCATCCTGCACCAGACCGGTGTGCCAGCACTCTTTCAGCCACCCCGTCAAGCTCGTGGCTGGCTGCTCGGAGACAAAGGGCTATCCGCTCTCCACCTGGCTCATGACTCCCCTCCACAATCCCAACACTCCTGCCCAGCACTCAAATAATGAGAGCCATGCTGCCACCAGGAACATCATCGAGCAAACCATCAGGGTGCTCGAGCAACGGTTCTGCTGCCTTGACTGCTCGGGAGGAGCCATTCAGTACTCGGCTGAGCGGGTGTCCCATTTCGTCATGGTCTGCTGCATGCTCCACAATTTGGCCATCATGAGGGCTGAGCCCTTGCCACTAGGGATTGCGGGACCACCTCAGGAGAAGAGGAAGACGAGGAGGAGGAACATGAGCGAGGGAGGTGGCAGCCACTCAATCGACATTCCAGACGGGTGGCCCGTGACTGTGTCATCAGACTGCGGTTCCAATAATTTAAACCCCAGATTCCCGTTGCTCACCACATCCCCATCATTTCATCCCTGTCGCAGGCCATATCACAGCGCAAAACTGAAATGAGAGACACCACAAAAGAATCCAAACTGAATTAATAAATTTATCAATAATCAGTGAACACATATTTACAGCAACATTATTAGCTATTCACCCTTGTGCAATCCCTTAGTGCTTCTCGTTACTGTGCCTTTGCCTACTCTAGTGCTCCTACAAAGTGTTGGCACAGTGGCTTCAGCAGGGCTGGTGGAAGGCTGCTGAGTGTTCATGCGGGAGACTTCAGATGGCCTTGCAGGATACCCTCAACCAGCTCTGGACCTGGAAGGCCCGGCTGTAGACTGCACCACCTCAGCATGGGTGGCAGCAGTCTGGGCTGGCTGGATGACAGGCAGCGAAAAGGACAATGGTGGAGTGCCAGTGGTGGGAGCAGGAATGCTGTCATCCTGAGAGCGGACAGCAGCTTCCTGCTCCGCTGACCCACTGCCACTCCCCCAGGGCAGCACCTTAGCATCCCTAGCAATCTGCTGGAGCACAGATTGCTGGCCTGCTGCGACACCGTGAAACCCTGGCCAATGGTGGTAGACACAGCCATGATGGCAGCAGTCAGAGCTTGCATTGCATCAAGCTGAGACTGCAGGAGAGCAGTCTGAGATTGGATGCCACCAAGCATAGACTGCATTACAGCACTAAGACGTTGCGTCGCTTCCACCTGTGTTGCAATGGAAGCTGCCAGGTCACCCATCACACGAGGCATCAGGACTGGGTTGCCACGGTCTCTCTGGGAGTCTACCATCATTTGCAGACTGGAAATGATGGGCTTCATGGTGTGCGCAGAGCCGTTTGTAATGTTGGAGGCGGACTCCACCATGCTCCTTACCATTGCCGACAGGCTCTCTGGCACCCTTGCCATTGCACCTATCATCTCCCTGTGCATGCCCATCACCCTTCTTCTCAAGGCCTCCCCAGCGAGGTCCTCATCTGAGTCCTGTGCAGCAGAACTCGCGTGTAAACTCACCCTCCAGGGAGCTGGCTCCTGAGCTACCCTTTCCCCCTGGCCTTGCTGCAGCCCGCTCATCCCTGGTGCCTCACCCTGTGCAGATCCCGCTACTATACCAGTCTCTAAAGAATGCGTAGTGCCAGTATTTGAGCTGGTGCCTGCGGGTGAGACATGCAGTGACGCAGTCTTCTTCGTCCTTCTCTTCTCCCACCTCACTCTCTATTTTAAACTCAGGAAGAGGCTGCTCTGGTGCTTGCTCATTATCTGAAAGCATCAAGGCACAAGATTCGGGTTAAGATGAGGGGAGGGGGCAGGAAGGGAGCAATGCATGCATGCAGCATGATCAGCTGGAAAGGGAAAAATGCTTGTGGGGTGAGGGGGAAGTGGGATGTGAGAAGAAGGAATGGGGATGAACATACCATTGTTATCCCTAAGGGGGATAACAATGTCGCCGATGGCCACAGCACCCACTACCTGCCACCCAATAATCTGCAGCACTCTATTTTCCAGCACAGACAGTGGTTGGGTGTCGGCTTGTCCCCCGCCTGTGCGCTCCTGCTCCCTCCTGTTGTGTGCCCCCTTGGCCTGCAAGAGAAAGGAAAGTGTGTGAGTGAGTGTGAAGCAATGTGTTTGGATGATGTGCCTGCCACAGTTGAATAGCTGTGATTGTGTGCAAGGTGTCCGATGTGGGTGTGAGTGTTGGCAGGTGGGGATTGTTGGTGGGTGAGTGCTGGGGGTGTGGTGCTTTGGGCAGTGTGTGAAGGGTGTGGTTCAGATGGTGGTATGTAGCATTTGTTGAAGCATTGACTTACCCTGACCACCCGAATGAGGTCGTTAAATTTCTTCCTGCACTGTGTTCTTCCATCTTTCCACTGTGAACACCAACGCCTCCAATGCATGGTCACAGAATCTGTGGGCTCTCTCCCTGGGGTGTGGATCTGCCATCATTACGGCTGCTTGAGTCGTCGGCTCCTTCTCCTTGACCTGCTGCTGCTGGTTGAGATGGCCACACAGCCAGCAATGATGAAAATGGGGTTCTGCAGCATCAATGAACCTCCCCTTTAAGAACTGGAAAGAGCCTGTAGCAATGACGATTTGTGATTAGACTGCACCTGATATTGATCAGCGTTTTGAGTTTACCGCCACTGAGCTAGGCCATTAGTGTTTGATTAAGCACTCCAATCCTTTCTTTGTGCAATGAGACTGAATTTTGCGTGCAGTCTAAAGCATTAGCGCCTGGCACTAATTCTCAACCTTTTCAAAAGTTACCGCCCATTCCTGGGCTATAATGAATTTCTCCCCCAGAGTGTCTTGTGTTGCTTTCTTGTTGAATCATTCAACCTCCACAAACCAATGAATACCCTATTATCCAGCATTTGGTGGTGGGGGAGCAGGGTGGGCGGGGGGGGGGCGCGGGGTGGAGAGAAAGAACAAACAGATGCACTGACCTTTAAGAGCTTTGCACCTGCACCTCCAAACTCGATTTTCTCTAATGTCTTCATCCCCAGCCCCCACCGAAGAACTTATCCAGACCTCAGCTGTCCACATTCTGAGCTGTCCACATTCTGATCCACACCAAGCTCATATCAGTCGCTCAGCATATATTTAAAATGTTCAAGCCTCTCTACAAATGCTTCCATGGCCTCACCCCATGCTAACTCAGAAATCTTACCAGCTTAATATACTTTCCAATACTCCGACTCCATGTTTCTGTGCATTCCCCCTCCCTCTGGTTCACCACTGGTGGCAGACAGCCCTAATCTATGGAATTTCATCCCTAAAACTCTACTTCTCTTTACACCTTTCTTTAAGACCTGCCGCAAAATCTGAGCATCTGCTCCTTTCTCAGTGACGCACCTTGTATTATTTCTCCGTTAACACCTCTATAAAAATGCAAGTAGCTGTGGAAAATATTTTTTCTGCTCCATTCTCCATTCCAATGGAAGTAGTATAACCTTTACACAAGAAATAGAACAGCAGAATTGGTGGGGATACCTTAACTGCTTTCATAAGTTGTACATGTTGCTCAAGGTTGAAAAAGCACTTCTCCCCTTCCTCCATTTTTTTAATTGTTCTTTCAAGAACAGAGTCTTTTGATGACCATCAACAGTCCCTGTGTCTAAATCGTAACACATGTGAATGGCTCACCACTTTCCTACGGTGGGTTTTTTATTGCCAATATAGTTTGCAAAGCAGGTGTTGCGTCCATTTATTTGCATGGTATTCCAGCAAAATTTGCCAGAGAACCTTTGGAACTTCGTGCAGACATGTGCCGGTGCACATCTGGGCTGCAGGCATTAAACCAAGACATTTGGTATGGTAGCCCGTTCATGCTCATTTACTTCCTTCGCTTTCTGTATGGACGTGCTTGTGTCTGTGCATTGAAAAGAAACTGCCTGTGCTTGGTTGGGCGTGTGATGGTTTATGTGGAGACGGGGATTGCTGGACTCCTGCAGTAGCTCATAATCTTTCACTGCAGATTCCTGGCAAAACTTGCAGGTGCACGGAGGAGCGTCTTGTTGGAGGAGTTCAGTCTAATTGCAAGAGTTCAGTCTAATGTCGGTCACTACCTTGCGTTCTTTTTTTGTTTAGACACTCAGAATGGTGAATCTACCTCCATCACCTTCTCTGAGGATGGGCAACAAATGAGGCTTCTCTGGAGAGAGCAGACAAACTTGCGTTTTTGATGCGGCTCCTTGTTCAGAACTGCGAAACAGCAAAATAATGTAGATTCTGGGAATCTGAAACAAAACCAGAAAATGCTGGAAACACGCAGCAGGTCATTCAGCCTCTGTGGCGACAACAGACAAATTTACATTCTGGACGTGGACCCTTCTTCAGAACAAACAAAAAGATCTGTTCTATTTCATCAAAACTCTGCAGACACTTTCTAACATCCTAAAGAGATTTTTTTTTGTTTATGGGATGTGGGCGTCGCTGGCAGGGCCAGCATTTATTGCCCATCCCTAATTGCCCTTGAGAAGGTGGTGGTGAGCTGCCGCCTTGAACCGCTGCAGTCCGTGTGGTGAAGGTACTCCCACAGTGCTGTTAGGTAGGGGAGTTCCAGGATTTTGACCCAGCGATGATGAAGGTTTATTCCTAGTCACAGGGACTGAATAATGTAAACTGCCTTCAGAATGTTTGATACAAAATAGTATGCTCATTGGAGAAAACCTGACGGCTTCATCAAAAAGGTTTACAAAATTCATTCCTGCATATTAAAGGTTGGCTTAAATGATCAGACTTATACTTAGATATGCCAAAGTATATGCTAAAATGCAGGATGGCCATTTTCATCAAGTTACTGTATAATTAATTTTGTAGTTGTCTATAGCTGATCTCCTTCACAGCAAGGGGTGGATTTTAACTTGCAGTGGGGTTCTGGTGGGAAACCGTACTAGCGAGTTAATTTCATGTCCGCCTGCAGCAGAATGGGGCCACGGCTCCCCGGGGGTGCTAACAGGAGGCACAAAGCAACCCAATTTTTACCGCTTAACCTTTTAAATAGACTCTTCTGCTTCCAGTCCACTTCTGACGGGCTTTCAATTGGTAGGAAAATCCCAGCAGCTTCCCTGCTCAGGCCGGAGTTAAAATTGTAGCCACGGTTCGTTAATGTCATTTGATCCTGATCTGCATATTTAAAGAAAGACCCCTCTGCCCTTAACTGCCTATCCAGAAGTGCCGTTAAAGTCATAAATGGCGATCCGAGTGGGACATCAGCTGTTAAGTCACCCAGTGGATTTTAACTGCTTATCTGCCAGGTTTCGACCAAGTGGGTACGGTTAAAATCCACCACCAAGTCTTCATTCATTGGCGCCAGTGCTTCATGATGTAGATTAGCAAACCAGTGAGGGAAATCACCACAACATGAACTATTCTGCCAAAGTTTGCATCTGGGAGGGCTCTTGGGGTATTGAAGAGGGTATTTGCCAGGAGGGTCTGTGGATGAACATTAAAGATGTTTGAGATTGACAGTTATCTATAAAAGAGATACATATGTCAAGTCTTCACCATCTAGTTAGAGAACCAAGATACACAATTTACAGCTAACACAAAGTTACGGCCTAACTCAAGAATGAGTCTGAGAATTTTGCATTATTATTTTATAGTTTTTTTTAAAATTTTGCTTGATGTTGCTATCCGCTGCAAACATTTTAGCTTCTTGTTTCTCGCCCCCATTAGATGAAAACAAGTTTAATTTTTCATTGCTGTCTTTTCAATTATAAATAATTACCAAAGGAAGGATATACATGCCTTTAGAAGGGAATGCAATGATGGTTCACAAGACTGATTTCTGGGATGGGGGGATTGTCCTATGAGCAGAGATTGAGTCGACTAGGCTTATATTCCCTAGAGTTTAGAAGAATGAGAGGTGATCTCATTGAAACATATAAAATTCTTAAAGGGATTGACAAAGTCGGTGCTGGGAGGATGTTTCCCTGGCTGGTGAGTCTAAAACTAGAGGTCGCAGTCTCCGAATAAGGGGATCAGCCATTTCAGACTTGGATGATGAGAAATTTCTTCACTCAAAAGGTTGTGAATCTTTGGAAAGCTCTACCCCAGAGGGCTGTGGATGCTCAGTTGTTGAGTATCTTCAAGACAGAGATCGATAGATTTTTGAATACTAAGGGATATGGGGCGAATGCAGGAAGGTGGTGTTGAGGTCAAAAATCAGCCTTCGTCTTATTGAATGGCAGAGCAGGCTCTGACGTAAGAAAACTACTCGGCACTTGGTCTGAGTATTAAACAAGGCTTTAATCAACTGTTTTTCAACATGGAGATCTAGTTGTGTCCTTCACTAGTTCCTGTTAAAGAATGTCCTGCACAAGCTGGGCCAATCCCCGAGTATTTATACTCTCCCTGGACAGCGCCACCAGCAGGCCGCCCAGTATTACTTCACAAGTCATTTCCACATGAATGACAAGATTCATGTCAGGCTTGAAGGGCCGAATGGCTTATTCCTGCTTCTATTTCTTATGTTCTTATAATTGAGGAGTAAGGAAATCCTCATTCAGTTCACTCTTTTTGTCGTGCAAAAGTGAATCTGTTCTTCAGACTTCGGTTTGCAATTTGTCTACAAATTGCCAGCAGAGGAAATCTCCCCGCCCCCTAAAAGCATGAATTTCCATGGTATGGAATATGCTTGTGTTCCAGCTGATGGCTTGAAAAGCATAACAGGAAATGCTTTGTGTGACTGGAGGAGTTAGACGGAAGACTACCCGCGGACTTCAATTTTTAGTATCTTTATACTTTTATTTTTCAAAATTTTTGCTTTGAAATATTTTCATTCCTAAAACTGCAATAAGAACAAGTCTGGCACTACAGGACTTGAAGTAATTTTTGATGCAATCCTGAAGGAGTTTTCAAACGAAAAATGTTTCAGGTGGTTCAAACTACATTACGCCAAAAAAAAGAAAGAACTTGGTTTCATATAACGCCTTTGCAAGTTGTCCACATTATCGGGAATGAACAATTAATTTTTTTTTTGGTGGTAGTGGTTTAGGGATAAACATTAATCAGGAAAGCAGGAAAACATCCCTTTCTTAACTAATGCAGTGGGATCTATCGCATCCACCTGAACAGGCAGACGGGGCTTTAGTTTAACATCTCACGTGGAAAGTAGAACCTCTGACAATATAGTCCTGCCTTACTCGTGTGCTGAAGTGTCAACTGACATTATGGGGGGGAAAATTCGGTTGCATTGTGCCTCCCGTCAGTGCCCTAGGGCGCTAATGGGGTGCAAAGCAACTAGCGCCCGGGCGCAGCGATGTTTGTGCCGCTCGCAAAATTGACCAGACATTTTGCAGCGGCGCTAAACACTACTGCCACGATCTCCTGTGCCCGCAGATCGTGACGTCAGTCGAGTGTGCAACGCCCCGGTCGCGCCCCGGACCGGATATTGAGTGGCGCCCCCTGCCTTACCGCCTGCCGCTAGCAACGACAAGTTGAGGGGAACGTTTTGCAGTCAGGAAGGGACTGGGGGAGTGCTATTTAAAGGCGTCCGCTTCCTGCCTTTTTTTGTCAGCGACATTTTTGCACCACGCATTCTGAGAGAGAGAGAGAGAGGGGGAGAGACTTCTGGAGAGATTCGATGCTGTATGAAGGAGTTTTGGGTACTGAGCAGTACTTTGTAGGTTCATTTTGATTTGACATTCCTTGCATCGATTTAGAAGAGACTGTGGGGGCTGCACTCTGAGCCCTCTCCCTGAGCCTCTCCATTGCTCTTTCCAGCAGATTTGAAGTTGAGGTCTCTACTGGCCGAGATTCAAGGCTGAAATGAGCAGGGTGTGGCTGGAGAGCAAGATCGACCCTCCCCTTTAAGAACTGGTGTGTCTGTGTTCCATTGCTGACAGACATCACATGAGCTTTGCCAGCGCTCTGAGGTAGCACCTCGCTCCTCGGCATTAGCGCCTTAAGAGAGGTGTGTAGCTCCTGATTTAGCGCTCAAATCACCTCCAAGGGCGATTAAAGCCAAGTTTGCAGTCGGCGGCGATAATTAGCGACAGGCGCTTAACTTTGCGCCCGGCCGATAATTGCACCCCAAACGGGGCAATACCAAATTTCTCCCCCATTGTTCAAGTCTTGGAGTGGCATACTTGGAGGCATCAGAGCAGAATGGCTGCCTAACTGTCAAGCCAGAAGTGACATGATTCCTAAAGTGATCTGAAAGGGGTGACAAGAATGACTTGAACATGCTGATGGTGTGCTCCTGCTTCAAAGCGATATTGGGTGACAAATATTTACACAAAATGTCTTTTTAATCTCCTTGCATGCTTTTGACTCTAATAATGTTTTCACTTTTTTTCTCTGTTTGTCTCCCTCTTTCCTTATTCTTTGGACAGAGTTTTCTGAGGTAAGAGCGGGAGGAAGTGGAAGTCGCAAAAATGTGAACCCCGCCGCCAACCCGCCCACTTTCACCTTTCACTCAGGCGGGACGAGGGGTGCGGGCAGCCAACCCGCTGCCAGGAGGCGGGTTGGCAATTTTCATATTATAATGAGGCCTGAAGCCTCTACTTTAACCTGCTTTGCCGGTTTTACTGCAGGCGGCCGGGGATCAGGGTTCCCGGTGGCTGCAATGCGGCGACCTCCGCCTCGGGGAGCATTCTTGTGGGCCAGGAGGAGCAGGAGTGCTTCCCCCCCCAGCCCCCACAAGCTCCCCCACCATCACGATCGCGATTCGGGGTCGGGGATCGGACCCCCCCCACCCCCTGCTGGCTCTCACACTTGTTCCTTTATTGATTGGCACAGAATTTTCATCTTTTATCCTTTTTAAGACCAGGGCATGCACGAGATGGCAGCTATTATGCTCTGGATCAGAAGTGAGTACTGGGGTTGGAGGTGGTTACTGGGGCCATACATGGAAAGAACTTTGGGAAGAGAGCTGGTGCAAGCATAAGACAGCATGCATGGTGCTGGAAGGGAGCAAGAAGCCTAGGCCTAAGAGGAGTCGGGGGCCAAGGAATGTACCCTGTACTGGGTGGCCTTTCTGTTGATTCCACATTGGATTTAAGGCTACAGTCCTGACCAATACTGACCCATCCAGGAACTGCTGCAACACAAATGAGTGAGAACGAAACTTCGGAGGTGCGGGTCTGAGTGGAGACGGGGCAAGAGTGATGCTTGAGGCTGGGAGTGAATGGAGCAGGAGAGGGGAAGGGCCTCTTTAAGCTTGGGAGAATCAGGAGAAATAAACCGACAAAAGTTCAAAGTAATTTCAAATCTGAGGCAATCTCTGATTAGCAATCCATACTTTTTACCAATTTTTGTCATTATAATTCATTTTTAAAGGAGGGATATAAAATCTGTACTCTCAGCCTGCAGCAGGATTCTAGAAGGGTTTCGACCTGAAACGTTGACTCTGTTTCTCTCTCCACGGATGTTGCCTGGCCTGCTGAGTTTTTCTAGCGTCTTCTGTTATATGCAGGATTCTATTGTGTTCCTGACTTACTGGAGTGCCGAGACGAGAGGGTGGAGCGTGGTGGGAGTGGAATTCATGTGGAGATTGAGCGTTGATTCAGTAATGTCTGTAATCAGGGGGTGCTAGCTAGCCTAAGAGCAGAAGGCAGTCCGGTCAGAGCTGAGGGCAGGCGGGAATAGTGAAGCGTAAGACCCAGGCTGCTGTGGGATGGGACTATGGAAATCTGGCCCTCTACGATGGCTTGTGGGAGTTATAATCTGCTTGTGTGGTTCTGTTGCACCTGCTTCAGCTGCACACGTTGCGTATGCGTTCTGACATAGGCTGGGCCGTTGAGCAGTTTGTGTGAGAGAGGTGGTGTGGGTGCTGGGCTTCCGCTGGGTCGAGCCGAGCAGTATGTGGCAAACAGTACAAATAACACCATAATAACTGGCTGAAAGTTACAGTGGAAATCCTCTGGGCCCTTTCAGTCTCTACTGTATTGTCCATTCACTTAGACTGTTCATTTGTAAAATACGTTCAGAGTTTACAAATCTAGCTATTGAAAAGTCAGCAAGTTGAACAAAAGTTTCACGGTTGCAAAAGTTTTAAAGGTTTTTAAAAAAACTAGATTTGGGTCTATGGAAAGCAGGTGAGTTAACAACTCTTTGTAGTGCCATTGGAAGTCTTTTGTAGTGCTACTTTGAAGTTTACAGCAGTGTTTAACCGCAAGACTGGCAGATAATCACTTGTGACATGCTTCATATGCAATAAAGTTTCCTTTGTCCAAGTGCTTATCATTGACAAGTCTGGTGCTCTCCAATAAAGCCAGGAGCACATGCTTGGGGTTTGAAGAGAGCACGATACTGAGTTCGTGCCACACCCAGCAGGTTGAAGTCAAGATCCACCTGCGTGGAGATTGGAAGAGATGGTCCCATGTTCTGCACCGAGAAAAGGTTCTATTGAATCTATAGGAAAATACTGCAGACGCTGGAAATCTGAAATAAAAACAGAAAATGCTGGAAATACTCAGCAGGCCAGGCAGCATCTGTGGAGAGAGGAACAGAGTTAACGTTTCAGGTCGGTGACCTTTCGTCAGTTTGAACTATTTGATGGGAGAAAGTGGCCTTCACGCTGCATCACATCGCTAGTGATAGAGCAGCAGCTGCGACTGGTTTGATTGGATAGCTCTCTTTCAAAGAGCCGGCACAGGCACGATGGGCTGAATGGCCGCCTTCTATGCTGTCGGCTGTGGCTCAGTTGGTAGCACACTCGCCTCTGAGTCAAAAGGTTGTGGGTTCATAGTCCCGCTCCCGGGACTTGAGCACATAAAGCTAGGCTGACACTCCAGTGGAGTGCTGCACTGTCGGAGGTGCCATCTTTCGGATGAGATGTTAAACCCTGTCTGCTCTCTCAGGTGGACGTAAAAGATCCCATGGCATTATTTCGAAGAAGAGCAGGGGAGTTATCCCCGGTGTCCTGGCCAATACTTATCTCTCAACCAACAGAACAAAAACAAATGATCTGGTCATTATCACATTGCTGTTTGTGGGAGCTTGCTTTGTGCAAATTAGCTGCTGTGTTTCCCACATTACAACGATGAATACACTTCAAAAGTACTTCATTGGCTGTAAAGCGTTTTGAGACGTCCGGTGGTCGTGAAAGGCGCTATATAAATGTAAGTCTGTATGAGATTCTATGATACTATGGTATTACTGAATACCCAAAAGCTGCTCCAAAGAGGAGAGTGCAGTGATATTGGAGAACAGTGCTAGGAACCACAGCTCATTTTGTAACTCTCTTTCCAACACGTGAATCAGATTCTGTTATCTAAAAGTGGATTTTATGTATTGGGGAAGGGTCTATGAAGTTCAGGAATGTTGAGGCCCAGTGGGATCTGCTGGGGTTAATAGAAAGGGGCAGGGATGATGTTGGTGTCATTCGAAGATGCCACAGCTAAGTTTGTGAAAAAATTTTAAACTTGTTATTTTTAGAAATTATATTTTCTGGGGTATATGTGGTGGTGTAGCTGGGAATTGTCATGGTGATTGTATCTTCGAGAATTCCTTTACTGTAATATGATTGGGAACAACAACTTATATTTACTTAGCGTAGATAACAGGCATGAGGAAAATGAGTTCCTATTAAAAAAAATTACTCTCTCTCACCCTGGCCGTTTCCCCTGGTACGGCCTGCATCTTCGCTCTCTTGCATCCAAGGGACGCAGACTTGAATGGATATGGCGGACAACTGGTTTAGCCATTCATCGCCAGATGTGGCTGGACCACATAAAGCATTATCGAGTCCTGCTCTCGTCTGCCAAAATTGCTCACTATTCCAGAATCATTCTGGAATGCAAAGATAAACCCTGGCTTCTATTCTCCACTGCTACTGTCTTCTTAAACCCCTCTCTCCTGTCTCCTCCACCCTCACCTCTGACAACAAGTGTGAGGACCTCACGGACTTCTTTGTCTCTAAGATTGAGACAATCCATTCAACTGCCTCTGCCACTTCCCTTCCTTCCCCTAGCCTACCAGGTCAAACCTCCTCTAAGGTTTCCCCTAGCCCTGAACTCACATTTTTCTCCAGTTTCTCTCCAATCTCCCCTCATGACCTCTCCGCACTCATCTTGTCCATGAGACCCACTTCCTGCTCCCTCAACCCTATTCCCACCAAACTGCTGACCACCCAGCTTCCTTTTCTGGATCCCATGTTTGCTGACATTGTTAACGGTTCTCCTCCTTTAAGACGCTCCTTAAAACCTACCTCTTTGACCAAGCTTTTGGTCACCTGCCCTAATTTATCCTTCTGTACTGTCCCCCTGTCCCTCAAATCTGCTGTCATCACCCCCTCCTCAAAAAACCAACCCTTGACACCTCTGTCCTTGCAAACTACCGCCCCATCTCCAACCTCCCTTTCCTCTCAAGTCCATGAATGTGTTGTCGCCTCCCAAATCCGTGTCCATCTTTCCCACAATTCCATGTTTGAATCCCTCCAATCAGGTTTCTGCCTTTGCCACAGTACTGGAATGGCTTTCATCAGAGTCACAAATGACATCCTTTGTGACTGTGACAAAGGTGAACTATCCCTCCTCGTCCTTCTTGACTTGTCTGCAGCCTTTGACACGGTTCACCACTCCATCCTTCTCCAACGTCTCTCTACCGTCGTCTAGCTGGGTGGGACTGCACTCGCCTGGTTCCATTCTTATCTATCTAATCGTAGCCACAGAATCACCTGCAACGGCTTCTCTTCCCACTCCTGCATCGTTACCTCTGGTGTCCCCTAAGGATCTATCCTTGGCCCCCTCCTATTTCTCATCTACATGTTGCCCCTGGGTGACATCATCCAAAAACACAGTGTCAGTTTCCACATGTACGTTGACGACACCCAGCTCCACCTCACTATCACTTCTCTCGACCCCTCCACGGTCTCTAAATTGTCAGACTGCTTGTCCAACATCCAGTTTTGGATGAGCAGAAACTTTCTCCAATTAAATATTGGAAAGACCAAAGCCATTGTTTTCGGTCCCCGCCACAAACTCCGTTCCCCAGCCACCGACTCCATCGCTCTCCCTAACATCTGTCTGAAGCTGAACCACACTGTTTGCAACCTTGGTATCATATTTGACCCTAAAATGAGCTTCCGACCACATATCCATTGCATAATTAAAACCGCCTATTTCCACCTCCGTAACATTGCCCGTCTCCACCCTTGCCTCAGCTCATCCGCTGCTGAAACCCTCATCCATGCCTTTGTTACCTCTGGACTTGACTACTCCAATGCACTCCTGGCTGGCCTCCCACATTCTACGCTAAGTAAACTTGAGGTGATCCTGTTCACCCATCACTCCTGTGCTCGCTGACCTACTTTGGCTCCCAGTTAAGCAACGCCTTGATTTCAAAATTTTCATCCTTGTTTTCAAATCCCTTCATGGCCTCGCCCATCCCTATCTCTGTAATCTCCTTCAGCGCTACAACCCCCCCCCCCCACCCCCCGAGATATCTGCACTCCTCTAATTCTGCCCTCTTGAGCATCCCTGATTATAATCGCTCAACCATTGGTGGCCGTGCCTTCTGTTGCCTATTCCCTAAGCTCTGGAATACCCTCCCTAAACCTCTCCGCCTCTCTACACCTCTTTCCTCCTTTAAGATGTTCCTTAAAACCTACCTCTTTGACCAAGCTTTTGGTTACCTGTCCTAATTTCTCCTTATGTGGCTCAGTGTCAAATTGTTTGTCTTATAATACGCCTGTGCAGCGCCTTGTGACGTTTTACTACGTTAAAGGCGCTATATAAATACAAGTTGTTGTTGTTGCTGTTGCTTTCCTTTAATTTGTGGGATGAAAGGGTGGACGAGCAGGTTAGGATCAATCGATATACCTGTCGTGTATATATAAGGAGCGTTTCCTAAAACGAATGTTTGTGTACAATTTCTGTGTTAACTTACTGTCAGTCCACTGCTCATCCTAGTTCAATAGACCTCTGTAGTGTGACATAAAGCTTAATTTGAAAAGTGGATTGTACTATTATTAAGGCATTAAATTATTAATAGTTTTAGTCTGCGTAAGGTTTTGGGGCTAATATCGAGCGTTTACAATTCTGTAAGCCCAGTGTTCTGCTGTTTTCTCAGCTGCATCATTACCCTCAATGTCTCTGAATTGATCTTCAATGATTAAGCTGCTATCAGCATGGCACAGTATCCGTCGCATAACTGCAAACTTTGAAAAACTTGTTAGACATCTACTGAAATGGTTTCTGTTCTAAAAATCTAATTAGAATGTATTTTTATGTCAATATGGCACTGCCCCCTCCGAACAGTCTGATAGAAACCAGCTCATCCAGCTGCTTTCCCATCATCCATCTTTCAGATTGTGCGACTTGGGTGCATTTTAAGTTATTACAGCTGGGTTTTGAATCCCTGACTTAATAAACAGTAGCTTTTGAAATGACTGTTCTGTTTTACCAGCACTCTGCAACTTCGAGGTGTCTCGCGCTTGAAGTGCTTTACACTTGCAGTACTTCAGTTTTGTTGGTTATAATTACATTTTTCAAAATCTAGCTGGAAAATTGTTCAATTGAAGAATGCAAATGCATGTATCATCCCACACCAGGTCAAGAGGCATGTTGAGGTTGGGAGCAATTGGTATTCCTGAGGAGGAGTGTGAGCGTATGGCTCAGATCTTAAGCTCGAGTTGCACCTGCTCCCTGTGTGGGAAGCTCTTTGGGAAACACTCTGTCGGGTATGTGCTCTCCCCTGCCACTTCCAGCACTTCCCATTGGAAATGGCTGGGGACATACAATACGTCTGTCATGTGGGCGAACATATAATAGGATGCAAATAGTGGAGATATGTCATCCCAGGTATTTTCAGACATTTGCACCAGAACAACACTGGGCACAAGGGCCACCTCTTTGTCTGTGGTGTTCAGCATTGCAATACACAGTGGAGAGGGATTTAAAAGTTGAAGGCCCAAAATGCAGATGCAAACAGTTGTTGGTTGCTTACGCTAAGGCAGCTGAGACCTTCTACAGCTATTCTCCACTCTCAACCAATACCCCACAGCTGTGGGAATCCTACGTGAAATGATTTTGAGCAGCTTCAAACCTGATTCTATTTGCTTCTGCATAGAACTACCTACAATCAGGCATTCACTTAACAGTGTGGGGTGGGGGGGAAAAGACCAAAGTCTCGTTCGCCTTCTGTCATCCTGGTAGTCACACGATATGACGATAATGGAGTTGTTGACTGATCACAGCAATCAATCTCTTATCAATTGGTCCACAACAGACTTGGACATGACGCAAGAAAAACGAGTCAACAACTAGCAACATTTAACACACGATATCGATATCTCTAATATAATATGCCTTATTTATCTGTGATTCATATCAAACACCCCTGTAACTGTGTGTTTGTCTCCCAAAGGCGGAAATTTCCGAGCAGGATTTTTCCGATTCCGAAATTGCACATCTGAAATTAAATTGCTGCTCTTCTTTCCCGTAGAGTAATATGTTGATTTGAATTCATGTATATTGTACCCATAGCCAGGGTGAAATTACTACTAGCACCAAACTGTTAATTTAATGACCTCCCAAAGGAAGCGGAGAGGAATGAAAAATCAGAACCATTAGACAGCTCCACTCATCCAGCAATCTCTGACTCACAATTTCAAGACAAATAGTGTTATTAAGTTCGCATAAATGAGATCACAGACATTTCAAAGAAACCTGCGATGGCTAATTCTACATAGCCATTCATTTATTTGCAGCTAATGTCATTATGCTATCCTAAACCTTGAAATGTAGTAATCTTTCATATATTATCATAGCCAGCCAAACTTGGCAAAGGAGGAACATGATAAAGTGAATGTACAGTTTCTAATGTTTAATAACCTCAGAAAATGTTCTTTTCAAGGAAAATCTTTTGGATTTCATTTCTTTAGTCCCTCTCCTGTTTTTATTTTCATTATTAATATGGGCATGTTTCAGGAAATTCCATTTTTAATTTTGTTTCTGTCCCTCGCAAGTTAAATGAGAATATTGCGCCTCAGTTTTCTGCATGTAAATCGGCTGAATGCAATAAGCCATAATTCATTCACTCTTGCAGCTCTGACTGGGTCAAGTTTGGCTGTAACATTTAAGAGCTCAGAATAGTAAACACAAGTAAGAGTATCTGCTCTCAAATAGTTGTCCCATGGTAACAGTAACCACAAGCTGTGCAATAAATTAGCAGGTACAGGTAAATGAAAGAGGAAAGGGAAGTACAAGCACAAACACTGAAGTAATGTCAAGAAAACTAAAGCAGACAGATCTAGAAAGCTGACGCTTTAAGGTACAGCACAGTAGGTGGGGGATAAATCATTATCCAAGCATTCCTGAAGAGAAACTTCCTCTCGTGTCTCATTCAGAACCTCCTGTTTCTCACTAAATCAAAGTAGTTTAAACACTGACAGCACTGGGCTGTTCTTTCTCCAGTCAGTTAAGCCTTCAGGGAGAGGATAAAGTTTAGACCTGTGATGTGAGTTATATTTCAGGAAATTAATCAAGACAATTCAGTATTAAATCATCTTTTACTCTGTAAGTGGCTCACTGTATTTATTAACATCAACAACAGCAATGTGTATTTATATAGCGCCTTTAACGTAGTAAAACGTCCCAAGGTGCTGCACAGGAGTATTATAAGACAAAAAATTTGACACCGAGCCACATAAGGATAAATTAGGGCAGGTGACCAAAAGCTTGGTCAAAGAGGTAGGTTTTAAGGAGCGTCTTAAAGGAAAAAAGAGAGGTAGAGAAGTGGAGAGGTTTAGGCAGGGAATTCCAGAGCTTAGGGCCTAGGCAACAGAAGGCACAGCCGCCAAAGGTTGAGTGATTATAATCAGGGATGCTCAAGAGGGCAGAATTAGAGGAACGCAGATATCTTGGGGGCGGAGGGGAGTGGGGCTGAAGGAGATTACAGAGATAGGAAGGGACGAGGCCATGGAGGGATTTGAAAACAAGGATGAGAATTTTGAAATCAAGGCATTTATTAGAAAGCATTATTAGAAGGCAATTAGTAAATCATTAAATTTTTTGCTGCTTTAAGATTGTTTGAAGTTTACTGTTGACCATTAAACTTAATATTGAACAAGAACCACAATATGCAAGTTGCACCAGGGCAAAATGCAAAGCCAAATTATGCAAGTTTATTCAATTAAAGGAATTAGCTCTTCAAATAATGGTTTGTGGTTTTTGGTTGTCGGTTAGCTCTTTTGATACTGAGTATTATGAACTGTGTATTTTTTAAATATTCAGATTGCAATATAAAAGTTACAGAAGACTTTCTTGTTTAATGCTCAGTGTTTACTGAGAGGTGAAAGAACAAAACTAATAAAGGAAAAATTACTGGCACTGACTTTGTCAATGAAGAACTAGTCCATAAAGAATAGGTTTACGATTTTGCCACACACTGTGCACAGAATGAATGGTCTTCCCACCAGGTGGCTCATCCCTGTAAAATGTTGCCAGTTACAGTTCATCGCTCTCCATTTTAAAGAATGACAGCATGTAATAATTTATAGTAAAACGGAGCTCTTGGGGCTGGCTGTTAAATATTTTAATAAACCTGTGGGCCCCATGTGATATGGAGCTACTCTGTGTCGTTTGGTGGTCGGAGGCATTAGTCCTGGTGGCCAATAGGGAAAGATTTATTTCAGTCATTGAACTGTCCTCGAGAGCAGAAGGGCTTACTGCAATGGTAAAGGGGTGCATTTTACTAGAGGGCATATTTTTAAGCTTCTTTATCAGCGGCTTGATGATTTCTAACTAACCCAGTTGTTGACATATCTACTGTCAATTAAATTTGTTTCACATCCATTTCCAAGAGACGCTGAGCAATGTCATTTATTTTTTGTTGGCCTCTGTAGAAAACCACAGCAAGCGAACCAGTGTGCCGGACAGGAAGGCGTTGTATTCCACCGCGTGCTCCTTTTTTTTTTTACTTTAATGGGGGATGAGCGTTGCTGGATTATTTTAAGAGCAAGCATAGCTGGCCTGGGCTTTACTAGTGGTAGTTTCTGGTTAGGTGTTAGTCTGATGAATGGAACTTCTGACACAAAAATAACCCGTGACGACGAGCCTTTATAAAAGCATGGAATTCTGTACCTATATGGAATTTTTTCCATTTTACTATAATATGTTACTTTAAGGGTTCATTTATACTACACCACTGCAATACTGAAGTCCAGTATATTATAACGCTTCTGCGAGCGCCTTGGGATGTTTTACTGCGTTAAAGGTGCTATATAAATACAAGTGGTTGTGGTTGTTCTTATTAAAAAACCCGGTGTTGGGGCCTGACTTAAAACCTATAGAGAAACAACCTGACCAGACGCAATGCTGTTGATTCTCTGGAGGAGGTGGTCTTTCTCTGGAGGAGGTGGTCTTTCTCTGGAGGAGGTGGTCTTGTACAGAGAGCTCGATACTGTGTGGAGTGCAACTCCAGGGCTCATGGGGTCGTTTGGACCGATTAGACACTTATTCAACCTGCCTGGAGTTCATTACATGTTTAGACAGTAAAAAGAAAAGAAAGACTTGCATTTATATAGCGCCTTTCACGACCAGCGGACGTCTCAAAGCGCTTTACAGCCACTGAAGTACTTTTGAAGTGGAATCACTGTTGTAATGTGGGAAACGCGGCAGCCAATTTGCGCACAGCAAGCTCCCACAAACAGCAATGTGATAATGATCAGATCATCTGTTTTTGTTATCTTGATTGAGGGATAAGTATTGGCCAGGACACCTGCTCTTCTACGAAATAGTGCCATGGGATCTTTTACGTCCACCTGAGAGAGCAGACGGGGCCTCGGCTTAACGTCTCATCCGAAAGACGGCACCTCTGACAGTGTAGCACTCTCTCAGCACTGCACTGGAGTGTCAGCCTAGCTTTATGTGTTCAAGTCCCTGGAGTGGGACTTGAACCCACAACCTTTGGAGTCAGAGGCAAGTGTGTTACCAACTGAGCCACAGCTGACACTGAACATTGCCACCTGTGCCCTCTGTGTTCAAATTTTAACTGCAGGAGAGGGGAGCTCTGCACAGTCACATTGCCACGCATGCAGAGAACCCTCACCTAGCAGGCGAACCACAGTACTAGCCAGGCAGTATGAACAGGGTGCTCTCTGGTTGGCAACCCATTTGCAGCCACCAATCTCTGACCTGTAGCCACAATATAAATGCAGAAGCTGCAGTATAACTGCAGCCCGAGTCTCTTGTTCAAGCTGGACTGGGGAGAATTACAAAAATTGCACAACTGTGAGTAGCATTGCAGGATGGCACAGCTGGATGTTAAACGAGAACAGATGAATGTTTAGTCTTCCCAGCTTCTCCCATTCTGAAGTTTCAGTAATGGAATGTAAAGAATGTCCAGCGAAATGTGTATGTAAAACCAAAGGAGAACATATTGCAAAGTTGTGAGAGTGAGGGCGAATCATGGGTTTAGGACAATACAAGTTTTTGTGCTGTGATTTAGGATGGACAGGTTGAGGGCAGAGTGCAACAGGATGCTCTATAATCTTCCAGAGCCCCAAATTACAACACAATGTAATAATATTTTGGGAACCTGTTGGGTTTTATCATTTTACATTTTTATGCAAAATTAACATTTCATGTCATGTAAAGAATATACCTGGTCTATCTATAAGATGAAGCAGCAGCGGAGGGAGCTCACATCTACTCATCTGATTTGAAAACAATGGAAGCCCAGGCAAGTGTTGGATCAACCCGCAGATAAATATCTATCGGTCTTCTCCCTTCTCCTAGTTTCTCCTCTCCTCTCCTAAAGGGTCCAGCTCAGTATTGGAGTATGGATCCACTGTTTGCTTCCCAGTACTTCAACCAAGAGGCAGGTATCCACATGCAAGCCTAGGCAGCGAGTTTCAGCAGACTCTTTGATGTTTGGCGAGCTTCATGACTGAACCTAATCCTGCCTTCACCCGGCATGTGACTTAGGGCCACATTGGACAATGCATTTCAGCACTGGCACTATCCGGGCTGATTCTTTAAAAATTAATCCCAATTAGAGCGGCACCTCCTCAAAATCAGTGCTTGTGGGAGATGATGTGAAAGATAATACGATTCTACTTTTGAATATCCCAGCTTTCCCGCTATTTGGTTAGATGGCAAATGGGCAGACACTGACCACGTCTGCTTTATTTCACACAAGCACCTAGCGTATTACTGACGTTGGAAACATTTCCTTCGTACAGTACCAGGCATCTGCAGTGACATCATTCTGTTCCAGTGATTGTGACAATGTTGCTGATTGCTCTGCACATCATCTGGGAAATGTACTCATTTATTTATATCCTTTAATAAGCAACTTCATTTTTATGCAAGGAAGAGGACAATTGGGGGAAGATGTAAGCAGCAGTGAGGGAATGATTTGATGAGGCTAAAGCCCACATGCTTTAATATACTGTACAATCATTATCCTTTTGAGTGCATGTAGAATAACAAGTAGAGCCAGAATTATTCCTGAAGCTACTGTGAAAAACCAGCTAACTTTGTCATTTTCGTGCTCTCGGGTGCTTTATTTCGGTATATGTAGTTCTTGAGGATTGTCTTTGTGTTTTATTGATGCAATCAACTCAAATCACAGCATTTTCTGTGTTACTCCATATTTGGTTCATTTGAGGAGCTTGCAGCATTCAAATGACTTCAGTCGATCAGATTAGATATAGTGGGCTGAGTTTTCAACCTAACTCCTGGGTGTAAAACTGATACCACAAGGATTTTTTTACTACATAAAAGGCGCTACATAAATGCAAGTTGTTGTTGCAGATTGCCACCCGCTACAGAAACGGCCCAATTTTCATTACCATTGAAATCACAAATTCTCTTTTTTAATCAAAAAGCAGCCAACATTTCAAAAGCATCCAACATTCTTGGTCTTGTTGCTATACACGCCACTGTCGGCCAGCAGCAGCTCATCCATGACAGAGCAGTTACATTTTTTTGGTAGACAAAACAGCCTTACTAGCATATGTTATGATCTTCACTCGTACACTCTTCTGCTGTCGATTTAAATTTGCTTTCTTTAAAGAGTTCTAAAACCTCATGCTGTTCATCCCCCCGCCCCACCCCCCACAAAATGATTTTTGTAACCCTGTTTATTTTCTTGTGTTTGGACTTGATGCTAACTATAGCTATGTAGGGTGACATGGGGTGATGCTGACTGAGTTCAGCTGGAGAACATTTTGACTCATCCCCGATTTGAGTCAATCAATCAGGAAAGTAGTTGTTCCAGAGTCGAGGGTGATAGCACAGAGCTATAGCTGGGTGTCATCAGCATGTACGCATATCATCAGCGTACTAGCTCCCTGTGTAACTATTCTTCCTTTGTTCTACAGAAGCAGAGGATCCTTAATGCCCCCTCCTTTTTGCAGACTAGATGCAGGAAGGATGTTCCTGATGGTCGGGGAGTCCAGAACCAGGGGTCACAGTCTTAAGGATAAGGGGTAAGCCATTTAGGACAGAGATGAGGAGGAATTTTTTCACCCAGAGAGTGGTGAACCTGTGGAATTCTCTACCACAGAAAGCAATGGAGGCCAATTCATTAAATATACTCAAGAAAGAGTTGGATATATTTCTTAAGGCTAAACGCATCAAGGGATATGGGGAAAAAGCAGGGACAGGATACTGAATTTGGATGATCAGCCATGATCTCGTTGAATGGCGGAGCAGGCTCGAGGGGCCGAATGGCCTACTCCTGCTCCTATCTTCTATATTTCTACCCACTCAAAAGAAGGGCTTTAACGTCATGCTTCATCCAACCAAAAAAAACAGTCTTCCTTTTTCAATAGCCAGGTCAAATACCCAATGAAGAACACTGCAACAGAGTAATGTCATTATAGCATGTAATACTGGGAAGTTTTAAAAATAAAATGGAGGAAATTTCCCAATTGCTACTAGAATAGAAGAAAGAATCCATCATGCATGAAAGCTGTAAGATCTTGTATCAGATGGATATTTATGCCATTTCTGATGTTTTTGCCCTCTCGGAGAAGGGGTTTAATTAGCCATTGGTCTAAGCTTCACCTTGAGATCTAATTGCACAGCCAGAACATGGAATCATCTAACATGTTACTGACCTTAAAGACACTATTGTAATGAGAGTTGAATGACTATAAAGTGAACAGTATATCTTCGTCATTAAACATCCCCACCTCCTCCGAGTGCGATCGGAGCGATGGTTGCCAGCATTCTATCTGGGTCGACAAGCCATTGTATGTTTTCTGTTTCACATGAGTCAGTTAAAATACAAGGTCCAATTTATTCTTGAGGCGCATTCTCAATCGCTACTGAAATTAAATGAAAAGTGTCCTATGATCCACTCAATGGTTTTATGTAAAAATTGGATAACCTGGTCAACAGAAGATAACTCTTCAGGTGGTAGAGTGCATTTTACATTATTACCGACTGCAGATAAAATCGAAGGATATTCTCCATCAGCTGCAGTCATAACATGAGCTTGTTTCAAGAACTTAAGACTCTACAAGATGTTTTCCTCTGTGACTGCATTATTTATTCTCACAGTCAGTGCTTGTTACTGTTCAATGCGTTTTCAAAGAAGGGTACAATTTGGTAGTTTCTGTTCATCTATTTTGGATCATTTACTCCTACCACTTTAAATTTATGTTCCAAATAACTAACAATTTAAAACTGTTATTTTTATGCAGACTCTTAAGTTTAACAAGCTGTTTGTTGCCTTTTGTGAGTTTGTTTTGGTCTGGGGCAGAAGCTGTGGAAATATTTCTCATTTAGCATGTGCCATATAACCTCGGAAGGAACAAGATAGACTTCATGGATTGGTTACTATCAAAAGAGCACAAAAAGAGTAAGTCAGTTTAATTTTTTTTTAAATTGGAGTTACCTCCCTTGTGAATTCCCCATTAAATTACTAAACTTACCCATGGTCTCTGGATGCTCTCAAGGTAATTTAATTGGCAAAATGACATATTACACTTGACATTGTTGCGCTTGTATTAAATAACACTAGCTCAGTTGGACCAGCTACATTTGGCTCGCACACTGAGTATTCTGGTTTCTTCTGAATACCAGTGTACATGTACATAAAGCACGTCAAATCAAAATCAAATCAAATCAACTTTTATTGTCATTGTTAGTGCACAAGTGCAGTACAACGAAATGTAGGCTTGCGGCTCCCGAGAGTGTACATTTAGATTAAGACATTTAAACATTCAACATACGTTTGGCTTGTAATACATTAACATAAACATAACCATAATAAAGTGCATTGGCAGATGTGCAGGCTTTAGAGTTTATTTGTGGAGTTCAGTAGGATGACAGCCCTGGGAAAGAAGCTGTTCCTAAATCTGGTCGTACGGGTGCGAATGCATCTGTAGCGTCTCCCAGATGGCAGGAGGGCGAACAGACTGTGGCTGGGGTGGGTAGGGTCTTTGATGATGGACCGTGACCTCCGTAAACAGCGTTTCTGGTATATGTGCTCTATGGTCGGTAGCCGGGTGCCGGTAATGCGTTGGGCAGTTTTGACTACCCGCTGCAGGGCTTTCCGGTCATAGTAGCTGCAGCTGCCATACCATACTGTGATACAGTTTGTCAGGATGCTCTCTATTGTGCAGCGGTAAAAGTTAGAGAGGATCAGAGGTGACAGGTTACAGGGGTAGCAGTACGCCAAATTACGGGGGAAACCCGAGCACCCAGCATGTGTGGCAAGTACAGCAAGGCGATAAGTGCATTTATAATCAGCAATTTGAATAGTCTACTGACCTGAGGGATCAAAATCATGCTCACACGGAGAGAATAGTTTCAGTGTGCAATGTCACATGGTCACATCATGAAGCCCAGTGGATTCTGGGACATTGCACTAATTCTAGATGGTGTATCACCATGATGGATCTTGCTGAGATGCGTACAATTTCATTCTTCTCTAATATAATTTTACGCCTTTTATCTGGTATGGGTATGAATTCAAAGCCAGAACTCATTGACCCTGAAATTGCGGTCGGAGGCATACCTCCGGAGTACGCCTCCGACCCGAGAAACAATTATGAAAGTACCTGCTGGCACCCAGGCTGTGAAGAGTTGCGGTCTCCATCCTCGAGGCAGCGGGCAGTGTAATGGCCCACGGATCCCAGGGATGTAGGCGGTGTGGAAGCGAACCTGGGATCATGTGTGCCCGGTCCTCTAATCAATGAGCAGAATTCCATTTCAATTATATACAAAGGGAATCCCCTAATGATGTGCCATGGAAGCCCCAAATGTAATAATTATACAACTAACAATTGGAATTTTATTCATAATTACCTTCATTCCACCAACCTCAATAAAAATTTAATTTTTTGATAATTTTATACATCATTAAAACTGTAATCCGGGCCAATATTTGGATCAACTCATTTAATACAGTGTATGTGCATAATTTAGGATATTAAAATGTTTAATTTAAGCCTTAGCTATCCCCTTACGCTGATGCAAACAAACCCTTTACCTGCTTGCATCAACTGTTTGACTTATGTGGGCAATCGCTGGGCAAATGGCCCAACTCTGTGCCAGCGATTGCATTTTTGGGGCCCCCACGGATGGCCTGTGGACAGGTGCATGCAGAAATCCCAAACTTGCGGAGCATATTACGACAGAGTACTCTGAGAGTACGTCATCACAGACACCGCAATTTCAGGGCCAATGTTTAAGAAGGGAATTAATGTGAACAAGAGTTATCAATTTTAATTGGCCTCCAAAGCAAAATTTGAGGGCCACGCATTTTCAGTAGCTGCTTTTTGACTTCATTTTCATTTCAAAGATGTAATTTGATTTTATCTTTTTAGCTCCCCTTGTATGAAGTTCTATAAGTTCACTACAGGAAGTAGAGGTTAATGAATAAAATTTATATCCAACAGTTGGAAGCCTAACACAATTGAAGTTTACAGCAAGTTGAAAACTGTATCTAAATCGGATCCATATGAATATTTTGCAGTATAGACGGGTTCAAAACAATTCCAGTGACTTACTTTCTTGGAATCATTGTAAATTACTGTGCTGTGGATTGACAAATGCTTAATACAGTGCCCGGACAGAATCATCTACAAGACCCCAACTGTGAAAAGATGAGCTGGAATGATGTTATAATTATATTCAGTTGGCATTATTATGTTGTGATGGTTCACAGCTGTTGTAGACTAATAGTGAGAGCAGATGTTTATCATCATGTTGTCAGTTCTTTTAGAAATTCCACCTTCTGACCCTCCAACTTTGTTTCCTCCTTGGAAGGGTAGGATGGGAAGGATGAGTGAATTTGAGTGTGCATACTTTTAAACATTGCTTTACATTTTTCTCAGAAATCATAAATGCCAACAAGGTCTCGTGTTCAATCCCAGTCTACATTGATTTAGTTCATCTCAGCCAGGTGCATGATACAGTTGTCTGATACGCCCTTACATTAGCTGGGATTGACCCTGCTGATTACTAGCCATGACTCCTGCTATAAAATGCACATGTGCAGACAGTTTTGGGTTTGGCTGTGATACCCACACCCCCCTAGCTCAGGTATGTAATGTGCTACAAGTTGATTATATTTAATGTTAATCTAGAATTTACGATGTTAACTGAAGGGCTCCACGTGAGTTTTGTGTTACTAAATGCTGCCAGTGTACTAAGGGTACGTCATGGCTGAAAATTGTTACCAAAAAATTATATTATAGACCTTGGTATTGAAACCAAATATAAGCTTGCCAATTTGCTAATGACACTAAAGTATAGAGAACAGTAATGTCAGAGGTGCAGGAAAAGATTTACAGTAACCTTTAGATTAGATATGCAATTGGGCAGACATATGGCACAGAAAATTTAAAGCATATGTAAAGTATTGCACATTGGTTGAAAAAGTAAGCATCAATGAATGAGATTGAATTGGCAAAGAGAGACGTAGAAAAAATCCTTGGGAATGATGGTAGACCCATCATTTCGAACCCCGGACAACAGTAGAAAAGAACGTTGGGATATTTAGCGAGAGCAGTAGAGTACAAATCTCCAAAGATTATGCAAGTGTTTTATAATGTACTTGTCAGATCACACTTGGCGCACTGTAAATCTGGCTACCTACCACACTACAAAACACACATATGTGCACTGGAGAGGGTGCAGAGAAGAGCAAACAGGCTGATGCCAAGTATAAAGGGGATGAGGTATAATGAAAGATCGGAGAAATTCAAGCTCTGCAGTCTAGTAAGAAGGTGTTTAAGGGGTAGGACTGTCATTAAGGTACATAAAATATTAAAAAGTACACATTTAAGGATGAGATTTTCCAGCTATTGATAATGAATGGAAAGCAATGTAGCCCAAGGGGTAAATTTAAATGGCAATTTGTTAAATGTTTGCAATAATCTCCCAGGTAGGATAGTAAAAACAAAGACATTAGAGACATTCAAAATGCAGCTGGGTGTAATATTGGGAGAGTACTAGGTGGGTCAGTTTCAATTGCTGACTGGCCTTTTCTGATACTTGAGCGGTGTTCCGATGATTGCAGACTATGATTTCTAAAGTACTTCAATGTTATGCAAGTAGATTTTTCATTCTTGCAGTGGTATTTTGTATTCAGGTTGGGAAACATATGTTTTGTCTAGGAATGGTGCTGGATTCTGCTCCAAGCCTTATTTATAACAGTTAAATAAATATTAAATATGAATTTAAAGTCTAGAAGTTGTTCCTGTTAAAAACATACAAATCTCAAATCACATTATACAAAATCTTACCACTTTCATTTAATGATGCTTTCTCATCAATAATTGGGCAGTTCTAAAAAGATGGTCAAGCTCCTTTAAATTTACTTAAAGCCGGCACTTTACGACATTGCTCCTAGATTGGATCTTGTTCCAGGTTGACTTGCAAAAAGGACCATGACGCAGAGGTTAAAATTAAACTGAAACTTAAAAAGGGGAGGCAATGATTAAGAATAGGGCTAGTGAAACAAAAGAAAATCATTAAGAATATAGAAAGTATACCAAGGAGGTAAAAAAGGGTTAGGGTAAATGAATGCTCAGATCAGAGAAGGGTAGGAAGTGCTGTACCCCCAGGTGTCCAGTTTTGATTGTATATGTGGATGATTTGGACTTGGGTGTTGGGAGCACAATCTGGAAATTTTGATGATACAACAAAAATAGGGAGCAAACAGTAAGGAAGGCTGTAAACTACTTCAGGAAGACGTGGATATGTTACCAGAACGGGCAGCCAGGTGGAAAGTGCAATTGTAGTGGACAATTGTGAGGTACAGGAAACTCTCGTTTAAACGGCACCTAAATATCCGGAATTCTCTATTAACCGGCTAAATTCTCATTCCGAAAACAACACCTCAGTAACCGGCAATGTTGCTGAGTCCGAGTCTCCAGCGGTGGCCGAGTTAGTCAGTGGGGGTAGTTCTCCAGACTGCCACTACTTGGCTTCTTGTTGCTGTCGGAAGTCGGAACACCTCAATACCCCTGTAACAGGAGTCTGACTCTCCCACGCTGCCGGTGGTCTCTTCTGATCCGCCATTTTACAGGGGTACTGTGTGTCTCCCACGCTGCTGGTAGTCATTGCATTGCATTACCCTCAACTGGCAGTACTGTACTTAATCAAGCATCTTCCACCATCCATTTAACACAACATTCTGTAGGTAAGTATCCAATTACTGTATACTGTACATTTATTGATTTTTTTAATTTTTCTTTGTTAAAAATAGCCTCGGTAGATAACCCTCTCCGTCATCCGGAATTTTTGATCAACCGGCACCATCTCGGTGCCGGATACCAAAGAGTTTCCTGTAATATATTCTGAGAGGGAAAACAAGGAAATGGAGTATTCACTCAATGGAAAGATGTTAAAGGGTATGGCTGAACATGGGGATCTGGGGATTCAAACACATAATAGCCTCTCTGTTTAGAGAGGCTGTAGGTAGATAAAGCCATAAAAAAGACCAATGGTATTTTGGGGCTTATAAACAGGTTGACGTAAGAAAAACTACTAGGCACTTGGTCTAAGTGTTAAACAAAGCTTTAATCAACTGTTTTACAACATGGAGGTCTAGTTGTGTCCTTCACTAGTTCCTGTTAAGAATGTCCTGCGCAAGCTGGGCCCGTGCCCGAGTATTTATACTCTCCCTGGACAGCGCCACCCGCAGGCTGCTCAGTTGATTCATGTCAAATAGGGTGTTGGAGTACAAGAATAATGGCTCAGAATTTACTGTAAAAATAATAGTGAGGCTAACGGTGCTGCCTGTTGTGTGCAAATCGGACAGCAACTTCAGGCGAGCGCAGTTTAAATGCAAAAATCCGGAAATTGATGTCCGAGATGCGTCGCTCCTCCGTAAGCTGCACAAAAACAGCATCTCACCGTCTAGCTCCCCATTCAAATGTATTCCGGCATGAAGTTCCTGTACCTGCGTTGTACTCGCCACAGTTAGATCTTGTCCATTTCAGTGTAAGTACTCTTTTAATAGTGTGATCATTCTTAATTACTGCCAAACAACCACTCTGGCACTGAAAATTAACTTTTACAAGTGTGGAGTCTCATTCCTTCTGCTATTAATTGCAGTTGGAGATTTAAAAGAAAATGTAAAGTTTCTTTTTACTTCTTTCTCTCTCTCTCTCTCTCTCAATCCAATCTTTCTTTCCCTCTCTTTATTTTGCTTTCTGTACCTACTTTGACATTGAATTCACCATTCTAACTTACACGACCTGATTTAGAATTTGCTGTTTATTAATACGATAGCAAAATACTGCAGATGCTGGAAATCCGAAATAACAACAGAAAATGCTGGAAAAACTCAGCAGGCCAGGCAACATTCGTGGAGAGAAAATAGAGTCAACGTTTCAGGTCTAACCCTTTTTCAAAACTGGAAAGGAAATGAAATAGATCGAAAGGCAGGGCTGCGATAGAACAAAAGAGAAGTGAAGAGACATTAAGAGGTATTCAAAATGAGATGAGATGGTGATAGGACTTACATTTTTGCTTATATTTTATCCGCATCTTTGTTTTGGCCCTCCCCAACCCCCCCCTCTCTTTTTCTCTCCCACATGGCAGCTGTCTCTCATTCTGCCAGAGCATTTCACACCTAATCCAGAGCCGTCTTTTGTCTCCACTAGTCCTATCACCGTCTCATCTCGTTTTGAATACCTCTTAATGTCTCTTCACTTCTCTTTTGTTCTCGCAGCCCTGCCTTTCGATCTATTTCATTTCCTTTCCAGTTTTGAAAAAGGGTTAGACCCGAAACGTCGACTCTATTTTCTCTCTACGGATGTTGCCTGGCCTGCTGAGTTTTTCCAGCATTTTCTGTTGTTATTGCTGTTTATTAACACTTCTTCAATCTGATTGGTTAAGGAGATACGCAGTTGCTTGATACACACAGGTCCCAGATGCCCTGTAGAGGGGACTGTTCCATTCTGATTTCCCACTTACAGCAACTTGCTGTGCAAAAGCTCACAGACATTAAACAGGCAAGGGCAAGCCTTGTTCACCAGTTACAGTATTATCTGGCCCAATACATTTGTACAGGGCTTTAGATAGGCCACAGTTGGAGTACTGGGTGCTCCATTATAAAGGAAAATAGAGGAATAGAGTGCATTAAATATAGATTGAGCAGCATGATGGCAAGGATGGGAAACTTCAGGTACTGGGACCATTTCCATTGAAGCAGAAAATACTAAAGGGGTTTAATAGATCTTTTTAGAAGTATGGGGGTTGTTGGAACATGGGATACTTCAGCAAAGAGAGTGGTTGAGGCAGAGAACATATAAAATGGGATAAATATTCCAAGAGGAAGCTGGAGGACTATGGGAAGAGAGTGGGGCAGTGGGATTAGGTCTGAATCGTTCCAGCCAAGAGTCGTCCTGGACACAAAGGGATCAATAGCCTCTGTCTGTGTTGGAATCTCGATAGTTTGATGAAGGATTTTTGTGTCCATTTTCCACTCTCTTTCAGTTTTTCTCTTTAAAAACCAGGAGCATCTATTCTTGTTGATATTTTCTTTATCTATATACAGTTGGGTTGTCCACATTAAGGTGCTACATTTCTGTAATGTAAATTTAGCATAATACAGTAAACACAAAATTACTGTTTGCAATATCAACAAACGGTGCATTCAGGTGACATTCCTTTGTCTGCTACAGGAAACTTTTTTTTATCCGGCACGGACGGGACCAACGTGGTGCCGGTTCATCAAAAATTCCGGATAACCGAACGCTATAGTAAAAGATACGGAGCTGAGAGCTCCATATAAAGCAACAAATCCTGTTGCTTCAGAACAATGGGCACAAGTTGCAAGCGTCTGTAGCTTAGCAACAGCTGCAGCCACACCCTTGCACAGCAACAAATGGAGTAAAAAAAGTAATAAAAGTTATCTGAACCTACTCCTGAATTTTGCCGGTTAACTGAGATTTCCGGTTATTTAGGTGCCGGTAAATCGAAAGTTTCCTGTATTTTAATGGAGATAATAACCCACTTGTTTTTGAATTGTGAAATTTGTGGCCTAGGAGGAAAGTGCTTTTGTTGGAAAAGGAGGAAAAGTGGTGAGAGGAAAATGATGTGCCTAGGTGAACTTTTATTGTTTGGACATTAATAAGTGCTTCGGAGACGTGCAATATACAGCCTAGCACACATTGCTTCACTCTCCCCACTGGGGCTTGGATTGCTAGGATACATTTTGGGGGGAGGGGGATCACCGATGTATAATTTGTTCCTTGAGGGAGTCTGATTTGAGGAAGCCTTTGATTGTAGGCAGTACAAGACTAATTAGAGCGGCCTCACACCACTCATGGGTTTCAGCGTCTGTTGAAAGATCACTCCACTATAGCCTATTTATTTTGTCAGAATGCACGCCTCCCATTCTGTACTTCTAATGGCTGCAAGGAATTTTTTTTATGTCTTACTCGTCCATGACCATGAGAAATTGAGACTGAATGGTCTGCTGGAGAGCATGTGTGTCCCGGTTTCTTATTCTAAAGATCAAAAGCAATGCTGCGTGTTATGGCGACGCGACTTATCTTAGTGAAAGTATGCAGTGGAATTGATATTAATGCTTGTGGGTCTGTTTGTAGTCGATAACCGTTGGCGGGTTGGGCTTTTATTCATCTATTCGATTCAGTAGGAGAAGTGGCCCTTGTCAATACTTTCAGGGCCTGAGACTCAAGATTCCCTCCTACACCTTCCCAAACTTTGTATATAGTACAGTAAGCAATGGAGATTTCTTGGGGGGGGGGGCGGGGGAGAGAAATAGGTGCTCATGATAACATCTTGAATTGTGGGCTCCAAAAATAAAATGGGACTATCACACGAAAGGTTTTTAATCAAACCTTTGGTTCTGGTTTTGCTAAAGCATGAGTTCTACTTCAGACCAGACAGAAACAGCAAACTGGGGCACCGAGTGTTTGATGTTAAATAAAATTATGTAATTTGAAAGCTTTTCCTTAGGCACTTTTACTCTTATATAAAAAGGCCTTGTATGTAATCACTATACATGATAGAAATAAGTCCCTGGACCTGGTAATTTCTTCAGTGTTGCCATTTCCTTCCCAGGTGCATCATTTGCCATCTGCTTTAATTTATCCGTTTTATTGCTTACAGCCCTGCGTCGCATCCTGGCTGTGTAAAACTATCCTCCACGCAATGTAATACTTGCATTTATCAAAAGAAAAAGTTATAGGATTGTGAATTTCTTTGTGCTAATGCAGTATATCGTGTTTATTATCCCCACTATAATTACCTGGCTTACAGTAATTGAACTGGAGAAATAGTTCAAATAACAGAGTGGGTTTTATTCGCACTACTTTCCGGGCTGGGGCTGGGGCTATGTTAAAGTGGAATAAGGTGCACTGCTTCCCATAGCCCGACATTTATTGCAATCAATCTGGCCACTGAGCTTAAAACACTGCGACTGGAAAATTCCACGCCAAATCCCCAATAAACAGAATCCACATTCTTTGCCGTCAATGCCGTGAGACCTAGCTCTAAAATTAAAACTGCTGCCTGATCTATTCTTGCATATTCAACTCTCTGGTGAATTGTTAACTGCCCCCTCTCCTTTGGGAGATGAATGTCAGAAAAATAAGCTAAAAAGGTCCTCTTATTTTTAAGACTGTGCCCGATGAGGCTATTCTGAGCCAAGAAATAACTGTTCTGAAAAGGCTCCTTACACTTTGTTTCCCCATCTGTCTTGCCATAAAATCTGTGTGTTCTTTGCCTGGTTTTAAAATCCTTAAATTTCCTAGCAATCCTGGTGCCTTTCCCATCAAGTTTACCTTTGTTCAAAACACTTGCTGCTTTTACAGAAAAGAACATTTTTTGTGCATCCTAACAGGCTTGTGCTGGAGATGAATGTCTGCCTATTGTAGTTCTTGTGGTGCCTGTATAATTCTATAATTTTAGTAGCACGACAAATTGTGTTGCCGAGTGGCAGCTTTGGTGTTGTGGTTTTTGTATTTTAGGAGGGGGGAAAAAAAGAGAAACCACATCATATTATTTTGAACATTGGATCCACTTAGTTTTGGGCAGACTTTCCTTCCAAAGAATGAATGATAATGAAGATGCATTGTAAGTTTGAGCATAAGCACAGTGTCATTCAACCATGTTGCAGGACTATACAGAACAGCAAATGTGCAATCAAGCTCCAAATTAGCTATTGACAACAACCCTGATAATATCAAAGTTGAAGATGGGAGACTTCTTTTCAATGCAGTCGGTATTAAGATAGGTAAATTTGCCATTGGCATTGCTGCTAATCCAGGCTGCTGCCTTGTGTAAGGGTACAGTAGTGTATTGGTTATGGGACAGGCCTTGTACACCAGCGGCCATTAATTCAAATCTCATGATAGCAAGTTGACGGAAGGCGTCCTGCCATGTGACTCCTTAGAATCATACAGTGCAGAAGGAGGCCGATCAGCCGGTATCGGCTCATTGAAAGAGCTATCCAATTAGTCCCACTCCCCTACTCTTTCCTCACATTATTTTCTTTTCCAATTCCTTTTTGAAAGTTACTCTTGAATCTGATTCCACCACCCTTTCAGGCAGTGCATTCCAGATCACAGCAACTGTCTGCATACAAAAAATCTCCTCATCTGCCCCTTATAACTCCAGTCTCACATTATGTGATTGATAATAAAGGCACAAGTAAGGAGTGTGATGGAATACTCTCCACTAGCCTGGATGAGTGCAGCTGCAACAACACTCAAGAAGCTTGACACCATCTAAGACAAAGCAACCCATTTGATTGGCACCCATCCACCACCTTAAACATTCACTTCCTCCACCACCGGCGTACCGTGGCTGCAGTGTGTACCATCTACAAGATGCACTGCAGCAACTCGCCAAGACTTCTTCGGCAGCACCTCCCAAAGCCACGACCTCTTCCACCTAGAAGGACAAGGGCAGCAGGCGCATGGGAACACCAGCACCTCCAAGTTCCCCTCCAAGTCACACACCATCCTGACTTAGAAGTACATCGCTGATCCTTCATCGTCGCTGGGCCAAAATCCTAGAACTCCCTACCCAACAGCACTGTGGGAGTACCTTCACCACATGGACTGCAGCAGTTCAAGAAGGCGGCTCACCACCACCTTCTCAAGGGCAACTAAGGATGGGTAATAAATGCTGGCCTTGCCATCGACGCCCACATCCCATAACTGAATTTTTAAAAATATCCCCTGAAGTGGCCTAGCAAACCAATCAGTTGCTATCAAATGATTCAAGAAGATACCCCACCACTACCTTCTGAGTGTACCTAAATTGGACAGTAATTGTGGCCAGCATACCCACATCCCAAGAACATGTTTTGACCTATCATTTTCTCTTGCACTGTTCCTGAGATTTGAGCAGTAGATAAAAATGATTTGAAATGCTTGACTTTTTTTCTCATACATTTTCAAACCAATCTTAAATTTTTAAAAAAAATCAATACTTCATTTTTGTTTGTGAAATGATGGGACTTTCCATACCTACTGTGGCTTGTTAATCACGTAGGACAACCCTTCTGAACATTGATGTGTTTACTTTCATGAGGTAAATTATGTGTGTATTTATTATGTGTAGATAAGTGAAGCTCTAATAATGGCCCAGAAATTCGGGTCTCCACGGGCAAGTACGCACGGGGTACTCACCCGTAGGCCCGATGGAAATGCCGGTTTTCTGCATGCACTGCGCATGCGTGGGAAACCGGCACTTCCGATCCTCTGAATGAAGGGGTTCAGAGGTCGAACACGCGCGCAGGAGAGGCTGCGCGTGTGCTTTGAACTTAGGTTTTTTTTGCAGGTTTCTCCGGAACGTAAGCCTGCAGTATTTAGAAATGTAAAAAGCAGGCGTAAGGCCTGCTTTTTACAAGGTAAGTGGTCAATTAATTAAAATTAAAACATTTTTTCCACAGGTTTATTATTTTTAAATACTTTAAAGCAAGGTAAGTTTATTTTTAGCCCCGTTAGAATATAATTTTTTTTTCAAAAATTTAAATTATTGTTTAAAATAGTTATTTAATGTAATTTATAGTTTATTTAAAAAGTGTGATTTAAAAAAAAATTTACTTGAAGGTTTACTGCTATTTTGGGGCCGTAGTATTTATAAGTTTTGACAGGTCTTCCTGTCAATCTTATGAATGGGCTTTTCCCTCCTCCGATTGGCTGCCCATGGCTCACGTGATCCCAGGGGACGCATCGCACTAACTACGCCCCTGGGACACGCAAGCACTGCATGCCGGCAGCTGGGCCAGGCCCCGGAGCGGAATTCCACGGGGCCCTACAGCTCAACTGCCGGCGCGCAAGGTAAGTGCAGGTCGGGGGCTTACACCCGCAGGAAGCCCCCGACCCGAATCTCACATTTGAATACAGCACAAGTGGCCAAACAGGTTTCATAAGTGAGGTTCTTAGAGTTTGCTCTGGTTCAGTAGATCACATTGCTGTGTGTGGTTTTAAAAGAAATTACATGTTGTTTAATAGGAACAGAACATTGCTTATTAAATGAAGAAAGGTAAGAGGTTGGACAAGCTGGTGGGGGGTGAGGGGTGGGGGGTTCCCTTCGAGAATTGAGAATACAATCTAAACAAAATCCAGGAGAGTCAGGACCTGATCTGACTCTGTAGTGCGGAAGAGTGAGCTCCCTGGAGGGATTGTCTCACAACCTTGCAGTTTTACAGTGCATGGGTTGTAAATCCAGTGCCGTACCTAGGGTTGGCAACTCTGATTGGATGTATTTCAGGAGATTTCATCACCTAGCAACCCTAGCAGTACTTAACCTGGATTGCAAAGTGTTCAGAGGATTCACTATTGTTTGGACATTTTGGGGGTGAATTTTCTTGGCGGCTTCTCTTAACTGCAGCAGAAACTCCAAGAAAATTTCCAGCACTGGTAAACCTACCTGATCCTAATTTAAATGTTAGGAGATCGGGGATTATCCCCTTCCTACTCCATAAGCATTTATATTTTGAACTGTTGGGAGAGATCTCTGCCCATGTCTGTATCTGGGTTTGTGCAGAGCTTGCTCCTAAACAGGACAGTTAGTTTCAGCCAGGCTGGAGCCGTGCAATGTAAGCAGGGTTTTGCCTGGCTGGAACCTGAATTGAAACTTCTTGACTCGGAGGGTAGCTGCTGTGTAACCGCGTCCTAAGAGAACTGAACTACCACCCACAGTGATGGTGGTTAACGGATGGGTATGATCTGGCCCTCACCAGCATTGGGCTCGGTAACACCTTCAAGTCATTACCCTCATGATATCAACAACGTTCAGTTTTTAAAAATCGAGAGATAATCCTAAACCTGTCTATAATTCAGTATCACTGTAGGTGGTTTAGTAATCTTTCCAACAAATTCCCCTTTGGTATCCAAAGCAATTGCTATTTAAACAAAAATGGTACAAACTTTGTTGACCGGTTCTAGTGCAGTTGACAAGTTTTTTTAAAAAAAACACATTTTTCTTAAAAGATAAGACAATATTGAATGGATAAGACAAGCCAAAGGTTTGTTGATAATCAGGTATTGGGTTTGTAAAGAAGGTTCTGAGGGCAAGACTCCCTCTTGAAGGAAGCATGTCTCTCTTTTTCCCTTGAAAAGACAATCCTTTTCCCGGGATGGCCTCACCATGGCCAGATTTACTTCACTTGACGCTGTACACCCTGGCTGCCACATGTTGCGCCAGGTTGGCACCACCCCACACCAACACCATAAAGCATCCCTACAATGCCCAAGCCATTCCATTCACACTCATCACCATTCCATGGGGGCGGGTACCATTATGTCTCACCATTCACTGCAACTCACTAAGCTACTTCCAAAGGTGCACACAAATCTGTCCAAGAACGGAAAGTGTTGGAAATAAAGATTTCAATGTTTGACAGCACATTAACAGAAACTTTACATAAAACACCCAAGTGGATTCCCTTGTGTGTTAGTTGGTATGATTACACTAGGGTGAGTGTGAGGGTGGCTAGTGAGATGGGGATGTGATAATGTAGATAGAGAGGGATGGGTCGAGATGCAAGGTAAGTTGGTGTAAGGATGTGCAGGATTAGGGTAGGGAAGGCAGAGTGCTGGGGATGTGCTGAGAGGCACAGCAGGATGAAGGTGAGTGTGGCTTTGTACTAATGTCTCGTGATTAATGAGATAATTGAAAGGTTTGCGCCACTGCAGCCTGATCCTCCTGACGTCATCCCTGCAATGTGCAACCAGGCTGTCTTGGTCTCCTGGGAAGGTCTCTTCCGCCCATCGGAAGGGAAGAGAACCTCCCTGCATGCTGTGACTCCTTCCATAAGCATATGGAGGGAGTCATGGGAGAACCTGGGTGTAGCCCGCCGCCTCTGTGCAGTGATTGTCAGTGTTTGCCGCACTCCAAAGCTGTAGTGCACTGACGGCACAAACGTCAAAAGTAAGGTGGCCATGGTCCCTTTAAGGAAACCAGCTGATGGCGCGTGATAAATGATGTCACCAGACCCGCTTCCTCTAATTGGGCCGGAAACTAACCCAGCCCATCAGCGTATTTCATTTTAGGCAGCGGGATGGAGCCAGCAGCGGAGCCGCGACCCGCCACCGACATCGCCCGCACCGGACCCGCCGAGGTGAGCGAAATCCCGGCCATAGTTTTATTTGACTTGTCAAGAGCGAAATAAAATTCTAGTGCGTTCTTCTGTTTTGTGAATCGCCACCACGTATATGTGCAGAGTGTTGAAAAATTGCGACACTGAAGAGCATGAAAGTATGTGGTATTGATGCGACATAGTACTGATATGCTTAGAGCTGGCTAAATAACACAACATTGACAGTCACCCTGGAATACAACATTTAATAGCTACTGACTTTCTACATGGGGTCATTGTTGATGAAGTCAAAGCTGATGAATGTGCTTGGATTCAGTATCCATTTAGGTTGCACTCTACCTTCTTTCATCATCCAGTGCTGAAGTGCACACAAGATTGCTAGGGATAAATTATGGTGCTATGCTCTACTGCCAGCTGTCCAATAAATTGTACCCAATTTCTTAATGGAATTTTTCAGCTGTGAGTTCCAAAGTATAATCCAGTTTTCATCTCATAACTGTATATGGTATACATAAAACCTTATCTTAATCTATGCTGGCATAAGGGTATTTTCAACCAAATCTGACATTCTTTCCTACTTTAGAGCCCAATACATAAGATACAGTAGAGCACACAACATGGCAAACTGTTTGTCTTGATCTGATGAAGCATTCAGTCTGCTGCCCACTCAGCGAGGGAGCCTGTCAGACATGTGTGCTCCATTAAGTTGCATTTAGTAGCAATAATATAATATGCTCCTGTTATTATAACAGCTTCTAGACATAATCTCTTTCATTAAAACTGATGCACGTTTCAAGAATATATTTTTTACTTGCTCTGGAACATAAAAGTAAACTAGGCCTATATTCCCTAGCGTTTAGAAGAATGAGCGTGATCTCATTGAAACATATAAAAGTCTTAGAGGGGCTTGACAGGGTAGCTGCTGGGATGATGTTTCCCCTGGCTGGGGAGTCTAGAACCAGGGATTACAGTCTCAGGGTAAAGGGTGGGCCATTTAGGACTGAGATGAGGAGAAATTTCTTCACACAGAGGGTTGTGAATCCTTGGAATTCTCTTCCCCAGAGAGCTGTGGATGCTCAGTTGTTGAGTATATTCAAGACAGAGTTTGATAGATTGTTGGATACTAAGGGAACCAAGGGATATGGGGATAGTGCGGGAAGGTGGAGTTGAGGTCAAAGATGAGACATGATCTTATTGAATGGCGGAGTAGACTCGAAGGGCTGAATGGCTTACTCCTGCTCCTACTTCTTAAGTTATGTAAGATATCCCAGATTTTTTAAAAATCTCTAGCCTAATCAGAAGACATGTGGCCTTTTTCCTCGGTGTTCTAAGTTTGTTCCTTTGGGAACAGAAGGTACGACTGATGAACAGAGAGAAGTAGTTCCACAGGCTGTGTAATGAGGTATAGTGAGCATTGACCGATGTTTGATTTCTTATTTATTTTCTAAAGATATTCCATCTCTTATGTATGGAGAATTTTCTGCTGTATTAGTAAAACTTCTGCTTGTTCTCCATTAACTGTCTCCATTAGATGTACAGAGAATGCTGGATACTCTTTTTTTTAGGAAACTGTATATAGGAGAATTGCTGAGGCTGTTCTAAGGCAGCTTAACTCTTCACCAGTTTTGACGGTAACTGCTTTTGAAGTTTAAATTAGGGAATATCTGTCATTGTAATCTCCAAAGACTTTCGAAATTATGTTAGAATTTGCTTTTTTTTGTTTCTCATGGAAGCAAGGAAATGGAGAATGAAGGTAATTTAGCATTAGCACACTGAGATCTAAACCAGTCTGTTGCAAAGCATTTATTGCTACCTATTCAGGTATTTCTGTTCTTATTTCTTAATGTTTTAACACTTCTAGGCAATGGGCATCCATTTAAATTTAATATCAAGCTATAGATCGAAGTTGCTGTGATGTTGCATTGTTCTGAGATTCGATGGTTTCTCATTCTAGTTCAATAATTGCAATGAGAAAGAAAGAACTTGCACTTATTTAGCACTTGTATCCTCGGAACATCCCAAAGGGTTTCACAGCCAATTAGTTACTTTTGAAATGCAGTCACTGTTGTTACTTAGTCACCTCAAGGTCCCATAAACGGCAAATGAGATGAATAACCAGTTAATCTGTTAATGGTGTAGTTGGAGGAGGACTGTTAACCAGGCGAACTCCCTGCTCTTTTCAGTAGTGCCCAAATGAACCATTGGTTAACGTTTCACCTAGAAAAAACTGCACCTCCAACAATGCAGAATTCCCTCTGCACTGCACTGGAATGCCAGCCTAGATTATGAGTTGAAGTCCTAGAGTGCGGCTAGAACCAAAATGTTCTGATTCGAGTGAAAATGTTGCCAATTGAGCGAAGCTGATCATGATTATGTTCCCATACACTGAGATTTTATAGCGCAGTTAGACTGCCACTTTCACATCAATGCAAAACTGTTTCAGGTGTTATCCAATGTTTGGAGAAAGCAGATACTCTATGTCTGCAGGGAAGCACATATGATCAGAGTTCCTTTGTGGCTGACTTCTGTGATCCACAGTCGGCAATAAAACTCGGGTCCGCCAAATGGAGGCTGAGACTGGAAACCGCAATATAACTTCAGCCTGAATTTACTTTTAAAACTTTCCAGATTTGATAAACCAGAATGGTTCCGGGGATGGGGAATCTTAGCTACAAGGACAGGTTGGAGAAGCTGGATTTGTTTTCATTAGAGCAAAGGAGGTTGAGGGGTGATTTGATAGAGGTGTACAAGATTATGACGGGTTTGGATAGGCTAGACGGGGAAAGGCTGTTCCCACTAATTGATGGTACAAGGACTAGGGGACACAGATTTAAGGTTTTGGGCAAGAGATACAGGGGGGACGTGAGGAAAAACTTTTTTTACGCAGCGAGTGGTGATGACCTGGAATTCGCTGCCGACGGAAGTGGTGGAAGCGGAGTCACTCAATGTTTTCAAAGGGAGACTGGATAGGCACTTGAGGGAAATAAACTTGCAGGGCTACGGGGATAGAGCGGGGGAATGGGACTGACTGGATTGTTCTACAGAGAGCCGGCACGGACTCGATGGGCCGAATGGCCTCCTTCTGTGCCGTTATGATTCTATGGCTCTTTGACATCCTACAATGTGCGGTATAGTTCCTCCATGGTGGAAGATCTCTGCTTAGATCATTGTTGCAGCAGGATGTTACATTTGTCCTCATGGAGAGGGGAAACATCAGCCAAAATTGCTGCTCTTTATCGCAATCCAGTGACTCCTGCTGGCAATTTGTGTGTATACAGGACACTCCCACTGTCTTTCCAGGCTCATGTGATGAACAGCCACTTGAGCAAGATAATCGAAGGTCATGATCTGTGGAACCAAGTGTGCCTTCAGGAGTGGAGAGAAATTAAGTTTATTTTTATCAATAGGAAACCCTTTCAATGATTTTCTGCAAGCTCCTAAGTGTGTTTTGTGTCATCAGTGGATGTAGTCTCTGATCTGTTGCCTACCACTTGTCAGTAGATATTTTCTCACAATTGAGAGCTTTTTCAAATTACCTAATGAGTATTACAAATGCTGCAATATACAATGATGCGAAATTACATAGTTCACTCATTGCATACTCATAATTGTATACAACAATGCTTTGCCTTTTGTGTGCATTAAGAAAGACAGACTTGCATTTATATAACTCCTTTCATGACTTCAGGACGTCCCAAAGTACTTTACAGCCAATGAAGTACTTTAAAACTACTGCTTGCCCTATTCTGTCTGACAAAATTAAGTGTTTGTGTTTAATACTTCATTTGATATTGCCGCCTTTAATTCTGTCATGGTATATGATGGGACAAAGACCATCCTCACTCACACAGGCCTGTTCTTTCTTGCTCTATTAGTTACATTCTGTTGCAAACATTCCTCACAGGCTGGAAAAGTGTCAGACAGAGGCAGCAATCCATTCAATTCAAAAGTAAACATTGTGTGGGATTTGTTCAGATGTGTTTTTAAATTCAACAAGAGTTGCTAATCAGTTGTTTTAAAACGAGGCCCCAGTCAGTGTTTCATGGGTATTTCTCAGCCTGCCTTATCAGCGAGTCTGTCTGGAATCTTTACAAAATGTCTGCTTGGCACCTAAGGAGAGAGTTAGCTAAGCGCGAAAACTGCCGTGGTTAGTGAGGAAAGGATAAAGAATCTGTTCTAATTTTGGACTGCGACAGGTATTCGCTTGGGTTCTGTGATGTCCGTCAGCAGTTCAGCTGCTGCTTTTATTTCAACGGAAGTTGACTCCCACCGCCCTGTATCAGCCCGTGCAGTAGCAGGACCAAGGCGCTTTACAATGAAACCTCTTGTGATCGGGACGGAATCTTCATGCCTCAAGCACGTGTGCACCTTTAACCTCTCCCCGTAGGTGGACCAAGTTACCACCAGGCGAGACGGCATTTGGTTCAGTTCGTGAATGACTTTATTCCACGGTAGATAAAGTCTACAGAACACTGAGTATGATGACATTCACTTGGTACACTCAGTACAGTTTCTAGTCATGTTCTGTTATAAGAGAAAATCAAGAACATGCAATCCACCAGCTCACGTTGGAGAATCTTTTCTTAATGTTAAAAGGATGCTCTCTCTCTCTCTGCTACTTGTCCTAACAACCAGGGCAAAGGTTTCTTCTTCCCCCCCCCCCAAGACGTTCTGTTGCCTTGATTCAGCCTTTCTGACTGCTGATCTCTGTGTTGATTAATAAAAAGCCTCGCTCCAAAGTCCAGCCAAGGCCGGACATTGTGAACAAATGAGCCATTGTTTTTTTTGAAGAGTTCCCAAACAATGGCCCACCCCACCTTTAAAACATTGCTCGAGTGCAATTGGATTGACAACTCCGCATGGAGCTGTCTGGAACTGCTAACTACTTCTAGGAAGTTTCTGCTCAAAACAGACAGGAAAATCGGGCAGGATGTATAACTGACAGCCGATCTGATACCACCAGTTTTACACGCCTGTCAAAGTTGAAAGGTTCTCTTCATGGAAAAAAGTGGCCACATAATTCTGAGCCATAACAAATCATAAAGTAAGAATTAATTTTGGCATGGTCTAGAAAAAAGAGTTGCAAACTACTTATTATTTTCTCCTATGAGAGCTGACAAAACTTGATGTATATGTTGCGCCACAGCTACGATTTGTTCTTTCACTGTTTGACCAATGTATTGGCAGTTAAAGCTTAAAACAAAGTCCAGTATTGTAATATTTTGCCGCCTTCCAAAAAGCAGGAGGATCCCGTAAAAGCATAGGATAGAATCAGTAGTTGAGATGATGTCAAAAAGGGTTCTTTGCTCATTATCCTGGGTATCCTACATAATTTTACCTAGTCATCAGGATAAGTGGAAACAATCTTGAGGACACAGAGATCTAAGAAACACCCACAAGAGGATGGATAGAGAGGGTACAATGCAGATTTACTAGGGTGCTGCCGGGTATGAAGAAATACAAATTCGAGAAAGATTTGAAATTTTGGGGCAGTTTTTGTTAGAATAGATGCAACTTAAATATCCAGAATAAAAGAAAACCTAAAACATCATACTTTTCCCCATTTTGTACCTTATTTCATTTTTCTATTTTTATTATTGTTGCATTGCTTTTGCTTTATTAATATCTATAAGGAAGTGTTTAATTTACTTAGTACTGCATCATCTCTCTCTGAAACATCTCAAAGCACTTAATGTGAATTACTTTGAAGTGCATTCACTATTGTTATGTAGGCAGCAACAGCTTCCATGCCGCACGCAAGAAGATCTTGCAATTAGTTCAACGGCCAATTAATTTGTGATTTGGTGCTGTTGGCTGAGAGCAGATTATTCGCAGGTTAAGGGCGAACTCCTTGCTCTTCTTCAACATAGTGCCACGGGATCTTTAACATCCAGCAGAATAGGCAGACAGGCCTTGATTTTACATCTAACCTGAACAATAGAACTTCCAATAGTGCAGCACTCCTTCAGTACTGCGCTACTTCAATTACCTAGAAATCACAAGGCAGAAACAGACCATTGGGCCCAATCAGTCTGCATTGGTGTTTATCATCCACATGAGCAATGACCTTAATCCCATGTGCCCAGCCATTTCTATTATCCCTTTATCACCCTTTTCCTTCAACCACTTATCTCGCCTATTCTTAGTGCATTCCACAAGCTTACAATCCTCTGTAACGAAAGCTTCTACTCGCTTTCATAAATTTCCTACATTTAATCTTGTACCTATGCACCTCATTTAAGATCCCTGAACCACCGAAGATTGTTTGGGGGAAAATTTCGGTTGATTAGCACCTCCCGTTAGGGGCACAAAGCAACTAGCACCCGAGCGCAGCGATGTTTGCACCGCTCGCGAAATTGACCAGACATCTTGCGGCAGCGCTAAACACTACCGCCACGATCTCTTGCGCCCGCAGATCGTGACATCAGTCAAGCGTGCAATGCCCCGGTAGCGCCCCAGACTGGATATTGAGTGGTGCCTGCCACTAGCAACGACAGGTAGAGGGGAACATTTTGCAGTTGGGAAGGGACTGGGGGAGCGCTATTTAAAGGCGGCCGCTTCCTGCCTTTTTTTGTCGGCGACATTTTTGCACCATGCATTCTGTGAGAGAGAGAGAGATACTTCTGGAGAGATTCAACGCTGTGTGAAGGAGTTTTGGGTATTGAGCAGTACCAGGCAGCATCCTAGTAAATCTGCAATGTGGGGAGCCCAAAACTGCACAGAGTACTCCAACTGTGACCATACTGAAGTTTTATATCGATTCACCATTGCATCTCTACTTCTATAGTCTATACTTCTTGCCAGAAAACCCAGTGTTCCATTAGATTTTTAAATGGCCTTACCCACTTGAGGTGCTTTACGTCTTGTGCACCTGAGTTAAAGGAACGGAAAGTTTGGGGGAGTTTTAGCACTCGAGGGAGGTTAGCAAGATAGGGAGGAGTGAGGCCGTGGAAAGATTTGAATGCAAGGATACGGATTTAAAATTTACGGTGTTCACGAACTGGGAACCAGTGTAGCTCAGCAAGGACTAGGGTGATGGGCAAGTGGGACTTTGTGCAGGATAGGATATGAGCAGCTGAGCTTTGGATGAGCTGTAGTTTAGAGGGTGAAGGATGTGAGGGCAGCCTGCAGAGTATTGGACTAATCAACTCTGGTGGTGACAAAGTCATGAATGAGCGCCTCAGCGGCAGATGGGCTGAGGAAGTGGCAGCAGGCAGTCTTTGATGGAAGGGATATGAGGTCAAAAGCTCAGCTCGGGGTCGAACAGGATGTGGAGGTTGTGAATAGTCTGCGAATCACCCAGCTCTTGCTTAAGGATCTGATTTGACCAGTTTTCACTTTTTTTCCTACCCCACCACATATCTCCCTACACTCTACTGAATTAAAACAATGATCTAGTTGAGCTAGGTGATTGAGCTAACCGGCTTTTTCCCCATCCTTGTACGTGTTCTGGCTTCAATCGGAGATGATCACCAGGATGGAGTTAGTGGTCAGGGTACAAAGTTTGTGGTGGGAGCTGAAGACATTAGCTGCAGTCCATGGTGCCACAATGGTTAAAAGCTAACCAAAACAATTCACAATACAGGGTAGATCAAACATACTGCAGAAATTTGTCTTCAAAATAAATGGTTGCATGTACGTAACATGATACAGATGTCTGGTTTTATGATCGAGATTGTTTCCATCAGATTTCTCCTGTGTAAGGTATAAGCGGAGTAGGGTGATCCTGTGAGGGTTGATGCACCTGACAAACACATGTTGAAGTTTAAAGTTTGCTGAGGAAAAACACATGTAAAGCTCACTTCTAACTGAAGGTTTGCCTCTCGGCTGCAGCTGTCAGCCGTGTTAAGGTGTTCGAAACACCTGCAGTATTGCAAGTATGTCATGATACATTAATTGACAATGCCATAAAGATCAGTAAACTGGTTTCAATTAGGAAAATGTTCTGATTCTCCAAACTTCAAAAGCTCAGAATGAATTTAGCAATTGCTGAATGTCTTTTGATGATCAGAACAGTGTGCCGTGAAGGAAACTTTATGCTCTGAAATTACCCTTGAAGGTTACTTTATTTCCTTGTTTTGAACAATCTGCTGCATGTCGCCGATGCATCACGCAAGCTTTTAAATAAATAGAGAATGTATATACAATGGACATAGTGGTATTTTGTGCAAAACTTAGGCTGAGAAAGTCAGATCACATAAAATAAAACAAGCCTACCTTAATTTTGAACCAAAGAATCCTTCATGTTTAATCACCAAAGTACAGAGTAGGCTGCCACCTAGTGCGGTAAAAGCTGACTTCAGTGGAGCACGGAAAAGAGAACTAGATCCATTTTTAATTCCGTGTGTAGGGAGATATGTGGTAGGGTAGATAAAAAGTGAAAACCGGTCAAATCAGATGCTTAAGAGCTGGCTGATTGAATGAACTGGATGAGCTATAACTGGCTTCTTCCCATCTCGTCCTAGCTCTGGAATTTGGACTCAGTTGTAACAAATATAAAGGCTAAACATATAGCAAAGTTTTTTATGTAGTCTAAAACAAGATTAAAACTGACATAACAACAGAAAATGCTGGAAAAACTCAGCAAGTCAGGCAACATCCGTGGAGAGAAATTTGAGTTGACGTTTCGGGTTTGACCCTTCTTCAAAACTGGAGAGAAAAGGAACTAGATCGAAGGCAGGGCTGCGATCGGACAAAAGAATAAAAGAACCAAAAGAAGTAAAAGAGATTAGAAGCTAGACGAGATGGTAATAGGCTGTGATTAGGTGTAAAGTGTACTGGCAGGGCAAAAGATAGCTGCCAGGTGTGAGAGAGAAACAAAAGGAAAGGGGGGGGGGAAAGGAAAGGAGTGGAAAAATATAAGTGAAAATGAAATAGGGGCCGAGGTTATGATCTGAAATTGTTGAACTCGATATTGAGACCGGAAGGCTGCAGAGTGCCTAATCGGAAGATGAGGTGCTGTTCCTCGAGTTTACGTTGAGCTTCCGTGGAACAGTACAAGAGGCCAAGGACGGTGAGGTCCGAGTGGGAATGGAGCGGTGAATTGAAATGACAGGCGACCGGAAGCTCGGGGTCACCCTTACGGACTGAACGGAGGTGTTCCGCAAAGCGGTCACCCAATCTGCGTTTGGTCTCCCCAATGTAGAGGAGACCGCATCGTGAGCAGCGAATACAGTATACTAGATTGCGAGAAGTACAAGTAAATCGCTGTTTCACCTGGAAGGGGTGTTTGGGGCCCTGGACAGTGGGGAGGGGGGAGGTATAGGGGCAGGTGTTACATCTCCTCCGCTTGCACGGGAAGGTGCCAGGCGAAGGGGAAGGGCTGTTTGGGGTGATAGAGGAGTGGACTAGGGTGTCTCGGAGAGAGCGGTCCCTGCGGAATGCTGAAAGGGGAGGGGAGGGGAAGATACGTTTGGTGGTGGGATCACTTTGGAGGTAGCGGACATGTTCATTCTAACAACATATTTGGGTCGATTATGCCAGTGCATGTTCTTGAGTTAGAACTTAGAAAATTATAAGTATTTTCTCCTAAACTACAGTATTGTGGCGGGACCACCAGAGGATTACGGACAATTGTATATAATTCCTTTTTTACAGCAACGTAGTACAGCTGGGGGCTGCACCTTTAATGTATCTGTTAACTGTACTTGGGCTTCTTTCCTGTACTCCGCGTGATGACGTCATGCCGTCCGTCACGTGATCTCTCAACGGCGGGAAGAACGTGATGACGTCAGAGCTCGGAACCTGCTAGCAGTAGAGCTCGGAACCTGCTAGCAGTAGAGCTCGGAACCTGCTAGCAGTTGAGCTCGGAACCTGCTAGCAGTTTCCAGAGAGGCTTTCAAGCAGACCAGACCTATTTGCATTGTATCCTACAGTTTCCTGTACAGCTTCGTTTGTTCATTAAATGTTATTGTTTTTGATTTTCTGAGTCGATCTCAATTCTTCGGCTAGGAACCCCAGTTCCTACATTGGTGACCCCGATATATTTTGTCTGTATTGCCACAATTTGACTTGATGATCATAATCTCATTTGGACCCCACCCCCACCAATAAAAAAAAAGATAGGAGTTGAACAGAAGTATCTTTTGTTTCAAGTGGGCAACAGTGTAAATGGGTCTTGTCTCACCATACACACCAATGTAATATGATCCTTCTGCTGTGGCTCAGTTGGTAGCACGCTCGCCTCTGAGTCAGAAGGTTGTGGGTTCAAGTCCCACTCCAAGGACTTGAGCACATAAATCTAGGCTGACACTCCCAATGCAGTGCTGAGGGAGTGCTGCACTGTCGGAGGTGTCGTCTTTCGGATGAGACGTTAAACCGAGGCCCCGTCTGCTCTCTCAGGTGGACGTAAAAGATCCCATGTCACTATTTCGAAGAAGAGCAGGGGAGTTATCCCCGGTGTCCTGGCCAATATTTATTCCTCAAATCAACATCACAAAAGCAGATTATCTGGTCATTATCACATTGCTGATTGTGGGAGCTTGCTGTGCGCAAAATTGGCTGCTGCGTATCCCACATTACAACAGTGACTACACACCAAAAGTATTTTTTTTATCCACAATTTTCGTTTGGCCCTTTTTGTTTTCTCTTCCTTCCCTTCAGCTGTCCTTCATTCTGCCAGCACAATTCACACCCCATCTAGAGCCATCCTTTGTTGCTTAACCTGTCCCATTACCACCTCCTCTCGCCTTGAATATCTCTTAATGTCTCTTAATCTCTCCTGCGTTCTATCCTATCACTGACCTTCCCTATTGTTCTTTAATCCCCTCCCCCTTTTCCCAGCCCCTAAACTTGCTTTCCATTTCCTGCTTTTTTCCAGTTCTGACGAAAGGTCATCGACCTGAAACGTTAACTCTCTCGCCACGGATCCTGCTGAGTTTTTCCAGCGTTTTCTGTTGTTACTCCAAAAGTACTTCATTGGCTGAAAAGCGCTTTGAGACATCCGGTGGTCGTGAAAGGCGCTATATAAATGGAAATCTTTCTTACAGTGGGAAATGTACTGGGATGCATTACAAAGGGATCAATGTAGGAGTATCGAGTGATAGCAAAGGGAATAAATTGAAGTCAACATAGGATTATGAAAAGCAGGTGGTGTCTAAAATTGAAATTCTTTGAAGATGTAACTGAATTAGTGGATAAGGAATATTGTTAACATTAGGTATCAGATCTTTATGTCCCTCAGAAGATTCACAGTGAAAGTAAAAACATTCAGAATCAAAGATTGCATTGCTGTTAGGATTATTAGTTGACAGATATGAAAAGGGGAACAATCTGTGGGATAGTCCTAATTGAAATCTCTGCTCAGCACAATCCCTCAGGTTATCCTTGCTGCCCACAATAGTTTTACTTCTGTCAAAATTTATTGATGATGCAAGATTGTGTGGAAGAGCAGAATTTTCCTGAGGGGATTGGACATTATTCAAAGGCACCAGCCACATAAGGTAAAATGAATTGGTTCCATGAAATAGATTACACAATGAAAGGTATGTAATGAAAGTGCAGCATGAAAAAGGTGTATTAGTTGTCCAAGCGTGGTCACATTATATGATGGAAATTTTATTTGCAAAATTTTACTGGAAGCGCTCCACCTCCTTCTTGGGGTGCTACTACTGAATTTAACAGCGCCACGTGCGGCTGCACGTAGCGGCGCATCATTGCAGGCCTCCTCCCCTGATTAAAGGGGAAGGGCCGAGCTCTGCGCGCACCGGGACCCTGCTGGACCACCGGGGAGCGGGTTGCTGTGAAAACTCGAGGAGTGCCAGGCTGAGCGATCGCGGCCGGCACCCTGAGGAAAAAAAAAGGGGAAGGGGGCAGATGCTGGCAGTCGGCCAAAATAAAAATGGCTGCCCGGCACCTGCCCTTTAACTACCGCTGACGCCGCTGCAAAAACACCCCCTGATCCTGTCGGACATATTGTCCGACGATAGGTCAGGGGGTGCAAAGGAAGTTTGCGGCCGGGGCGCTGGGCACGGCGATGACATCACCAGCAGCGCAGCACCGCGGGGCGCTACTACCGCCGCTAACCTCCCGCTGAATTTTGCGGGAGGCGTTGGCGGGGCCATGCCCGGGTGCTAGGGGATTTGCGCCTCATTAGCACCCCTGGGGGCACTAATAAGAGGTGCAAACCAACCCAATTTTTCCCCCTAGGTGTTTAATTGTACAAAACTGTTAAGTACGGATGAGACCAAATATAGAGCACTATGTTCATTTTTCAGTGCTCTCGGCATGAAAAGACATTGAAATGAACTTGAAGGATAGTAAAGATAGTACTAAGGTGGGTTAGATGTAGATAAGCGATATAGATACATGGGGCTCGAATTTCACAGGGCCGTGGAGGCGGGAATGGAGGCATGTAGGGTGTTAAAATTGCAAAAAGTGGCGGCCGGGCGGGCGCAACCCCACCTCCATCCATCCCGCCTCCAAGCAATTTTCAAGAAATTGTGTTGACTGCTCCTGTCTCCGTCCCACTTCCAAGAGGCGGGATATGCCCTTAACAAGCACTAAATTACTTCTATTATCCCATTTTGAAAGGCCTTGGTGATTTTAACCCTTTTCTGACATGAAGCACGCCTGCTCTGAAACACAATGGTGAAACCTGGCGGGAGCACAATTGGATTGCTGACTATTAGCTGCAGCTCCACCATTAAATAGGATATTTGATCAGCCATCATTTGCAGGTGGCAGGACTTTGTTGTCTCAGGTCTGGGGGAACTTTTAGAAGGCATAACCACAGCTGTGGAAGTTTGGAGCCTGACACCCATCTCCAGTGTGACCTCCTGGGAAACCCCTCTCGCCACCTTCACTGAGCGCTTCCTCAACTGAGGCATATACCAAGTAATCCTAAGCCCTCAATGTGGAAGTCCCATTAGCAAAATGACACACGCCACAACTGCAGCAGTAGCCATCAGATTTTTTATTTACAGTAACCATCTGATGGCTTTTTAACAATAAACATCAAATTTCACCCAAGTGACTACCCTTGTGACTATTTGTGCACTATCTTTCTCTTACGCGTGCTCCTACGTGGTGCTTCCCCTGTGGCTTCAGCAGATGTGAAGGCCCCTTGTTCACTTTCTTGCTGCTCCTGTCTCAACACCTTTGGCGGGCATCCTCTGGGGTTGCGAAACTGTGAGGGCTCGCCAACGGTCTGCTGCTCCTGCAGCTGTGCAGGGGTTGAGACGCCAATCTCAGTTTGGTGTGTACTCTAGTGGGGCTCTGACCGAGGGCTCTGCAGTGGCATGGAAGTGTGAGCGCTTGGAGAGGAGCCCCCCCACTTCCTTGATGTCTGCCACCAACTTCCCTCTCATGGGTCATGTACTGGTCTCACTAGACGTGCTCCTATCTAGTTATCCAGCCAGCTAAACACTCATTCAAATAATTCCTCGAGAAGCAGGTTTGCTGTTTTGAAGCTTTACTTGAACAAATTTGTGAAACTGTAAACAAAGACAAAGTATGTTTTGTACATAGAACTGAGTAATATACATTAGATGTTACATAAGATATAAACATATTTATAACAATAGAAGAGACTAATTGTATAACTAAATAGCACTTGAGCTAAACTTCGGTAACTACCAACTAATAACTTATAAACAAAGTATTGTCAAATACAACACTGACAAAGTTGCTATCATGTTAACAAACAAAGATACTCACAGATATTGCGTCCTGCCCAGCATATAAGATGACACAGGATTGAGAATCCCTCATGGGAGATTCTCCATAACTCAGTAGGTTCTTTCTGGAATACTACTTCCGGGTTAAAACAGGAACAAGGTCAAATGACCTATTGCAGTATACTAACACTGCTATACACTAACTACCACTAGAGGGTGCTATATACGTGTAATAAGTCCAGAACAGGTCAGGTCCCCCTCAGCGCTTGCAAGTGGCTTGAGAGCACCTTGCTGCACATCAGGGGGGCCATGGGGACCCGTATCTGCACTGGCAGTCCTACTCAGAAGGACTTCCATGAAGGTCTAGTTTCTCTGTTCAATAGATGACCATCGCTCCTCCAGAGATGTCATTCTATTCAGAACACTCACCAGGTTTTCTGCACTCTGGCGACTTATCACCTCCATGGAGGTTGCCATCCTTTCCATGGTGATACGTTCATGCGCCAATGACTCCACAAAGGTTCTGCTCATGTTCGCAATGGACTCCTCCATTCGCTCCACACTCGCAGCAACCCTGGAGACAAAACCTGCCAGAGACTCCTGCATCTGTTCCTGGAGTTCCAGCACCGCTGATCTTACGGATGGACCCAGAGGCAGAGGGTCGACATGCAGCTGAGCTGAGCTGGGAGAGTCCTGCGCCCTCCGACTAGGACTCTCCACAATCTGCTGATGCTCACTTGCGAGCTGTGATACACCAGGTGACAACACTACTCTAACTCGCGAGGTTCCCTCCGAGATGTGAGTGTCTGCGCTGGTGCTGGGTACGCTGAATTCTGCTGACGCTGCGCCCTCAGAGGTTGCAGCTTCCTCTGAGGGGTCTGGATGCTCAGGCTCTTTCTCCTAGCTAGTGGGGATGGGTGCTTGTGATGGTCCTGTGGGGAGTAAAGGAAAGAGTCAGAGATGTGATGCCAAGGTTACATGCACATTGCATATTGCAGATGACCGTAAGTCCATCTGTTAGAGCTTCACAATCATTATCAGCGACTCATGCAATGTCAATGAGAGAGATGGAAAACTATTCTGTCACCAGCTTGCTGTGATGCACCCGTCTGTCCGTCCCCCACTTGCACATCGTCCTCCACTCCCACGATCTCCAGGGCCGCCGCCTCCCAGGGGGTGAGGTGGGCTACTGAGGGTGGCCCTCCTCCTGTCCTCGCTCTTTCCCTCTTATTGTGAGCTCTCTTTTCCTGCAATGAGGGAGACAAGTGGAGTTTGAGTGAGAATGAAGGAGTGAGTGTAGAGAATCCATAGCATAGATGCTTAGAAGGAGACAAAGATGGAGTGAGGTGGCAAGACCAAGGGCCCTCCCTGTGTGTTGTAAGTTGTTTTCAAAGCATCAGAGTGATAGGGAGTGTGAGGGCTGCATAGTCGAATAGTTAGGTGAATGTGACCATAGAGAGAGAGGGAATGGGTAAGGGTGCATGGATGTCAGTGTCAAATGGGATGTGGAGGAAGAGATTGCTAAAGCTGAGTGCTGGTGAGGAGAGGCAATGGAGATCAGATTGAGGGTGATGGGAAAGTCATACTCACTTTTCCAGTGCAGAAGGTCGTGAAACCTCTTCCTGCACTGAAGCCAGGTTCTGCGGGTTATTGACAAGAGTTGACCTCCTGGGCCACCTGGATGCACACAGCCTTGGTCTGCTGGGGAGGCTTCTTTCTCCCTGAAGAAGGAAAGAGCACCTCTTTATTGGCTCTTGCTCCCTCCACTAAAGATTGCAGGGCAACGTCATCAAATCTGGGAGCAGACCTAGGTCTCTCGCTGGTCATTCTGCCTCCAGTTCCCTCTAACATGAAAGGCCAAAGGGTTGGCAGTCTGCAGAAGAAGCAAGGCTTCTTGCAGACCTTAAATGCAGCAGCAATGATGACGTCATCGGAGGAGAGTTTCGGACTGAAAAAACTAATTGGGCCATGGGTTCCCACACGCTGGAACTCAATTGCCCACTTAAGTTAAAATCGCTTTATTCTCCCACATCGATTTAGAATCGGGTGGCTAACGCGAAAAGCGAATTACACGACCCAGCCCGCCCCAGTAACAAAATCGAGCCCATGGTTATCATTGGGGAAGCTTTAGGATAAGTTAGACTTGAGGAATAATAAGTTCACATTTAAAGTAGTTAATTTATGCAATCTAGCATAATCGATATACAGGAAACTTTTTTTTATCCGGCACGGACGGGACCGACGTGGTGCCGGTTCATCAAAAATTCCGGATAACCGAAAGCTATAGTAAAAGATACGGAGCTGAGAGCTCCGTATAAAGCAACAAACCCTGTTGCCAGCTTCAGAACAATGGCCACAAGTTGCAAGCGTCTCTGTAGCTTAGCAACAGCTGCAGCCACACCCTTGCACAGCAACAAATGGAGGAAGGCAAGTAATAAAAGTTACCTGAACCTACTCCTGAATTTTGCCGGTTAACCGAGATTTCCGGTTATTTAGGTGCCGGTAAATCGAAAGTTTCCTGTATACACACTGTCCAAATTCTCCTCTCAACAGCAGTCTTCCAGCTAACCAGAACTTTTGCCAGTCCTTCTGACAACACCAGAACCCCAAACCAGTTTTTTGGGATTTGGGAGAGGTCACGAGGAATGCAGGGCGGTGTCCCAGCTGCATACCCGCCACCAAGAGGAACCCACCACTGCGAGGGGGCAGAATCCTGGCAGTGCTGTGGCAGATCTGCAGCTGTAGCACCAGAAGAGCTGGGAGTGTCATTAAAGGACCACCCCAAACATCTGACCAGATGTCCCACGGTAACCTTAGCCCAGACCAGGGCCTTCAGCAGGTAAACGTTGGGAAAGAATGGAGGGAGAAGGGCTGCTACAAAACCCTCTCCTTGTCCATGGGGAAATTAGAATTGTGCAGGGTTTGATTTAAATCCAATTGGTTGGGTTTAGGCCTGTTTGTATAACTAATAATCATGTAAATGGCTCCACTCTGAGGAGAAATAATTTGCGTCGCCCACTCTTGTTACCATGAATTGTAGATTTACTACAAACCATGTCTAGAAAGGCTCTCTTGTGTTTTCTAACCATTACACTGTAGGCCTTTTGTGCTTATTTTATTTCCTTTGGCCATTTGTCAAATAATAATCTAATATGCAATTCTATTTGAAAATTGGTCTTGTGAATCTTTGCCCAATATTGCGAAGTGTTAAAATTAACCTTCACAATATTAATTCCACATGTAGTAGTACAGCACTAAGGCCAGTTCTTGGCACTTTGTTAACATGACCCTTACACTGTGTGTATTAAGGAAATGGTATGTAGCTATAATAACTGTAATTTAGTGATTTTGAGTATTTTTCTACTTCAGTAGTTACTGTGTTTGCCAAAACACGTCACTTTGGGGGGATATTAAGCCAATACATTCAGTACTCATGATCAATACATTGTAGCCTATTTGAATGACATTTTAATCAAATAATTTCAGCCAACCACTTGCAGTAAATCTCAGTGAAATGGCTGAAGTATTCATGCCAGCAGATTAGCATTAAATGTCAAGTTCCCTCCAGCACAGGAGAGTCAATCTGCACACAATTAAACCATCTTTGGAGATGTTTCTTGAAGTAACAATTCCCATTAAAATACTTAGCAAAGAGATGTATATAAACTTGATTTTTATACTCAGCAATTTCCCAAACTATATATTGACTTGAGGTTTGAGTCTGATCAGTATGCCGATACATAACTGAATTGAGACCAGGCCTCTCTGAAACTCACATTTGTCTTGGACCCAGAGAGAAGATGACAGCACCTCATCTTTCGATTAGGCACTTTACAGCCTTCTGGACTCACCATTGAGTTCAACAATTTCAAACTAATAACCCCTGCTCCCATTTTTCATGATTTTTGCCACCCCCTTTGCAACATTTTATCTTTCCTGCCTCTTACCTCAGCACAGTATGTTCATTTAATTCCTTCCTCCCCTCCCACCTATCCCGCTCCCCCCCCCTCCTCCCTGTCTCTGCACCTGCTTAGTATATGTTACATCTCCAGCTTTCTCCAGTTCTGATGAAGGGTCCCAGACCTGAAATGTTAACTCTGTTTCTCTCTCCACGGATGCTGCCTGGCCTGCTGAGTGTTTCCAGCATTTTCTGTTGTTATTTCAGATTTCCAGCATCTGCAGTATTTTGCTATTGTAGAAGATGAAATATGTTTACTTACCTTAAAAAAAAAATGTTTCACTACCACTTAAAAGAAAGACTTGTATTTATAATATGCACCTTTCACGACCTCAGGCCATCCCAAAGTACTTTACAGCCTACTTCTGAAGTGTAGTCACTGTTGTAGGGAATGTGGCAGCCAATGTGTGCACAATCTCTTAATCAGAGACTGATTAGAGAGATATTAATCTTTTTGATTCACATGAAGGGAAGGAAACAAATATATTGGAAAGGGGAGTTTGTGAATGAGGAAGAAATGCATAGGCTGGAATTTGATACTGGAGGCGTGTAGGAGGCGGGACTACAACTTTTGGGGTTGTAGTCCCGCCTCCATTGAGTTGTGGCCAACCCACGCGATTTTCACTTGATTGACCTTGTTGAGCCCACTCAGCAGGCCAATTAAGGGCCACCCGCTAACAGGTGACGTCACAGATTGACATTTCATCTGTCAAGAGCTTTTGACAGTTGAAATATCAGCGTTTGACAGCTCTTTGAAGCTGTCAAACACTGACAATTTGTACTCCAAGTTAATTCCTTCCTCTCAGGCTGATTTAGAGATCTCTCCAGAACAGAAAGCTGAATGCTGCAACTTTTGACAGCTCGCGGCCATTCTGCTTTCTGTGCCGGTGAAATGAGGGACTCCCGAGACCTGAAGGAAGGAAGGCTGTAAAGGTAAGAAAAGGTAAGTAAAACTTCTTTAAACACTTTACACACACTAAACACACTTACCTCTGCACTCATGTACCCATCACTCACCTGAACAACGGACATCTCGAACCCTCCAAGCTCTTCAGCCCGACGGTCCGCCTCGCTAACTTGGCGTGGTTTGGAGCCATCGGGAATCCCACACTTCAAGAGTAAAAGTAGGGATTAGGCTAAAAACTGCCTGTTAACTACCTGTTAACAGGCAGTTAATTGGCACTAATCCCCTTCCTGCCTCAGGGAGGTGGCTCCCAGCACAGGTCGGGTATCCGCCTCCTTTGAAACTGGCATGGAGGCGGGTTGGGGGTGGGATGGGTTCGTGCCCCCTGATTTCAAGATTTTAACCCTCCAATCCCGCGCCCACGGCCCAATGAAAATCCTGCCCCTAGACTCTGGAAGGAGTGAACCTGATCTGCCGAATGGACTTTTCTAATTCCAAGCTTTCTTGTGTTCTTTCTCTTGACAGCCTCCTTCGCAAAGTCAATAAAATGTGTCAGTAGCGTAATGTATATCTGCGACTATGGTTGGTTTGCATTGTCAGAACCACAGAATAGAGTGGAGTAGAAATGACCAGAAAGTGCGTTATAAAGGACGTTTGGGAATGACGGCAGGAATGTTGTCAGATATGATCAAATATGGCTTGTGATGTTTTCATGGCCTTTTGATTTTTTGGAATCGGAGATGGCGGGGTTTCTGTTCTGTGTAATTTTGCATTGTTGGCCAGAATTCATGTAATATAGAATGGAGCATTTCATTTTGGTCTCTTTTGTGAAAGGCTCGGCCAAGAAAGGATTTGTTGGTGTAGATACGGAGAAATGATTTCATCCGGTGGGGGAATCAAGAACAAGGAGACCACCTTTTACCTCGTTTCCTTTCCCAGTTTATTCAATCAGAGTAATGCTTCTTACATCATCGTCCTGTTACCAACCTCGCTGTTTTCAGTGCAACTTTTCTTGAATCACTTCTAAACTGTTGAGCCTGCTGGTTATGATGCCATTGAAATGCTATGATCAAAGATGGTAGTTTTAATGTTTTTTTTTAAAGATTTTTCTCTAGTTATCTCTGTAATGGGACTGAGTTGCTCTATGGGGCACTTAAACTAGGAGATAGTTCTGCTGCAAATGAAGTTTCATTAAAAGCAAATCCTTTCACCCTTTTGCATTTCTTATTGAATAGTTTGGCTGGTATTAGCAATACAATATTGTGTTAGAATTTACTTTCACCATGGAGAGACTATAAATGAATAATTTCTGATAAATGTTGCCAGTTAAAGTGGGCTGCGACTGATAGAAACTCCAATTCAATAAAATGGAAGTTATAACCACTCCTGAATGCAGAGTAGTTTTCAGCCAGTAACATTCTGGTTTGCTTATGCTGTTTGCTGCCAACTGGTGGTAAGTTAACATTATTTTAGTTCATAGAAGAGTACAGTTTTAGTAGCCTGTTCCATAATAATTAACAAGAGCCATATATTTTTCTGAAGCCAGAGGCGCCTGAACTGTTCTTTCCCCTGACTTTATTATACGTTGTGAAATTGTATAGCAGCCTGGCACTCAATCCTGCAATATCAGTGTAGCACTCTGCTTCTTTTCCCTCCAATTTTCTTCCCTTCGATGTCTCGGTGTCTATTTTAGTCTGATTACACTTCTGAGAAGCGCCTTGAAATGGTTTTATAGAAACATAGAAACATAGAAGATAGGAGCAGAAGTAGGCCATTCGGCCCCTCGAGCCTGCTCTGCCATTTAATGAGATCATGGCTGATCATCCAAACTCAGTACCCTGTCCCTGCCTTCTCCCCATATCCCTTTAGCCTTAAGAAATATATCTAACTCCTTCTTGAATATATTTAATGAATTGGCCTCAACTGCCTTCTGTGGTAGAGAATTCCACAGGTTCACCACTCTCTGGGTGAAGAAATTCCTCCTCATCTCAGTCGTAAATGTCTTGCCACTTATCCTTAGACTGTGACCCCTGGTTCTGGACTCCCCCGCCATTGGGAACATCCTTCCTGCATCTAGTCTGTCTCGTCCTGTTAGAATTTTATAAGTTTCAATGAGATCTCCTCTCATTCTTCTAAACTCCAGTGAGTATAAGCCCAATCGACCCAATCTCTTCTCATACGTCATTCCTGCCATCCCAGGTATCAGTCTGGTGAATTTTCTATGTTTAAGGTGCTATACAAATGTAAGTTGTTGTTGTTGTAGTCATTGAAGGCATTTGCTCCTCAGAATAGACTGACTTTGGGGAAATCATAATCGACATATTTTTGGCTGAAGGGAAGATGTGCTTTGCCGCTTTAATGCCAATGAAAGGTGCAAAGAGGGTGTCCGCTTCATACCCGCTGATGATGTCGCAGGAGGCCCGATCGATTTTTGTGGTCGGGGCCTCACTCGCAGCGACAGGTGAGCTGCCAGTGCTCATTGCGCTGCTTATAGGCTGCACGCTGTTTTGGAAGGGTGGGAAATATAGCGGGGCAGGCAACCGCATGGGCCTGCAGCAGCGCCTTAAAGGGAAGGGGTGGAAGCATCAGGAGTGAAACGGAGCAGCAATTTTCAGCAGCAGGAAAGTTTCTGTAGCCCCCACAGCAGCAAGGAGATGAAATAATGGGAGCCTTTAAGGCTTAAATGAGTGCCAACATGACTGCAGCTTAGGATTTCTTTAAATATTGCTGGAGTTGGTTACCTCCTGACCTGTACCGCCTGTGGTTTGTTGGCAGGTTGAAGAAGTGGCGGTAGCAATGCAGGTAGAGATGAAAATGGGTATTAACTGTGTCATTTGACTCCTATTTATGTACAATAATTGCCTGTTTCTGGCTGTCTAAATCAAGATCAGTCCAAAAATGAGAACGGATGGACTTCCAGTGGGAATATGGTGGGACTTTTTGTTCCAATTTTTGTCCCGTGACTGCTGCATTTACAGTTATAAACGGGACAGTAACTACATGAAAATCGGCCCTAATGTGCACTGAAACCCATTTTAACTGAAGGTAGTGCTACTCCAGACTCTATGCACCACCTTAAACATGTGGTGGTCATGTTGAAGGGATAATTACTAGTCCTAGCCCCTTTAGGGATACCCCAAATCAGAGTATTTCTCAAGACGTTCACTTTCAACTAAAGTTTGAGGTAGCCAAATCCTAAAGACTTTTAATTGGGTCTAAAGGTCCAGACTATCTCTCCCTAAAGGAAAGGAACAACCCGAGAATGTTACTGTCCTCCAGATAGCGCTTTTAATAAGTTTAGCTAGACTGTAACGTTCTGGATATTATGAGGGTCCGGAAAGCTCCCTCAGAATTCTGCAACTCCTCAGCAAAGAGTGTACAGAGATTGAGTTGGCGAGTTTTTGATACAGAAGTCTTATGTGAGACAATTCTAAAAATATATAGATTTATTAAAGAACCGACATGTAATTTACAATTGGAGAGTCAGTCGCAACATTAACAGTTCCAAAAAGAGAAAACTTACAATCTTATTATCAGAGAATCTTACTTTTAAATCTTAACTTCACTACAGTATTACAGTTCTTAGTGTTCTACAGGATATCCACCAAAATCAAATACCTTTGATCCCCGAAGTACAAAGAGTTGGAGACTTAGAGAGCTGCCTCTGAAGCCGAGAATTGCTTCGCCCGATTAAAGCGAGTCTGTTATCCCATTTGAGAGTTCAATATTTATACCGTTTTCCAGTGGTATTTCCTTTAAGGTTTTCTGCTGATGTAAGTTAATTATCGCTAGTCATTTTTCTGCCTATTTCTGCAACTCTTACTGCCACCTCAGCCAGACTCATGTCACATCTCTAGGTGTTCTAAGTTTACCATATAAAAAACGGTGTGACGGCAGGTGTTCCTTACTTTATGTCATCTTTACATTATCTTATGTGCCTCTTTACAAAGTGTAAATTAGAACACCTTATCCATGGTGAACCATTGTTTTTGTTCCCAAAGGTCAGCCTGCTGGAGCCCTTCACCTTCTGTTTCAATAAGGTTATTTATTCAGGGTCAACAACTGTCTTCTCTCAATAGCCAGAATGCTTTCATAACTATTTCATAGTTAGGTTTCTAAAACCTAGTTTGTCATGTTTTAATAAGGCCCAAATTCTTTTATAAGATGGTGTACTTTTCTGAATAGGTTATATGGCTTATTCCTTCATACCTTCATAATGTGACACTTATGTCCAGGTTAGCTGAACCACATATTTTACACCTTTTTCCCTGTTAAACATCTCTTCCACCACTTTTCCTACCATTGGTCTGAAATCCTCATTGTCTACTATGTCCACATAACCAACCATTTGTTGTCATCTTTGCTGAAATCTCTTCCTTTTTTTCCTCACTTAAATTTCTTGAGGAGTGATTCCTTCACCTTGGTTGAGGCCTCCTCCAATATTCCATTGAGCACTTTCGGAAGCCCCTCCACCCCCAGACTTGCCTTTACTGGGCACCATGTTCATGGAGCCCTGGCCTCCTGCTGCACTCATTCGACCTTATTTAAATGAGGCCCTTGAGTTAAAATGGCCAGGGTATCACATTGGCTAGGGTTACCCCTGCCGGCCCCACATTTGCCCCTTGCCCTCAGTTCAAATCGGGGCAACAGAAAGCAAGCAATGGAATCCACCAGAACTGGAAACTCTTATTAAATTTTGTTCAGTAATAAACTAAGCTGTCCATTCAATACCAGCTTTTTAACACACAACCTTGCAATTAATAACTGTCTGACTCTGGTTGCAACTTCATCTTCATTTGGTTTTACAGGGAGAAAGATTAGGGCCTAGAAATTCAGTATAGCCAGTTTTGGGGCGGTAAAGTCGGGCGGGCGCTAAAGTTTGCGCCCGGCGCAAAGTCGAGGGCACTTCGCCGATATTCAGTAGCTTCGCCCTAAGAGGTTGCTTGAGCGCTAAAACTGGCGATGCACGCCTATCTTTAGGCGCTAAGCCGGCGGTGCTGAGGGATAGCGCCGAGGCCGGGTGCAGCGCAGGTGCGGTCATTTCTTGATTGACAGCAGACACCGTGGCGCCGGCCAGCTCTTAAAGGGAGAAGGGTCGACTTGGTCTGCTGCAACGGCCTGCACACTGCAGCCTTCCAGCTAGGCCTGAACACTGCTGGTGATCAGAAGGAGCCATGGCAACGGTACAGAAGGCCCGTGAGCGTGCCCTGCGCTTCTCAGCCCATGACTTGAAGGTGATGGTGAGGGCCTTGGAGAAGAGACAGCACATCTTGTTCCCGGACACTGGCAGGAAGCCTCCCACCAGCGCCTATAGGAAAGCCTGGAGGGAGGTCGCCCGCTGGGTGTCGGCCACCGGCGATGCCCCCAGGGACAATGTCCAATGCCGGAAGAAGTTTAATGACCTGACCAGGATTGTCAGGGTGAGTACCCTTTCCAGTCTCCTCCTCATCCTTGCATGTACACCTGACATGATGGGCAAAGGGACCTGAAAGCCCTAATGGCCAGCCCTCAGCCAGCAGCTATGGGACAGTCATGAACATCAATTGCACATTCTGCACTTTACACCATGGGAGGCAGTGCACACCACATCAGGGCTACACACTGGCCAAGCTATTCCACCATGGGAGGCAGCGCACACCACATCAGGGCTACACACCGTACTTACAGGCCGTCCTTTCTCTTGCAGGCAAAACTTGCCAACAACCGAAGGCACCAGGAGGAGACCGGGGGAGGCCGCCCCCAGATCCAAGAGCTCACTCCCCTGGAGGAGCGCGTGAGTCGCCTCATGGGAGCCCGGGTAATTGGGCCCGTCGCCTGTGGAGATGCCGACCCTCTTCTGGGCCGCAATGGTATGGACATCACCTTTTGGACCTCTCTCGTCGCACTTGCGCATCCGATCTACCTCCTTTGCCACTGTCCGACCAATGCGCTGAATGCCACCAGTCATGCCTCCCTCGCTGACGCCCTCTCCTCGCTCTAAAGCTACTCTTGTGCCTTCCTGCTTTCAGCTGATGACGAGGAGCTCCCTGAAGCTGCCAGTGACAGCCCCTCCGAGGAGGAGGAGGAGGAGGAAGGCGGACCATCAGGGCAGCACTCAGGTCCGGCTGCAGATGCCGAAGTAGTGGACATGTCTTCCCTGGAGGAGAGCCTGGAGGAAGTGTCGGAGGGGAGTGGAGCTGCTGGGACCAGTGGCGTCCAGCAACCCAGGAGGGCTGCGGTTGGTCCGCGGCCTTCCCCCCAGAGGGGGGAAGGATCGGAGGGGAGTGCAGTTGCTGGGCCCAGTCGCCGCCGGCAACGTGGCAAGGGTCGGGCAGCTCTGCCCCCTGCTCCCCAGCGAGCGAGTCCGGACTCCATTCTGGCCACGTTCAACTCAGAGGAGGCGCGCCACCTCGATCAAATGGCCCAGGATTCGGATCGCCGGCACACCGAGCTGATGGGGGTAGTGGCACGGATGCCTGAGGCGATCGAGTCCCTGGCTAGTAGTGTGCGCGAGTTCGGGGCCTCACATGCCGCGAGTGGCTGGCTGATCAGTGATGCCGTCCAGACAGTGGCTGCTCTGTTGCGGTCGCAGACCAGGGCAACAGGGGCACTGACTGCTGCCACACGCGCTGCGTCAGCCAGGCATCGCCTGGACACCCGCCGCGCTGCAGCAGCACAGCGGGCTGCCCTTCGGCAGATTGGTGCGCATGCTGCAGTGCGGGCCCGGGCGAGTGCCAGAGTGCCACATCACCAGCCAGCGTCTACCATCCGCCAGATTGCACACATTCCTCCAGCCGTCACCGCCACTCCCCCAGTGGCACCTCAACGGCAAGCGGCTGCGAATGATGTTGGCCAGGCACAGCTGCGCCAATCACCAGCCGGCCCCTCGAGGGCCAAACCCCGTCTAGGCCGCCCCCCAAGGGCATCTGCCGGAAGGACATCTGACCCTCAGAAGCCTTCCCCCAGCCTCGCAGCAGCCACTGGGCAGAGCTTGCGGAGGAGCAGTAGGCCGGGCAGGGGCCCCAAAAGGCTCGACAAGGTCTCGCCCTCGCGGCCCAATAAGTAGACGGTGTGGCCAAGTGTTATTTTATATGGCGATGCCTATGTTTCTTTTGGGGATGGTTGTTTTGTTTCTGGGGATGTTTTTTGGGTTAAGGCCGAGGATGAAGGCCATTTTTGTCCAAATGTTCAGTTATTCCTCCCCAGGCTGTGGGAGTGAGTCATTTGATGTACTGTTTTTTGGGGCCGTTGAATGTTTCTGGGTTTCATGTGGGAAGGGGTTACATTGGTCTAAAATAAAGATTTCTCTTTATTCAGAGAGTGTCCATGTTTGTTGCTGTAAGTGTTTGTTGCCTTCGCCGGCTGAGGGCTTGCGGAGCGGCTGCGTTCATGTTCCTTCATGGCCACAAGGCATTCCCTGACAGGGGGCTTAGAAGTGACGTTCAATAAGCCGCCGACGGACGGCCCTTGGACCTTCTCGCTCCCTCCTGGGATGGTACTCCTCCTCCTCCTCCTCCTCCTGCTCCTCCTCCTCATGCTCCTCCTGCTCCTCCTCCTGAGGTGGTGGCCCAACGTGAGGTGGCAGTGCCTGAGTCCTGCGGAGAGCCAGGTTGTGCAGCATGCAGCAAACAACGACGAATTGGGACACTCGGTCCGGGGAATACTGCAGAGATCCGCCGGAACGATCCAGGCAGCGGAACCGCTGCTTGAGGATGCCAATTGCTTGCTCGATTATGTTCCTGCTCGCTTGATGACTCTCGTTGTATGCCTCTTCAGCAGGGGTCCTGGGCGCGCGGAGCGGGGTCATGAGCCAGGTACACAAAGGATAGCCTTTGTCCCCGAGAAGCCACCCTCTTGGGGGAGGCTGTGCCTCGAACATGTCACGCACAGTTGTCTGCCGCAGGATAAAGGCATCGTGGCTGCTGCCTGGAAAGCGGGCATTGACAGCTAGGATGCACTGCTTGTGGTCACACACCAGCTGCACATTGAGGGAATGGTAGCCCTTCCGGTTGCGGTAATCCTCGGCATGCTCCACAGGTGCCCGCAAAGCCACATGCGTACAGTCAATGGCGCCCTGCACCAAGGGGAAGGCCACGAATCTTGCAAATCCCAGTGCACGCTGATGCTGCCTCTCCAGGGCCATGGGGAAGGAGATGAATTGGCGTCTCCTTCTGAAAAGGGCATCGGTCACCTGGCGGATGCAGCAATGCACGGCGAACTGGGATATGTTAGCAATGTCCCCAGCAGCGGATTGGAAGGAGCCGGTGGCATAGAAGTTCAAGGCCACCGTCACCTTCGCCTCCACCGACAGAGACGCCCTGCTCCTGAGCTTTGGACGCAGATCTCTGCGAAGCAGTTGGCAGATCTCTCCAACCACCTCCTTTCGGAATCTCAGCCTTTTTACACATCGCGCGCCACTCATGTTGAGGTAGGAGCACTGCTGGCGGTATGCCCTGACTGGGTAAGGCCTATTTGCCGACGCCTGTTGCCCCCTCTGCGTCTAGCCAGGGCTGCCCCTCTCACACCGCGTCTGCGAGCCCTACGGACATGACACTGAAACTCAGCGTTGGCACCCCATGCAGCCCCCATAATATGCTGCCAAACAGTCAAATATCCAAGAGGCCACTTGCAACGCTCTGGCCTGAAGCCAAAAATGCCTGAGCTAGTGTTGGCCCAAACCAGAAAGCTGTCTTCCTTGGTCTCTCTCCAGAAATCCGTTGCACAAGAGTGTTTGCTGCAAAATGGCTGCCCTTTATAGTGCACGGTAAGTGCCCTTTAATTTACGCTCCCCGGGGCCCGCGTCGGCTCTGTTGCGTTCCACTAAACAAGCGTTCGGGCCGCCGGCCGCACAATGGGGCGGTCCCACTGAAGTTCTGGATCGGGGCGCGCAAAGGGCGTTGCACGAGGATATGACGTCATTTTCTGCACGCGCAGGTGAGCGCGCGCTAAGACTTTGCGCCGGCGCTAAATGTCTACTTAATTTGGGGCGAGGCGCAAATCGCGCTGCGCCCGGACGCTACACGCATAGCGCCCGAAATTCACTTCTCTTAAGGCGCTAACGGCTGGCGCAACCAACTGAATTTCTAGGCCTAGATTTCAGCAAATACAAGGGTAAGTATTAGTCTCCTGGTCATTCACTCTTCCATTTCCTGCCAAATTACCAAAAGAAAAATGTCCATTTAACTTCGGATAGATGGCCATTAAGCATAATATTCATGTTTTTTCCATACTCTGAAGCCAGAGTTGACTTGTTGAAAGCCATTAACTGCGTAACAAATTAACTTGTCAGCTTCTCTGTGTGGTTAATTGCAATAGTTCAGTAAGCTAAGCTGCTCCTAAAACAGTTGATGACAGCAGCAATGTGCATTAAGTTCAGATTTTGTTTAAACAAGATCTACCTGCACTTTGACAGTACCATACAAATCCGTTCTTTTGTAAAATGGGATGAAGAGCAGAAGTAGGTAAGATGCCTTGTGTACAATACTCTTATAGAGTCAGAAAACTCTTTGTGCTCGATGTTTTACTGCCAATTAAGACTTATTGATGAAATAATCCCTCATGCAGCACCATAAATTTAATGAAACAAGTCATGTACATTAAGTTAACTAAATAGACAATAGACATTGGTGAATTCTGTGCCTATCTAAGTAATTAGTCTGAAAGGATAATTACTAGTCCTAGCCCCTTTAGGGCTACTTCAGATCAGGCGTATTCCTCAGACGTTCACTTTCAACTAAAGTTTGAGGTAGCCGAATCCTAAAGACGCTTAATTGGGTCTAAAGGTCCAGACTATCTCTCCCTAAAGGAAAGGAACAACCTGAAAATGTTACCATCCTCTAGATAGCACTTTTAATAAGTTTAGCTAGAATATAACGTTCCGGATATTATGAAGGTCCGGAAAACTCCCCCAGAATTCTGCAACTCCTCACCAAAGAGTGTACAGAGATTGAGTTCGCGAGTTTGATACAAAAGTATTATGTGAGACAATTCTAAAAGAATATAGATTTATTAAAGAACCAACATATAATTTACAGTTGGTGAGTCAATCGCAACATTAACAGTTTCAAAAAGAGAAAGCTTTACAATCTTAGAGATCCTTACTCTCAAATCTTAACTTCACTACAGTTTTACAGTTCTTAAAGTTTATTCAGGATATCCACCAAAATCAAATACAGTACCTTGATCCCCGAGGTATGAAGAGTTGGAGACTTAACTGGTTCTGAAGCTGAAAATCGCTTTGCCCCTTTAAGCGAGTCTATTATCCCATTTGAGAGTTCAATATTTATACCCTTTTCCAGTGGTGTTTCCTTTAAGGTTTTCTGCTGATGTAAGCTAATTATCTCTAGTCATTTTTCTGCTAACCCCTGCAGTTCTTACAGTCACCTTAGCTGGTAGCACTACAGAACCATGTCTCTTCTCTAGGTGTTCTAAATTTATCATAAAAAATGGCGTAACAGCAGGTGTGCTTTACTTGGTATCATTTTTATGAAGGCAGATGTTTGTTACTTTTATGTGCTCCTTTACGAGGTATAAATTAGAACACCTTGTACTGGGTAACTATTGTCTTGTTCCCAAAAGTTCAGACTTCAGGAGCCTTTAACCTTCTGCTTCAATAAGGTTATTGATTCAGTGTCAACAACTTATCTTATCTCAATAGCCAGAATGCGATCACAGCTTTTTCATCATTCGGTTTCTAGATTTCCAGACCCAGTTTGTCATGTTTTAATAAAGCCAGAATTCTTTCATAGAATGGTGTATTTTTCTGAATAGGTTTTATGGCTTATTCCTTCACAAGTCTACTGATGAGATTTTTTGTGCGCACACAATATTTGGTTGAACGAAGAAGAGGGCCAGAAATGTTCAACATCAATATCGCCAGCTGATGATCAGTAAAACATGTACTGTTCTGACAAACTGCACGGCATCCATGAAGCAACAGGAAAAGTTACTTACTGCAAGTTGCAAAGCTGGGAGCCGTCGGCAGCCAGCAGGGTCAAGTTCATGAGATAGCCATCTTTAGAGTTGCCCCCAGTTGCAGTCGGTTGCTAAACCAAATATACCGGATGCCAACTCAAGTTTTTGAACTCCATAATTTGAGCCCCTTCGAATTTTAAATTATATATGGCTATCACTCAATTCAATTCAATTCAATTTTATTTGTCATATATGCAGCAGACATGTGTAATGCACAATGAAATGTTGATTTTTACGAGTCCTCCCAACATTGGAATAAATATGGCATAACAATGATAAAATACTAATAGAAATACAGTAATAAATAAAACAACAGTAATAAATTATAATAAATTATACGTTCATGAGTCTTATGGCCTGGGGTAGAAGCTGTTTCGAAACCTGCTGGTACGAGACCGTATGCTTCGGTATCTCTTACCGGACGGGAGCAGGGCTAAGAGGTTGTGGCTGGGGTGGCTCGCGTCTTTAATGATTCTCAGGGCCTTCCCCCGGTACCTCTCGGGGTAGATATCCTGGACAGCAGGTAGTTTAATTCCTATAGTATGTTTTTATATAATATTATATAATAATATATAATACATAATATTAATTCCTATACTCCTGTGGCCTGACCCTGAGCAATATTAGTAATGAATGTGCCTGGAATTCCTTTGCCTGCTATTTTAATTAAAGCAGTAACCCTGCATATTTTAAGCAGATTGACACCTTGGTTAAAATAACAGAGGAACTTAATTAAAACACATTAGCGCCTCTGTTACCAAGACTGCTCAGCGATTTCAACTCACGAATTTGCTACTGAATTTATAAATATTACAGCAATATTAACAGCATCACTTCAAAGGATAGACGTTCTCAATTTATTTGTACTCTGGTTTCAGCTTAATATTTGAAGACCATCATTTAATCTTTAGTGAATATGTCTTTCTGCTGATTTTTTTTTAAAGAGGGGATGCATAAGTCTTCTCTGGCTCACTTCAGTTTATGTAACATTGCGATGTTTAAGCAGCTGTGCTAATTTCCTGTTGCTTATTGCCCGCTGTGTGGTCTGAAATGTATCGGTGTTTGTATAACTGATCCAAAAATGCTGGTAGATTCCAATTTTATTTAAAGCAAATATTGTAAGGTAATGGTTTTAAATTATTTTTTTTACACTCTAGCCCTGGGGAATTGGTAGAGGGTAAACCTAGTGGATCTTACCTCGGGAGGTGGTGGAAAGAATTTTGGGGGAGCAAGGATCAGCTGGTTTCATGCCCATTTAAGATCAGCCCTAAATTCTGCCATAAGTGATCTAGGGTGTAAGATGTGCCTGCCCTAGTAAAGGTGCAGCTATGTAACTGATGGGTTTCGACCGGAATAGACCTAAATTCCATCACTTCCACCCGAGGATCCACTAATCTAACTTATGCCACTATAAAACCACTATAGGACATTCAGGGCAGTGTCCCAGGTCCAACCATCTTCAGCTGCCTCATCAATGACCTTCCCCCCCCCCCGCCCCCCCCCCCCCCCATCATAAGGTCAGAAGTGGGGATGTTCGCTGATGATTGCACTTGGTTCAGTTTCATTCACAACTTCTCAGATAATGAAGCAGTCCATGCCCGCATGCAGCAAGACCTGGACAACATTCAGGCTTAGGCTGATAAGTGGCAAGTAACATTCACATCACTCAAGTGCCAGGCAATGACTATCTCCAACAAACGAGTGTCTAACCACCGCCCCTTGGCATTACCATCGCCGAATCCGCCAGCATCAACATCCTGGGGGGTCACCATTGACCAGAAACTTAACTGGACCAGCCGCATAAATAATATGACCACAAAAGCAGGTCAGAGGCTGGATATTCTGCGACGAGTGTCTCACCTCCTGACTCCCCAAATCCTTTCCACTATCTACAAGGCACTAGTCAGGAGTGTGATGGAATACTCTCCACTTGCCTGGATGAGTGCCGCTCCCAACAACACTCAAGAAGCATGACACCATCCAGGACAAAGCAGCCCGCTTGATTGGCACTCCATCCACCACCTTAAACATTCACTCCCTCCACCACCGGCGCAACGTGACTGCGGTGTTGGACCATCTACAAGATGCACTGCAGCAACTCGCCAAGGCTTCTTCGGCAGCACCTCTCAAACCTGCGACCTCTGCCACGTAGAAGGAAAAGGGCAGCAGAGGCATGGGAACACCAGCACCTGCAAGCTCCCCTCCAAGTTACACACCATCCTGACTTGGAAATATATCATTGTTCCTTTATCGTCGCTGGGTCAAAATCCTGGAACTCGCTCCCTAACAGCACTGTGGGAGTACCTTCACCAGACGGACTGCAGCGGTTCAAGAAGGCAGCTCACCACCACCTTTTCAAGGGCAATTAAGGATGAGCAATAAATGCTGGCCTCACCAGCGACGCCCACATCCCAGGAATGAATTTAAATAAACTATATAATATAGAATAGTAGCAAAAAAATGGTAATGTTGTATTCTTAAAGTTGAATTACTGTTACATAGAGACTTATACTGTAACTTTTTTTTGTCAAATCTTTTGGCGTTTATTTTGGATGCTCCTAGCTTCATTGGGAAGTCTTCCTCAAGACTGTGTGTTGCTCAGGGAATTTCTATAAAATGAAAGAAAAGCCTGCAAAAATAGCGGATTCCCCTCTTTACGGTTTATTTGTTGGAGGTGGAACAGCCCACAACCTGGCAAGTCAGGCTCATAAGGCAGCACCTCAGGAGACCTAAAGCCTCCCGTGGACACCCAAACACCTGGGCATATAGCCCCAGAAGATCATTCCTCAATATATCCATGGAGTTCTGTGTCAGGAGACCTCTTTATTCTGTAGGACCTGTGCAGAGGTTCCTGGAGATGCCAGTCACTCAGGTATTCTCTCTCTGATAGTACGTTAAACCATAGAGCTGGACTCTGCTGCCATCTGTTTTGTCCTGGATGCTTCTCCTCCACTTTGTGCGGTCTTGGGTCAGGGATTCCCAGGTGTCGGTGGGGATGTTGCACTTTTTCAAGGAGGCTTTGAGGGTGTCCTTGAAGCATTTCCTCTGCCCACCTGGGACCCTCTTGCTGTGTCAGAGCTCAGAGTAGAGTGCTTGTTTTGGGAGTCTCGTATCGAGCATGCGGACGATGTGGCCCATCCATCGGAGCTGATCGAGCGTGGTCAAAGCTTCGATGCTGGGGATGTTGGCCTGAGCGAGAACACTGATGTTGGTGCGCCTATCCTGCCAATGGATTTGCAGGATCTTGCGGAGGCAGCGTTGGTGGTACCTTTCCAGTGCTTTGAGGTGCCTGCTGTACATGGTCCCTGTCTCTGAGGCATACAGGAGGGCGGTTATTACTACTGCTCTGTAGACCATGAGCTTGGTGCTCAAGCAAGGCTACAAAGAATCCCCCCCCCCAACCCCCAGAACAATGAACAGACTCCAGCAAATGCAACTAATGCCATGTCAATTAACACCCTCAAAAATGTTATTGGGCCAGAAATTGGTGAATGGGGCTTGCCGCGCGTGCAAGCCCCGTATATGCACTTACCCCGCGCTACTGCCGATCAGCTCCAGGGACGCCTGGACTTGGTGTTTGAAAAAGAAGAATCCCGGGCAGCATATGACGTCACGCCGCCCAGGAGTGCAGCCAGCGCGAAGCCAGGAGCGTGCAGTGCAAGTGAGACACGCCCCTTGAGGTCTCAGTTTCACTGGACACGCCCCCAATGTTTCTGTCAAGCTGCTAAGCATTTTTACATGCAAAGCAGCAGTTTAAATAGGTTTTTGGAAGTTTTTTGAAGATTTTGGTAACTTTTATAAACTTTTTTAAAATGTTTACATTATTTTGAGTAATCTGAAGTAGTTTTAAAGAGAATTAAAGCAATTTAAAGACTTTTAAAAGCCCTAAAAGAATTTTTTTAATTCCATTTATTTATTTAGCAATGTCGTCGTCATACGTGTCTTCACACTGTTCCCTTTGGGGAACTGTATGAAGTGGTGGAAGGATTTATGGCCATGATTAACGCTCATTCCGTGACCGTAACCATCTTTGAACCAGCCATTAGGGCGGTTAGTCCTATGGTGGGAGGGTTTTACGGGCTCCCACAAGCTATACAAGGAGGGGGGGCCACCCACACCCACGGACGCAAATATCCCACTGGATGTCAACCCAGAATTTAGAGCCGGAGCTCCGACTCCACTTGCCGGGACTGTCTGGAGCGGGGTTCGAAACCCTACCCTAATCTGGCCCAGCGGCGGGGATCCTACCACTATGACAAAGGCCCAATCCGATTAGCAACGTGAAATGGCAGCATCGGGCTCCAGTTACAGGGAGGGAAAAGGCGCAGGAAACGTATGGGTGTCACCTTTTGTGCGGAGTGGGCCTTTTGCGTAGCAGTAAGCATCCCCGCCGCTGGGCCAGAAGGAGTAGGGTTTTGAACCCCACTCCAGACAGTCCCGGCAAGTGGAGTCGGAGCTCCAACTTTAAATTCTGGGTGGACATCCAGCGGGATACTTGCGTCCGTGGGTGTTGGTGCCCCCCCCCCCCTCAGATGGGTTGTGGGAGCCCGTAAAACCCTCCCGCCATAGGACTAACCACCCTAATGGCTGGTTCAAAGATGGTTACGGTCATGGAATGAGCGTTAATCACGGCCATAAATCCTTCCACCACTTCATACAGTTCCCCAAAGGGAACAGTGTGAGGATACGTACAATGATGACCTCTTGCGCAATGCACCTCCTTGGACCCTCAGTCGCAGATGCGAGGGGGCAAGTCGTGCAATTGTTAAATTTTTCATTTTATTGACATGTAAAATGTTGGCCCAGTAATTCCCTTCCAAATGCGCGAGTACGGTCGGGGTACTTACGCATCTGGCTGGATGAAATGCCGGTTTTCAGCATGCTCAGTGCATGTGGGGAAAACCGGCATTTCCTGTCCTCTGAACGAAGGGGTTCAGAGGCAGAACGCGTGCGACTGCACAGGCAGCGCGTGCGCAGTATAATTCGCTGCTTTCATTAATGCTTTCAGTGAGGTCAAGTCATTACAACTTACACATGAAAAAAGCATGGGTACAGTTGCTCCAGAGGCTGCGGAGGAAGATATTTATTATCGTGGAGCTTCTGAAAGTATGTATGTCTGTATATATTCCTTTGCGTGTTATGTATATATTCCTTTACTTATGTGTATGAATGTATTATTCAATTATGACTTTCAGAGAAAGTAACTTATTGGAAAATCATAATTAAAAACATACATTCATACACATTAGTAAAGGAATATAAAACATACATACATATACGTAAAGGAATATATGTGGACATACATACATAACTCATTCTCACATTCCATTCACACAGCCACAATTGCTCCTTCTACCTACCGTTCTGAAAACCCTTTTTAAAAAAAAAAAAAAAAAAAATTTTAACTTTAAAACTTACTTAAAATTTCTTAAAATAACTTCCCTCCCTTTCCCAAACAAAAATATTGCATTTCAGAAGCTCCACGATAAAATATATCTTCCTCCGCAGCCAATGAACAACTTTACACTTGCTTTTTTCAAGTGTAACTTCTAAGGACTTACCCTCACTGAATCCATCATTGAAATCCACAAAGTTCACTGCGCAAGCGCTGCCTGTGCAGTCGCACGCGCTGTGAATAGACCTCGGGTCTGGAAATGCCGGCGTTCCCCGCATGCGCTGTTCCTGCTGAACGCCGGCATTTCCAACGGCCAGATGCGTGAGTACCCCGACCGTACTCACGCTTCTGGCCGCGAATTTCTGGCCCATTAGGTTGTAGAGCAGGAATGATCAAATACTGCATCAAACACAATGGTTCCTGTTCTGTTTGGACCAGACACATTTCACCTAGTGAAAAGAAGCCAATGAGTTTTAGACAATCCACACTGCAAAGTTAGATAAATATTCTGGAGTCTTGCTTGATTACCTTTGGGAGGGTCAGGGAGAAATTTTGCAAAATTTTTTCTTGGTAGATTAAACAAAAGAAAGCATGGAACAGCTCATCCAGCCCCACTTCTCCCAAAGACAGCAAACAAACTACAATGGTCCTGTATTCCACCAAACCGTTTTAATGTGCTCAAGGAAAGTTCCACATAAATACTCCCCGATACCCATTGGTGATTAAGCAAAACTCCAGAATATTGATCAGTTCTCTCATCTCTGCTATTAACCATGGGCCTGCTGCCCAATTTCCCCAGCATAAAAGGATCCAGTGTTTGATCAGGCTGTATCTATTTCTGTAACCCCTAATCCCATTGCTAACCATGGACCACACACTGTATGTGCGTACGAGGTGCGTACACGCCCGTAAGGGCCACACAAGTTCCAGGTTTAGGTATTCTGCCCAGCGAATGCCCGTGAAATTCTTATGCCTGTTAAAAGCAGGCATATGCTTTTACCAGCGTAAGAGTCTTTAAAAAACAGAAAAATAAAATGTTATCAATAATTTATACATTAAAAAGCCTGTGCAATAAGGTAAGTTTATTTTTAGCCCCTTTAAAACATGTAAATTTATTTTTCAAAAAATTTAATTTTAATTTTAAATATTTACTTAAATGCCATTTTAATTAAATTTAAATATGTGATTAAAAAAAAAAATTATTTGAAGTGTAGAAGTATTTTGGGGGTGTACTTGTGCAATAACAATAAAGTTGAATTATTATTATTATTATATTCATGCTTATGGAGTTTCTGTACATACGGAATTCCCATAAGCATGAATGGGGATTCCATTCTGTCATTCATTGGGCCAGCCCACGTGATCCCAGGGGCGCTTTGCGAACCGCCTGCATCTGAGGTACATGGGCCTCTACCCGGGGATACCCGGACCGTGAGTCTGCGTACTTCCCAGACCATCAGTTAGGCGCGGATTTTATTTGTGGATCGAGGTATTTCCCCGTCGGAAGCCGCCGACCGCAAATTCAGGGCCATGGATTTTTCTGCCTCTTTCATAAAGAAGTTGATCATCTCACTCTTTACTACTTTTAATGGGAATCAGTTCTCGACATACATAACTCTGGGGGTGGGGGCTGGGTACAAATTCTAGTATCTAGTGCCCCTGGAGGGCAGAATCTATGATGGGTTGGATTATAGATGGAGTGCGGAAGAAATGGTATGAATTTGCTGAATGGCTGTTCTTTATTCCACGGTTTCTTGTCTTCTTATTTAAAACAAACCTTTGTATAACACTTTTATAACGCATTCGAGTGCAGTAACATTTCCCAAAGTGTTTGAAATGAAAGAGTGGACACAGCAGGACTGGTACCAGACGGGTTAGGGATGGTGAGCAAAACCCAAGATAAGAGACTTTTGCAGGAAGGGGGAGATAGATAGCAAAACAGAGGGGTTTATGGAGGGTGTTTGCATGTGGGATTCAGAGGGCTAAACGCTTTGCCACTGCAGATCATGTAGAGTGGTGGAGAGTGCAAAATTGGCCAAAGTTAAGAGCAGAAGATGCATGCTGGCTCATAGGGTAGAAGACAGTGAATGAAGTAGGGAAGAGCAAAGTTACAGAGAGATTTGTAGATGAGGACAAGGATTTTTAAGTTGTTTGGTTGTGGATGGGGGACCAATGAAAGCTGGCAAGGGCTGAGGCGATTGGAACTGTAGCTCAGTGCAGGTTAGATTGAGGGCAACACAGTTTAGGAGAAATTGCCATTTTTGAAGGGAACCAACAAAGAGGCCATTGGAGTAATCAAGTCCGGAAATGACAACGGTGTGGTTTAAGGTTTTAACAGCAGTAGGGGATAAAGGTTTTAACAACAGTAAGGGTCGAGGCGAGCTATGTTGTGGAGATGGAAATGTGCCATTTTAGTGGTGGTCTGAAAGGATTCGCAAATTTCATGTCTCCCCTGAAGATTTACTTCTGGCTTATTGGAGAAACCCTGGCTGGACTGAGTTTAAAATCCAGGGCTCCAGGGCCCAACAAGATGGCTATGGTCAACCTCATGGCCAAGGCCTGCAAAGTTCAGGTTTGGACTGACAAAGAAGGAATGTTCCAGAAATTAGAAGGCAGACAGGCCTTCTGCATTTATGTATGAGAAGCAAACAGTGGCATTCGGGTCTCTGATTAAAACCCATCAAGGCCGTTTGCACAGATAATCAACGGGCAATAGCTGCATTCAGACCTTCGTTAGCTGACTTCAACACTGTTTGGAAACGATCAACGGGGCATTAAAACTGGAATGGCCCCATCACAAGAGCAGTTACACAAAGGAAAACACTTATGGGACGTTTAAAGACCGATTAACCGACCATCCAGGTCGATGGGCCCAGATCGTTTTCCTTTGTATCATCTTCAACATGTCCAGGTCAGACCAAGAAACAGGCTGATCTGGCGAGTGATAAGGGCTCCCAGAAAGGGGCATAAGTAGTCCCTCGGGAAGCCATATCTCGCTCTCTCTCTCGCCTGGACTCCGGTGCTCTGCCTTACCATCAAGAAGATCGACAACGAAGAGCCCATCCAGGGAAGCAGGATACCGACAGTTACCTTTGAATCACTGGGATATCTGTGCTCTGGGTGGTGAAAACCCTAAAGACATCGGCAGGCAATGGGGCACGGAGCAGGTGTTCTAACATCCGAGACTGGTGAGCATAAACTTTCTGGCCCATCACAAGACAACTTAGATAGGTGTAAAGGGTGGGAGTTAAGGGGATTGCTAAAATTGTCATTTTAGTCATTTTCCCTCGATGTGTCCGTTTCTCCTCCCCCGCTAAGTGTAATTGTGTTACATACATAGTGATTTTCTCTGTATAGTGTTTAATTTTCTCTCTTTTTAATAAACATTGGTTTTCTTTGCACCAAACCACTGGTCTCGTTTTGTTTATATCGCTGCTCGTAATAAGTCCGGTGGTCAGAACCAGAGGTGAAGCGATTCGAACCGCACGGGGTTGGAGCAGCTCAGATATGCCTGACTAGCCAGACACAAACCCCAAACCAAAACCCCCTACAGGTCTTGTGTTCAGTGATTTACTGTCTTCACCAACCCATCACTAGTACCTTTTTATTTAGATTCATAGAATGGTTACAGCACAGAAGGAGGCCATTCAGCCCATTGAGCCCATGCCCTGACAGATCATCCGAACTGACTAGGAATTCACTTTGGCTGGCGCCAAGTTGGGCAATTTGCTATTGAGCTGTTGGCTATTTTCCAAACTACTGCCCACGAAACTCTTACACCTGGTAAAAGCAGGCATAGGGCCTGCTTACATCAGCGTAAGGGTTACTATAAATCTTAAATTAATTTTTTTTTAAATTAAACTGTTGCACAAGTTCTTAAAATTAGTTTATACAAATATTGGCTTGGATTAAAATGTTTAAAATTATTTTTCAAAAATATTTTTTATTGTATTTGCTGTAATGAAGGGACTTTTAATTAAACTTGAAAATCAGAACATTTATTTTTATTACAGTTGCCTAAATTGTTTAATTATTTGGGGATTCCAGTAGGGTTTATGGGGATTCCGTTCGTAAATGGAATCCTCCTTTCTGATAGGAGGACCAGGCCCACGTGATCCCAGGGACGCTTCTGAACCACCTGCATCCCTGGAATCCATGGGCCTTTACGCAGGCATATGCCTGGAGGCCCAGGACCCGAACTCTCTGCAGCTTTGGAGCCAGGAGGTAATTTTGTAGATGTTTCGCGGGTCGGAGGCGTACTGCGGAGGTATGCCTCCGACCACAATTCAGGGCCAATGTGTTCCACCCTTCAAGAGGAAACTTTGCAGATCTCCTCTTGGGGGATTGTGACATTTGACCAGGTCCCCACCTGGTATTTCTTCCATTACTGGAAAAAGATTGGAGAAGTTTGAGCCGGAGGTTAATCAGCTTGGGAAAGGTACATTTGAGTGAATGACGGCCATCATGGATATTTGCTTTGTAATAGACATGGGGTAACCATGTATATTGGTAAGCTTCTTTATTATGAAATATTAAGTGATATCTTACACATCTGGAAAGGATGAAAACCACATGACATTCCTTGACATTTGTTCATTTTGATCATATCTGCACTAGTTAAGTCTGTCTCTTGGATCTTGCACACAAACAGTAACTCATTCTTTCATTCAAACACATGACAACACTCTTTTTTCTGCCTTCTCTTTCCCTGGTCCATAATTAATAAGCACAATGACTTTTTTTTAAGGAAAATGGGACCTACAGGAGAGGTTTCGAGTTGAATGTGATGTCTAACTATTAGTCAAATAATACCCCACCCAAAACAGCTCAGACCTACATTTAATAGTCGGAAATGTATTTTTAGAATACATTGCAGGTTTTGCGATTTGCCCTAATTAAACCCCAATATAGCCTTTAACATGTGGATTTCATAAAGAAATGTTATGTTTTAGAAGTGCGGTATCTCCATTTCAATGGTATACCTGTCCGTTTCAGAAGTTTGAGATCAAGGGTCAAGTAATATTTGTTTTGGAAAGAGATTGCAAATTGCTGCAGAATATTGTGCTGAAATTGTGGTTTGGAGCCTGAATCTTTTTCAGAGTTGAACAAATAAGAGTCTCGAATTCCAGCCACTTCTGTTAGATTTTCTGTGGAAAACTAATTGCAGCACAAGAAATGAATGGAAAAACCTAGTGATCAAGGAAAGGGAAATACCAACAAGGTAACAAGATGCATGTCAATCAGTGGTGCAACATATTAATGTACTGATGTGTAGTGCCATACGGTGGGTTTGCACCAGATGTTTCCCATCTGTCCTGATCAAACCCAGGACACCATGGTAGCAGTACTGATGGAAGGAAAGGTATTTCTCACATGAGCGGATTGGGTAACTGATCTCATGTACTTCCTATTAATCTGTTTTACAGCAGCATTGGCAGAGGTCATGATTTGGATTGCTTTCCCAACCTTTCAGCATGAGCAATGGTCACTGGTTAGGGGAGGAAAACCTAAATAGGGCTAAAATTAAAACAAAATAAGGGCAATGAAAGAGTGGATCATTGAATTGTGATAATTGGAGAGGGTCTAAAGTTGACATTTGAGTCAGCGGATACAAAAAGCAACTAATTTTTTTTTGTGATACAGAAGTATGAATTCAAAAAAAGAGATTAAGGCACAACCCCAACCAATTCATTTTAGTGGCATTTATTTTGTATGAGATATCTTCTCTATCCATATTGGGTTCATGTCTAAAATTATGTCTGAAAACTCATTCAATACTTGACACATTCAACCTATGTGGGGAGAGGAATATAGGAGTCATGAGTTCCTCTTATGGCATCTTTGCCCCTTACGACTGTACATTCAGTGAAGAGAGTGTGGATGCGGTGGGCAGGATATGTTTGGGGTGGGAAGGGGGAGCAGTATTTTAGTCATTAATCTACTTGACTATGTTTAGACTGCGTGCTTTCAGAATTCGTTTTTTGCTTCGAACTGAGGTGAGTTTACTTGAAACCAATGGCACTGTTGCATTTAAATCATGTCGGCTCAGATTTTGCGGCCAGCGGCAAAGGAACAGCGCTTACCGTTCACTATGCTGACAACTGCCCACAGACTTTTCGCGGGCTTTTGAGCAGCGACTTGCTGTCATCGGGCATCTGATCCAGCGTGCCGTCCTCTACAGGGGATCTGTGAGCAGGTAAAGCAATAGCGTGGCTCTTCAACCAATCAAATTGAAGAATCCTCACTGAGACACTCAGAATCTAAACCAAGACGTATAAATTAGATTTAAATCCTGTACAGAAATTGAAATAGAGAGGGAAAGAAAGATGGGGTTGAGAGAGAGCGATAAAAGAGACAAAAAGAAACAGTAATAAAAAACATTAAATCTCCAACACTAATTAAATTTGGAAAGAATGAGATTCCACACTTGTAAAATTAAATTTTTACGGCCAGAGAGGTTGTTTGACAGTAATTATGACTTATCACGCCTCTAAAATTCACTTACACCTGAATGCACCAGCCCTAACTTTTTCTGCCGTGTTTAGTGGGTAAGTACAGCAACTTCACGCCCTTACATGGATTTCAATGGCGAGTCTATCGGCGAGGTACTGTTATTGCACAGCCTGTGGAGGAGCAAGGTAACTCGGACCGCAACTTCCGGCTTTCTGCGTTTAACTGCACGTGTGTGTATTCCGGAAATTGCTGTCTGATGTACTCCATAATAACGGTAAAGGCTGTTAGCCCTACCGTTATTGTCAATGCAAAATCTGGGCCATAGTGTTCATACTGGCACGTTTTTGGTCCAGTTCAGCATTCGTATTCCCAGTATAATTTGGCCAGAAGTAAAATGCAGGAAGCTCCTGTTAGATTCTCACCTTGCTATTTTTTCTTAATAATCTTGCAAAATATATCTGCCAGTGTTTTAGTAGCTGTTCATTTGATACAGATTTCACAGCCATGCCTGGGGAGCTTGCTGAAGCCGAAGGCTTTCATGCTTTTTCCATTGAATGGTTCTGTGGTGAAACGAGTATATTCTACTACTTCTTACAAGCGCAAACATGTATTTACTAACTAGAAAATAATAGTTCTGAAATGTTTTTGAAAGATTCAGAAAACAGAAAGCATGCTCACTCCGGTGCAACATGGGTCGTGTTAGGAGTAGGCGAACCTTATCCTTACAATGACACTGTGGGATATTTAAGTATTTGCACTTTAACAGGGACATTCTCTTGTGTAAACAGATTGACATTGCTGTTAAAATAGTAAAATAAGGCATTTTGTGTAAGCAAGTTAATTCTTCATACTCTAGTGTCCCAAGACATCATTGCAAGGACCTTGTTGTTTGCTTTGGCGCATGGGGCAAAGAGAAAGTGGAAACAAAGTGATCTATATAGAGAGAAGAAGCAAAAAGGATATGAAGAAATTAATAACAAATACAGGTTATTAATCCTTTATCCGAAACCCTTGGGGCCAGATGTGTTTCGGAATTCTGAATTTTTCAGATTTCAGAATGGTAGGGGTATCTGCAGCTCTTTTTGACATTTTCACAGTGAAATTAAACTCAAAATAACAAAAAATATCAGAGAGCAGCAGACGCACGTGTGACTGGTAGCAGCGCTGAGACACAACTGACGCCTCACACCTGCGTGGGTCAAGCATTGGCCGCGTCGGGTCATGTCGTGCACACGAGTGACGCTGCACGAAAAAACTTTCGGTTTTCAGAGCTTTTCGTATTTCGAAATTGCAGATAAGGGATTGTGGACCTGTAGTAAAAATAAACCACTTCCTGTGTAATAATTTTACCATTGGCTTTAAAAACAAAAAAAAATTTAAGCACTGACAAATATCTCAAAGTATCGACCTGGGCCATATTAAATTACAAAACAAATTGCCTGTAAAAATTGTAATAAAAGTCAATTTTGGAAGAGATAAATATATGATATAATTCAAAAAATGAACTGAAATGTCACATTCAATTGGATTTCCCCCACATTTAAATATTTTTCACACTGTGGATCAATTCATCAGAACCGAATCTCCCACCAAATAATAAAAACAGAGTTGCAGTATGCACCAATAAGCAATTGAAGTATAATCGTAAAACAAAAAAAATACCCATTAAAGTGTTGTATTCTTGAGAAAGTCGGCAAATTTCCTGCCCTTCTAGGACTCTTTCAATCCAAACCTACTGCACCTTCTTGAATAATGTCCTCTAGAAGTATCCTCTCCATCTACCCATCCATCTTCAATTCCTTTCCTTCCCACTGGTGACACCATGTGCTGCTCCACCACAACAGAGCAATGTCCACCTATGTCGCTAATGACGCTTTCCAGTGCATCTCTCTCTCTCTCAGTTTTAAGGGTTAGTGATTGCAGCTTCTGGTTTTAAACTCTTCATTAACTACAGGAAGTGTGTGTGTGTGTGTTTTTTGTTGCATCCTATATCCCTGGTGCCTACGGTCATGAATCTTATCATGACTCATGAAGTAACACTGGGTGGCCAGCTGGTGGCGCCGTCCAAGGAGTATAAATACTCGGGCGTGGGCCCAGCTTGCTCAGGATGTTTCTGTAACCAGGAACTCGTGATGTAACTAGAATCTCATGGTTTTGAAACAGTTGATTAAAGCCTTGTTTTATATTCAAACCAAGCACTCAGTAGACTTTTTACATCACCTACCACTAAACTAGAATTTGCATCCTTAAAATGCTGTTTGCAGGAAATGGCCTCCACTCAGGCACTGAAGGATCATTGCACAGCCTAAATCTGGACTGTGTGCAAGTTCAGAGAATAATTGATTGGAACTCTCATTTGCCATTGGTCAAGCTGTAAATAAGACCAATAATGAGACTGTGGACAATGCCCAGAATGGCTCATCAATAGGTTTAGAGGCTCGACCCTGCTTGTACTTAGTAGTCAAACTCACTTCTAAAGCCAATCACTCTGAGGGAGCTACCAAGCCATATCTATGTGCAAGGTCTTTTGACCTGCATTCAGTGCTGTGAAGACCAATAAGTTGCTTCTCTAGGGTGACTCTCTAGAGTTGGTTTTGAAACTGCTTCTCATAGCAGTAACAACAACTTGCATTTATATAGCACCTTTAATTTGGTAAAATGTCCCAAGGCGCTTCACCCGAGTGTTATCAAACAAAATTTGACACTGGAATTTGAATAAGGAGACATTAGGACAGGTGGTCAAAGAAGCCAATTTTAAGGAGCATCTTAAAGGATGAGAGAGAGGTGGAGAAGTTTAGGAAGATAATTCCAGAGCTCCAGAGCAGAAGGCACGGCCACCAATGGTTGAGTGATTGAAAATTGGGGATGCTCAAGAAGTCAGAATTGGAGGAGTGTAGAGATCTTGGAGGGTTGTAGGGCTCGAGTAGGTTACAGAGATGGGTGGGGTGGCAATAGCAGTCACATTTATAACAGTGCTTGGTCTGCAGCCTGTGTCTTCAGCTCTGTTGTGGGAACAGATGTTGTTAAACCTGATCTAATTTTTTTTTGGCCTTCCCCAAAAATTCAACAGCAGCAGCTTACTTCAACAGATTCTCTGCACGTGGACAACATCTGTGCCCCTTGAGATGTCATTGGGCGTTATAAGCTGATGAGGATTTACTCCCTTGGTCAGTGATAGGGAATCTGATACAGACTCCTGATCGTCAGTCCACAGAGACTCAGAACACTGCTGGTGGATTCAGCAACCGCCACTGATCTCCCCTGTTGGTCAGTTGGCAGCTCGCACTAGCGACTTCTGAGATAGCTATAGACGCGAGTGGAGACAGTGATCTTTTTGAGCCAGTGGGCGGGTAAAGGGAGTACAAGGATGGAGGTCCCTATCTGCTGCAGACCAAGGCAAAAAATTCAAATGTTTAAGGTTGGAATTTGTGAAATGGGAAAATTGATTCCTTCTGCTGGATAACATGAGTAATAGTTTCCTGACTGCATTGAACAACTGTATGAAAACTATATTGGGAGTATTTTATGCTTTTGTGTTCTCTTAATGGGAGTAATTTTAACTTAATCCACTCATTGGGAAACTGATGAGATCGTGAGCAACATTGATTTTGAAGTCAATGGACAGTAATATTGGGCGGGGTGTAAAACCGGCATTCCGCCTGGGGAGTTAGGTTATAATTGCCCCCACTTGTCAGATTCCGTGACTGCTGGATAATAATGAAATCCAGTGGTCTGGAACGGACATGGAGGTGACACTGTGAGGCAGCATTTCAAACGTTGCCATTTTCCATGGCATCACTCTGAACTCTATGCCCTTTGCTCTGCATGATAGTTCCTCAGGGCAGGAGCAGCATTTCCAGTTCAATGCTTAAAAAGGGGAAAGAGTTAATGGAGTACTACACAGGAGGCAGAAGACTGTATGCAGTTGTGCCTGATAATCAGGGGTGGTAATTTGATGCAGTCTGACATCCTGTGAATTTTTGCACTGGAGGCGATTTTGCCAGCCCTGGGGAGGTGGGTATGGAGGCGGGACTGCCGGGAAAATGGCAGAATCTGGGGGCGGGTACCCATCCCACCCCAACCCGCCTCCGTGCTATCTTCCCAGGAGGCAGGTACCCGACCCGTGCTGGGAGCCGCCTCCTCTAGGTGGGAAGGGGATTAGTGCCAATTACAGGCAGTTTTTTGGATAATCCCTATTTTGCCACCTAAAGTGTGGCCTTCTCGACGGCTCCAAACCTCGCCAGGGTCAGCGAGGCGAGCCGTCGGTCTGCGGGGGTCGGAGGGGCCGAGATGTCCAGTGTGCAGGTGAGTGACGGGTGCATGTGTGCAGAGGTAAGTGTGTGAGGTGAGTGTGACGTGTTTTAATAAGTTTTACTTACCTTTGCTTCTTCCTCCAGGCTTCTACACTTCAGGTCTCGGGAGCCCCTCATCTCACCGGCAGAGAAAGCAGAATGGCCGCTGCATTCTCAAATGCAAGGTCAATAAAGGGAAAATAGCATGGGTTGGCTGGACATTGATGGAGGCGGGACTAAAACCCGACAAGCAGCAGTCCCGCCTCCATCACGTCCCCATTGGCAAAATCACCCCCCACTGTGTGATGCACCTTGCTGCCTACATAGTACAATATTCAATAAAATGTACTGGAGATAATGTTCGTACTGGTGTCTCAATGAATCTGCTTGATGACTAATAATTTGCCCTAATAATAACTCAAGTCAAGGAAATTTTTCACATAGTATTAAACTTCTTAGCCGGTAGCGCCAGTCAACTGCGCAATTTGCCTCCAGATTATCTAGACGCGGGAAACCTTTATACCCATTGTGAATAATAAAAGTATTTAATCCCATATAATATTACAAAATAATTAGTTTGGAATAAGTAACCCAAACCTTGAGCAGCCTCCTGTTAGGGCACGTGGAGTGTTCACCTGGAAATTGCATTCAAAATATTTTCAAAAGTTTAACTGGTCTGCCAATTGTGACAAAACAACTCATCATAGAGAGGTCCAGGGCGCAAGAGAAAGATATTAAAATGCCTGTGTGTTCTCCTGTTAATCCGTTAAAGCGGGTAATGTGGCAATTAGCACCTTCAAAAAAGAACTGGGTAAATATTGGATTACAGATGGGATTGAGGTTCCTCCATGATGCAGCAAATTTATTCAGTAAGTAGCTGCATCATAAGAGACAGGAAGGATCCCAATGCCTCTCAGTTCTGTGCTGAGTTAGCTGATTATAGCTAAGGTGGTGATCGAGTTGCTACAGTTAGTATTAGGGTGCATTTCTACTCCAAGTTTAACAATTCCCACTTTGCTCCAAGACCTAAAACTGGGAGTATGAATCCAGAGGCAGGGTTGATCTGACTCTGGACCAAAGGAGAGTGTGATTCTCTGGATGGGGTATTTTTGTGCCGCTTTGGTTTGGCCAGGCACAGACAGAATTCTTTCCTAAATAGAATAGCGAAGGTTCCAGCCAGGGGAGGGGCCAAGCAATGTAAACAAAATTCTGCCTGGATGCAACCTGAACTACAGCTACCATCTCAGATGGGTAGCTGCAGTGTAAATGCATCCTTGAGTCCCTACGGGTAGGAAGGAAAGAAATAGACCAGGGCTCCAATCCCCCCACCCCCCCCCCCCCCGCCCCGATCATTCTCCAGCACCCCTTGCTGGAAATGTACATGTGCAGCCATCAGCTGAGGTTAAGACTGGTTTCAGCTATGAAGCCCACAGTGGGAACAGGAAAATATCCTGATGAAGCAATCAAGACTTGCACATGAATAATGGCCGCTTGGGTAAGGTACAAGAGCTTTGCTTTAGGACTGTACTCCAAATAGGGGATCAATGTCAGGAGAGGAGGGGAGAAAATCGATATGAAAAGAACAAAGAAATATCAGAACATGTGATTTTAGGTTATAAGGCTAAGTCAGAAGAGAAGAGCAGTTGAGACTCAATGTCCCTTCAAGAAAGGCAACAAGTCCAAGATGAATAATTTGGATTGTTGAGGTTAGATATTCGCGGGACTTTCTCCATGGAGCAAAAAGGAAGAAACTTTGCAGAATGTTACCTCAGTTTGGTGTGATCCATGTAAGAGTGAATTGTGCCTGGTGGTCTGTAGAAGGGATAAGATTGATGGGCCAAATGGTATTTTCTCCTTCCATGCATAACATTCATTAACATGGTCCATTTCTAGTGTGTACATTGCACATTCCTACAAAATACTAAATAGAGTGCTACAATTTATATGCAAGTGTGTGACTTACACCGGAGATTACCAGTAGTTCAGTATTTTTAATGAAATGTTCATGTCAGTTATGCTGTAAAAAGCTTTAATTAAATTAGATGACCAATGTGTGTGTGAAGACGGGAACAAAATGTTCCGGTTAGATTCAGAAGATTGGCCCTTTGGTTGTGGGATCCAATCACATTAAGTGGTTTAAAAAGCCTCTTTGGATTTGGAGGCAAAGGACAGGGTGAGGAGAGGGTTTCATTTTCTGGTCATTGATATCGATATCTTGACCTGTTTTTCCACATAATTTGTAATGAAAAGTTAGCTTTTTCTAAAAACTAACATTTGTCTACCCTGAGGAAGTGATTCATACACCTGCTGAGATTTCAGTGATGTAAGGGTCTGAAAATATTTTTCCAAGCTTCACTGAAGGGATGAAGGATAGCTGAGCATTATTTGTTTAGCTGCTAGGATGACTTGTAGTATTGCTATAATTCACTCATAATTTAAGACAGGTGCCAGCCGCTGTCATAGTTCTCCCTCTGGACTAGTCACAGCTTAATGAACTTGACGGCTATTGAACAGCGTCAGTAAGTGCTGACATGTAGACTTCTCCCATTTCATGGCGACTTTTCCCAGATTAGTTGCCTTCTGTTCTTTTCAAATTGATTTTTAAAGCAGTTAATGAAATAAACCTTTCATAATAAACAAAATATGATCCAAAAATTTGCCCCTCTCTGATTCAGTAGTTTCATTTTAAAAAAATCTTTCCATTAATATTATTATAAATAAATCTAATAGGCTGTATGCCCTGAAAGATGTAATGCGGTTGTTAAAGTCTGGTAATTCCTCCCTTCACATACTGGATGAGAACTCTGTTTTACAGTGCGTAATACTAGTGTTGTGCACTTCGTAATATTAGTGTGCACTGTACAATACTAATGCACACTGTTATAATGTCACAGAAGATTACACATGCTTTGAAATGGATTTTGTTGGTCATTTTTAAATTATGAGGTTAATGTCAAATCATTAACAAATCTTTCACTTTCCCTTTCCTGAACTACATGACCTGACAAATGAAATGGAATCTGCACTCTGAATTTTCAGTGAAGAAAGAAAGCACTTGCATTCATGTAGTGCCTCTCGCATCCTCAAAGTACTTCACAGACAATGGAATCGTTTTGAAGTCCAGTCACCCTTGTTCTGTAGGGAGATGTGGTAGCCATTTTGCAAGCCGTAAGGTTCCACAAACAGCAATGAGATAAATGACCAGTTGTCCTGTTTTTTTGCTGGTATTGGTTGAGGGCTAACAAACGTTGGCCGGGCACTGGGCGAACTCTCCTGCTCTTGTTAGTAGCAATTGTTAGTAAAATAATATGAAAGCAGAAAGTATTAATTAAATCTGATTAATCTGTATGCAAACTGAAGCCTATTTTAAATGGGGAAAATGCAGAATGGTTCAGTAGTCCGAGCCTCTATATACATGAAACTGTACGAACTTAAAAAATATATATATAAAATGAAAAATGTAACTTTGACTTTATGAATGATTTGAAATGCAATGGTGCCAATTGAGATTTGTCCTCACTGGTAATGTTAATTCGGAACTAAAAAGTACACAAGGCTGTGTGGATCCACATCGCAAGCAGGAAAAAGCATCACATCTCTTGAACAAACTGCTTTTATTTAGTAAAATTCTATGTTGTGACTTTAATTTTTAATTTTTCAACTTCACTTTACTGGGGCTGCCCACCTGATTAGAACTATAGGAAGTAGAAAAGGACCGTTAAGGAGCCTTGTTTCGGAGTATTCTTTTAATTTTACAGCCCACAGCATGTATGGAACAAGCCAATATAACAGTTGAGAGATGCAGGACTCTGCTGTTTACTGTACAGGTGTGCAGAGCGCTTGATTCAGTGCCTCCTTTGATCAAAGCATCTGCATTTTATCCCTAGGAAGCGAAGCGTATTATCATTTGTTCCATCGCTTGTTGATGGTACAGAATTTCAGGCCAGCGTCTTTTGTGTGCATAACTTTTGAAAACTGCAAAGGGGAGTTTTAAACAAAATGATGCAATGTTTCTAGCCCTTCGATTAGAAAGAGAATCATTAAATATGTTTTAGTTGGAAAACCTGATCGCAGTTTGAACCCTACCTGTTTGATAACTAGAATTTTATGTCGTCATTTCTGATACTTATCATGAAATTATATTCCACAGACAATTGTGATAATTTTTTAAATCTCAAATGTTGTCCTTTTACAGCTTTGAGAACACACTACTCTAAGAGTATTACTCAATTCTGCAATTGCACAGAATGCGATTGCCAATTTATTACTGGTTTTGTGCAGTGGTCCCACGGCCACTGGGAACTGGGTTGAGGTGCCCAATCTCATTTTACATTGGACCTTTCTAGCCTGTGGAGAGATGGGACTTGCATTCCCTCAATTTGGGCTGGAATTTAGGTCTTTAAGATAAAAGGGACAGTGTCTAACCCACAGCACCACTAAGTCTCCCATTTTTGTTTTTATCTCCCTGAATTGTATATTGTACAGTTCTCGTATTACAATTTGTCATGTTCTATGATAGAAATTTGAAATGCTACAGGTTTTCAGATTTCTTCAAAATATATGTTGAACCTCAAAATAAAGTCTTGTTTTAAAAGACTTTAGAAGACAATGAGAATGCAATTGAGTGGCACTGCCTGAATAATATGTCTTCATTTCGTCATTTTATAGATGAAGTACACTTGCTGGACAAGCTTGCTTCCCTTTCATCCGATCTCACCAACATTTCACTTTCATCTGATGAAGAGAACTGTACAGTCTATGAAGTTGGGCAATATTCCACCCTCAGCAGACCAAGTAGCGAAGTATTTGGAAGCAGGTATGAAGACTTGCTTTATTTTAAGGCACATTTCCAGACTCGTTAGTATATTAAAGACTGCTTTGTTGGAGAACTATAATCCAGCTTTATGCACACTGGGGCAAGATTTGCTCTGTGCACCAGATGTAGCAAAATCATAAACCTAATATTTACGAATACATTTTAAAATTTTGCTACACCTACTGCACCAAGGATATCTTGCCCGTTATTAAATAATGAATAAACTACATTAGCAGTGAGGAGCTGTCAAAACAACCCTCCAGAAACCTGAAAGAGCAAACAGAAACCCCAGCTGTCCCACAGTTGTGAAGGACTTGTTCCAAAAGTCGGTTGTTGGTTGCCTTTGACGACGCAATGTCGTCACTGCATGTACAAATTTTCTATGATTCATTACCAAATTTAAAACATTTAGCAACAAAGGAGCTTCACGTGACATATTTGGTTTGTAGATGTCACAAAAACCATCAGCAACACCACACAAGTTGCTGGAAATTTTTTCGATTGCTCCATGCTGATTGAAGTCATAAATAGTATCGAGAATGTATAAGCTGCAGACTCGGATATGACGAAGGAGTTGTGTATGTCACTGAACAGAGTAATGGAAAAATGAGACCGTGACTGCAAAGTGATGCACACGAGATATTTATTTAAAATTAAAGCATAGACCTGTTAATAAGGCAGCCCATTTCTTCTGTTTTAATTGTTGATTAAAGTCAGTCGCAAATTGCACTTAATAAACTTGTAGTTGTTCAGAAAGGAAACGCCGGCATTGTCTTGAATTACAGGAGAAGAATTACTCTCCTGTTTGCTGGTTGCTGCAGTATCGTAAATGCATTCAAAAAGAACATGTTTACAATATTTTAATCTCTAAAGTTTTAGTGATTTAAACTTTGACATTGCAGTGTGCAAATGGTGGTACACAACACTTGATACAGTGACATTAACTGGCTCATTTTAAATAGGGTGCCGCTTCTATGAAAACTGTTGATACAAGCGTATCAAGTATTCATTTGTTAATTTTCGCACAATCTAATTTCGAGACCTCGCTGTCCAGAACAGACTCTGTAAATATAGCTGAACTCTTCCTAACATCATCCAATAAATTACAGCGGCATACAGGGTTGCGGGGGAGGGGGGGGCGATCAGCCACCCCATTGGTCCTCGAGGCCCACCTGATCCATTTTTCAGGTGGACCTGTAAATGGGTGCAGAGCACGCCTGCCTGAAGATGGTGGGATCCTGCTTCCATATGCAGAATTTCTTTTATTCATTCATGGGATATGGACGTCACCGGCAAGGCCAGCATTTATTGCCCTCGAGAAATGGTGGTCAGCTGCCTTCTTGAATACAACTGAGTGGCTTGCTTGGCCATTTCAGAGAGCAGTTAAGAGTCAACCACATTGCTGTGGGTTTGGAGTCACATATAGGCCAGACTGGGTAAGGATGGCAGATTTCCTTCCCTAAAAGACATTCGTGAACCAATGGGTTTTTACAATAATCCAGTCGTTTCATGGTCACCATTACTGATACTCGCTTTTTATTCCAGATTTATTTAATTGAATTTAAATTCCCTAGCTATTGTGGTGGGATTTGAACTCGGAGTCTACCGGATCATTAGTCCAGGCCTCTGGATTACTAGCCCAGTAACATAACCACTATGCTAATTGTACAACCTCATTTGCAATTTTCAGGTATAAGTGTGCAGAGCACGTGCCGCGCTCGCTCTGCTCATTTCTACCGCCCCGGGAGTGACCCAACCTGACGTCCTTAAAGGGACCGCTGGAAACTGCTCCAGAAAACAGCCCCAGAACATTTTTTGTAGGAATTATTCTCGGGCCAGGAGGAGCAGGAATGCACCTTGTGGCCTCACAAAAAACACTGTGGTCTGCTGGGTATGCCCTCACTGTGCTTCTCCTCTCCCCATCTTTTAGTGCTGACTTCTGGCTTGCTCAATCTTGAGGCCGCTGGATTCTCAGCCTTCCCCCCCACTCAGCATGGCGAGCTGCCCAGCTAGTGCTCATTGGACACTTGGCAACTCACCCAACCTATGCTAATGAGGCCCAAACCTGGAGTTGATTCAGGCCTCCCAACGCTGGCTTCGGATGGGCGGGCGGGCAGCAGCCACAGTTGCTCTGCCAACTTCACGCCCACTTTAGGCCGGTAAAGATCACCCCCTAAGTCGCTGCTGATGCTAAGAGTAAGATTCCGACTGGTTCTTTCAGTTAAAATATTTTAATTATACTCCTTTAAGAGCTAGGTAGGTGGTCCAGTCAAGTCTCAAAACATTCATGGATTAACCTGTCATTTCACATTACAGGTACTTGGCAAATATAAATGGAAAGTACAACTTTTGAATTCATGTTAACAATTTGTAATGAATTCAAACCAAGTCGGCCATTAAATGTCACATTTCAAATGTCACGTGTATATGAAAGTATTCACCTGTTCAATTACAGATTGTCAAACTGCAGCACATCATAGGCATTGCAAAATTACTTTCCCACCATCGTGTGGGTAGGAGATGGGAAATGTATTTTTCTTGCGTTAGTTATGAAAATATGTATTTTAGGTTTTCACAGTGGATGTCAACATGAGTTTGTGCACTCCCATTCTTCACCCTTGATCGCCTGACTTGCTGCCAATTATAGAGCCAGAACAATGGGTTGAAGAGCAACAGTCCGTGATGTGAGCACACAAACCACAAGTTAGACTAACTGATATCCGCTGTGAGCGTGTCAATCACTTTCAGATATCTGTCGTTATATTGACTTTTTTAATAGCAAACCGACAAACTTCTTTAGCTCCGTCCTACCTTGAAAGGGTTGACGGCTGCCATTTTGTCAGTTATTTTGAGAGACTTTGTCATTTTTTTTTTAAACTGCTACAAAATTGTTTTCTAAACCAAAGTTATCCTGGTTGTGGGAATGCCGGTGATGTGCTGACAATTTAGTATTTTGGGTTTGTTCAGCTGCTGCTTATGTAGGAGAATTGATGTTGGTATGTGGGGAGAAAGCACCAGCAAAGGAGGTCAATGAATGCAGCCTAACCTCTAGTTCTATGTTTCAGTAAATCAACACTGGAGTCCTTATTAAAACAATCTTGTTTTACATATTCGGATAGATTTTTGTCTCTGAGCCAAAAAAATTGCAATGTGTGTGTGACTGAAGTAAAAAGGTTCATTAGTATGAATAATGTGGCATTATAGCTTGGAATAAAGATCAAATAGATCTGGAAATCAGTGGCATTTTTAATGAATGCACAAGTAATTTCTTCACACTGTTATGGATTTTACCCGTAGAATATCATAAAATTGTTCACTTTCTGGTTTTCTTAGCTTTGCAGATGAATTCAGTCTATTGATCAAACTCCGCTACACTATGAGAGAAGACACTGTCCTTTTCACTGTTCTGAACCATCGAAGTCACATCCTGCTTCAAGTCAGACTCAATCCCTATGCATTTGTTTTTGTGACCACCAGGAGTCGCCACTATGAGTAAGTTGGGAACAATGTCACTGATCACCAAATGAAGCCAGTATGAAAGAAAATGTCAAATGTGTCTTGGATTTTCACAACAAAATATTGTATGTTATACTAGCGTGGTAATGTCATTTTTTTGTTCCACTTTCATTCCTCCTTAAGAATTGCTTACAGTATAAAGGAAGGCATCTGAGTTTTGTTCAGTAAATGTGTGTACACCCCAGGCTGTGCACCTGCAGTAACAAGACTTGGCCCATTTTTTAAGTGTTTGTTTTATTAAGGATTCCAGGTGAAGGGTCCTGGCAAATAATGTAGAATACAACCTTTAAATTAAAAAGAATCCAATAGAAGACCAGGTTAAATCAAGAACTAATGGTTAGGTGATGCCAAGTTTGGACCTTAAAAGCCCCTGGACTTTCCATCGATATTCACGGTCAACCAAGATACCTGACACATATACTAAATGGTGAAAGGTCAATTTAAGACTGATGTCAGGAGGGACTTCTTCAGAAGTAAAAACCTTTTGGATTCTTCAAGATACTAGGTGGCGTGAGCAGAGTGATTTTTTTTTCCAATCTATGTTTACCTTGTCGTCTTTATGGTCATGGCACAGGGAAATCTCATAGGACTCCGTCCCTTCCACCCTCCAAAACAATCACTCTGGATCTGAGATAATCCCTTCCTCACTCTGCTGCACAAACACCTTGATCTGAGGCAGACCTTCAGTTGTTTCTGTTGAAGGCAAAGCTGAGTTCTCAAAGCAGGTTTTCTTTCCCCAAGTGACATGGCTAAGTCCGAGGGAACTTCAGTCTTCAGTCATCTGATTATTTCAATTTAAATACCTTGAACTCTTGAATCCATGGGAGTTCTTTTCGCTCAAGTTTTAAAATGGAATCTAGTCATGCCCTTGAAAAGAATACTGTTTGAAACAACTCATTTTCCTCAAGCATTTAAACAATTGAGCCTGTCATACTGCATTTCTGATAAACGAGTACCTCATCGTCTTGATTATTATCTGCCTCTCCTTGGCATTTTAAAAATCTTTTTCATGCATCAAGTGTTCCAGTGCCCTGTCTTGACTTGCACTCTTTCAATTAGACTGTCAGAAATTAATCACGACTGCTGTGTTAACGTTTACAAGACATCCATTACTTATGTGCAGTGAATTTCCTTGTTCAGAAATTAAAATAGTAACCTTTAAATGGGCAGTGAGATTACCCAGCTTTAAGACATTCACTGCATTACCCGTGTGACACTGAAGGCAGCTGCCGAAGCTGCTATGCACAGCTACAGAAATGAAGGCTGAGATCGGGGCCTTCGTTAACTGACTCCTACAAAACCTTCTCGAAGCTTTTTCTAAAAATGTATTCAACTCCTCTCCTGGAGGCGTGGATTCATCTTGGGGTTTTACTCCATAGAGGCCAGCAGTTCTAAGGAACCTAAAAATGACTGAAACATAGAAAACTAAATAATTTTAGTGGCTTCTGTAATATTGTGTGCAGTTCCCATAATAAAACAGAACTACTTGTATCTACTTTAGATACTTGTATCTAATTTAATACAGCACATCTGCTTAGTTGCTAATCGTTAATACAATCCTAGCACCGACTAACATCCTGCCTTCTGGGGCTACACTTGCGACAGCTTTAAGCTTGTGACTCTTGGCATTCAGACTGAACTTCCTTTGCCAGAGTTTAATTTCTTTCATTCTTTTCTTCAATGTTCCTTGATCTTTCCTTTGCATCTGAGCTTGCCCTCTGCAAAATTGATTTCAGGCATATCACCACACTTCCTCACCTCCAAATCCTGAAATGCCTCCCCAGTTCCCGATACTCAGCCTTGGCACTTGTTAAATGATGGTGACATAAGAAAACTACTAGGCACTTGGTCAGAGTATTAAACGAGGCTTTAATCGACTGTTTCACAACATGGAAGTCTAGTTATCCATCACTAGTTCCTGTTTACAAAATGTCCCTGAGCAAGCTGGGCCCGTGCCCGAGTATTTATACTCTCCCTGGACAGCGCCACCAGCAGGCCGCCCAGTATATTTCATAAGTCCTTTCTACATAAATGGCACGATTTATGTCAGATGGTGCAAGCCAGATGATTGTGTTTAAGCAGTATCGCCTGGCTGCTAACTTGTAAGATATGCTGATCTGACCTCTGATATACAAGCTTGTCCTGTGCCTCAAAGCTTTATTGCAGAGGTTTTTAAACTGAATTCCTATTGCAGGCTATATGTTTACATAATGTATTATTTATATAATTGCTTCCATTTTAGCCTGTCCTGTTTTAGGTAGGCTCAGCTATTGAAAGGTTAAACTTCCCCTTATCTTGTTAGGTCTTTGCTGGTTATGTTCCCAGTTGCTGTATGTGCACTATAACCCAATGAAGAACTGCAGCCTCATTTTCAGAGTTAACAATGCATTGAGGATGTAGCTCCTGAAATACCAGTGCATGCACTGAGTCTAGTGCACCCCCCAGGAGCTCACACAAGATGCACTAAGACCTGCCCCTTTAAGAGACTATTTTGTCCACATCTACTGTCACATGTACAAGTATGCTGAATGGGTCAGACATGGCATCTCCTGAGAGGTAGCAGTTTTAGCTTTGCCTATTGAAAGCACTTCATTGTTGTTGGGCACTCGTTCTGGATGTCCATTGATCTACAATGGAACAGACCTACAAAGCAGCAAAGAGGCTCAAAGCATCACCCAGCATACTGAAGCCAGACAAGGGAGCCTCTTTTAGATGGGAGCCCAAGGTCTCTGAAGCAGCAGTCTGTGCATTCATTGGAGCTATTCCTTGGTGCTTAGGATCAATGCCATTGAGAGCTCCACTGCAGTTACCCTACACTCCATGGTAAACTGCAGTGGAGATAATCATCCATCCATGACTGTACTGATCCAACTAGTGGAGTTGTCCGTACTTCTCACCCTATCTTCCAGTTTTTACATGGACAGAAGTAACTCACGTAGACAGTCCTGCTCGGCCAGCAATATCCTTTTAGAAGCAGGTCATGTGAGGCTAAAATCACTGGACACTGCAGCAGATGTAAGAAGATGCCTTCTCTCCAGCTGCCATCACCACTTGCTCCTCCTCACCCATGCACTATAACTGCTGCCTCCTCAAGCTCACTATCTACATCTTTTGGTGTGTATAGCTGTGTTCGTGTTTGGAAAAAGCGGTGAGAGTGAAGCAGAGTATGGTGGCGTACTGACTTCCTGTGGACAATGGCTGTGACATCATCGGGGCCTACTAAAGCAGAAAAAGGACACATGTCAAAATGCTGCCGCAAAGAAGCACATACATTGTAACATACTGCATCTCATATTTTTAAGTTCCATATATCAATGACTAACACAAGTTCTAAACACATTGGCCCAGATATTCTGATCGCAGGCCTCCCGCGGGCGGAGGACTGGGATCTGGAAAAATCTGCGCCCTTACCTGGGGGCTCCCGGGCCGGGCACAATTCCGTTCCTGGGCCTCTCCAAACTGCCAGTGCGCAGGGCCCACGTATCCCAGAGGTGTAGGTAGCTCGCAGTGTCCCTGGGATCACGTGGGTCATGGAGAGCCAATCACAGAAGGGAATCTCCCTTCATACACTTGACAGGAAGACCTGTCAAATATATGAATGGAGATCACCCTCAAAAACATAGTAAAACTTTAAATAATTTTTTTTTTAATCACATTTTTAAAATGACTTGAAATTACAATAAATTAACTATTTTAAACAATAATTTAAATTTTTGAAAAAAGTAATTTAAGTTTTATATGGGGCTAAAAATAAACTTACCTTTTTTTAAAGTATTTTTAAATGATAAATCGGTGAAAATGTTACCAGGCGCAAGAATTGTAAGGGTTTTCTGTGGGCAGAGGGTCTCCAAAAAGCGGAACTCTCCGCCCACAGAGGCCCTTCTCCAGGGCAGCTGGAGGATCTGTCGAGTGCATGCCTGAAACCGGCATTGCCGATGTCCCTACGGGTGAGTGCACAGCGCGTACTCACCCGTAGGGACCGGAATATCCGGCCCAATATGGCATTAGCCCTGAGTTTGTGGGGATGGGAGGAATGCTCCAGCTTCACCCTTTCCTACTCGCTCAATGCTTGTGTAGGGGGTTTCTCTTGCTCTTTCTGGTCTCCTGCCAGGCTTCGTGCAATAATTACCCTTGAGTGGTTCGACCCACTCCCCCCTACGGTTCTAGACCTTGGGCTTAGGTGCAGAGAATAGTAGTGCAGAGAAAGAACTCAATAGACCAGGTTGAATAGCACGAAATGGATGCTTTTATTTTTAAACAGTTTGAAGCATTACAAAATACATGTCATAGGCACAGATTAAAGTTACTACAATCATGCACAAATTTATGAACTTGACTCTATGGAAATGGGGAACACACGGCACATCGAAAAAGGGGAAACACATTACGATTTCCCTTAACTCCCTCCCCTATACCTAAACTAAGTTTCGACCTGGGGAACTTGGGATCATGCTCACCACTCTCGAAATCGCGAGAAAGGGGGGTTCGCAGCCTTTTTGGCACCGCTTTCCGTCGTCACGTGGATTTGGAAACTTCTGGCGCAGTCGATATTCTCTCCTCCCTCGAGGCGGTGGGGTAGACCCAGCCTCGATGAGCGCTCGTTAAGGTTGAGATCCACTAAGTCAATTTGGGTTCATGGAGCAGACCCAGATGCAGGCTATGCACTTGGGAGAATCTTGTGGCATCGATCGCCGGTTCTCCAGAGGGTTTCTTCTCCGTCGGCCTGGGTCGTCGATGATCTCCCGACCCCAGTACCCGGGCCACCCTTGTCGTCTTCTCGTCGTGGCCGAGCCTTGTTTGGCTGAACACCGACCACGTTGTCCTTTTACCGAAACCGTCCGTCTTTAAAAGACGAAAACGTTTTCATCGATCTGCCGAAGTGGAAGAGGCGCCGATCCGGGCACCGTCCGCCCTTCGTTCGTTCCTCGTAGAAGAAAGTTCTTGAAGAAATGGAAGCCTGAAGTCGCCCAACAAGAAGCCGTGGCAGTGAAGAAGAAGTTGTTCAAGTAACCCGGAGTCCGAAGTCACTTAGATGGACTTTCAATCCATAGTTATACTCTTTTGGGACAGTCTTATCTCCCGCCAAATCATAGTCCTGTCTTTGTATTAATTTTGGCGGGCAGAAATCTCTGCAGGGGCGCTTTGTCTTGTAACGGAGCCGGTGATAACTTAAACTGGCCTTCCTGGCCGATAATGTCTTTCAATGTCTTTTGCATTGTCACCGTGGCTCGGTTCGCATATTGATCGGTCCGGACATTTTCCTTGATGGCTGCTAAACGGTTTTTCCTTTGTACGATAAATGGGTATAAGTGTTTTTACATTGTCCGCCCATATCTTGATGGGCCCCATCCTGTACTTATAATCCATTGAATATGTATGCTGTTGCTCTGAGTTTCGGTTCCCAGAGACTGGCTTTCGTGGGCTCACTGTCTTCAATCCACAAGCCTGTCTGGCTTGCAGTAACAGAAATAAAATGGTTCATAAACTGATCACGGGGCCTGGCGGCCATTTTGTATGCCCTTTTATCAAAGGTTTTTCTGTGCAAGCTTACTTTGGTCAATAAACAGTCTTATTTTATCCAGTTTTCTTGCGTGATTTTTGCTGAAAATTGCGAATCTTACAGGCCCCCCTGTGATACTGATAGCTTGCTTAAAGTATCAATAATCCTTGATGAGCAAATTTTCCCTGATTCCCCACATCCAAACATTCCTGGCACTTAACTATCTATGCCCCTCACGACACATGCAGTTCCCATTTCCGGAGAAAATGAAAATTACCTCATGCACATTTGGAATCATAGACAGCAAAACTTAAACTATAACATCTTCACCTGTCAGATGGGCAGGGGTTGATACCCTTTTGCGCCATCTGCATGCATCTTTTATTAATCCAAAAAACTTACTAACAACTAATAACATAACCATACTTATTTCCTTATAACCCAAAACAATCAAAAAAAAAAAAAAAAAAATTTTTAAATGGAGGGACGCTTAATCTTATACTAGCAGCTTAGAGTGGGGTATCTGCTTCCCCCATCTGCACATAGCGTTCTCTCCATTCTCCTGTGTTCTCGTGCCTCTGGAGGCGTTTGCCTCTTTTGCAATGCACGAAGAGCAAAAATATCACAATCAAAACCTGACATACTACTAGGATATGGGATGCTATTCTAATCCAGGCGGAGACCTCTATGTTGGTGAACAAGTCCCACCATGGTGGGATGGTTATGTCCAATATGTCTTTTCCTATCTCTAAAGTCTTCTGCTCCAGTGTATAGAAATGTTTCTGCGAAACTATAACGGCTTTTAAAACCTTGGTGAGGTGTTCGGGAAGAGGGGGAATGACATAACCAAAATGCGCGACAAATCGTTGTAAGTCTGTGAAATTCTCTTTGATAGTGATGTGTACTGTGGAGGGCGCAGGAATGGGAACAATTCGTTGTTGTGCCACTTGAACCTCGGCCCTGGGTTTGAAACAGAAACTGCTATCACCGACCGAACACCACTCGTGTTGTCCATATCGGTACTGAGGCGCTGCAGTGGTGACGCAGTATGTCCCACCCCCGATATATGCTACCTGTGGGGGCACATGGTCCTCTGCCATTGCCTCCATGGTGCAATTCACCGGCTTCGCGCTAGCGGTTCTGAACCCGCACTGTGGTTTCAAAAAGGCATTCAAGTGCTGGGGACACAGGATGATGTGTGCTCCCCGGCTCCGACATCCCGAGAGGTCGGTGCCTGTCATCGTACGCTCCCATCTGATGACGTAAGGCGGGACCACTGCGTAACGAATGTGTGCGCCCCCCTGAATGACTCCAATGTTCTCTACTCTGTATACCGGGGCGGGCTTTGCTGCGGGACCCAACACCGGCATTCTTACTACTATTCCCATAATAGTGTGATTCGAATGTCCGCAGTCCACTGGAACTGGGTATGCTTCTGCGGCTAGTCTGAGCTGGCACGGGCTTAATGCATTCTCAAAAGGGTGGAGCGCTTGCAAGTGCTTGTTGCTGATCCAGGACGGGACCAAACCCTGTTTTAAATCCTCAAGATTACTGCGGCCCTCGCCCAATAACCACGCCCCATACAGCACACAGGCCTCGTTTTGCGCAGCTTGATCGGACGCATTCCGATCCTCCTTAATGAGTGCATTTACCGTTCTCGCGTGTTTCTCCAGCTCAGCAATTATGTCCTTAAAGTGTAGTGTCATGGCCTGGTCCTCATGCAACTCAGAACCCACGACCTTGTTTTCGTCTGTCAATATGTTCCTTAACTGGGCTTTTAAACCGTTGATCTGTGTCTGCAGTTCCACGTTATCTAGAGCGTTGACAACAGATGTCCCGGTATTAAAAGCAGTGAATATGTCATTTACAGTACCCCTTCTTTGCCTCCCGACTCGATCCAAAACTTCTGGCGGTGTGGTGTATAATTTGTCTCTGTCGATGTCGGCAAAGTCAAATTCGTAAAATTGTCTAAACATACGGGTCAACAGGACCTGGTATAATTGTTCCGTTTCTTTGGGACACCACTCCGGCAATCTTACCTCAGTGAGATTTAAAATCACTGAGGCCACCGCGTAGTGTACCCCTTGGTACAGCACCTGACCGGTGGGTACCAATACTAAACCGTTCCCGGGTCCCCTGGTGGTGGTTGGGCACCCTCCTTTCTGGGCTAGGGCTACCGGAAGCGTGGGCAGGGGCTTGCGTGGGCGGGTGATGAGTTCAGTGGCGTTCACCGGAATAGGGGAGTATGGGGCTCCGCACGCTCGAGTGCTAACATCCCATCTCATCCCCTTCCCTTCATCCTGCCACTGCCTCTGGAAGAAGATGGACACGCCCTTGGGGCAGACGCGTCTCGAACCCCACATACAGACATATATTCCCTCATCCGGTTCCCACCATTTGTCCCAACACACACGTAATTGTCCGTGAGTTCCCGTAATAGTCCGATGGGTATTATTACCCAGTCGCTCCCACTCGACCGTAGAGTTTCTCATGTCCTTTCCCAGCTTTCGTAGCCACCACCATCGCCTTGGTGGTACGTTCCCATTGCACACCAGACAAATCCTCTTTCCCACGGTGACGCTGACTCTGGGCGCTAGGATCCTCACTCGAGGGCACGTTAATGAAGTCTCTTGGTAGGCAAAACCGAAATTGCTGGAATATTCCGTAGAATTCGTTCCCAGCCAACCTGGCCATCTCCCTTGGTGGAAGTAGGTGGCGGTTTCCTCTACCTCTCGCTCCCCCGTCCCATCCGTTGCGATGGGGGCCGTGTCCCCGGAGCACCCGAAAATGATGACGTCCTTGGTGCGGCCTCGGTAGGCCCACCCGCACCCGATCGCCATGAACGCGACGACAATCCTTTCCATCGTATCCCAGGTTTCTGTAACCAACAAAATGATGTAGCCGGGCTCCCGATAGGTGCTGGCCTAAATTAATTGGACGCGCGGGTTCCTGGACCCCGCTCCCTAACAAACACACATACCGGGCAGACTTCAAAATTGTACTCTTAACACCATATACTTTACATTCCTTAAACTATGACCATAATTACCTATCTTAACTTATGTACAGCGCCGCCCTCCGTGGGGCGGCTTTCCGAATCCCTGTGAGGTCTGTCGTGTGCCACACCCTGCGGTGGGGCTGCATTGATCTTTGGCCTTGATCCCCCGCAGCCTGTCGCTGCTGAACGGGGATCATGTCTTCCTGGGGCTGCTTTAAACCGTGGTTGGGGAGGATGGGGAGAATCTGGCCAAAATTTTCTGGGCTGGGGCGCTCGAGCTGACCTACGAGGGGCTGCTTTGGGTTGGGCTCCCGGGGCCGATGGACCTGGGGTCGTGACTGTTACCGTCACAGCCTGTGGTTCCTCCACAGCTGCCGGCTCCAGCTCCCCTTCCTCAGGCTCCGCCCCCCCGGGGTCGGGATCTGTGGCTTCCGACTCCACCTCACCTGTCCCTACAGGTAACGAGTCTCCACCCCCACTCCCTACCTCCCCCAAGCTTGAGTCGAGGGCGGGACTGCCGTCCTCTGACTCTTCCTCCTCCGTGATTGGGTCTAAAGCGAGGTTGAGCTGTTCGGGCTCTCCCCTGCCTAAATCCCATTCAAAAGATGAGACCTCCCACTCCAATGGGATGGCCTCTCCCTTCACGCAGGCTACTGCTCCAGCCTGTGTGGTCTGTGACTCTGTTACAGGCTGAGGATCTTTGTTCTCAGACCTGGTCCCCTTTGGTGGCCCTGGTGTACCCGGTTTAAACAGTTTACACTGGTTGATGTGAAACCATTTGGTACGTCGGGGCGTCTTCACTGCATAAACCATGGGGCTGGCTTTGTCTACAATGCTGTATGGCCCCATGTACAGTGGTTCAAAACTCCCTACCCTGGCGTAGTTTCGGACCATGACCTGGTCCCCGACTACCCACTCTTGTTGTTTCCGAGGTTCCAACAACAGTTTATTTCCCTGGTGCTGTCTTCCCATGTTCCCAGCCGCCTGCCCATAAATCTGTCTCAGGCGCTCCAAGAGGGTTTGGGCGAATTTGTCCCGTTTCACCTCTCGGAGCTGGCCCTCAGTGAGCACCGGGGCTAGCACATGGGTGGGTGTTCGCATGATCCTTCCAGTCATTAACTCGTGCGGGGAATACCCCGTGCTTTTGGACTGGCTGGCTCGGATCCCCATGAGGACTAAAGGCAGGACCTCCGCCCATTTCTGGGGCGAGCCCATTGTCTCTTTCCTCAGCTTTTCCTTGAGGGTCCGATTCATACGCTCAACAATCCCGGATGACTGGGGATTGTATGCTACGTGCCACTTTCCCTCAATGCCCAAGAGCCTGAGGGCGTTCTGCATTACTTGACCGGTGAACTGACTCCCTTGGTCGGACTCTACAAAACGGGGGAGTCCCCACCGTGAGAACACTTCCCGAATCAAGATCTTAGCAGTACCCAGTGCCGTAGCTGTTCTGCACGGGAAGGCTTCTACCCATTTGGTGAACACATCTACCAGGACAAGGCAGTACTTATAGCCTCCCTGGGCGGCGGGCAGGGGCCCTATGTAGTCGACCTGAATCGACTGCCATGGTCCCTCTACCCTCCTGATGTGCCCCATGGGCACCTTCCTTTTGTGGGGGTCTGGGTTGTTAGCAGCACACACAAGACAGCTTGCGCAGAACTCGCGGACATCGTCCCGTAGTCCCGGCCACCATCCCGCCTGTTCCACCCGTTGCCAGGTGACCTCAGGTCCGGGGTGTCCCGCTCCTGGACCCTCGTGGGCCAATTGCAGGAATTCCCTTCGGTGCTGCTGCGGCACAACCCACTGCTCCTTTCGGAACAGCATACCTTCTTTGACTGTGAGGGCTGCCGTACTGTACGGACCTTCTACCTGTTTGCCCTCTGTGATGGCTTTTAGGACTGCTTTTAGGGCGGGATCCAGGGTTTGGACGGTCTTTAGGTCTGGGGGCGGTGTCACCCCTGTGTTCCCGGGAATTCCCTCCCTGCCTTGGATCGCCGCCACGGGTCCGGGTTCGTATGGGTCCCAGAGAATGCCGCTGCGGGCACCCTCCCTGGCTAGCGCATCCGCCTGCTGGTTGCCCTGACTGCGGGGTTCTGTAATGGAGTGAGCCTTCACCTTATGGATGAACACCTCTCCTTTCTCCCCCACAGCTGCTAGGATCTTCTCCAGCAAGGGCTTAACTGTTAAAGGCCGCCCGTCCGCGGAGGTGTACCCGCGTCGGGACCAGATGGCGAGGTACTCCGTACACGAATTGCACGTGAACATGCTGTCTGAGCAAATCGTGTATGGGGTTGGGAAAATCTCGGGGTGGGTAACCACGTACGCCACCGCGGACAGTTCAGCCTGCTGCGCGCTCATAGTGCTGGGGAGCTTAATTGCCAGGGCAATGTTTGCCGCAGGGTCATAAACTCCACACCCTGTGAGTCGCTTGCCGTCAGCTACAGTGCTAGAACCGTCTACGTAGATCTCGCGGCCCGTGGGATGTATCCCGGCCCGTAAACCTATGTTAACTTCCCATACCCCTTCTACGGAACATTGATGGGCTGTCCCGGGATATGCCATATTGGCTGCGAGCCTTGGCGCGCAGAGGCCTTTAACTTTGAGATCCATCTGGGAAAGGAGGAGGGTCCAGCGCGCAATCCGAGCGCTGCTTACGGTCCCATCCTTAATCCTCCCGTCCAGAAGCATCTTCGTGGGGGTGTGATGGGTGAGGAGCGTAATGGGAGAGGTCCCTGTGAAGATCACTGATCTGTTCACAGCCCAATGCGTGGCCAGGAGATGCCGTTCGCAATTGGAGAAACTCCTCTCCACATCCGTGAGCACCCTGGAGGAATAAACTACTGGTCTTAGCTTGCCGTGCCGCTCTTGGAGCAGTACTGCGCTCAGGCTGTCCCCACTAGCGGCTACCTCCAGAAAGAACTCCTCTCCCCCATCTATGGCCCCTAGGGCTGGCGCGGTCTGCAGATCTCTTTTCAACTTCTCGAATGCTGCCTGGCACCCCTCGTCCCAAGACCACTCGACTCCCTTGTGTAAGAGTCGAAGTAGCGGGGCCGCTGTGGCAGCATAGTCCTCGATGAAATCTCTGCAGTACCCGGTCAATCCCAAAAAGGACCTTACACCCGTTACTGTGTTGGGAATCGGCAGATCTTGTATAGATTCCCGTCTGGCCTTATCTATGGCTCTTTCCCCAGCGCGGATGGCCAGACCCAGGAATTTAACTTCCTGCTGGCCGATCTGGGCTTTCTTTGGGTTTACTTTGAAACCCTTCCTTTCTAACAGTTCCAACAATTCGGCTAACAGTGGGCCGTGCTGCTCCCTTGTATCTGTGAACAGGAGTAAGTCGTCCACATACTGCACTATCTGGTTGGGCTGGCTGAACTCTTTCAAACTCCCCGCCATACACTGATGGAAAATGCTGGGGCTGTTGTGAAAACCCTGTGGTAAGCAGTTCCAGGTGTACTGTTGCCCTTTGAAAGTAAAGGCAAACTTGTACTGGTCCTCCCGCCGCAGCGGAATGGACCAAAAACCGTTCGAGATGTCCAGCACCGTGAATGTGGTCGCCGATGCTGGAATACTCCCTATTAAGTCTGCAACTGCTGCTACCGTGGGCGCGCAGGCTGGGATATTACTATTGAGGACTCTATAGTCCACCGTGGCTCTCCACGAATTGTCCGGTTTCTTTACCGGCCATAATGGGGAGTTCACGTGGGTGGCTATCGTCCTCAATACGCCCTGCTGTACCAATGAAGATATTGCTGTCTCCATGTCGGGTTCTGCCTCCTTGGGGAAATTATACTGCTTTTGGGGTCGGATCATGGGGTCCCCGTCTACGCTGACTTCGAACCCAGTGACTCTCCCGCAGTCGTGCTTGTGGGTGGCGAACGCGGTCAGATTTTCTGACACACGCGCCTGCAAGTCCGTTGGGACGTTTGTTATCATGAGCTCGAGATCGTAACCTCCTGATGGCTTCATAGTGCACAGGGCCCCCTTTTCTTCCTTCCCCGGGATTACGACTACCTTACCTAAACCGCCCTCGGCTCCCCAGAGACAGTGATTTCTCAGGTCCACGAGGATCCCGTGTTCCACCAAGAAATCAGCCCCGAGGATGCCTTTCCCCCCCCCCTCTTTCCACTTCAATAGGATGCACGTCCATGTGGTGTGGAGCGCTCCCAACTGAATGGAGAGCGGGAGGGAGTGCGCGCCAGCCTGTGCTCTACCTGTGAAACCCGCTACTAAATATGGAGCCTGGGCGGACAGAGGTGAGGCAAAAGGTTTGTCCGTGTGGATCAAGGTACACGAAGCTCCCGTATCCAACAGGTAACTACCCCTTTGTTTCTCCACCTCCATCTCCACCACAGGTCTTCTCCAAGCGTCATAGCGGAGCGGACACAAGTAGATGGGCTGCGCGGGCGTCAGTCATTTAGGTGTTTCGGCTGGGGTCTCGGGGGCGATAGGGCTGTTAGCAACCGCTACCTTCCCCTGCCAGGTCATCAGAGACCGCATAGTCTCCAAGACTGACTCGATCGCAGCGGGGTCCACAACCGCACCACCCCCTTCATTCGGGGCAAAGGCTACGGTTGGGTTCTGGACTGGTGTTGGGGCAGCGGCCTGCACTTGTGGTTGTGCTGGTGTTGGGGAAACTCTCGGGCCGTTGGCGACTCGGGCTTGGGCTCGATCTTGGGCTGCGGCGAACGCTCTCTCCCTCTTATCCTTCCAAGGATTCCTACAGTCCTTGCGCCAATGACCCTCCTTCCCACACCCGTAACAACTGCTATTTGCTTGGGGATGGCGATTTCCCTCCTGACGCCATTCCTTTTTAGCAGAGGCTGCGGGTCTCACCTCATGCACCTTTCCTTTCACAACAGGCGTTTTCTTGCCCTTGTTGTTTCTATAACTGATCGTGAGCTGATCTAGTACTACTTCCTCCGTGGAGCGGGCGTTAGTGGGCTCAAACCATGCTTTGGCCTGTTCCTTCACTACTGGCAGGCAACCTGCTACCAGGCACCGAAGCCAGTGAGCCCTTTGTTCGCCATCCAGCCTGGCCCGGGCCGGCCCGCCCGGGCAGCTGCGCCGATACACTGGCCACAACCTGTCGAGCGAAAACCCGTGGGGGTTCTCCCTCTAGCTGCACTGTCTTTTCTAAACGGAGGAACGGAGTTCCGTCCCCCTCTCCCATGATCTCCAGAATCTCATCCCGTAGCAACTCATAGTCCCTGTGCCCTCTCTTGCTCTCGTCAGGGAGACACTGGAGGAGCGAACTGTCCAGGGAGAACAGCAGCATTTTAGACTGTTCAACCCCGTCGCAGTCATTGACTGCTGCGGTCTGCTCCACGTCCCTGAAATGCACGGAGGGATCTCCTGACTCGGAGAGTTTTGGGATGTGACTTATCATCTCTCTTAGCTGTCGTGCGCTATGAGGCATTATGATCTGACTCTCAAGGGGTCCGTCATCGCCATTTTCTTCATTTGGACCGATCCTCCGGTGTCTCGTTGGACACATTGGCGCCGACCCCGACTCTACTGTCTGGGGTTGCTCTACCTCAGGGCTCTCTTCCTCTACCGTCTCCGTCTCCTGTCCCGGAGTCCAAGACTCCTCATAGGCAGGAGGCGCAGAAGGTTCGGGGGTTGGTACCCCAACTGCCTCTTGTGGAATCGGTCTTTTGGATTCCTTGGCTAGCAACAGCTGACTCGCTGGTGGATTTATGAGACACACCAACCCGTTTGCCTTCGCTAGGGCCTTTCTCAGGTCCTCTAGCTCCCGGCGGCAAGTGCTGTGGTCGGTGTTCTCAGATCTATCCTCCATGGCCATTTTATATGCTGCCCTGGCTCCCAGGAGCTTTTCCTCTTGGGCATCTACTTGTTTGGCTAGACGGGAACACCTCTCTCTCATTCTACCTTCACTGGCCTTGGCCTCAACGACCTGACATTTTAAATATTCTACCCGGGTTTCGTGGCAGCGAATTACAGAGCGGCGTTCCTGGTTCAGCGCGTCAAGCGATTCAATCAGTTTTTGACCTCCCGCAACCTTTTCCTCCACGCCTTTAAGCAAGCCGTTGATCTGGACTGTCTGTGCTGCAACTACCTGGTCCAAAAGCTGGACTTGCTTCTTGTAGCACATCAGCCAGACCGCCTTTTCTACAGATTTCTTATGCTCTCTACCCGCTGTCCACTTGATGGCTGCGTCTAGCGGGCGCCTATCCCTTAGTAGATCAGATATCCATTGTTTTGTGAGGTTGACTTTTCCGAAAACATAATCTGCTATTCTTTCATCCATCACATTTCGTTTATTCAGATCTTGATCTAACACACTACTTTCCTGCTGCCAAGGTCCTGCCGCGGTCGCCATTTCTGTAGGGGGTTTCTCTTGCTCTTTCTGGTCTCCTGCCAGGCTTCGTGCAATAATTACCCTTGAGTGGTTCGACCCACTCCCCCCTACGGTTCTAGACCTTGGGCTTAGGTGCAGAGAATAGTAGTGCAGAGAAAGAACTCAATAGACCAGGTTGAATAGCACGAAATGGATGCTTTTATTTTTAAACAGTTTGAAGCATTACAAAATACATGTCATAGGCACAGATTAAAGTTACTACAATCATGCACAAATTTATGAACTTGACTCTATGGAAATGGGGAACACACGGCACATCGAAAAAGGGGAAACACATTACGATTTCCCTTAACTCCCTCCCCTATACCTAAACTAAGTTTCGACCTGGGGAACTTGGGATCATGCTCACCACTCTCGAAATCGCGAGAAAGGGGGGTTCGCAGCCTTTTTGGCACCGCTTTCCGTCGTCACGTGGATTTGGAAACTTCTGGCGCAGTCGATATTCTCTCCTCCCTCGAGGCGGTGGGGTAGACCCAGCCTCGATGAGCGCTCGTTAAGGTTGAGATCCACTAAGTCAATTTGGGTTCATGGAGCAGACCCAGATGCAGGCTATGCACTTGGGAGAATCTTGTGGCATCGATCGCCGGTTCTCCAGAGGGTTTCTTCTCCGTCGGCCTGGGTCGTCGATGATCTCCCGACCCCAGTACCCGGGCCACCCTCGTCGTCTTCTCGTCGTGGCCGAGCCTTGTTTGGCTGAACACCGACCACGTTGTCCTTTTACCGAAACCGTCCGTCTTTAAAAGACGAAAACGTTTTCATCGATCTGCCGAAGTGGAAGAGGCGCCGATCCGGGCACCGTCCGCCCTTCGTTCGTTCCTCGTAGAAGAAAGTTCTTGAAGAAATGGAAGCCTGAAGTCGCCCAACAAGAAGCCGTGGCAGTGAAGAAGAAGTTGTTCAAGTAACCCGGAGTCCGAAGTCACTTAGATGGACTTTCAATCCATAGTTATACTCTTTTGGGACAGTCTTATCTCCCGCCAAATCATAGTCCTGTCTTTGTATTAATTTTGGCGGGCAGAAATCTCTGCAGGGGCGCTTTGTCTTGTAACGGAGCCGGTGATAACTTAAACTGGCCTTCCTGGCCGATAATGTCTTTCAATGTCTTTTGCATTGTCACCGTGGCTCGGTTCGCATATTGATCGGTCCGGACATTTTCCTTGATGGCTGCTAAACGGTTTTTCCTTTGTACGATAAATGGGTATAAGTGTTTTTACATTGTCCGCCCATATCTTGATGGGCCCCATCCTGTACTTATAATCCATTGAATATGTATGCTGTTGCTCTGAGTTTCGGTTCCCAGAGACTGGCTTTCGTGGGCTCACTGTCTTCAATCCACAAGCCTGTCTGGCTTGCAGTAACAGAAATAAAATGGTTCATAAACTGATCACGGGGCCTGGCGGCCATTTTGTATGCCCTTTTATCAAAGGTTTTTCTGTGCAAGCTTACTTTGGTCAATAAACAGTCTTATTTTATCCAGTTTTCTTGCGTGATTTTTGCTGAAAATTGCGAATCTTACAGCTTGCACACCTAGTGATGTGCAGCGGGGCTCCCCAAATGATGTCAACTGTTTGTATTGCCTGGGACCTCCTCCAGTTCTGCTTTGCTCCCATCTATTGTGTGTAATCTTGTCTCGCAAACAGATACATTTTGAGATGTTGCAAGTTTAGGCAGCACAGACATACAGCTGCTCATCATCCAGGCCACATTGTCTGACACATAATGAACATGCATCATGCAGCTAAATTTACTTACAGGGATTTCTTGTGTAAAACTCATTGAAGAGTTTTGGATGCTCACAGTTTGATTTGTACAGTTGCTATTTGTATTAATCTCATGGTGCCAGATGGCCATGTACCTTAAACATTCAATGCCTATTTCTTTCAGATTAGCACTGCAGGATAAACTTCTGATTTACAAGTTTGGAGCACACACTTTGTGCCATGCCGTCTTGGGGCAGATACTGGAGATTGCAAACAGTACTTCAGCCTTGCCTTAGCTTTCTTGAGGTCAGCCATCTTCTTCCTCGCAACCCTTCAGGTCTTCCATTCGTTCCTAAGTCTGCTGGATTAGACACTACTGGGGAAGATACCCTTCAGTTCCATACAAAACAGCCACCCTGCCCCTTACTTGCTACCCTGGGCAGCTGTATTTTCCAGAGATATGTCTGAGTAAACACCTGGCCAATATTGGAGGTTAAAGAGCAGGTATAAATGCTCCCAGAAACATTTAACAATTCACATATTTGTATCAAATTCCTTTTGTCTACTTTTTAATATGAGTATTACCATTTAAAATTTTTAAAAATAAGCTTTCCTAGTCACAGACATATAGCTGCAGAGTCAATTGGGGTAAGTCTAAAGTTATTTTAATTAATATATTTCACGCTGAGGACTACACCATTCCCTGGGTCGCCCAGAGTGATGAAATATCGGGGATTAAGTTCTCCTCAGCCCTGCACTGATCAATGTTAAGGGCATTTCATCGATTAGTGAGCAACCTGCAGCAATGCTAATTCCTTCACTTCTCCTAAGACCAAAATAGATTAAAATGAAGTGCAACTGTATCGACCTCCTTCCTTGCTTCGCAGCATAAATTCCAGTTGTGAAGTGACCAGCTCCTCCGAGTTCTCTAATTCAGGGCAGTTGTTCCTTCAGTCCTCAAAAAATGGAGCAGTGGATCATTTTCGGAATTACTTTTGATGGAAAAAAAACGTGTCACCCTACAAGGTCAAAAGGTCCGAGCATAGAATGGATCCTCTTAAAAGAAATGACTGACTTCAAAAGAGAGACACAGGCATGAAAGTTTCTGAAAACATCATGCTGTATCTCTATGCAGTATAAGATTAATGGAGGGTTTTAATGGGTCCTAACAAACTCCATTTATGGGGATTGAATGAAATGACTCCTGCTGGCATGGACAGATGGAGAAAGGCATGTTGGTAAATATGTTGTGGCAGTCCAGCTGTTGAAGGTTTTTGGAAAGAGGTTATTCCTATCTGGGGCACATAGCCCTGTGAGTCCTGCCCCTGTGTACTGCGCTGTGGTGATGGTCTGAGGCTACAGTTACAAAATGCAGGTTATGCAGTTGTGACTTTCCAAGGCTTGAAAAGGAATATTTAAGCAGTCGAAGGATCGTATGAAGCAGGAACTGGAAGGCGTGGGTTGAGGCAATGCTGCAGATCTCTTATTTCAAAGAGGTTATCTTCAGAATCAGTATAATAAGGAAAACCATTTCTGCAAGCCCCTATTGCAGAAATAATTGAAGCCGAGGTGACCTGATGAACATCAATGAGAAGGGGGTGGGAGAAGAAAAGGAGGCATCAAAAGTAAAATCCGACTGATCCCACTCAGCCCTCATCCATGACATTATGATCCATGAAAAGGAATTAGCGGCCTCTTCAAAAAGTGCTGAGGGGTGATGTTGGAAGATTTTTCTTTTGATGGCCTACTTTTCTTCTCCCACCCCCTTCTCGTTGCTGCTCCGAATGTAAGGCACCTATAAAATTACGACCTCAGCTCAAAAATAGAGAGTATGGGGGTCATTTTCAACTTCGCTGCCCGGATGAGAACCCGACAGAGCGCATTGCCCACCTGTTGTGGATCCCCCGATTTTTGTTGCATTGAAGCTAATGGGATGAAACTCGGGCGGGATCTATAATGAGTGGCGATCTGCTCTGCCGGATTACTGCCCAGGTGTCAAAGTTAAAAATTATCCGTTGTATGTTAGGCTTGCACCTGATTAGCTCAAATCATATTCCTAAGACAGCAATAAATCACAACTGAATAGATAGGAAACATACCAATTAATAATTAGCATCTTCAAGTATTTCTTTAGCAGACTACTTCCCTGAGGAACAGCAATTAGGCACTAATTGATCGCGGGTTGTCCCTATTTAGTACACTTCCCGAAAGTGCGTAGTTGAGCAGGAAGAAGATCAGAAGTCAGAAAACCCATAATTCTTGTAGTGGATTCAGGCTGCTGCCAGGATGAGTGGGGGTTGGTTTTGGGATGAGATCCTTTTACGTGGCGTCTCGGTCCTGTTCCAGAAGTGTTGGGGTTTTCTTTGGGAATAGGTGGTTCTTCTATCCACCCACTTCCACGGATGCCAAGAATGGAGGCAGGACTGGCAGGATGATATCATCAACTGGAACTCCCGCCAGTCCTGCCTCCAGTGCTCCCAACATAATGCATGTCAGCATCTTGCAGGCATACCGTACTTTACATCAGTGGAAATGCGGCTCCCAAAGTGTCAAAGACTATTTCCTTGTCGTAGCCAGTCATACAGCAGCCTTTCTGGAAAGGGGCCAATTTGTGTTGCTTTCAGGCATCTTCTGCATGACCAGCTGGCTCTAGCTACAAGTTCTGCCCTCCGCCGCAAATTTCTACCCCTTCTCCCCCGCCTAGCGGGCACCGATACTGAGACAGCAGTCACCCACGACACACTAATCGCCTGGCCCCTGATTTCCATTGCAGTCAGGGGCGTGTCATTGGTGCAAGGGAAGTCCCGCTCCACCATTGTCATGGCAGCATAGCAGGATCACGGGTTTTTGGGACCCCAGCTTTCTGGTTTGATCAATTTCGTGGCCTTAAAGGGAAAAGCCGGATTAAACACAGTTTCACTTGATCAGCAGATAGCTTTCTTAAAGGCAGCCATGTTGTACCTATTAGTAAAGGCCAATTAAGGTATAAATACCCAGTTATTGTATAATTTTTGATTACATGGTAAAATGCTCCTATCATTATAAAACAGTGAGCAACTTTGAGAGATGTGTGCGTCCGTGGCCACACATATACTCACACATGGACAAATTTCTGGAGTGTTATATTTATCCAAAAATGAAATGGTTTTGGTGCAGCATTCCTACATTTTATTGGTTGGTTTACCCTATTACTGGAGAAAGTATAAACACACCCTTCCATTACTAAAGTACTGTGTTTAAAAACAAAGCTTTGGTTGTGAAACTAATTTGTTTCTGTGCCCTCGAGGAAAACATTATAATTTCAACAAATTACATCCTTATCATTCTGGCTCCTTCAGGAAAGTGGCCATTTTATCCACCATTAAAATGTGGTTTGTAAGAAAATGAGACGCAATGTTTCTTCCTCATGTGATCTCGCCTGCAGCATTGTGTCTTGGCTATAAAATGTACGAATGGTAATTGCACGTCAAGGAATTTTTTTTGAATGTAGGGATTTGAGACATTTTGAAACGAGTAACACAAATGTACATATTGTTTGCATGGACAAATTTCTCCTCTTTTGTGGAAAAAAAAGTATCTTGCCAGTGAGACATACAGGAAAATAAAGTTGCAGTTCAAAATACAGTTTGATTTTTCTGTTGGCAAAACTGTTACGTTTTGTTTCAGTGCGTTATGTGAGCCATTTGTGAATTGTTGCATTACCTGCGACCAAAGATCTTTATTTGCGCCAAACCTTGAAACCTCTGCCTTCGCTGGAGTGCCCTGTCAACAGCTTTAGTTTCAGTTGCAAAATGTATGGGCTTCCTTAGATTTCAGCCTTTACATGATGAACTGGACTCGGGGATTCCTGTTGGCCCAGCATAGAGAGTTTTTGAAAGTACTAAATCACACCGTTTGTACTCGAGCATTAGCCTTCAGGAGTAACAAAAATCCACATGCATCTGCACTTTACCTAAGTTGTTCAATATTAACCTGTATGGTAGTGTGGAGTGACTGAGTTTTTGTTAATTCTGGCATCTTGATAATGCAATATATTTGCATCACTTTAATTAATATGGCCTATCTTTTCAGCAAGGATGCTAATTTAACAAGCTCTGCTTTTGACAGATGGGATTGGTGATCAAGTAATCCTGTCCTTGGATTTGTGCATCGGAATAAGTTACTATGTGGGTCTGAACTGTTTCTCAGTCTAAGGCACAAAAGGTCCTGTGAATTCCCATTGGGGAAAATGTATAAATTCCTTAGATTTCTATGGTGTTTCTCTACGGCTAACTTAAGCTGCACTCTTCTTCCCACAGGTTTCCTATTTCCTTCCTTTCAGATGGCAAATGGCATAAAGTTGCAGTTAGTGTTTCTTGGAATAAAATGGAGCTGTATGTTGACTGTAAGCTTATCGAAAGCGTCACGTGGAAGAATTACTTCGGAATGGAAATAACTACAGAGGGCCTGGTCATTGTAGGAGGACTGATCGAGGACTTTGAGACACCTTTTGAGGTAAAAGCCTTACAGTTCTAAGAACTAGGCATTTTTAAAGCAGTAGGATACAATCACTTGCATTGAAATGAATGAGATTTGAAGTTCGATTGAACGATTTACTTTGCATCAATGACGCTTTTGCAGCAGTAGTGATTTTGTTTCATTCATTTCCTCTTCTGCTTTCTAAAGTATGCATTGAGAAACAAAACTATATCAATTTTGCAGTCAAGCATCAGAAAGCATTCACAAGATGCACATGGCATTGAGAAACCTCTTTGGTTAGGAACCATGCCTTTTACTGAATATTCACCTGTTTCCCATCTACATGTTCAAATTGACTCTGCTCTTGCTATTTGCTTATTGTATGCTGCTTGCAGTGCTCTTAAGTTTATTAGTGCAGCCAGTTAAGTTTATTTAAGTAATCGTTAAGACAAATCTTGGCCCAATTTTGTACTTCTAAAATTCTGCAAAAACATTGGCTTTACCTCTGCTCTTAGTAAAAGCCAACAATAACAACAACAACTTATATTTATCTCGTGCCTTTAATGTAGTAAAATGCACCAAGGTGCTTCACAGGAGTGTCATAAAACAACATTTAACACCGAGCCACATAAGGAGAAGCAGGGCAGATGACCAAAAGCTTGGTCAAAGAGGTAGGTTTTAAGTAGCGTCTTAAAGGGGGAAAGAGAGGTAGAGAGGTGGAGAGGTTTAGGCAGGGAATTCCAGAGCTTAGGGCCTAGGCAACAGAAGGCACGGCCACCAATGGTTGAGCGATTATAATCAGGGATGCTCAATAGGCCAGAATTAGAGGAGCGCAGATATCTCCGGGGGGTTGTGGGGCTGAAGGAGATTACAGAGATAGGGAGGGGCGAGGCCATGGAGGGATTTGAAAACAAGGAGGAGAATTTTTAAATCGAGGCATTGCTTAACCGAGAGTCAGTGTAGGTAAGCGAGTACTGTGGTGATGGGTGAGCAGGACTTGGTATGAGTTAGGACACAGGCAGCTGAGTTTTGGATGACCTCAAGTTTACATAGGGTAGGACGTAGAAGGCCACCAGGAGTGCGTTGGGATAGTCAAGTCTAGAGGTAACAGGCATGGATGAGGGTTTCAGCAGCGGATGAGCTGAGGTAGGGGTGGAGATGGGCGATGTTACAGAGGTGGAAATAGGCAGTCTTAGTTATGCCACGGATATGTGGTCAGAAGCTCATTGCAGGGTCAAGTATGATGCCAAGGTTGCGAACAGTGTGGTTCAGCCTCAGACAGATGTTAGGGAGAGCGATGGAGTCGGTGGCTAGGGAACGGAGTTTGTGGCGGGGACCGAAAACAATGGCTTCGGTCTTCCCAATATTTAATTGGAGGAAATTTCTGCTCATCCAGAACTGTGCGTCGGACAAGCAGTCTGACAATTTAGGGACCGTGGAGAGGGACGAGCGAAGTGGTGGTGAGGTAGAGCTAGGTGTCGTCAGCGTACACGTGGAAACTGATGTTGTGTTTTCGGATGATGTCGCCGAGGGGCAGCACGTAGATGAGAAATAGGAGGGGGACAGACCAAGGAGTGATCTGGTGATGAGAGCCACACCATCACTGCGGCAGTCTGGGTGGGGCAAGTGGTGGAAGGTATAGCCAGGTGGGGAGGCTTCATTTAAGGGTGAGATATCATTACCCCTCAGCCAGGTTTCCGTCAAGGCCATGATGTCGATGCAATCAAACACAATAAGGATCTGGGATGGCAGAGTACCCGAGAGAGGAGAAATGAAAGGAGCCATGATGACATGAAAGAGTGGTCAAGGAGGGGTAGAGAGAAAAGAAAAAGAGTGAGAAAAAAGTGGAAGTAGAAGTGATTGGCTTGGGTCCAGAGCAGCAGGCAAAGTGCGCACGCGAATGGACCTAGGGAAAACTCAAATTACGTAGGCCTGGTTATTTAGCAATGATTGGGATATATGTTTCCTGGTAGTAACAGGGAATAGATAGGAGACAATAGGAGGGAGTCCAGAGTTGAAGTCTGAGGTCCCGTGGAGGGATAATTTTGACATAGCTCAGGTGGAGTCGGCATGGAGCATCGACGAACTGTTGTCCAAGTTCGCAGACAGGTGTAGCGGGCGAGTGACATCCAGAAGTTATTTGAAGGGTAGAGAATTCTAGTGCAGTGTTTCACTTGTCACACTGGCGTTGGCATGACCTCATCGGGTCATGTAATTAAATACAAAACTCTGCAACTTGACCTCTCGTTGTCATGCCAATAAATTGGAGTTATCCCCATGACTGACAAAAGGCGATTGGTGTCGGGATAGTCATGCAACCAGCTTAGATAGGAGATATTGAACATTTCCAAAAAAAGAGCATACAATTGAACAGCAGAGGGGAGAATCGTTCCCTCAGGAGGAGGCCTTGACAAAAACACTGCGGTTAGAGCATTTGGCCAATAACTGGAGGGGTCACGGCAACTGAATTCAAAGGGCTCCTTGTTCACAAGGCCCTGTGGCCTACCCAGGATCACAAATTCTCCAAGTAGACAAGTCTCAATGCTGGCAGTTTTCCGTCCCATTCCAATTACCTTTTGTGGTAGTGCAAATGACAATAATAATTAAAGAATACATTTAAAATCTGCACTCGAATGGAACTTGCAGGCCTATGTATGTTTTTACATAGGAAATCCTTTTGGGGAACTAGAACTAGAACTGTGCATAATCATTCTTTACTAAAAGCTATATGTTATGTTAATATTCCCCTGTTGACTTCAGTCATTGTATATAGATATAACAGTAATTAAGGAATGGATTCAAATATTTATTCAGCACATTGCTTTCCAACAATTTGAGTAAATTAGTAGTGCTATAATTGTTATATAATTATAAGAGCTGCTAAAATGCATGATTCATCAGAATACAGCTGGGGGGTAAAAAAAATGAACTGTGTATATATAGAGTGCACTTTGAGGCCTCAGTAGAAGGTTGGCATCTCTTTCAATTAAATGCAGTAATGTCTGGTGTGTAAGTGGCTGCTTCTCCTTAATGTCGACTTTTCTGTATAGGTACTGCCAGCGCCACCTATAGGGTTTTTCTGGAAAGGCAATTTCTTCTTCTTAGGCAGTCCCTCGGAACCGAGGATGACTTGCTTCCACATTAAAAATGAGTTCTCAGGTGACTGATGAGTCCAATGCGGGACCTACAGTCTCTGTCACAGGTGGGGCAGACGGTGATTGAAGGGGCAGGTGGGTGGGGTACTTGGGTTGACATGCGCTGCCTGCGCTTGGCTTCCGCTTGCTCCCGGCGAAGAGACTCGAGGTGTTCGGCGCCTTCCCGGATGCTTCTCCTCCACTTTGTGCGGTCTTGGGCCAGGGATTCCCAGGTGTCGGTGGGGATGTGCACATTTTCCAAGGAGGCTTAGATGGCAACTATTACATTGCAGGGAGACTTGTTCATCAATGTAAAAACAAAATGCTGGAAATGTTTCATGAATTCTGAAGAAGGGTGCAACCTGAAATGACAGAGCAACATTTTTAGCATAACCCATTTTTTACTTCATATTTCCAACACTTATGATTTTCTTTTTACTTCTCCCTTATTCAGGACAGGACATGCACTTTGTCTATTCTAGACAGTTTTTAATAGGTCATGTTTCATCATTTTTTTCTGGTTATAGTTAATCTGCAGATAAAATCGATGAATAACAAAACAAAAGTTACCCTTGCTTTAAGGAGTTTTTTTTAAATTAAAACTATTTCAGAATTATGAGGGGTTTTGATTGAGTAAATCAGGAGAAACTGTTTCCACTGGCAGGAGGGTCGGTAAGCAGAGGACACAGATCGAAGACAATTGGACAAAGAACCAGAGGGGGCGATGAGCAGAAATGTTGTTACACAGCAAGTTGCTATGACCTGGAATGCCCTGCCCGAAAGGGCAGTGGAAGCAGATTCAATAGAAACTTTCAGAAGGGAATTGGAGATATACTTGAAATGGAAAAAAATTGCAGGGCTGTGGGGGAATGGCAGGGGAAAATGGAAAGCTCTTTCAAAGAGCCAGCACAGGCATGATGGGCTGAATGGCCTCCTACTGGGCTGTATGGTTCTCATTCTAAATTCATTATTAGTGAAGCAGCGCTCCTGCTACCTTGTCAGGGCCACTGTTTAACAAGTGGGCAGGCTGAGGAAGTGGTAGCTGTGCCTTCTGTTCACATTCAGCCTGATCCAGTTACTCAATATTCTAAATAACAACAGGAAATGCTGGAAAAACTCGGCAGGCCAGGCAGCATCGGTGGAGAGAGAAACAGAGTTAACGTTTCAGGTTGATGACCCTTCGTCAGAACTGGGGAAAAAAGCAGGAAATGGAAAGCAAGTTTGGGGGCTGGGAAAAGGGGGAGGGGGTGAAAGAACAAAAGGGAAGGTCAGGGATGGGATAGAAAGCAGGAGAGATTAAGAGACATTGAGAGACATTAGAGATATTCAAGGCAAGGGGAGGTGGAAATGGGGCAGGTTAAGGAATAAAGGATGGCTCTAGATGGGGTGTGAATTGCGATTGGTAGAATGAAGGATAGCTGAAGGGAGGGAAGAAAAAACAAAAAGTGTGGATAAAAAGAAGAAAATGTGATGGGGGCCAAGGTTATGATCTGAAATTGTTGAACTCTATGTTGAGTCCAGAGGGCTGTAGAGTGCCTAATCGAAAGATGAGGTGCTGTTCCTCGAGCCTCAATATTCTATCTGTGACACCTGCCATCCCAGAGATGAGAAGGAGGGTGATGGGACTTGTGATGAAATATATGTCTTCATCAGCCCCTGTGTTTTACCTGCATTGTATTGTGTGTACCGCCCCCTTTTCCCCTATTGTGTGTATTGGCTCCGCCCCTGTCTTTTGTCATATAAAGGTCTCAAGAGCTGTATGAGTCATTCTGCCAGACGAATCTGATGTGGAATGACGTGCAATGTTCTTAGCGATTAAAAGCCTACAGTTGAATCCTTTAACTTCTTGTCCTTGAGTTATTGATGGCACATCAGGACTCAACATTTAAAGAAAAGAAAAATGCGTACAAAACCTTTGAACACGCAACCAGTATCTAAGATGGGACTACCTCTTGCAAATCTTCATTAAATATTTAGTAAATTTATTTTAGGTGGTTTACCAAATTGTGCTGTATATAGATCCGTGTAGACTTCCATTTGCTGGATTATTGAGATGGCAGGGAGAAGAGATGTACCAGTCAACATCAAAGGAAACAAGTCTGTGTTACAGACGGTTGTCTTTTTTTTTTTAAACGACAACTCGTGTCTTGAACATAGAAAAACATCACACAATGCTTATTATCTGAATGGCAATAGATTGGGAGAAGGGGAAGTGCAATGAGACCTGGATGTCCTTGTGCACCAGTCACTGAAGGTAAGCATGCAGGTACAGCAGGCGGTTAAGAAGGCAAATGGTATGTTGGCCTTCGTAGCGAGAGGGTTTGAGTACAGGAACAAGGATGTCTTGCTGCAGTTGTACAGGGCCTTGGTGAGACCACATCTTGAGTATTGTGTGCAGTTTTGGTCGCCTTATCTGAGGAAGGATGTTCTTGCCATGGAAGGAGTTCAGAGAAGATTCACCAGGCTGATACCTGGGATGGCAGGAATGACGTATGAGGAGAGATTGGGTCGATTGGGCTTGTACTCGCTGGAGTTTAGAAGAATGAGAGGGCATCTCATTAAAAGTTATAAAATTCTGACAGGACTGGACAGACTAGATGCAGGAAGGATGTTCCCGATGGTCAGGGAGTCCATAACCAGGGGTCATGGTCTAAGGATAAGGGGTAGGCCATTTAGGACAGAAATGAGGAGGAATTTCTTCACCCAGAGAGTGGTGAACCTGTGGAATTCTCTACCACAGAAGGCAGTAGAGGCCAATTCATTAAATATATTCAAGAAGGAGTTGGATATATTTCTCAAGGCTAAAGGGATCAAGGGGTATGGGGAGAAAGCAGGGACCGGGTACTGAATTTGAATGATCAGCCATGATCGCATTGAATGGCGGAGCAGGCTCGAGGGGCCAAATGGCCTACTCCTGCTCCTATCTTCTATGTTTCTATGCTTCACAGACAAAAATGGCCGCCAAGCCAAAGCAGGAGAGATTGGGAGGGGTGACCGAATCTTGGTCAAAGAGGTGGGTTTTAAAGAGGGTGTTAAAGGAGAAGGAGGAGCTGGAGGGGTTTAGGGAGGGAATTCCAGAGCAGGCTAAAGACACATGCTAATGGTGGGGCAAAGACATACAGAGAGCACGATATCTGTCTCTTGCTTTATTGTCTGGTTTCAACAGATGGCAGCAAACCATCAGTTGGAATCTGTCATAAAAGAAAATAATGATGGAAAGTCAACAGTGGAAAGCGTTAATGTCAGCCAGGGTCCTTCATCAGAACAGAACTTTTATAGTTGGAGTCTATCCATCGCCTAAAGTTATTAAAGTTGAATAAAACTAACTTTCTGTTGGAGCACGACAGCCTCCTCTTCCCCTCCATAGGTGTTAAAATACTGCTACCATTCCTGTATAAAGACTGTTTGTCTTGTAACCACAAGATACTTTACATCCTTCCCCCCAGAACTTTAAGTAATTTTGGTTTTCCACATATATATTAGCTAGCTATGGATTTATTTTATATTGTGTTTCCATAATGAAAATTCAGTGACAAATTAAACTGAGGTGTTTACTTGTACATATTCTAGTTCAGCGATCACATGCCCATTGAGACTAAATGACAGGAGTGTACAGGTGGACGGACTTCGTGAAGTTGTTGGTTGCTTTGGAATTTGCCCTCTTTATGTTGCAGGACAGATTTCAGGGGCCCGACAGCAGCAACATTGCAAGTGTGCAGTTTTTATAAAGGTTTGCAATTGCATTTTACATCTGTGGCCATAGACCTTGCACGATGTGGGGCGGGGCGGGGGGGTGGGTGAGCAGGAGGCTGAAGGCCTATACTGGCCTTAGACCAGAAGAAAATGATGGCAGATGGTATCTAGAACTACGTAGCGGCAACTGTTCATGTTGCCGTTGGTGACACTTTGCTTCTGGCAACATGGGGAGAAACCACTTCCTGATGCAGGTAGCCCTCCAAGCCACCAGAGGCACTAACCCACCTCATTTATATTGCAATGCACTTGTAGTGGCAGTCGATGGCTCAGTGATCGATTTTCCTATTACCTCGACTGCAAACCACGGTAGACGTTAAATTCTGCACCATTTTATTTTGCAAATTTACAGATAAAATGAACAGCAATCTTGTATTGCGAGATTTTCACGTAGTATTTGGTTGATAATGGTGACAAAATGGTGCATTTTTCCTTTGACTGTTGAGGATAGGATTGCTTTTACTTACATAATGTGAGGTTTTTAAATGCTGCATTGTTGAATATTTGATATCATTAAAGATCACAACAGTGTTAGCTGTGGCTCAGTTGGTAGCACACTGGCCTCTGAGTCAGAAGGTTGTGGGTTCAAGTCCCACTCCAGGGACTTGAGCACATAAAGCTAGGCTGACACTCCAGTGCAGTGCTGAGGGAGTGCTGCACTGTCGGAGGTGCCGTCTTTTGGATGAGACGTTAAACCGAAGCCCCATCTGCTTTCTCAGGTGGACGTAAAAGATCCCATGACACTATTTCGAAGAAGAGCAGGGGAGTTATCTCTGGTGTCCTGGCCAATATTTATCCCTCAACCAACATAAAATAAAACAGATTATCTGGTCATTATCACATTGCTGTTTGTGGGAGCTTGCTGTGCGCAAATTGGCTGCCGCGTTTCCCACATTACAACAGTGACTCCACTTCAAAAAGTACTTCATTGGCTGTAAAGTGCTTTGAGACGTCCGGTGGTCATGCAAGTCTTTCTTTTTATCTGGTTATCTCCATCATTGCATGGATCCTGTCTTCAGATTTTGAAACTTCTTTGGTATTATTTGTGATATGTTTAGTAGTTGCTGTCTGCATGAATTCCTAGATACTAAGCTTCCATTTTAAACTCAGCAAATGGTAAAACTTCAATCAAATAAAATATTTAACATGGGTTTCCCTGCCCACATTTTCCTGTAATATGTTTGCTAGTTGGAGAGGCATATAGTTAAAATACTTGTATTGTTCACTTGTATAGCAGAGATTGCCAAAGCAAAATTAAAGTAAGGTTTTAGAGTAGAAAACTAAGAAAATAGTAATTAAAAAATTATATATGGGAAAAGAACCTTCCAGGACCCGAGCACACAATCCAGGCTGACACTTGAGTCCAGTACCAAGAAATTGCTGCATTATAGGAAGTGCCGTCTTTTGGATGAGATGTTAAACTGCGGGCCTGTCTACTTGTTCAGGAGGCTGCAAAAGATCCCGTGGCACTATTTAGGTGTACTGAGGCTGACAGCATTTTGGTTAAATATAGTGCAGGTCTCAAACTGCAGAAATCTCAGTTGTGCTGGTATCAGGTGACTTTGGGCCCTCTTCACCTAAACTTTGGAGCATAGATCTACATCAGTGCGTTACTCGTGTAAGCCCAGGAAACTCACGTGAGCTGGTATTTTGAGTGGGGAAGAACTATGTAAATGTGCGGCAGAGAATTTCAGCGGACTTAATGCAGCAAGTGGCGCAAACAATCAAGGAAATTTGCATGAACCGATGTTTCAGTGTAAAACTGGCATACAACAGTTACGTGTGAATTTCCTGTGGGGAAAAATGGTGCTGGCGCCATAGCTGCACCAAAACCTTCCAGGAAATTCTGGGCCTTTGTTACTGTTGCAAAACGATCCTTTGTTTTAAATAAAATGGGAAAAAATGTAAACATTTCATCCTGAGTGCTACTGAGCTGGAGCAAGCAGCTTCAATTGCTTTCCAATTTACCGCAGGAGTTTAGAAGCAACTATGCTTACCTGGGTTTGCCTATTTTGAGCACTCCTTCACCTGGGATACTTGGGCAGTGTCCTTAGAAAGAAAGAAAGACTTGCATTTATATAGCGCCTTTCACGACCACCGGACGTCTCAAAACACTTTACAGCCAATGAAGTACTTTTTGAAGTGTAGTCACTGTTGTAATGTAGGAAACACGGCAACCAATTTGCACACAGCAAGCTCCCACAAACAGCAATGCGATAATGACCAGATAATCTGTTTTTTGTGATGTTGATTGAGGGATAAATACTGGTCAGAACACCGGGGATAACTCCCCTGCTCCTCTTCGAAATAGTGCCATGGGATCTTTTACGTCCACCTGAGAGAGCAGGCGGGGCCTCGGTTTAACATCTCATCCGAAAGACAGCACCTCCAACAGTGCAGCACTCCCTCAGCACTGCAGTGTCAGCCTAGATTTTTGTGCTCAAGTCTCTAGAGTGGAACTTGAACCCACAACCTTCGGACTCCGAGGCAAGGGTGCTACCAACTGAGCCATGGCTGCCACACAGAGAGGCAAGACCAGGTTAAACTACTAAACATCACTCCCATGTTCCAGACCTTCAACTACCCGAGCAATGCCATGAGAAACCAAGTATTTCAATAGTATTCAAATAGTTTGTTTAACTTGCAGACAAGTCGTGCATTATGGAACATTCATCTTGATCAAAGGAATCAAGATGCTGGTTCTTGACTACAACATGTGCACTATCAATTCCATACTTTGACAGTAATTTCAATAACCCAATGCCATAGTTCATTCACATCTGGTGCTATGTGACTTGTGTGTGTCTCCCAGTCCACTCCTATACATGTATGCTGTAAACTGGATAACTTGTGAGCCTGTCATAGTGGAGGAGCTGATAGTTGTGAGCAAATTGAATTTTGTCACTGACAAGAGGTGATGACAATTAATTTGATTAGCATCCCAGATACGTTCAAATGTGCAAACTATACATTGCCAAATTATATTTATTTGATAGCAAAATACTGCAGATGTTGGAAATCCGAAATAACAACAGAAAATGCTGGAAAAACTCAGCAAGTCAGGCAACATCCGTGGAGAGAAATTTGAGTTGACGTTTCGGGCTTGATGTTCTTGCCAGTCTGTTTTTGCCTGGTGTCTGCTGTTGTTTACTGATTATTTATTATGGCCTTTAAAAAAAACTATTTCATGCATTAACCAGTCTTGGTAGGTGTGTGCACTGAGCCACACAAAGCAGGAAAATATTGGGTTCCATCCATTGTTCGTGTTGACTGAGCTGACCTCAGCTGGGATGAGGGTGGGGGTGCCCTGGACTAGGGAGGGGCAAAATCAAGAAGGGTTCCTGTTGTGTATGTACCTTTAAGAGAATAACTGGTCTCAGACTGCAGTACCGGCAGTGACCACCCCTGTATAAAAGGCACTAGAGAGCCTCTGTTGGTTAGATTCGTTTATGCCTTTCACCAGTAAAGTTCTGTTTGTTTTCTCTCCTGCTAGTCCGTGTCTCAATCATTCACGGACTTAACACTGGCGACGAGTTAGAAACGAACTTACCTGCAACTCAGCAGCAGCTCCGACAACGTTGTTGAAGGTCGGAGCCAGAAGAAAGAAAAAAAAAAAAAAAAATAGGCCATTGAAACTCGAGAAACAGGCGTCGACCGTCAATCATCGAGTTCAAAACTTGCAGGAGAGACTGTCCAGAGCCAGGCTGGGTTCCTCGGTCCGTGGTTTCCCAGCTAATCGGGCTGGTGGCAGGTAGTGCTCTGATCCTTCCTGGGCTGCAACGGGGCCGGGCAGCGAGTCGGGAAGCAAGGAGAGAGAGAGAGAGGGTGGAGCACACAGGGCGCAGCCAGTGTTTCGAAGCTGGGCAGCGTTCGGACCTCAGAAGAGGGAGGGAAGTGTCCCAGAGGGTCCGCTCCACGACGGGAAGATAATAAAAGAAAACGAATTAATATTTAACACGCAGGAAACCGTGGAAAGCAGCGCTAACAACAGCGGGGAAGAAGGCAAAGCGCGGGAGATGCCATTTTAGATTTGCAAGATGCCGAAGACTGGCTGTATCACTGCTTTTGATAATACATTAGAGGACTGGACCACGTATGTGGAAAGAGTCGAGGTATATTTCGAGGCAAATGAAATAGCGGAGGGGAAAAAGGCATTGATATTGCTAAACGTAATGGGCGCTAGAACGTACGGCCTATTGCGGGATCTGATTACTCCAGCCAAACCGAAGGCGAAGAGTTTTAACGAAGTTGTTGCTGTTCTACAGGAGCACTTAAACCCTGCACCGCTGTTGATAGCAGAAAGATTTAAATTCCACAGGAGAACTCAGCACAAAGATGAGAGCAATGCTGAGTATCTTACGGCAGGCAGGAGTGTTCCCTCCCAGTCGGGGAACACTTCAGCAGTCAAGGACATTCAGCCTCCGATCTTCGGGTAAGCATTCTCCAAGGTGGCCTTCGAGACACACGACAACGCAAAATCGTCGAGCAGAAACTGATAGCCAAGTTCCGCACCCATGAGGACGGCCTCAACAGAGATCTTGGGTTCATGTCACGCTACATGTAACCCCACCTGATGCAGGGTCATCCAGACTCGAGTCGACATTGGCTTGTTCTCTCTACACGGATGCGGCCGGGCCTGCTGTGATTTCCAGCCCAAAAAAAAAATAAATGTTTTTTGTCTTTTTTTGTTTTTCATACAGACCCCAGCATCTGCAATATTTGACCCCTTGTGACCCCACCTCATTGTTCTTTGATGTAATGCTTCCCTGACTGACCTGTTTGGACACCATTCACACCTTTGACTGCTGTGATTATCTCTCTGCCGAGGTGTGATTAATGGCAGTTGGAAAGGTTACCTGCAAACATCTGACATGATTCTCTGACTATATAAGCTGTGTCTTTATGCATTTCTCCACTTCACCTGAAGAAGGAGCAGCGCTCCGAAAGCTTGTGATTTCAAATAAAGCTGTTGGACTATAACCTGGTGTTGTGTGACTTTTTACATTTGTCCACCCCAGTCCAACTCCGGCATCTCCACACCATGAGTATCTTACGGAACTACGCAAGCTATCAAAGCACTGCCAGTTCGGAGCAGGACTGGCAGATACCCTATGGGACAAATTTGTCTGTGGACTCCTGAGTGAAGGAACACAGAAGAAGTTACTCGCAGAAAAAGAGCTGACGCTAGATAAGGCTTTCAGCGTGGCAGTATCGTATGAAGCAGCAGCCAGGGGAGCTGCAGAAATTCAACAAAAACCACAGGAATACGGCACCCACGAAATGACACGGGGATTTGCAAAATGTTATCGCTGCGGCAGAACTAACCATGACCAGAAGGACTGCTGGTCCAAAGACAAAATATGCAGACAATGCGGGAAGATTGGACACATTGCACGAGTTTGTAGGTCTGGGAAGACCAGCGACAACAAAAAGGCTACTAAGGAACCGTACAAGAAAGTACAAAAGATGACGGACAGTAGTTCCGAAGACCAGATGAGCGATAGTGAATCCGAGAACAGGAGATTAAGCTGTCTCAAACTTCACAATGTAATCGCAAAAGAGGATCACCGAACCATTTGGGTCACCCTCACGATAGCAGGGTCCCAAGTTAAAATGGAATTGGATACAGGATCAGCGCTAACCGTCATGAATCGACGAGACTATGAGCGGCTATTTTCACACATACCCTTGAGAGAGACATCCATCGTCTTGACGACGTATATGGGGCAAAAAGTATACCCCAGAGGAAAAATAAGGGTGCCTGTCGAATACAATGGCAAGAAGATACGGCAATTGTATCTCTACATACTGCCAAATGGTGGACCACCGTTATTGGGACGGGAATGGATCAGGAAGATAAACTTAGATTGGCATTCCATTCATGCAATGACGGTGGATGGTAAAAAAGATGAAGACGTCACTCCTGGACGATTGTCAACAATCTTAGCTAACGCCAAAGAGGTATTTCAACAAGAACTGGGCACGCTTAAAGGCGTAACCGCCTCGTTAAAAATAGAAGAGAATGCAGTTCCCAGGTTTTTCAAAGCGAGACCGGTACCATATGCAATTCGTCCAGCCGTCGAGGCAGAGCTGGAGAATCTGGAGAAGGCGGGCGTGTTGTCTAAGGTCGACTGGAGCAAGTGGGTGACACCCATCGTTCCTGTCATGAAGAAAACGTTAAGCAATAAGTCCGGAGAGCCAAGGAAGATTCGCATCTGTGGGGATTTCAAGGTGACGGTGAACCCTGTCCTTCACACAGTACAATATCCTCTTCCAAGGATAGAAGACATCTTCGCCTCACTGTCTGGAGGGAAGCGTTTTACAAAAATTGACCTAGCACAAGCATATTTGCAGATGGAGGTTGAAGAGTCCTCTAGGAAATATCTCACGATAAACACTCACAAAGGTCTTTACCAGTATCATCGATTGGTATTCGGAGTAGCATCGGCTCCGGCGATATGGCAAAGAGCGATGGAACAAGTCCTGCAAGGGATTCCGGGGACTCAGTGTTACTTGGACGACATCCTTGTAACAGGTGAAGATGACAGTGAACACCTTAACAACCTAGAACAGGTGCTCACTAGACTACGGGAACATGGGCTGTGAGCCAACTGCCCCAAGTGCGAATTTGTTAAGAAACAGATATCGTATTGTGGCCACGTGATTGATGAAGAGGGGTTACATAAGTCCCCTGACAAAATTGAAGCGGTTGTTAAGGCCCCAGTGCCTGAAAATGTGTCGCAACTGAGGTCATTCCTCGGGTTGGTGAATTACTATCATAAGTTTTTGCCGAATTTGTCGACAATTCTGCATCCACTGAACGCCCTGCTACGAACGGGGGTAGCATAGAAATGGAGCGATGATTGTAAACATGCTTTTCAGAAGAGTAAGGACTTAATCACTTCGAAGGAAGTATTGGCTCACTACAACCCAGCACTGCCAATCAGGCCGGCGTGTGATGCGTCTCCCTACGGCATTGGGGCGGTACTGTCACATAAATTCCTTGATGGTTTGGAGAGGCCGATAGCTTTTGCGTCACGCTCGTTAACTTCTGCCGAGCGTAACTACGCCCAGATTGACAGAGAGGCCCTCAGCCTAGTGTGGGGGGTGAAGAAGTTCAATCACTATCTGCACGGTCAAAAATTTACTCTACTAACCGATCATCAACCTCTTGTCTCCATTTTCAACCCTCAGAAGGGCGTACCAGTAATGACAGCACAACGGCTGCAGAGATGGTCCCTTTTCCTAGGGGCACACCAATATGACATCGAGTACAAAGGAACTAAACAGCATGGAAATGCTGATGGATTGTCACGTCTACCGTTGCCGACGGTGGAAGAAGAAGACCTTGCAGTGGATCTAATGGAGTTATTCCACTCGACCATAGTCGAATGTCTCCCTGTGACGAATGCAAACATAGAAAAGGAAACACGGAATGACCCGACACTATCACGGGTCTATGATTTAACGGTGAAGGGATGGCCAGCACATGGCGAACCACTGCTGCCAGCATTCTCGCCGAGAAGAGAACAGCTGTCAGTGTGCAGAGGAACCTTGATGTGTGGATCCAGAGTAGTAATTCCAACTAAGTTGACGGATAGAGTGCTCAATGAGCTTCATGAGGGTCATCTGGGTGGGGTAAAAATGAAGAGCTTAGCCAGAGCGTTTGTGTGGTGGCCGGGAATCGATAGAGAAATCGAAGAGATGACCAAGAGCTGTGCAGGATGCCAGAAGGTCCAAAACGCCCCACCACAAGCTCCTCTGCATCCATGGGAGTGGCCCTCATCTCCATGGCAAAGGGTGCACATTGATTTTGCTGGTCCCTTCATGGACTCGATGTTTTTAATTGCGGTGGATGCACATTCAAAGTGGCCAGAGGTAATAAAAATGCCCTCAACCACCACGGAAAAAACTATCGCAGTTTTACGAACCATATTCACCAGGAATGGGCTGCCTGAACAGATTTGCTCTGACAATGGACCACAGTTTGTGTCTGAAGAGTTCCGGAGGTTCTTAAAGAACAATGGTGTTAAGCATTACACATCTGCCCCATATCATCCAGCCACTAATGGATTGGCCGAGAGGTTTGTCCAAACATTCAAGAAGGCTATCAAGGCAATGTGTAATGAAGATATACCCCTACAACACAAGGTGGACAACTTCTTGTTTGCCTACCGGAATGCGACACATGCGGTTACCAACCAAACTCCAGCCATGATGTTCTTCAATCGAAGACTACGATGCCGCTTGGATTTGGTTAAGCCAAACGTCCGAAGAGATGTGGAGAACAGGCAGTTTCAGAATATGAATGAAAGGCCGACCAGGAGTTTTAAGATAGGTCAACCAGTTTTGGCCCGGGACTACCGCACTGAGAAATGGCAGCCAGGAACGATTTGTACACGACAAGGACCTCTCATGTATACCGTGGACATTGGGGAGAGCATTGTAAGACGCCATGCTGACCAGATTCTAGAGTCACTGGAAAACGTCAACTCCACACCACGATCTGATACACCTGGAAATGAAATCGACGTTCCAATTGCAGCTACCGCAGAACCGGTAATATTGGAAGCAGATGAACCAAACAACGACATTGATTCCGACTCAACTTTGCCAGAAGAACCTGATACTCCAAAGAGGCGTTATCCAGACAGAATCAGGAAGCCTCCTCAAAGACTGAACTTATAATTGCTTAAACTTAACCAATGTATCTAGCAACAGTAATTGTGATTGTAATTCGTTATCATTAGTTGTTAAATGAATGTTATGTACTGTTTATCTAAAAGGGGAGGAATTGTTGTGTATGTACCTTTAAGAGAATAACTGGTCTCAGACTGCAGTACCGGCAGTGACCACCCCTGTATAAAAGGCGCTAGAGAGCCTCTGTTGGTTAGATTCGTTTATGCCTTTCACCAGTAAAGTTCTGTTTGTTTTCTCTCCTGCTAGTCCGTGTCTCAATCATTCACGGACTTAACAGTTCCCACTTCTGATCATGAGCCAGAGACTACTGCTGTAAATCATTCTGCTCATGTTAGTTAAGGACAAGACTGAGCTCATCATGTTTGACTAACTTGCTGCCATTCACTCTCCAGGCTCGTGCGTGAAGAGTGGTCACGCTTGGCTGAGGTATCAGAGGGCAGTTGTCCCTCGTGGAATAGATCTCAGGATGTGAGAGTGCTTTGAGGAAAGTGGGGTGGAGGAATCTGCAGCTGATATTTTATACATAAGGCAGAAATGTCCCAAGTTGTCATTGCAAAGTGTAATTTGTAATCTTTTGGAATGATAAAAACAATTCCCTTTCTGTCTCGTTGAGCCATTGGATGAAAAGGTCATCATTGTACACTGATTCCATTGGCAGTTTGGGCCACATTCAGTTTGATCCTGAGCTGCAAAGTGCAACATTCAGAGACTGCTTGCAGGAAGCAGGTTTGAATTGTAGTTTGGCTTTTGCCCTGCGCCTGCTACCAGTGAAAATAATACCAGCACAATTTGCACAAAGGGATTAATGGCTCGTGGGTCTCGGTGAAATCTTCAAACTGTAGTATATAAAAGCTGAAAGCTTTACTGGACAGGAAGATTTATGATAAAGAAAAACCCAAACTGCTATGAAGGCTGTTTCTTCAGTGAATCTCTAGATGTAAATTTTACTAGACTGTTGGTACATTCATCATGAGTGAAGAGATACAACCCTTTGATGCAAAATCCCATGCCTCTTATATTCCAAGTGCTTCATTTTTAATTAACCCTTGCAGCACAGCGGGCACGTTTAATGGGCCAAGTGCTGATAGGGTGTGGGGCTAGCAGTGAAATACTTATTCGGCAACCCCTTCAATATTTTCACGTAAACTGTAGCAAAGACTGATTTGGCTTCTTACAGCCAACGAAACCCCATTTCAATTTTTCAAATTCGTGTTTACGTTTCTTTCAAATTCCGGTTTGGGTTCATTTTACTCCTGTAAAAACTTTGGCTTCTGTTTTCATGTTTTTGACACGTTTCTGTGTCAACTTTCTTGATAAATTCCTGTCTTCACATTTATAATGGGAACTATCTCTGTGAGCTTGTCATGCTGTAAATACATCTCCCACTTGTGACGGGTGCTGCAGCAGCTCAGCATTTCCCAACTCCTCAAACTCTCCTGCAGGGAAACTCTGATGTTGCAACCAACTCTACTTCTCTGGTTCCCAAATTGCTTTATGTTTTGCTACGTAACCACAAATAATAAGGATGGAATATGTGATTGTAAATTGGGGCCTAAATTACATCTGTGCACCCTAGTCCAATTACCCCTTGCCCTCTAACCTTGTTTCACCTGAAGAACTCCCTTTATGCATTGTATGCATTATAACAATTGTATTCCTTACATAATCAGGCAAATCTAGTGTTGTGTGACTGGCTGTCAGAAAAATATGAATCTGGCAAACATAACGTAATGTAATAATTCTTCCACTCCATCGTCATACTCATTTTGCAAACACAATCGGTATAATTGGCCTTGGCAAGTCATTTAACAAACACTCACTGAAAATGTTCCCGACATTAGGGAAAACACTCGGTAAGATGGATCTTGTGTAACATTATCGGGTTGGCGCAGTTGAGATTTACTCAGCTAACCTACTGCTTTGCCTTCAGTTACAGGTCACGTTTTGGCCGATGCCCATTGACCTGTGTCAACATTAACAGTTATCAATATGCAGTTTTTTTTTATTCGTTCATGGGATGTGTGCGTCGCTGGCAAGTCCAACATTTATTGCCCATCCCTAGTCGCCCTTGAGAAGGTGCCGGTGAGCCACCTTCTTGAACCGCTGCAGTCCGTGTGGTGAAGGTACTCCCGGATGTCTGGAAGCCATGTGGTTGTGGTATATAAATATGATTTTAGTAATCAAGTACATGTTATTTCTCTTTAGGGGCTAATTCAACAATTGTTGTTTGTTATGGGGGAGCCAGCTGCAGCCAAAGCGCACTGCACGAGATACAGCCAAGCTTGCAGGAAGACTTCTGATGCTGAGCCTGTCCTCAACGGCTCTGGCTCTTACCAAGACAACTATTTTCTACCAGTACAGTTTGAGGTATGTTAAACATTTCTATTAATTAACTGAGTATAAAGTCAAGTGTTGATGATGTGTCCAAATATCTTAAGATATACTTTATTGCCTGCTGCTCTGTTAATATCATCAGTGCAGTCCCGTCCTCTGTTGTCAGCCCTTCGTTTGTTAACTGAGCAAGTTAATACACTTGATTATTTCTCGGCTAACCTCCAACATTAACCTTATCTAGGATAAATGATAAACGACTGTAGACGCTCAGTCATTGAGTATATTCAAGGCTGAGATTGATAGATTTTTGGACTCTTAAGAGAATCGAGGGATATGGGGCTCGAGCGGGAAAGTGGAGTTGAGGTCGAAGATCAGCCATGGCAGATCAGGCTCAGGGGGCCCTGTGGCCTACTCCTGCTCCTATTTCTTAAGTTCGTATGACAAATGGGCGATAGATTTGTTTGCAGAATGTCTCATATACTTCAACGGCTGTCGGAATGTGTACAAGTGGTACTGGAGAATTTTAGTAGGTTGGGTGGCTCACACATGGACACCCTGTGTGGTTCCTGCTTGTAAAATCCCAATAAACGTTTTTTTCTCCTCCTGCTGAAACTGTATGCATGAATGTCTGGGAGGGATTATGGTTTATGGAATTGGGGAGCATTAATTAGTTATTGTTACAGACACATGGAAGTAATGATTACAATACCTTATTTTACTGGCATGGCACTAATTAAGATCGTCTTTCTGCTTAAAACAACATTTGAAACCCAAGTGTGTTTGTTTTAATGTGTAATTTGTCATGTAATTCTTGTGAATGTTTAACAATCACCTAATTGCTAAAATTGCATAATTATACAAAATATCAACTTGCCTTTGTCCATTCGATAGCGAATTAAGTGATTAGATGGTTGTACAGGAAATGTTCTGATATCCGGCACTGACTGGACCGGTGTGTTGCCGATATATCAAAACTGCCGGACATACAAAGTTAATGTTGAAGCATACGGAGATGAAAATCTCCGTATCTGACAACAAACACTGTTGCTTAGCAACAGCTTGTAAACACTCGGCCCGTACCTTGGAAGCGTCTCTGAAGCTGTTGCTAAGCTACAGAGACGCTTTCCAGAGCCTGACTGTTTAAAAAAAAAAAAAAAAATGCTCGGAGAAGAAAAAAAACCTAACCAAAACGGCTGCTGATTTCTGCCGTTAGATCGAGGTTTCCGGGCATACAACCTCCAGATAAACCAACGTTTCCTGTATATGAATTTCAGTATGTGAGCTGGCAAATCTCCTTTAGAATCATAATTGATGTATTTAGGCACAAATGTCTGCCTATTTTTGTCTGAGTGACAGATTATTGATTCTATGTATTGCACAGAATTTGTAGACCTTTGCCCTGCAATCAGGGATGTTGATTCTGCCATTTAAGAATATAGGTTAACTTGTCTGTCTCTGCAATATTCTACGGCTGAGAAACTTCCATTGACATCAGAATTGAGATGGCAAATCAATAGATGAGTTTCCCCGAGCACCGTTGAATCTACTGTTATTAAATTTAATTATGATGGCAAACATGCCTGAAAAAACGATAATGCGTTGTAGCTGTAGATTATGACGAAATACTGAGCCTCTGTCTCAATTTGGACAGAACCTAGACAATAGAGAAGCAGTAATGTTGACTGCCTTGCTGCCATCTTGGATAGTGAGACTAAATACTGCTGTGTAAATAGCAGCTTCAGCACCTGCCAGCTAAATAGAGACAGCAGAATGGCAATTTTCCAAGCTCCGTAATTCATATCAGGCAACAATTGATGGTTTCATTGCTTAGTGGAGCTGACTGAAGCCGTAATGTTTGCAGAAGATGGCAGATTTAGTAAACTGAAAAGACATTGGCCCGGATTTTGTGCTCAGCTGCAAAGGAACGACGCTCGCGTTCAGTAGGCTGACAGCTGACCAGAGCTTTTGCGGGTTTTTGAGCAAATCCTTGGCGGGGGGCGGGGGGGGGGCGGAATTTGGTTGGTTAGCGCCTCCTGTTTGCGCCTGGCGGGGGCGCTAATGAAGTAGCACCGAGGTGAGGCAGATCCAGCGCCACACGCCAAATCCAGTTGCCCTTTAGCGCCGCCACTAATGGTTTGCACCTGGGGCTTTAACGCTAGCCAGATCGTGATGTCAGTGAGCGTGCAACGATCACTCAGCGCCCACTCTGCCAAATTGATTATCACCCCCTGTCTTAGCACCTCACTCTGACAACGACAGGAAGAGGAGGCGTGAAGCAGGCTCCAGGGGCGCTATTTAAAGAGATCAAAGAGATCAGTCGCAGCTGTCAGATTAGTGCTGTTTCACTGCTTCCTTGTCAGTTTGCGATTGTGCAAGAGTTTAATTCAGTCATTTAAAGGTTCTTTAGTATCAAGAACGTTGTGGCTTATAAAAATTTGTTATATTTATTCTGACAAAATTTCATAGTGCTACACTTGGTTACATTAATGGGGGCTGTACTGGCAGTCGACCTCACCCTCCAGTATCTACAGCGGAGGGAGCGCAGGCAGCGAGAAAGATTGCAAGATATGACCAGAGGGAGGAGGAGGGCCCTCAGGGCTCTCAACAGGAGGCTTTACCCTCCAAGGGTATTCCGAGAGCACTTCTCCTACCTCCAATTAAGCGAGGAGCAGTGTATTAGAAGGCTCAGCTTCACCAATAAGGTGGTCACCGAACTCTGCCACCTCCTGCAACCAGACCTCGAGCCCCAGATCAGGGCAACCACAGCTCTCTCAGTGGCAGTCACGGTCACTGTGGCCCTCAATTTCTTTGCCAACGGTTCCTTCCAATCCGCAACAGGAGATATAGAGAACATCTCGCAGCTCACCATCCATCGCTGCATCCGGGAGACCACAGAGACACTCTACAGTAGGAGAAGGGACTACATTTCCTTCCCCATCACCAGAGAGAAGCAGGACAAACGTGCATGTGGCTTTGCCAGGATAGCGGGCCTCCCCATGATGCAGGGCACCATTGACTGCACCCATGTGGCTTTGCAGGCACCGCATAACAATCCTGAGATCTCCCGTAACCGCAAAGGCTATCACTCATTTAATGAGCAGTTGGTGTGTGACCATAGACAGCGAATCTTTAGTGTGAATGCCCGCTATCCTGGCAGCAGCCACGATGCCTTCATCCTGCGCCAGACCGGTGTGCCAGCACTCTTCCAGCTGCCACATCAAGCTCACGGCTGGCTGGTCGGAGACACGAGCTATCCGCTCTCCACCTGGCTCATGACTCCTCTCAACACTCCTGCCCAGCACTCATATAATGAGAACCATGCCGCCACTAGGAACGTCATCGAGCAGACCATCAGAGTGCTCAATGGTTCCGCTGCCTTGACCGTTCAGGAGGTGCCCTCCAGTACTCGCCGGAGTGGGTGTCCCGTTTCGCCATGATCTTCTGCATGCTCCACAACTTGGCCATCATGAGGGCCCAGCCCTTGCCACCAGGGATTGCGGGACCACCTCAGGAGGAGGAGGACAAGAAAGAGGAAGACGAGGAGGAAGAACAGGAGCACGGAGGTGGCGGCCACTCAATCGGCCTTCCAGAAGGGGGGTCCGTGACCGCCTCATCAGACTGCGGTTCCAATAAATTAAACTCCAGATCCCCGTTGCTCACCACACCCCCATCATTCCATTCCTGTCGCAGGCCATATCACCGCAAAGCTGAAATGAGAGACACCACAAAATCATCCAAAGCCAATTAATAAATGTATCAATAATCAGTGAACACATATTTATAACTACAATATTAACTATTCACTCTTATGCATCCCTTAGTGCCTCTCGTTACTGTGCCTTTGCCTACTTTAGTGCTCCTCCAAAGTGTTGGCCCAGTGGCTGCAGCACGGCGGATGGAAGGATGCTGAGTGTCCATGTGGGAGACTTCAGATGGCCTTACAGGACGCCCTCGCCCAGCTCTTGGCCTGGAAGGCCCGACTATAGACTGCACCACCTCAGCATGGGCGGCAGCAGTCTGGACTGGCTGGATGACAGGCAGCGACAAGGGCAATGGCGGAGTGCCAGTGGTGGGAGCAGGAATGTTGTCATCCTGAGAGAGGACAGCAGCTTCCTGCTCCATTGACCCACTGCCACTCCCCCGGGGCAGCACCTCAGCATCCCTAGCGATCTGTTGGAGCACAGATTGCTGGCCTTCTGCAACACCATGAAATCCCCGGTCAGTGGTGGTAGACCCAGCCACGATGGCAGCAGTCAGAGCTTGCGTGGCATCAAACTGAGACTGCAGGAGAGCAGTCCGAGAATTGATGGCACCAAGCATAGACTGCATGACGGCACTAAGACGTTGCGTGGCTTCCGCCTGTGCTGCAATGGAAGCTGCGACATTGCCCATCACGCGCGGCATCAGGTCTGGGTCGCCACCCTCTCTCTGGGAGTCTACCATCATTTGCAGTCTGCAAATGATGGACTTCATATTGTGCACAGAGCTCTGTGTAATGTTGGAGGCGGACTCCTCCATGCTCCTTACCATTGCCGAGAGGTTCTCGGGCACCTTTGCCATTGCACCCATCATCTCCATGTGCATGCCCATCGCCCTTCTTCTAAACGCCTCCCCATTGAGGTCCTCATCTGAGTCCTGTGCAGCAGAACTTGCACGCGAACTCGTCCTCCGGGGAGCTGACTCCCGAGCTACCCTTTCCCCCTGGCCTTGCTGCAGCCCACACGTCCCCGGTGCATCAACCTGTGCAGATCCCGCTACTATACCAGCCTCTAAAGAACGTGTAGTGCCAGTATCTGAGCTGGTGCTTGTGGGTGAGACATGCAGTGACGCGGTGTGTTCTTCGTCCTCCTTCTCCCACCTCGCTCTCAATGGTACCCTCAGGGACAAGCTGCTCAGGTGCTTGCTCATTATCTGAAAGCATAAAGGCACAAGAGTTGAGTTAAGCTGAGGGGAGGGTGTCAGGAAGGCGGAAAGGCATGATTAGCTGGAAAGTGGGAAAGGCTTGTGGGGTGAGGGGGAAGTGGGATGTGAGAAGAAGGAATGGGGATGAACATACTGTTGTTGTCCCTAAGGGAGGGCCAACATCACCGGTGGCCACAGCGCCCACCACCTGGCACCCAATGATTTGCAGCACTCTTTCCTCCAGCGCAGACAGTGGTTGGGTGTCAGGTTGTCCCCCGCCTGTGCGCTCCTGCTCCCTCCTGTTGTGAATGACCTTGGCCTGCAAGAGAAAGTGTGTGAGTGAGTGTGGGGCAACGTGTTTGGATGATGTGCCTGCCATAGTTGAATAGCTGTCATTGTGTGCAAGGTGTGAGATGTGGATGTGCGTGCTAGTAGGTGGGGATTGTTGGTGGGTGAGGTTCTTTGGGCAGTGTGTGCAGGCTGTGGTTCAGATGGTGGTATGTCGCATTTGTTGAAGTATTGACTCACCCTGACCACCCGAGTGAGGTTGTTAAATTTCTTCCTGCACTCTATATGGATCCTGGGGACCACATTGCTGCTCAAAACCTGCTGGGCTACCTCCCTCCACATGGCGCGGAAGACTTGCGGCGAGGGCACTGCTGCTACTTGCTGGGTACAACACCGCCCTCCGTCTCTCCACAGCGAAGACCAACACCTCCAATGCCTGGTCACAGAATCTGCGAGCTCTCTCCTTGGGCCGTTGATCTGCCACAATGACACCTCCTTCAGTGGTCTGGTTTCTTCTCCTTGGCCTACTGCTGCTTGCTGAGACAGCTGCAGAAGCAGCAATGCTGAGAATGAGGTTCTGCAGCATGATTGAACCTCCCCTTTAAGAACTGGAAAGAGCCTGTGGCAATGATGACCAGCAATTAGACTGCACCTGACATTGCTTAGCGCTTTGAGTCTAACGCCACTGAGTTAGGTCATTAGCGCTTGATTTAGCATTCCCATCCTTTCTTTGAGCGATGACACTAAATTTTGCGTGCAGAGATTCATTAACGCCTGTCGCTAAATCTCAAACTTTTCAGAAGTTAGCGCCCATTCCTGGGCGATAATGACTTTCGCCCCCCTGCTGTCATTGGGCATCTGATCCAGTGCGGCGCCCTCTCCAGGGGATCTGTGGCGTGTGTGAGCACGTGGCTCTTCAACCAATCAGATTGAAAAATCCTCACTGAGACACGCAGTCGAAACCAGGAAATATAAATTAGGAAGTATAAGTTAGATTTAAATCATATACAGAAAGCAAAATAAAGATTGGGAAAGAAATATCAAAATAAGAGAGAGAGAAAGAAAAGTTTTAACAATTGTTTTAATGTTTTTAAAATCACCAACACTAATTAAATTCTGAAGGAATGAGACTCCACACTTGTAAAATTAAATATTCCGTGCCAGAGAGGTTGTTTGGCAGTAATTGTGACTTATCACGCCATTAAAAATTCACTTACACCCGAATGTACCAGCCCTAACTTTTTCTGCCGTATTTAGTGGGTAATTATCGCAATGTCACAGCATCATATTGATTTCAATGGCAAGTCTATCGGCGGGTTACTGTTATAGCGCATCCTATGGAGGAGCAGAGTAACTCGGACCGCAGCTTCTGGATTTCTACGTTTAACTGCGCATGTGTGTTCTCCGGAGGTTGCTGTCAGATTTACTCCATAATAACAGTGAGCGTGGTTAACTTCACTGTTATTCTCAACACAAAATCCGGGCCATTAGAACTGCCAACTCTATTCTAACAGCAAGTTTGCATTAAAAATAAATGGGTGGTGGGGCACGTTGCTGGTGCAAACTCTTACCGCCTGGGCCTCTAGCGCCTCGTAGATCGTGAAGTCATCAAGTGCGCACCACCCCGTTAGCACCCCGGATGTGAAATTGACTTTAGCCCCCTGCATTATCGCCTCGCGCTGACGAGGCCAGCAAGAGGAGGCGTTCTGAAGTCGGATGGCCATTTTGGGAGCGGTAATTAAAGGGAATACTTTTCAGATCGCTGAACCGTTATTATTTGCACCAGTCTGGTGCCTGCGCAAAGTTTTCACTCTTTCACTGTTGCAGGATGTCCAAGCCCTCCACTTCGTAACAGTGCTTGGGGCTGTATTGGCAGTCGCCTGGCAAGACTGCAGTGCTGACTAATAGCTTCTGGTGCAGTATTGTCCCTTCTCTTTAAGCGAGGGAAGCAGCCTCTGTGATTGAAGAGTGCCGTCTGGAATGCGCTGCAAATTGTCTCGAGCTCTGCCGGTATCGCCCCGCTCTCCAACTTTAGCGCTCCAACAGAAGTGGTTAGCACTTGATCTTGGAGCGCTACAACTGAATTTCATGTGAGCCTATCATCATTAGCGTCTGGCGCTAATTTTTCAGCTTTCAAAGTTTTAGCACCTCAAACGAGGCTATAATGAATTTCTCCCCCTTTGTTCCTAACCTGGATCCAGATAGCACAAATAATAGGAGTCTGGAAAACTGAAGGATGTTGGTTGGCCCACCATGCCTGTGCCAACTCTTACAATTGAGCTATCTACTCTAATTCCATTGTCCTGTCCCTTCCTCAACATTCCAACATAATTCCTTTTTAAAGGAGAGGAGAAAGTCTATAACAATGACTCGCACTTTAATCACTTTTCACAATAGTTAGTTCTTGTTCTCAGATGACTGGTTCCTTTCATAAATGTAGTGTGAGGCAGCACATTGAAGCACCAGTACCTAATGGTGAAATGTAGGCCCAATCCACCCCTCCATTTCCTCAAGTTTACTTGCAGTTTTAAAAGCAGAAACATTTAGGATTTTCTTCACTTTTTCCAAGAGGAAAAGGAGATTAAATTTTGCAATATCTGCTGTTGGCACATTTGAAGGTTAGAACAGTCACTCAGGCTCAAACATACTTGTAGATGTTCATAAATTACATGTCAGCAGCCTTAAGTCTGGGCGTTTGGTCAAGTAAAGTTCAAGGGGTTACCAGATTTTTAAAAGGATGTAATTTTGAACAGATTTCTTTAATCCTTCACGTCTTCATTGCAGGCAAGTTTTGAGGAAAATTTTAATGAATTGTGATGAGGCAGCCATTGAATTTACTGTTTCCTTTTGTAAATGATTATTTTGAAGATTGAATTCAAAGCCGAAAGCTAATACTAGATTTCTGACATGGCTAACTATTCTGTAGATATATATAGCCAAGCATATGATGCTTTATGAAATACTGAGTGTATTTGATTTGTGTAATCGGCAACAGCAGTCAACTACAGAGTACAACTACTTTGAAGTGGCTAGACATAATGTTCTGATGATTGTAAGGGTGCAGCGTACTGTTTTGCTGGCTCTCGATAGTAAATATTTTGAGGATTTCTATTTTGGGTGCAGATTTAATTGACCCTTAGCCTGCCAAACATAGGTTTCTACTGAGCATTCATAGATTTTTCAGGGGGCTGAAGGAGGAGAGAGGGGCTTAGGGAGGAAATTTCAGAGCTTGGGGCCCAGGCAGCTGAAGGCATGGCCGCCAACGGCAGAATGATGAAAACCGGGGATGTGTAGGAAACCAAAATTGAGGGAGTACAGAGATCTCGGAGGGTTGTCGGGCTGGAGCCAATTGTACCAATTAAACAAAGACTATTAGAAGTATACATCCTGATCTGGATTAGCAGTGAAATGCCTCAACTAAAGCAATCCATCTTGACTGTGGGAGTTAAAACATGATGAGTAACAGTGACCCACTGGGGTCCTTAAGACTGGATCTACTATATGGCAGCAGGAGAAAGTTGTACAATTTCTTAGGAATCAATTTCCCAAGCTATACTTTATCGGTTTACGTAAAATCTAAACTCGCTATAGAAAGTCAAAGTTTCTGATTAACTGTGTGAAAGTAAAAGCCACATTATAGTACACTATTTCAGTTCATTAACTATTACAAATCTGTGGAAGTGTTGGTAGTAACCGAATAGTGGCCTTAGTTATTAGCAGATAAAGATTAAAGTGAGACATGACACAAAGGGAAAAGGACATCTTGTAATCATCCTCCAAATGGACTGGTGTTGGGTGACAAGATGAGGCGTTCGGGTCTGAAAGCTATAAATGGATAGTCACAATGTTCCAATCGTGTTTTCTTTCAATATCTCTAATCTGGGATGAGAGGGATGTCCTATGATGAGAGATTGTGTAGAATGGGCCTATACTCTCTGGAGTTTAGAAGAATGAGAGGTGATCTCATTGAAACATTCTGAGGGGGATTGACAGGGTAGATGCTGAGAGGTTGTTTCCCCTGGATGGAGTGTCTAGAACTAGGGGGCATAGTCTCAGGATAAGGGGTAGGCCATTTAAAACTGAGATGAGGAGGAATTTCTTCCCTCAGAAGGTTGTGAATCTTTGGAATTCTCTGCCCCAAAGGGCTGTGAATGCTGAGTCTTTGAGTATATTCAAGGCTGAGATAGATAGATTTTTGGACTCTAGGGGAATCAAGGGATATGGAGATCGGGCGGGAAAGTGGAGTTGAGGTCGAAGATCAGCCATGATCTTATTGAATGGCGGAGCAGGCTCGAGGGGCCGTATGGCCTACTCCTACTCTTATTTCTTATGTTCTTATAAAGAGGGTTGTGTAATGCGCTTTCAGGGTTAAACTTGAGGCAGAAACTATAGGCCCGGAATTTGCGGTCAGCAGCAAAGCGAAGGTGTTCGCTGCAGGCCCCGAAGTACGCTCTGCATAAGGATCTGGCAATCCCTGGGTTTTCCGACCTTCAATTCAATTCAATTCAATTCAACGGACTACAGTGGGGAATCCCTTGTTCGAACTGCTGTGACGTCAACAGACTGCCTAAGCAGCCAATCAAAAGGCAGAATTCTCACAGACAGCAAACAAGGAAGTGAGTAAGCTCTTAAAGTTCTAACTTACTAAAATAGTTAGAGAGAGCAAAAGAAAGATTGGGGCTCTCACATGGGGAAAAGACAAACCTAAAATAAAGATTTTGAAAATGTTCTTAAAAATTTAAATTTTTATTAAAATGGTCTAATTTCACACAGCACAAAATTAAAGTTAGTTTTCCAGGCTCTTAACGTTTGTTTAGCAGTCAATATGCTGTTAAAACCACAGTTACATCTAATCCCTTTGGGTCTAACATTTTGTGGAGAATTTCACACCGTGATTACTGCAGAAGGGCCAAAGTCGTCGTCAGTTTCCATGATTTAGCTGATTGCACAGATTGCCGGCTCTGTGGAGGTGGGCAGGGGGCACAGCACAGCCTGTTTCGGAGCTGTCAATGACTGACCGCAACTTCGGGATTTCCACATGTGTCAAATCCAAAATTGCGGTCAGTTTCAAAAACATACCTCAATCCCCCTACCCCCACTAATCAGCATTTCCCCCCTCCCCCTGCTGGCTGCATTTTATGGTTCCTTCCCCTTCCCCCGCCCCCCCACACCCCTCACAATGAGAGGATTTCCCAGGCAAAAATAGTTCACTAAGCAGAACCTCACTTCTGTGCACCTTTTCACCCCTTCTCGCTCCCATTCTCCTTCTGACCAGCGGCCTGCGATCATGTATGTATGTAAAATAATTGCCATCAACTATTCTGTGTGATATAGCCTACCTTAAAATAGGCGTTTACTTAACACATATATATCTTGTAGCCCATTAACCAAGGAAAGCTAGCTTTGTAAATGATAGGTGAATTTGAAACCTATTTGCTCATTCTTCCAGCAAGACAATGGCCCAGAAATTCGGGTCGGGGGCTTCCCGTGGGTGCAAGCCCCCGACCTGCACTTACCTTGCGCACCGGCCGTTGAGCTGTGGGCCCCTGTGGAATTCCGATCCTGGACCTGCTCCAACTGCCGGTGCACAGTGCTTGCTTATCCCAGAGGCGCAGTTAGTTCGATGCGGCCCCTGGGTTCATGTGGGCCATGGGGAGCCAATCGGAGCGGGGAATGCTCCATTCATAAGATTGACAGGAAGAGCTGTCAAAACTTATAAATACAACGGACTCCAAAACATCACTAAATCTTCAAATAAATTTTTTAAAAACATCACATTTTTAAAATCTATATATGTAAAGCGATGCTTCTGTCTGTCCTTCTGTCTGTCTGTCCTTCTGTCTGTCTATCCTCACGTGTGCGTCTGTCGGGCTATGCGCTCGAAAGTTACAGAGCGTACCTACGCGTGCGTTACGTCGAAAGAAAGCTTACCTTTCCAAAACGGTCTTAAGCGTATTTACGTTTCGGCCGGGCTAAAATCGCGCCCGCGGTATCCAAAAAACCTTCAACATTCCGCTCATTAGCATCTCATTATCCGCTCATTAGCGACAGAGTGACCTCGAGGTCGACCAGCGTGCGGCCGGGCCCTCCTACGGTCGAGTGACGGGACGATTGACCAATCCTATGCTTTGGTCACCTGACGGTCGACCAATCGGTGCGTGTGTGGGCGGGCCTTATCGTTCTGAACCGAGGTGAGTCGCCGCCATCTTGATTCCAAACTTTTCCTTTCTTTTTCCCGCTTTCTGCGTCTTTAAAAAAAAACGTTGCTTTTAAAACACATATTGGGCTGGATTTTCCTAAGCCCCTGGAGTCGGGTTGGAGGCGTGCGGGCGATAAAAATCGGAGATCCGGGGGTCCCGACCCCATCCCGCCTCCAACCCGCCTCCATGTCAATTTCATAGGAGTCGGGTTGCCGACAAGTGCTGGAACCCGACTCCCAGAGGCGGGAAGGGATTAAAGGCAATTAAACTGCCTGTTAACAGGTAGTTTTTTGCCTATTCGCGATTTTTATTGCTGGTTTGTGGGCTTCCCGACAGCTCCAAACCACGAAAAGTTTTCGAGGCGGGACGTGGGTCTGAGGTCTTGGAGGGGTCGAGATGCCCAGTGTTCAGGTGAGTGAGGGGTGCAGGAGTGCAAAGGTAAGTGTTTTGCAAGTGTTTAAAGTGTTTAAATAAGTTTAACTTACTTTTACTTACCTTTACAGGAGTCCTGCATTCCGGTGTCAGGAGTCGGCTGCAAGAACCACAGAAGCTCCGATTTAAAAAAAAAAAAAATCAGCTTCTTGGTTTCTGCAGCAAAATGATTTTAAAGTTATCCTGAGAAAGGACTGAGGCTGAATTAGCAGTTTTTCAGTGGTTGACAGCTTCAAACAGCTGTTAAACACTGATATTTCATCTGCCAAAAGCTTTTGACAGATGAAATGTCAATCTCTGACGTCACCTGTTGCCGGGTAACCCTTAATTGGCCTGCTGAGCCCACAGGGCGGGCTCAACAAGGTCAATCAGAGGAAAATCCAGTGGGTTGGCTACATCTCCATGGAGGCGGGACAACAAGCCTGAATGTGGGTTTCCCACCTCCAACCCGCCCCCGTAGCAAAATCCAGCCCATTGTTTAAAAAAAAAAGATTTACAAAGTAATTAACTTATCTAATCTCATTAATTTTCCTACCTTTCCCCGTTTTTCCAGGTAGGCTGGCGGGGCTGGGCTCTCGGGAGTGCTGATCTCGGGCGGGACTTGGAGAGCGGGAAGGGTTACCCCGGCAACCGGGCCCGCCGGCCGTTTCTCAGCCGCAATCGGCGCTCTTCAAGCCAGCTCGGGAGGGCGGGGCCATGTCAGTGCGTAGGGGGGGCACGGAGCTCCGTGGAGACATCGCCGGCACTGGGCTCGGGTGCTTTGTGGGCTGCGGACGAACAGTGGCTGCGGACCTCCAGCTGACCGGGGCGCTGGACTCGGCTGGGCCATGTCTTTGCTTCACGGCCAACGGCATCAGGGTGACGGCCGAGGGAACGCGTTCATCCAGGTGCCGAGGCCCGGGCCCCGGGGCGGAAAGAGGGATTGGAGCGGGGGATGAGGGCTCGGGCAGGGGAGGGGGAGGAGAGGGAGGAAGGGGGTGGGGGGGGTGGAGAGGGAGGAGGAGGGGGTAGGGAGGTGGGGAGAGGGAGGAGAGAGAGGAGGGGAGAGGGAGGAGAGAGAGGAGGGGTGGGGGAGGAGAGAGAGGACGGGAGGGGAGGAGCGAGAGAGGATGGAGGGAGCGAGAGAGGGTGGGGGGAGCGAGAGAGGGTGGGGAGAGGGGGGAGCGAGAGAGGGTGGGGAGGGGGGGAGCGAGAGAGGGTGGGGGGGAGCGAGAGAGGGTGGGGAGAGGGGGGAGCGAGAGAGGGTGGGGAGAGGGGGGAAGGGCAGGGAGAGGGAGGGGGGGAGAGAGGGAGAGAAGGGAGGGGAGAGGGAGAGAGTGTAAAGCAGGGAGAGACAGGGGGAGGGAGAGAGAGAGGGTGAGGAAGGGAGAGAGTGAAGGGGTGGGACAGGGAGGGAAAGAGTGAGGGGGTGGGAGAGCTTACCTTCTTCCTTCGTAGGGGTCCATCGGGCCACCTTCCACCCCCGTTGCGCGCTCTCTCTTTCCCCCCCCCCCCGTCGCGCTCTCTCTTCCCCCACCCCCTGTCGCGCTCTCTCTTCCCCCCCCAAGTCGCGCTCTCTCTTCCCCCCCCCCCAAGTCGCGCTCTCTCTTCCCCCCCCCCCCGCCAGTCGCTCTCTCGCTTCCCCCCCCCCCCGCCAGTCGCTCTCTCGCTTCCCCCCCCGCCAGTCGCTCTCTCTCTTCCCCCCCCCGCCAATCGCTCTCTCTCTTCCAACAACAACATGCCCTCGAAAAAGCCTCGGCACCGCTGGGCACTTCAGCTAGTAAACTATAAATTACATGAAATAACTATTTTAAACAATAATTTAAATTTTTGAAAATTTTTTAAAATTTTCTAACGGGGCTAAAAGTAAACTTACCTTGCTTTAAAGTATTTAAAAATAATAAACCTGTGGAAAAAATGTTTTAATTTTAATTAATTCACCACTTATCTTGTAAAAAGCAGGCCTCACGCCTGCTTTTTATATGTGTAAATTCTGCAGACTTAACCTCCCGGGAAAACCTGCAAAAAAAACCGAAGTTCGATGCGCAGGCGCAGCCTCTCCCACGCACGCGTTCGACCTCTGAACCCCTTCTTTCAGGGGAACGGAAGTGCCAGTTTCCCACGCATGCGCAGTGCATGCATGAAACCGGCACTTCCATTGGGCCTACGGGTGAGTACCCCGTGCGTACTCACCCGTGGAGACCCGAATTTCTGGGCCATTAATGTGAACAGAAAGGAAGAAGAAAACATATGATGGGCTATTTTCTGTATAACCGGCACCCCTTGGTGGGGAGAAAATCATAAATTGTAGATGTTTGTCGCATATTATAAGAGCTTTGTGCATAACAGACTGTTGTATAGCCAACTGTGTTCTTATTCAGAGTTTGGAACATTTTCTCTCATATTTAGGTTGATATATTGAGACTGGCCTGCCTGGTTTAGGCTTTATTCTTTTTTCCAGCACTGAGATGTTGAAATAAACAATAAAGCAACTCGAATTAGGAATGTTTAAATCCTAAATTAACAAATTAAGCAGCTAAAACAATTTTCTGTTGTAAAGAGCAACACTTAACCACTTAGCCTATGCTCGCTTATTGACCATTTTTCCTCCTGTTCTGTTCTCTCTATTCCTTCTCCCCATTTCAAGTTGTAATTTGAATTTTATTCTTTCCCAACTATTAGCTTCTTTTTGCTTCTTACATTTCCAATGTTTCCATGCCTGCTCCCACTCCCAATATGGGATTATTTTTTTTAAAGCTTTTCATTGGATGACCGCTAGCTTTAAATATTGCTTGTGGAGTCAATGGGAACTTGGATTCAGAGCTTCAATGCGATCACAGTATCAGTGCAATCACAGTATCAATGACCATGTTGATCTTCTGAATTCAGAGTTATATCTAAATATGGAAGTGCTTACTACCAATGAATTAATGTCCAAGGCCCAAGTAGTTCAACGGCCCCTTGAGAAGGACATAAGAACATAAGAAGTAGGAGCAGGAGTAGGCCTTACGGCCCCTCAAGCCTGCTCTGCCATTCAGTAAGATATTGGCTGATCTACTTCAACTGCACTTTCCCCCCCCATCCCCAAATCCTTTGATCCCTTAGTAAAATCATCATGGTGCACCGAGGATTAAGTAGTATGCTCAGATGAAGAGTTCTGCAACAATGGGAGCTAATGGGAAATCCTTCGATAGATCTGAATTGTATATTTTATTTTATTCGTTTGTGGGATGTTGGCATCACTGACAAGGCCAGCATTTATTGCCCATCCCTAGTTGCCCTTGAGAAGGTGGTGGTGAGCCGCCTTCTTGAACCGCTGCAGTCCATGTGATGAAAGCACTCCTACAGTACTGTTAGGGAGGGAGTTTCAGGATTTTGACCCAGCGACGATGAAGGAACGGCGATATACTTCTAAGTCAGGATGGTGTGTGACTTGGAGGGGAACTTGGAGGTGGTGGTGTTCCCATGTGCCTGCTGCCCTTGTCCTTCTAGGTGGTAGAGGTCGCGAGTTTGGGAGGTGCTGCCGAAGAAGCCTTGGCGAGTTGATGCAGTGCATCTTGTAGATGGTACACACTGCAGCCACGGTGCGCTGGTGGTGGAGGGAGTGAATGTTTAAGGTGATGGATGGGGTGCTAATCAAGCGGACTGCTTTGTCCTGTAGGTGGAGTTAGTTTTACTTTGGGGAGTTCCCTGCACAGAGTATGTTGCTCATCAGTATGATCACTGCTTATTCATTAGAATTCAATGCCAAAGACAATGTCTACTTTCTCCTGTTTTTCTCATTGGTCAATTTTATTTTACGACTTTCCAGCTTCAGATCTTTTCAGAATTGTAACAGCAGATCTGGATTGTTTTACGTTCAATAGGTAAAACGCACCAAAAGTCAAATACTATTGAATCAAATAACTAGCAAGAACTTCAAAGCCAAAAATGCCATGACATGTCGAGAATGATATGAATCCCATGAGTTTATGGCTTCTGCTTTGAATTACCTAGATTACATTTTATGTTTGCTGGGAAATTTCTGGAAAAGCCATGAATGGTTAGGGTTAAGAAGTCAAATAAACAGTATAAAATAGTTACTGAAGTAACAAAGAAATGTATTTGCTGCACGAGAACAATGTCACTAGTTTATTATGAATATGAAAAGATTTGAATTGTTAGCCTTAGTGCTACCCAGTGTGCGCCATCGTAAGTGCCCCGCACGTTCCGGGTTTCCACACGCGACACGCCTGCGTGAAAATCCGGAACTTGCGATCTGTCAGGGTTCTGCTGGACAGATCGTCCGCATCCGCTGTAAATTGACATTCGTTGGCGCAGAGTTAACTGCCCAGCGAATACCCACGAAACCCATATGCCCGGTAAAAGCAGGCGTAAGAGCATAAATAAATGGTTATTTTTACAAATTACATTTTTATTTTAAATGTTTAATTAAATTGTATTTTAATTAATTTTGAACCTGCGATGATTTATTTTTATTTCAGTGTTGTGAAAATGTATTTTTTAGGAGATTCCAAGTATGCTTCTGGGGATTCCGTACGTAAATGGAATCCCCCTTTGTCATTGGTTGGGCCGGCCCACGTGATCCCAGGAAACATAAGAACATAAGAAATAGGAGCAGGAGTCGGCCATTTGGCCCCTCGAGCCTGCTCCACCGTTCAATAAGATCATGGCTGATCTTCTACCTCATCTCCACTTTCCTGCGCTATCCCCATATCCCTTGATTCCCTTAAAATCCAAAAATCTATCGATCTCTGTCTTGAATATACTCAACGACTGAGCCTCCACAGCCCTCTGGAGTAGAGAATTCCAAAGATTCACCACTTTCTGAGTAAAGAAATTTCTCCTCATCTCAGTCCTAAATGGCTGACCCCTTATTCTGAGACTGTGACCCCTGGTTCTAGACTCCCCAGTTAGGGGAAACATCCTCCCTCCTCCAACCCTGTCAAGCCCTGTAAGAATTTTGTATGTTTCAATGCGATCACCTCTCATTCTTTTAAACTCTAGAGAATATAGGCCTAGTCTACTCAATCTCTCCTCGTAGAACAACCCCCCCACCCCCTATCCTAGGAACCAGTCTGGTGAACCTTCGTTGCACTCCCTCTATGGCAAGTATATCCTTCCTTAGGTAAGGAGACCAAAACTGTACACAATACTCCAGGTATGGTCTCACCAGGCCCCTATAAGATTGCAGTAAGACGTCTTTACTCTTATACTCAATTCCTCTTGTAATAAAGGCCAACATTCCATTTGCTTTCCTAATTGCTTGCTATACTTGCATGTTAACTTTCAGTGATTTGTGTACAAGGACACCCAGGTCCCTCTGAACACCAACATTTCCCAATCTCTCACCATTTAAAAAATACTCTGCTTTTTTATTTTTCCTACCAAAGTGGATAACTTCACATTTCTCCACATTATTTTCCATTTGCCATGTTCTTGCCCACTCACTTAGCTTGTCTATATCCCCTTGAAGCCTCTTTGCATCCTCCTCACAACTTACATTCCCACCCAGCTTTATATTATCAGCAAACTTGGATATATTACATTTGGTCCCCTCATCCAAATCATTGATAAAGAGTGTGAATAGCTGAGGCCCAAGCACTGTACCTTACTAGTTACAGCCTTTTAACCCAAGAATTACCCGTTTATTCCTACTCTCGGTTTTCTGTCCGTTAACCAATCCTCAATCCATGCTGGTATATTGCTCCCAATCCCATGAGCCCTAATTTTGTTTAATAACCTCTTGCGTGGCACCTTATTTGAATGCCTTCTGAAAATCCAAATACACCTCATCCACTGGTTCCCCCTTATCTATTCTGTTAGTTACAACCTCAAAAAACTCTAACAGATTTGTTAAACACGATTTCCCTTTCATAAATCCATGTTGACTCTTCCCAATCCTATTATTATTTTCTAAATGCCCTGTTACCACGTCCTTAATAATAGATGCTAACATTTTCCCTACAACTGATGTCAGGCTAACTGGTCTGTAGTTCCCTGTTTTCTCTCTCCCTTCTTTCTTTAATAGTGGGGTTATGTTTGCTACCTTCCAATCCGTGGGAATGTAGGCCATCAGGTCCAGGGGATTTATCGGCTTTCAGTCCCATTAATTTCTCCAGTACTATTTTTTTTACTAATACTAATTTCTTTCAGTTCCTCATTCTCGCTAGACCCTTGGTTCTCCACTATTTCTGGTAAGCTTTTTGCATCTTCTTCCGTGAAGACAGACACAAAGGCCGCGATTTTGCCGGCGCTCAGAGTGTGGGTTTGGAGGCGGGTCCACTGTCAAAATCGAAATGATTGACAATGGGTCAGGAACCCACTGCGAACTCGCCTCTATGTAAGTTTCCAAAGTGTCAGGTCTGCGAATTCAGAACAGACCCGACACCAAGCGGTGGGGGAGGCATTTAGGATAGTTAACTGCTTGTTAACTACTATTTTGCCTGCCTTTTTCTATTTTCCCACATTTTTAACGGGGTTCACATCGTTCGGAGATCACGTCAGGTAAGTAGGTCGGGTTCTCTATATCTCCTTATTGCTATGAATAGGTGACAGCTGTAAAAGTGGTACAAAAGCTACCATTTCACAGCTGTTCACTTTGCAATGTCAGAAGCTTGAGCCTTCAGGACTTGGAAGACACTTTTGAGCTGTAAGTAGTTTGGAAGTGTTTGGAGTAAACTCTCTATCCACTGTCACCTCTTTGGAGCAACCTCTCTCACCATTGACAGATCGCTTCTGTCATCTCAACTTCAGCTGATATCTATCCCCGCAACATCGGTGCCCTTGAAAAAAATCACACCGTGGTCCTCTGAATCCCTCCACGATCAGCCCCAACACCAACATCACCAGGCACACCAACATCAGCACCAACCTTCTCCACAATCATTTGATACTGCACATGACACAGGGCATCAGCACCCGACAACATTGCTGCCCGGGAGGCCAGCGATGGCATCACCATGGCCAGATATATTTCACTTGACGCTGTAAACCCTGGCTGCCACATGATGCGCCAGGTTAACACCACCCCAGACCAGCACCATAAAACATCCCTACAATGACCAAGCCATTCCTTTCACACTCATCACTATTGCGGGGGATACCGTTATGTCTCACCATTCACTGCAACTCACTAAGACACTTCCAAAAGTGAGCACAGATCTGTCCAATAAGGCAAAGTATTGAAAATAAAGATTTCAATGTTTGACAACACATTAGCAGAAAATTTACATGACCATTGCATAAGACACCCAAGTGCTACCCTTGTGTGTTGTTAGTTGTGTAATACCCACTGGAAATGTTATGTACGCTAAGTATGGTTATCAATCTTTAACTTAGACACTGTATTATCATTGTTATAAATCCCTGGGTTAAAGTTGCCATGTGAAGGTACGGCAAGAACTTTTAAGGACACAATGTGACTAAGAGCAGACTTTCCATAATTCTGCACCAGTATCAACTGTTGCAGACAGTGAGGCTGCGCAGTCTCCAGGCAGAAACCCCAGGAGGAAGGGGTGGAGTCGAGTTTTTCGAGCGGGAAAAGCTGCAGAGAGCGACTGGAAGAGGAGAGGGCAGGAGCTCTGAAAAGAGGGCTCAGGAGGCAAATGGCTGCCGCATCCCGTCCCAGGCTTCCAAACTCGGCCGCCGCCCTTCGTATTAGTAGCACTGCATCCTGAACTGGCTGGCTGCAAGTCACCAGTACCGGGGGATCGTCGTCTGAACCCAGATCTGCAAGGCAGAGGTCTGGGGAGAGCTGCTTGCCTCGTGCTGATGGGGAGCTACTTGGAAAAGCTGCAGAGAGAGAGAGAGAGAGAGTCACCAACTCCAGCTGCTGCTGTGTGCTCTGCATCCAGAACTCAAAGTGGGATTCAGTGATCGTGAAGAGAATTCAACGAAGGGGTTCGGAGTCGTAAGTCTTGCAGACATTATACATAACATGAGCTCCAACTTAAGCGCGCCAACAAAAGAGTGCACTTGAATTTGGACACAGGGACAGTCCTTTGAATCCATGTAAATGGAGAATGTATGTTTATTATGTCTAGAGTCATTCTAATGTATGCAAATGTCTAATTTAGTTCATTGACCTGTAATCTTCTTATACTGTCTGATGTTAAAACTATAAAGTATAAGATAGTTAGAATTAAGCCATTGTATTAGTGATCTCCTTACTGGACTATAGAATACTGTCTACAACAGAGACCACATCGCACATATATCTAAAGAACCATGAAGGGGTTACAGTTGGTATGATGCACTAGGATGAGGGTGAGTGTGAGGGGTGGCTAGTGAGATTGGGAAGTGATAATGTAGATAGAGAGGGATGGGTGGAGGTGCAAGGTAAGTAGGTGTGCGTAAAGATGTGCAGGAGTATGGGGAATGGGACTGATTGGATTGCTCTACAGAGAGCCGGCACGGACTCGATTGGCTGAATGGCCTCCTTCTGTGCCATTATGACTCTGACTCTATGAGTAGGGTAGGGAAGGCAGAGTTATGAGGATGTGATGAGTGGCACAGGAGGATGAGGTTGAGTGTGGCTTTGCAGTAACATTTCATGATCTACTGAGATCATTGAAAAGTTGGCACCACTGCAGCCAGGTACTCCTGACGACATCCCTGCTTTTGACCTCCTGTGCAACGTACAACCAGGCTGCGTTGGTGTCCTGGGGTGGTCTCTTCCGCCCATGGGAAGGGAAGAGAACCTCCCTGCGTGCTGTGACTCCCTCCATAAGCATATGGAAGGAGTCATGCGAGAGCCTGGGTGCAGCTGTGCACCTTTGTGCAGTGCTTGTCACAACTGTCAAAATCAATTTGGACATGGTCCCTTTAAGGAAACCGGCTGATGACGCGTCATCAAATGATGCTATCAGACCCGCTTCCTTTTAATTGGCCGGAAACCCCGCGGAGCGGGCTTAACAAGCCCTAATATTGGAAAATCCTTTTTTTAGAGCAGCTGCAGCCAGGAGCGGGACCGGAACCCGCCAACTACCTCTCCCGCCGCGATCCCACCTCCGCTGGGAAAATCCAGCCCAAAGTATTTGTTTAATTTCTCTGCCATTTCCTTATTCCCCATTATAATTTCTCCTGTCTCAGCCTGTAAGGGACTCACATTTACTTTCACTAATCTTTTCCTTTTTACATACCTATAGAGGCTTTTACAGTCTGTTTTTATGTCTCTCACTAGTTTACTCTCATTCTATTTTCCCTTTCTTTATCAATTTCTTGGTCCTTATTTGCTGAATTTTAAGATCCTCCCAATCCTCAGGCTTACTATTCTTTTTGGCAATATTATAAGCCTCTTCCTTTGATCTAATGCTATCTTTAACTTCTCTTGTTAGCCACGGTTGGACCACTTTGCCTGAGGGGTTTTTGTACTTTAAAGGAATGTATATTTGTTGTAAATTATGTTTTAATTCTTTAAATGCTAGCCATTGCTTCTCTACCATCAATCCACCTTAGCCAACTCACCCCTCATACCTACGTAGTTTGCTTTGTTTAGATTTAAGACCCTAGTTTTGGATTTAACTAAATCACTTTCAAACTCAATTTAAAATTCTATCATATTATGGTCACTCTTCCTTAAAGACCCCTTTACTACAAGGTTATTAATTAACCCTTTCTCATTGCACAATACTTGATCTAAAGTAGCCTTTTCCCCAGTTGGTTCCTCAACATACTGATCTGGAAAACTATTTTGCATACATTTCATGAATTCGTCCTCCACACTATTACTGCAAATTTGGTTTGCCCAGTCTATATGTAGATTAAAGTTGTAGTGTATGTACCTTTAAGAGGAACTATGTTTTTGAAGCCCCTGTGTACTGTAGTACCAGTAGTGACCACTCAGGTATATAAGCCTGTATAGCGTCTTGTGTAGTTAGTTCACCTCCAGACTTTGTTCAGTAAACACTTGTTAAATCAACTCCTGCATTCCGTGTCTCCATTAACACACAGATCTAACAGTGGCGACGAGTTAAAACCGAACTTACCTGCAATTCGGCAGCACCTCAAGGAGATCGATTCCTCAGACGAAGGTCGAAGCCAGAAGCAAGAAGAAAAAAAAAAAAATAAAACTGTGGTTTCACCAGCTAAACGGGCTGGTGGCAGGTAGTGCACTGATCCTTCCTGGGCTGCGGCGGGCTGGGGCTCGATCGGGTGGCTCTGCAGCGGGGCCAGGCAGCGAGTCGGAAAGCAGAAGCAAAGAGAGACAGAGGGTGGAACACTCAGGAGGCGGCCAGTGCTGCAAAGCAGGTCGGCGTTCGGACCGAGCAGAGGGAGGGGAAAGTCCCAGAGGGTCCACTCCACGACGGGAACGGTTCTCCAAGTAACGGAGAAACTACTTAAAAGATATATATATTCAAAAAAAATAGAAATACCGTGAAAAGCTGCAGGTCGCAACGGGAACCGCGGAGAACAGCGTTGGCAGCAGCGGCGGGAAAGCGCGGGAGGCGTCATCTTGACTCGGCGGGGAAGAAGGAAAAGCGCGGGAGGCGCCATTTTGGATTTTCAGGATGCCGAAGACTGGCAATATTACTGCTTTCGATAGTGATATAGAGGATTGGACCACATATGTGGAAAGAGTGGAGGTATATTGCAAGGCGAATGAAGTAGCGGATGATAAAAAGGCATCGGTACTTCTAAATCTGATGGGCGCAAGGACATACGGGCTGTTACGAAACTTGATCACTCCAGCCAAACCGATGGACAAGAATTTTAAGGAGATTGTTGATACCTTACAGGAGCACTTAAATCCAACACCGCTGCTGATAGCGGAACGATTCAAATTCTTCAGGAGGAATCAGCACAAGAATGAAAGTAACGCTGATTACCTCACCGAATTACGAAAACTGTCAAAGCACTGCCAAATCGGGGCAGGACTGGCAGATTCTCTGAGACAAATTCGTCTGCAGTCTCCTAAGCGAAGGAACACAGAAAAGACTACTTTCTGAGAAAGATTTGACACTGGACAAGGCTTTCAGTGTGGCTGTATCATACGAAGCAGCAGCAAGAGGAGCTGCAGAGATACAGCAAAAGCTACAGGACTTTGGCACCCATGAAATGACACGGGGTTTCGAGAGATGTTATCGCTGCGGCAGATCCACCCATGACCACAAGGACTGCTGGTTCAAGGACAAAGCATGCAGGCAATGCGGAAAGATGGGACACATTGCACGTGTATGCAGATCTGGAAAACAATCCGCTGACAGTAAAAAGGTCAATAAGGAAAAGTACAGAAAGGTACAAATGATGACGGACAGTAGCTCCGAAGACTAGAAGAGCGATAGCGACTCCGGAAACAAGAGACTAAGCTGTCTCAAATTACATAATGTACTTGCCAAAGAAGATTACCAGACCATTTGGGTTACCCTCACGATAGCGGGGTCCCCAGTCAAAATGGAGCTAGATACAGGATCAGCTCTGACCGTCATGAGTTGACGGGATTACGAGCGGCTATTTCCACATATACCTTTGAAAGCCACATCCATTATCTTGAAGACATATACGGGGCAGAAAGTATACCCCAGAGGGAAAATAAGGGTGCCTGTTGTATACAACGGCAAGGAAATACAGGAGTTGTATTTATACGTTCTGCAAGATGGTGGTCCACCGTTGTTGGGACGTGAATGGATCAGGAAGATACGTTTAGACTGGCACTCCATTCAGGCACTGACGGTGACCAGTAAGAAAAAAAATGATGATGACGTCATACCTGGACGATTAAAAGAAATCTTGGCTAACGCCAAAGAAGTGTTTCAACAGGAACTAGGAACCCTGAAAGGCGCCACCGCCTCAATAAAAGTGGAAGATGCGACAATTCCCAAGTTTTTTAAGGCAAGGCCGGTGCCATACGCAATTCGTCCAGCCGTCGAGGCAGAGCTGGAGAATTTGGAAAAAGCAGGCGTGTTATCCAAGGTAGATTGGAGCGAGTGGGCAACACCCATCGTCCCGGTCATGAAGAAAACGTTGAATAATGATAAATCTGAAGAACAGAGAAAAATTCGCATCTGTGGGGACTTCAAGGTGACTGTAAACCCGGTTCTTCACACGGTACAGTATCCTCTTCCGAGGATAGAAGATATTTTCGCCTCACTATCCGGAGGGAAACGTTTCACCAAAATTGACTTAGCACAGGCATATCTACAGATGGAGGTTGAAGAGGCCTCTAAAAAGTATCTCACGATAAACACACACAAAGGCCTGTACCAGTACAATCGACTGGTTTTCGGAGTGGCATCAGCTCCGGCTATCTGGCAAAGAGCTATGGAGCAAGTCCTACAGGGGATTCCGGGGACTCAATGCTACCTAGACGACATCCTTGTAACAGGAGAAAATGACAACGAGCACCTTGCCAACTTGGAGCAGGTGCTCACGAGGCTGAGAGAATGGGGCCTACGAGCAAATCGCCCCAAGTGCGAATTTTTCCAGAAACAAATATCATATTGTGGCCATGTCATTAACGAAGAAGGGTTGCATAAGTCACCTGAAAAAAATTGAAGCGGTCGTAAAAGCCCCCGCGCCTGAAAATGTCTCACAATTAAGGTCGTTCCTGGGATTAATAAATTACTATCATAAATTTTTACCGAACTTGTCAACGGTTCTGCACCCTCTTAACGCACTGCTACAAACGGGAGTCGTTTGGAAATGGAGCGAAGACTGCAGATGTGCCTTCCATAAATGCAAAAGCTTGATCACGTCCAGGGAAGTGTTGGCTCATTACAACCCATCACTGCCAATCAGACAGGCGTGCGATGCATCCCCTTACGGCGTGGGAGCGGTATTATCGCGTAGATTCCCTGATGGCTCGGAGCAGCCGATAGCTTTTGCGTCACGCTCATTGAACTCAGCTGAGCGTAACTATGCCCAGATCGACAGGGAGGCACTCAGCCTGGTGTGGGGGGTGAAGAAATTCAACCATTACCTACACGGACAAAAATTGACCTTGTTGACTGACCATCAACCCCTCGTCTCCATATTCAACCCTAAAAAGGGCGTTCCCATTATGACAGCGCAAAGGCTACAGAGGTGGTCCCTTTTCCTAGGGGCACACCAATATGACATAGAATACAAAGGAACAAAACAGCATGGGAATGCTGACGGGTTATCGCGCCTATCGTTGCCAACGGTAGAAGAGGCGCCTACAGTTGACCCAGTGGAGATGTTCCACTCGACCATAGTGGAATGTCTACCGGTGACAAATTCTACCATTGAAAAGGAAACGAGAAATGACCCGACTCTCTCACGAGTCTACGATTTAACGGTGAAGGGATGGCCAGCACATGGCGAACCACTGTTGCCAGAATTCTCGCAAAGAAAAGAACAGCTGTCAGTGTGCAGAGGAACCTTGATGTGTGGATCCAGAGTAGTAATTCCACCCAAATTGAAGGATAGAGTGCTCAATGAGCTTCATGAGGGTCATCTGGGAGGGGTAAAAATGAAGAACTTAGCCAGAGCGTTTGTGTGGTGGCCAGGTATCGATGGAGACGTCGAAGAAATGACCAAGAGCTGTCTAGGATGCCAGAAGGTCCAAAACGCCCCACCACAAGCCCTCTACATCCATGGGAGCTACCCCTCCTCGTTTTCCATTTTGCCTATCTCTTCTAAAAGTTAAGTATCCTGGAATATTTAGTTCCCAACCTTGGCCACATAACAACCATGTCTCCATAATGGCTATTAGATCAAACGTATTCATTTCTATCTGCGCTATTAATTCATCTATTTTGTTGCGAATGCTTCGCGCATTCAGATATAGTGCCTTTAGCTTTGACTTATTTCTATTTTTCCCTGATGTCACCTTAGTCACTGATGCCTTATTACCTTTGTTACTCTCTCTGACCCCTCCTGACCCACTCTGCTTATTTTTACACAAAACTCTGCTCTGCTCTAGAGCCTTGACATTTCTTTTGCTGCTTTTAAATTTACTCTTTCCTGAATTCTCCCAACCCCTCCCCCTTCATTAGTTTAAAGCCCAGTCTACTTCCCTAGTTATTCGGTTTGCCAGGACACTGGTCCCAGCCCAGTTTAAGTGTAGCCCGTCCCAAAGGAACAGCTCCCTCTTTCCCCTGTACTGGGCCAGTGCCCCATGAACTGAAATTCCTTCTTCCCACACCACTCTTTGCAAACCGCATGTGCCCCTGGGATACGTGGGCCTTTACGCAGGCATATGCCTGCAGGCCCAGGAGTGCAAGGGCAGGATTTTCATTGGGCTGTGGAGGCGGGAGGGGGGTTAAAATCTCAAAATCGGGGGGCACGAACCCATCCTGCCCCCAACCCGTCTCCATGCCAGCTCCAAAGGAGGCGGATACCCAACCTGTGCTGGGAGCCGCCTCCCCGAGGCGGGAAGGGAATTGGTGCCAATTAACTGCCTGTTAACAGGTAGTTAACAGGCAGTTTTTAGCCTAATCCCTATTTTTATTCCTGAAGCATGGGATTCCCGATGGCTCCAAACCACGCCAAGTTAGCGAGGCGGGCCGTCGGGCTGAAGGACTTGGAGGGTTCGAGATGTCCGGTGTTCAGGTGAGTGATGGGTGCATGAGTGAAGAGGTAAGTGTGTGTAAAGTGTTTAAAGAAGTTTTACTTACCTTTGCAGCCTTCCTTCCTTCAGGTCTCGGGAGTCCCTCATCTCACCAGCACAGAAAGCAGAATGGCCGCGAGCTGTCAAAAGTTGCAGCATTCAGCTTTCTGTTCTGAAGCAATCTCTAAGTCAGCCTGAGAGGAAGGAATTAACTTAGTGTACAGATTGTCAGTGTTTGACAGCTTCAAAGAGCTGTCAAATGCTGATATTTCATCTGTCAAAAGCTCTTGACAGATGAAATGTCAATCTGTGACATCACCTGTTGCCAGGTGGCCCTTAATTGGCCTGCTGAGCTCGCTGGGTGGGCTCAACAAGGTCGATCAAGTGAAAATCGTGTGGGTTGGCCACAACTCGATGGAGGCGGGACTACAACCTCGAAAGCTGTAGTCCCGCCTCCTATACGCCTCCAGAATCAAAATCCAGCCCCAAGTGTCCGAAGGTCCAGAGCAATCAGGAAGGTGCAGAGTTTTTTTGCAGTTCGGAGGGGTTTGCCCGCAGCATGCCTCCGACCACAATTTCCTCCCCATAGATTTAAAAGAAATATTTGATGAGCTCCAAAATGATTGCTGCCTGCAGTAGACTGGTTAAATGCTGTCTGCTGGCTCACGTCTGATTTGGAGACTCATGCAAGGTAAATTATATCAGCTGACTATGTCGGCTAACAGGGCTGTTGTCCCAGTGACTCAATTGGTAGAGACACTGTCTAATATGGAACTAAGCCATACAGGCCCGGGGCCTCCCTGGTCTGATCACTCATCTGTGATGACTTCAATAGCACCTCCCAGTCCCCAACCTCTACCAACAAGAAGGACAAGAGCAACAATATCACGGAGGGGAACCTGGAGGAGATGGTGCTCCACATCATCTACCATCCTGACTTGGACAAATATCGCCATTCTTTCATCGTCATTAGGTCAAAATCCTCGAATTCTGCCTAACACCATTGTGAGAGCACCATCACCACAAGGACTGGAACAGTTCTTGGGGCAAATAGGAATGGGCAAAAAATGCAGCCTTGCCAGAATCACCTGCATCCTGTGAACAATTGATTTTTTTTTTTTAAAAGCTGAACTCAGTTCGGCTGTCGTAAGGATATTCTAATTAGTTTCAGCATCCCAGGTTAGGAGTGGGGACAAATCTGTCAGAGACCCTGCTCCTGATGATATAGTCCACTAACCTCTGCATGCTTACCATCTAGGCTATTACATGTGCAAAGTTTCTGGAAGGCAATCAGTTCTCTTACAATCCTATCCCAGCATATAGCAACATTTTCAGGATAGGAGGGAAGAAAATTGGAGCAATAGAAATGGATTTTTAAAAAAATGGTTAACATTTATTCCCAGTTGCTTTTACAAAAGAGCTGATGTTTGAGGACAGGATAAAATGGATTAGAGATCTGAAGGAAAATGGTCCTCCTTTGCCCCACATATAAATGATGCAAATATCCTATAGAAATGCTGCACAGCTTTTATATGTGGTGCGCATAGAAAGGAGAAAGAATTTGCATTTCTATAGCGCCTTTCACAACCTCGGATTGTCCCAAGTGCTTTACAGCCAATGAAGTACTTTTGAAGTGTAATCACTGTTGTCATGCAGGAAACGCAGCAGCCAATTTGCGCACAGCAAGCTCCCACAAACAGCAATGAGATAATGATCAGATAATCTGTTTTAGTGATGTTGGTTGAGGGATAAATGTTGGCCAGGACACCGGGAGAACTCCTGTTGCTGCTCTTCAAAAAGTGCCGTGGGATCATTTACATCCATGTGAGAGGGCAGTCGGGTCCTCAGTTTAACGTCTCATCCGAAAGATGGCACCTCTGACAGTGCAGCACTCCCTCAGTACTGTTTTGAAGTGTCAGCCTATATTATGGGCTTGTAGTGGTTCGTGTAGATCGCCACTAAATAAGAGAGTTTGACTTCGACGAACTATTAACAAGCTGTTTATTTACAGGAACAGACTAATTACATCAGGTAAGATGGCTGACTAGGAGCACCATGGTATAGGTCTTGTCCCAGCGGGGACTCCACGAGGACTGAGTTTGCAGTCCGGTGGGGAGCGTGATGACGTCATCACGGTGTTCGCGTTTCCCGCGCTTAGGGCGCCACGTGATGCGCGTCGTTGCGTCGCTGGCCGTTGAGGCTGAGGTCGCGAGGCCGGGCTGTGCCGGTGCTTGCCGCGGGAGCGGAAGATCGCGTCGCTCCCGTCGGCTGGCCGTTGAGGCCGAAAACGCTAGGCCGGCCTGTGCCAGCGGCCGTCTTGGAAGGCCGAGTCGGGCTGGTAGCCGGTGCACGCACATCACGTCGTACGTGACGTGACGTCAGTGTGCTAGGGCGCGTCTTAAAGGGGCAATGGCCCCAACAGGTAAGTTAAAAGGGCAACGGCCCCAAAAGGTAAGTTAAACATACAGTAAGGTAAGTTAAAGGGAATTATGTGTCTCAATGTAAGGGACAACCAGTGGTACCGCCACAGGCTCAAGTTTCTGAACCCTCTATCTTCTGACTCGGAGGTGAGAGCACTATCACTGAGCCACAGTTGACATCTGAACTAACTTTAATCCATACTTTAAAACTAACTCCAGGGAACTGAGACGGACAAAAGATCAGTTTCCCAAGTTAAGATACCATAATCTGTTGCCATGGCTGAAGGAAATTGTAATCCTTTCAGCCTGCGACACACATTCAGTAACCTGTCAGAAATATATATCCTAAACTGGGGACTTGAAGATAGACTGCCAGATTCAAGGATAACACAGAAATTAAAGCCATTCAGTTAACTGGTTTTCAGTCAACTGGGATAACCTCGGCTGTTAGTACAGAAGATGTGAAAGCCCATTATTGCATTGCAGTCATGCTTTGGACCACCTTCCATGCCCCCCCCAACCCCCCCCCCCCCAACGCCTCACACCACCCCACTCCACTGGTTTCTTCTCTATTTTGTTGGCATCTAGGACAATCCACTTGCCATGAAGGCCCTGAGGCGAGAATGGACTAAAATAGGTAAGTGCCCTACATCTGGAAATGTATAAATTAATTGTCTATTGCACGCGCTCTCTCTCCTTTCCTCTCCCGGAGAATCTTTATTGGCTGTTTTGCACAATGCTCCCCATTCTCCAGATCCAGTTCTGAGTAACTTGGCACTGTGAGAGATCTATCATGCAAGGATTTGGAAATCATACTGAGTTAGTCCAAAACATTGCACTCACGTCTAATTTAATGTGGAAACATAAGTTATGGATAACACAGGAGGAGACTGAGAACTCGTAAAATTCATGACAACACGCACAGTGAACAGCATTGTCGTCTGTTCTGTTTCAAAGTTTTATAATGAAGCGACAGGGTTACAGAATGCTCCTGCAGATAAACCCATTAGAGAAAAATCAAAGGTGATATATTTGCCTTATTTAAAGCACATCAGAATCAATCTTTTACCAAGATCCATCTATATGTGTCAAAACCTGTCACAGTGTACATCTCTTCATTCACTGTTGTCTAGATATCCCAATTTCTAGATTGTTTAGTTTGCTTCTGTGGCAAATATTATGCTTTGAAAAATCAGATTTGCTGACACAAACTATAAATTCAAACATGCTCCATCATTATGGGGCTCTCTGTTGAAACATGGCCTTCATTATGGGACTACAGGAGCTTGGCATCCCTCATTTTCATATTAGACTTTTTACAATAAATATGAGTAATAACCAGTGGAAATGTAATACTGGAAAATACTTTTGCAGGCACAATGTCGTCAGCTATAGGTACTGGGCATTAATCCCAGTAACACTCAGCTACCAAGTATGATATTTTGTCTAACTTCAGTTTTTCACTCTCTACCCCATTGCCCAATATATTGGTTAAATATAAATAACATTACAGTCAGCTTTATTGAAAATGAAAATTACTTTCTTGGAAAGGTTTAAACAAGCCTCTTTACCTCAAGTTATCTTTCATCACTATGGCCCAGATTTTGCGGTCGGTATGACAGCGTACTCTCAGAGTACGCCATCTTACCACCTTTGAAAGGGAGAGCAAGTTCAGGATTTCCACACGTACTAAATCCTGAACTTGCGATCTGTCAAGTTCCAACTTGACAGATGATCCGCACTGACATGAAGATCCTAATTGCTGGCGCAGAGTTTGGTGCACAGCGTAAGGGGATACCCGTCAATAAAAATCTTCGTTTTGGTGAAACTCCTTTCCTTTAATGGTTATTAGTGGGCTGTAAACTTTGACACTCAAATAGGAGTTCGAAAAAAAATCAGTTCAGCAATGAATATTACTGCATTATATGATATTGTTTTATTGTGAGGGCTCCACAGCAATCTTACTTTCTTCCTTTTTCCAAACTGGAACCAGCTGGCCATGAACCATCTACAGCCAAAAGGGTAGACAAGTGACTTGCTCCCTGGCCTTTCTCCAAAGTCACTCCATTTTTGCCACTGGAAGGTGTACAATCTGATTGGAGCACCGGCCCATGTGATCCCAGGTACGCTCCCGCACACAGTGCGCCCTTGGGATCCATGGGCCACTACACTGCACTCAACTCCGCAGCCTCGGGCAGCAACTTTTCGTTTGGGGCCTCGCAACAGGTAAGTACGCATTCGGTTCGGATTCCGCCGGCATAATCCTTAATTAGGATGTTTATTTACTAATGAGGTACACAATAAAAAGTTGTTTGTAGTAATGTGGAGCCTATCGTATTGCATACAGTGAAGGACCACATCACATGTTTTAAACCTATCTTTGGCACACACTGAGAGGGCAGTTACTTTATACACCATATAAATATCACACTGCACAATGAAAATATGTTCACTGGACTGTGAATTTCATTGTAATGCACAGAGTGGCAAGCCATTCACACAGAAAGGTAGTCTACCAATAAACCAATAATAATTTGATTATGAATATACCTGCAAGATGGACAGTGAGTGTGTTCTTCTAAGATCGAGGCTGTGATCGGGTCCATTAAACTTATCATTCATATCCTTTTTGGTTCTCAGTAACAGCCAGTAGATGTAACCTGTATGCACAGAAAAGTTGACAGATATATAATTAGTTTGATTTTATGGAATGTTTATCCATTGGAATCAGCAGCTTCTGTATCGTACAATAGGATGTTGGATTTTGCTTACACCTCTGATTCTTTTTTTCTGGATTTCCTTGCTCGGAATCTGTGGAGAATGATTTTGGAAAAGAGAGTATAACCAACCATTTCTTTAGCAGATTTGTTTGCATTGAAACTGCTTATTCCCCCTGAGAATCACTTTACCAGATGATTATGTAATAAATATGTAATATATATAAAAAATACTAATTATTTAGATTTTTAAAGCTAAGAATTTTTGTTACTGAAGGTAGCTTAGTATGCTGTTCTTAAGTTGGAATCCCTAGTGGAATTGTTTTCCCAGTCGGATTTGGCAAAGCTTTCCCTGTCAAATGGTGCAACTAGAATATGTGTACTTGAAACAACTCTTTCAGATAACTCTTGTAATTTTACCTTGTTGATGTGTGGTTCAATGGTAAAGATTGTGCCCATTATATTGTCCGTTGTTCATGAAAGTGTTATAAAATGGTGGGAAACAGATTATTGCAATACATGGAATTCTTTCCCCTTAGAACCATAGAATCATACAGCACAGAAGGAGGCCATTCGGCCCATCGTGCCCGTGCCGGCTCATTGGTAGAGCTATCCAATTAATCCCACTCCTCTGCTTTTTCCCCATAGCCCTGCAAATTGTTTCCCTTCCAATATTTATCCAATTCTCTCTTGAATGTTCCTACTGGATCTGCTTCCACCAGCCTTTCAGGCAGTGCATTCCAGATCACACCAAATGCTGTGTTTAAAAAAAAAATGTTTCCTCATGTTGCTTCTGGTTCTTTCTGAAAGTTACAATTATAGGCCAATTATTCTACAAATGTTATGTTGTGAATTTTTGTTTTTGTTTTACATTGATGCAAGCTTTAAGGTATGACATGGGCCATAAATTCACACAAATTAGTCGTCCAGAATCAATGGAATCTGCAAAAATGCCTAATTAAAATTTATAGACAGAAAATTATATGGCCATTCTCCACAGGTTACATGTATTAAATACTCACTGCTTGCCAACTCCTAGGGTAAAGATCATACTTTCTGCAACATTTTTATTCTTATTTCCACATGTACGCTGATGACACCCAGCTCTACCTCACTACCACTTCTCTCGACCCCTCCACGGTCTCTAAATTGTCAGACTGCTAGTCCGACATCCAGTTCTGGATGAGCAGAAATTTCCAATTAAATATTGGGAAGACCGAGCCGTTGTTTTCGGTCCCCACCACAAACTCCGTTCCCTAGCCACCGACTCCCTAACATCTGCCTGAGGCTCAACCACACTGTTCGCAACCTTGATGTCATATTTGACCCTGAAATTAGCTTCCGACCACATATCCGTAGCATAACTAAGACCACCTATTTCCACCTCCGTAACATCGATCGTCTCTGCCCTTCCCTCAGCTCATCTGCTACTGAAACCCTCATCCATGCTTTTGTTACCTCTGGACTTGACTACTCCAACGCACTCCTGGCTGGCCTCCCACATTCTACCCTATGTAAAGTTGAGGTGATCCAAAACTCGGCTGCCCATGTCCTAACTCGCACCAAGGCCCATTCGCCCATCACCCCTGTGCTCGCTGACCTAGTTAAGCAACACCTCGATTTCAAAATTCTCATCCTTGTTCTCAGATCCCTCCATGGCCTCGCCCCTCCCTATCACTGTAATCTTCTTCAGCCCCACAACCCCCCGAGATATCTGCGCTCCTCTAATTCTGCGCTCTTGAGCTTCCCAGATTATAATCGCTCAACCATTGGTGGCCGTGCCTTCTGTTGCCTAGGCCCTAAGCTCTGGAATTCCCTCCCTAAGCCTCTCCGCCTCGCTACCTCTCTTTCCTCCTTTAAGACGCTCCTTAAAACCTACCTCTTTGACCAAGCTGTTGGTCACCTGCCCTAATTTCTCCTTATATGGCTTGGTGTCAAATTTTTTGTCTTAGAACCCTCCTGTGAAGCACCGCAGGATGTTTTACTACGTTTTAAGGCGCTATATAAATCCAAGTTGTTGTTGTTGTATTTCAATGATTTGCTCTAATTAAACTAATCAACATTTGTCTACAGCTTTAAAAAGAAATATTTAGCTGAACTGCCATTAAGAAAGTGTTAGAAATTAATACTGTTGCCTTTTAGATAATGTTCCAGAGCAGATTGTGTAATACCAAATAGAGGCAACTTAATTATACATGGTTATCCTATTAACAGTTTTTATTGGTACCATGCCAGGGGCCATATGAAGCGTGCAGTTATACTATAGATGCAAGCACCTGATTAAAACTATGTGGAGATGGCAGATCCAAGTTATATGGCCAGCTGCATGCCACTCTCTGGCCAAGCAAAGGGCAGCTCTGGGCATACTGGTAATGAAGCATTCAAAAATTAACTGGAGCAGCCACATAAATACTGTGGCAACAAGAACAGGTCAGAGGCTAGGTATTCTGCGGCGAGTGTCTCACCTCCTGACTCCCCAAAGCCTTTCCTCCATCTACAAGGCACAAGTAAGGAGTGTGATGGAATACTCTCCACTTGCCTGGATGAGTGCAGCTCCAACAACACTCAAAAAGCTCGACACCATCCAGGACAAAGCAGCCCGCTTGATTGGCACCCCATCTACCACCTTAAACATTCAGTCCCTCCACCACCGGCGTACCGTGGCTGCAGTGTGTACCTTCTACAAGATGCACTGCAGCAACTCGCCAAGGCTTCTTCAGCAGCACCTCCCAAACCCGCGACCTCTTCCACCTAGAAGGACAGGAGCAGCAGGCGCATGGGAACACCACCACCTCCAAGTATATCGCCGATCCTTCATCGTCGCTGGGTCAAAATCCTGGAACTCCCTACCGACCAGCACTGTGGGAGTACCATCACCACACAGACTGCAGCAGTTCAAGAAGGCGGCTCACCTCCACCTTCCCATAAACAAATACATTTTTTTTTTTAATCTTACCATATTAGTGGATAGTCAGCTCTCCATTCACATGAACAAGATTAAAAAGTGAAGCCTGAAATGTTCCATGGTGATCAGAGTAATTCATACGATAGCAAAATACTGCGGATGCTGGAAATCTGAAATTACAGCAGAAAATGCTGGAAACACTCCGCAGGTCAGGCAGCTTCGAGGAGAGAGAAACGGAGTCAATGTTTTGGGTCGAGGACCCTTCATCAAAACTGAAAAAGGTTAGAGAAGAGAGATTTTTAAGCAGGGACAGGGGGGAGGGGAGAAAAAGGGATGATGGTGCAAGGCATAAAGAGAGTTAATGGGACAAGTTAAGAAACAGAAGATGACTCTAGATGAGGTGTGAATGACGATGGCAGAATCATCAACAGCTATCATGTGAGAAGACAAGGGGGAAAAAAAATATAGGGGTCGAGGTTATAGTCTGAAATTGTTGAACTCGATGTTAAGTCCAGAAGACTGTAAAGTGTCTATTAGAAAGATGAGGTGCTGTTCTTCGAGCTTACGTTGACCTTCATTGGAACAGTGCAAGAGGCCGAGGACGGAGAGATCAGAGTAGGAGTGGAGCGGAGAATTAAAGTGACAGGCGACCGGAAGCTCGGGGTCATGCTTGCAGACTGTAATTCTTAGTTTGTTTTGCTTGGTTGTGAGTATACTGCAGCCGATGCATAGCTGAAGCTGTGTAAAACTATAAATATATCGGTGAAACCCAAAATATTGTAGCAACAACAAAGGGAAGTTGACTTTGCCGATGTGAGTGCCTATGTTTAGGATTAACAAACATGGAACCATTCATTCTTAAGTAGAAACATATTTCTGACGAGTAAACTGAGGTACATCACAAGATTCCTATAATTTTAAGGACCTATCTTAACTCTGGAAGTAATTACATGTCACAGTATGAAAGAATGTCTTATAGGAAATAAAATTTATTTTTTCCAAAATGCAATACAGTAATATACTTTCCAAAAGGGCTACCAGGCTCCATTTTGTGCCAAACCCCACATTGTAATTATTACAGTAGACACTACATCATCACTGGTTATTAGCCCCCATTATAGTCTTAATAATATGCTGAAACATTTGAAGCTGATTCAAGCTGGCCAAGTTTTAAAGTTCACGATGGAAATAATCTCTTTAATGGCATTCTATTTGGGGAGCATTTTGTTAATTTTAGTCTTGCTGAAGAAAGGTAATGATTCATTTTTTGTAATGTCCAATTTGTGTTCTACAGAATTGACATTGCAAGTGAACATAAACTATAGGTGATGGATTGGATGGTCATAATATGTAACACATTATTTCATGCTTGCATAGATTGTGAATTATTGGTTTTAATAATTCTGATCGGAATGTATAACTGCATCGTTAAAAGCTGCAATCTGTCCTGTCACCGCTACATGTTCTCCTCCACGTTAGTAGATCACTTGCTCAGATTGTAAACTGTTTCAGAGCTTCTTGCTAGTCTCTAGTCACAATAAGAATTTTAAAATGGAGATGTTTGGGTATCGGGACCGGGAGCCAAAGTAGGTTAGCGAGCCCAGGGGTGATGGGTGAATGAGAATTGGTGCAAGTTAGGATACGGGTAGAAGAGTTTTGGATGCGTTTAACTATATGGAGGTGGGAGACTGGCCAGGAGAGTATTGGAATAGTCGAGTCTGGAGATAACAAAAGCATGGATGAGGGTTTCAGCTGCAGATGGGCTGAAGCAGGGGTGGAGTCGGGCGATGTTACGGAGGTGAACGTAGACGATAAAGTCTCTTGTTCGAAACCTGGAGTTAGAGCCACATGCAACTTGCCACAGAGCAGCAGGATACCGATTACCTGTGGTTCTCTACATGCTGTGTTTTTGATCTCGGCCATGATCTCGGGTTGCTAACTTTTGGCAAGTCGCAAATCAGGTCATGGACACAGTAGAATAGGGTTTTAAGATGTGCTTTGCTGTGAACCAAAATTCCTCAAACTTTATTAACCTTTTTTGAAAAACAATGCCCTGTGCAACACAGAAGGGGGAACTTCTGGATACTTTTTTTTTGCTGTCAATGATCATAAAATTAATTTTAAATTATGTGGATCCTAGGTATAAGAATTTCCCCAACTGCCAAAGAACAGAATTCTTTAGCCCAAGATATTATAGTGGGTACCCAGAAGCGACCCATATCTGCTTGATAATTAACAAATTTGAAAATTAGGTCATCTTTGGCAAAATATTAACAAGAATATAGATGAACTAATCTTTGTCTGATACTCTATGTAGATGGAGCCCTCGGTAGGTCAAGGTTGTACAAGGCAGTGCTATAACACCCAGTCTTGATTCCTTACCAGAGCTAGAAGTGTTGAAGTAAACAGGAATTCTGCTCTGTCAGACTTGGCATTGTTGTTGCGTCCTTTACGAGTTTGCTGGGCCTAAAACAATAGGCTGTAGGAGTCTACGTACTCCTAGCAAAAAATACTGAACTCGGAGAGGTTCAACAGAAAAGGTTTAATTGTTGAGACTGCATGTTGAACACAAAAATGGCGTCAGAGACTACACCAAGTCCGACTGCCTTTTACCAGTCCACAGCTTCGACTGCTCCTCCCCCGCTCTGGGCTTAACTATGTTGCAGATCGAGTTTCTTAAAGGTGTGATCCTTCTTAAAGGCATGACGCATGACGCCTGATTTATAGTCTACGGACCGAAAGCGGATTGTGTCCTTTCTGTGATCGGTACGCCATACAGCTCCCCCCAGAATCCGCTAGTAGGGAGTGTACGAACCGGCGTGGCGGCTTGATGGCACGGCCGGAACGGCTCTTGGCGGTTGGTGTCGGGAGCGGGGCGGTCGGACGCGTTGGGCTCTTAGGCGGTCTGCCCCACGGTGGGGGTTGGCCCACTTGAACGGGTTCGTCGGGCTCTAGGTGCGCCAGCTTGAGCCGGTCGACCGACACCCTGTCAGTTCTGCCGCCCACTTCGAGGAGGAAGAACTTGTTCCCCGTCTGGAGTACCTTGTAGGGTCCGTCGTATGGGGGCCGTACAGGTCCTCGGTGGGCGTCATGGCACACGAAAACAAATTTGGCCATGTGCAGGCTAGGTGGTACGCGGGTTGCTGGTTCGCCGTGCCGGCCGGTGGGTACCGGAGCGAACTGTTGTGCTCGGTTGGCGAAAGCGCGGCGTTGCTGGTCAGCCAACCAGGGGGTCGTGGCGGTGGGCAGGAACTCTCCGGGTACGCGCAGCGGCTGGCCGTACACGAGTTCCGCCGCCGAGGCTTGCAGGACTTACTTGACCGCGGAGCGTAGGCCAAGTAGCACCCACGGGAGGCGGTCGATACAAGCCTCGTCCTCGAGGCTGGCGCGGAGGGACGCCTTCATGGACCTGTGGAATCACTCGCATAGTCCGTTGGCTTGGGGGTGGTAAGCCGTGGTGCGGTGAATGGCCACCCCGAGGTTTCGGGCGATGGCGGCCCACAGATCAGAGGTGAACTGCGGGCCTCTATCCGACGTCATGTCAGAGGGGACGCCGAACCGAGTGACCCAGGTACCGATGAACGCCCTCGCGATGTCGGCGGTGGTGGTGGACGTCAGTGGAATGGCCTCAGGCCAGCGGGTGGTACGGTCCACGATTGTCAGCAGGTGCGTGTGACCTTGTGATGGCGGCAGGGGGCTGACGAGGTCGATGTGGACGTGGTCAAACCTTCTTTCTGGCACGGTGAACTCCTCGAGTGGGGCTTTGACGTGCTGGTGGATTTTGGCATGCTGGCAAGCTATGCAGGATCTGGACCAGACGCGCACATCTTTGCGCAGGCCACGCCAGACAAATCGGTTGGCCACCAGTCTAATGGACGCGCGGGTGCCGGGGTGTGAGAGGCCGTGGACAATGTCGAACACCCGTTTTCGCCGGGACTACGGGGCGGGGTTGCGCCAAGGAGGTGTCGCATTTGACTGTGATGGCGGACGGGCCGCAGGCGACGTCGGTCAGTCGCAGCCCTGGGAGGGTTGTGGGCGCGGAGAGCAGATCGGGGTCGGTGCGTTGCTCCGCTGCCAGTTGAGCATAGTCCACTGCCAGGTGGGCGCCGTGGACGGTGGGGCGGGATAGGCAGTCGGCCACCACGTTGTCTCGACTGGAGACGTGCCGGATGTCCGTGGTGAATTCGGACACCGCGGCGAGCTGGCGTTGTTGCCTGGCTGACCACGGGTCCGCAGATTTTGCCATCGCGAATGTCAGGGGTTTGTGGTCGACAAACGCGGTGAAGGGGCGGCCCTCCAGAAGAAATCTAAAACAGCGGACTGCCAGGTACAGTGCGAGGAGCTCGCGGTCAAAGGCACTGTATTTGGCCTCCGGGGGGCGCAGTTGGCGGCTGAAAAAGGCCAGCGGTTGCCAGGCCCCGTCGACCCACTGTTCGTACACGGCGCCGACTTCGTGGTCGGAGGCGTCCGTGGTGAGGGCCACCCTAGCATTGGGTTGTGGGTGAGCGAGCATGGTGGCGTCGGTGAGCGCCTTTTTGGTTGAGTCGAAAGCGGTCAACATGCCCGCCGACCACTCGATCGCCATTCTGTCTTTCTTACCCCGGAGGGCTTCGTATAGGGGCCGCATGAGGGAGGCCGCTCCGGGAATGAGCGGTTGTAAAAGTTGATCATCCCCAAGAACTCCTGGAGGCCTTTGATGGTGGTAGGCTGGGGGAACTGCTGGACGGCTTGCACCTTGGCGGGCAGGGGAATGGCTCCGTCCTGCGTGATGTGGTGGCCGAGGAATTCGATCCTGCTGAGGCCGAATTGGCACTTGGCTGGGCTGATGATGAGCCCGTGCTCACTGAGCCGCTGGAACAGGGTGCGGAGGTGCTCGATGTGTTCCTGCTTGGAGGAACTAGCTAGCAGGATGTCATCCAGGTAGACAAAGAGGAACTTCAGGTCCCGGAGGACCGAGTCCATGAGCCGCTGGAAGGCCTGGGCCGCGTTTTTGAGGCCGAAGGGCATTTGGAGGAACTCGAATAGCCCAAAAGGGGTGATTATGGCCGTCTTGGGAACGTCCGTGGGGTAGACTGGCACCTGATGGTAACCGCGCACCAGGTCGACTTTGGAGGAGACTGAGCGGCCGGCCAGTCTAGCCGAGAAGTCTTGAATGTGCGGTATGGGGTACCGATCCGGCGTGGTGGCGTCGTTTAGGCGCCGGTAGTCCCCGCAGAGGCGCCATCCCCCGTCGGGTTTGGTGACGATGTGGAGTGGGGAGCCCCAGGGGCTGTTGGAGCGGCGGATGATGCCGAGCTGTTCCATTGTGGCGAACTCGGCCCGCGCGATCTCCAGCTTGGCCGGGTCCAGCCTGCGGGCGTGGGCATACACCGGTGGGCCTGTGGTGGGGATGAAGTGTTCTACCCCGTGCTTAGCAACTTTCGCGGAGAAGGTCGGGTTGGTGAGGGCTGGGAAATCAGCCCGGAGTGCTGAGTAGTCGTCCGTTGAGCGGGCGCGGCACTGCCACGCCATTTCGGCGGGTTGGGGGGGCCATGGCGCCCGGGATAGGTGACATGGTGTTCATGTCCATGAGGCGGCGCCGAGGCATGTCAACCAACAGGCCGTGGGCGCACAGGAAATCCGCACCGAGGAGCGGGGAGAGCACCTTGGTGGTGATAAACTCCCAGTGGTAGCGGCGGCCTGCGAGGTCGATGGTGACGGTGCGGGTGCCATACGTCCGGATGTCGGTGCCGTTGGCGGCAGCCAGTGCAGGGCCACGGCCGCCTCGCTGGATCTCGAGGGCGGACACGGGGATGATGCTGCGCTGCGCGCCCGTGTCGCATAGGAAACGGCGTCCGGAGGCGCTGTCCGTAACGTACAGCAGCGTGCCTGCTTGCCCCACGGCCATCGTGTAGGCCGGTGTGGGGGCGGTTGGAAACATGCAGGGATGGCTGCAGCGGCGTGCCCGTGTGCCGAACCGGGTATGGAAGTAGCAGTAGCCCTGGGTCGGAGGGCTTGGGGGATGTGGGGGCTTGGGGGGCCTCGTGGCCGAGCTGTGTGGCCGCATGATAGAGGGTGGAGCGCGCGCCGATGCTGCGGGGGCCAGGTCGGGGGTGACGGCGTGGTTGGAGCCGGTGGACAGGAGCTTTTCGGCTTTTTCGGCCAGGGCCTCGAGGTCCGTGAGGCTGGACGCCACGATCGCCGGGCGGATGCTGGGAGGTAGTTGGCGGGTAAAGAGCGTGCGGAAGAGGGAGCCGGGCGGTTTCTCATCGGTCAGAGCAAGCATGTGTGAGAGCAAGTCTGATGGCGTGGAGTCACGGAGGTCGAGGAGGTGGCAGTTGCGCACGAATTGGGAGGCTGTGAATTTTTTAAGGAGCGCGGCCTTGAGATGTGCGTACTTGCCTTCCTCCGAAGGGTTTTGTAGTGTTGTCCAGACTTTCGTGATTGTGGAGCTGCCCAGGGAGGCGAGGAGGTAGTCGTATATCGTTGCGTCAGCGGTGATGCCGCGGAGTCGGAATTGCGATTCGGCTTGAAGGAACCAGGCGGTGGCTAGGTTCTCCCAGAACTCCGGCAGCTTCACAGAAACTGTGTTTGTGTCAGCCATGGTTACGCTTAGGAGTCGTCCTGAGCATCGGGGTCACCAATGTAGGAGTCTACGTACTCCTAGCAAAAAATACTGAACTCGGAGAGGTTCAACAGAAAAGGTTTAATTGTTGAGACTGCATGTTGAACACAAAAATGGCGTCAGAGACTACACCAAGTCCGACTGCCTTTTACCAGTCCACAGCTTCGACTGCTCCTCCCCCGCTCTGGGCTTAACTATGTTGCAGATCGAGTTTCTTAAAGGTGTGATCCTTCTTAAAGGCATGACGCCTGATTTATAGTCTACGGACCGAAAAGCGGATTGTGTCCTTTCTGTGATCAGTACGCCATAAGGCATCTTTTTATAGTGTAGCTAATTTTCTTCATAAGAAATTAAACTTAAGTGTCAGTTGTAGCACTCTCACCTCTGAGTCAGGAGGTCATGGGTTCAAGTCCCACTCCAGAGATTTGAACACAAAAGCTAATCTGACACTACAGTGCACTAGTGAGGGAGTGCTGCACTGCCGGAGGTGCTGTCTTTTGGATAAGACATTAGACGCAGCATGTAGAGGATCACAGGTAATCGGTATCCTGCTGCTCTGCCAGATGGACTTAAAAGATCCCACAGCACTATTTTCAAAGAAGAGCAGGAAAGTTCTCCTGGTGTCCTGGCCATCTTTCATCTGTCAGCCAACACCTAAAACAAATGATCTGGTCATTTATCTCATTGCTGTTTGTGGGAGCTTGCTGTGCACAAATTTGCTTGTGTTTCCTTACATTACTACAGTGACTACTCTTCAAAAGTACTTCATTGGCTTTAAAGCATTTTGGGATGTCTCCTGCATTTTCTTCCAGTTTGCTGTGGTTCTCTGACCTAGTCCTGACCTTGGTTTCACAGTTTTACTTGAGTAGGGATCAAATAAGGCAGAAATTTATCTCATTCTTACAATATTTAACAAGCATTCAAGGTAATTAAACTTGACCTCTCTATGAATTATTAGTATTCTTTTTTATAGGTTATGTAAGGATCCAGAATCATGTAAAGTAGCGCTACACAGATCACTTTGAATATCTGTTGGGAGAATGCACTTAGTGCCAAAAACAGATTTAAATAGAGCAGTTGTTTGTCTTACAGGATTGTATTTTTGAGCGCCTTAAATTGAAGGTTTTGCTTGGAATTATATTGGAATGTTCAAATTTGAACTGCAGAAATTATATCTTAGTTTTACATTGGAAGTGATTTTGTTTCAGTGCTTGCCGTGAGCTGAAATTGTTTTACACAGTGCGCTACATGATGCAACACCACTCGGTTTCTATTCGTGGCCAGCACTTCAGTGGGTTATAAATACCCTGGTAAAACTACAATATTTTCTTATCAACTGGTAATTATTGGCTTCTAAGAAGGAGTAGTTTCCCAATTAAGTGGAACACTGCTGTCTACAATACAGACTCATATTTCATATGTAATTATGTACAATTATGCTCAGTTTGGTTCCATTATTTCACCAGAGTTGGCACAATAATAATCCACCTACAAGGAGTATCTTAAATGTTACAAAAGCCGTGTTCATGCATCTTCCATTTCCAGTGTCACATCTTGTATCTGTTTTAATAACTTGGCTAATCCATGTTGTAACATTCTTTGTATATATACAGCATAAATACAAATAATTGTATGGGGGAAAAATTGGGCTGCTTTGCGCCTCTCGTTAGTGCCCCCATGAGGCAATAACGGGGTGCAAAGTTCCTAGCGCCCGGGCGCAGCGCCGCTAACGCCTCCCACAAAATTCAGCAGGAGGTTAATGGCGGCGGTAGCTGGTAGCGCCCCGTGGCACTGCGCCGCTGGTGATGACGTCATCGCTGTGCGCAGCACCCCAGCCGCAAACTTTGGTTGTGCCCACTGACCTATTGCCGGATGACATGTCTGACAGGGTCAGGGTGGCGTTTTTGCAGCTGCGGCGGCGCAAGTTAAAGGGGAGGTGTCGGGCGGCCATTTTTTGGGGGGCTGTCTGCCAGCACCTGCCCCCTTCCGCTTTTATCTTCAGGGTGCCGGCCGCGATCGCTCAGGCTGGCACTCCTCTCGAGTGCCGGGCTGTTTTCATGGCACCCCGCTCCCCGGTGGTTCAGCAGGGCCCCGGTGTGTGCAGCGCTAGGCCCCTCCCCTTTTAAACAGGGGAGGGAGGCCTGCAATTACGCAGAGCTACTTGCCCAGGCGCGTGGCGCTGTTGCACGTAGTGACTCGAAATTCACTGGTAGCGCCCCAGGAAGTAGGGGGAGCGCTTGCAGTAGCACCCCGCCTCCTGCTTGGGGTGCTACCACTGAATTTACGGTGCAGGGGCGCTAACTTTTTCGGGCCCGGTGTAGTTAGCGCTCCAAAGGGGGCACCACTGAACCTTTCCCCCTATGTCTTTGCAGAGATGAGAAATTAACAATAACTTAGGCGAGGGTGCTACCAACTGAGCCACTGCGTGCCAGCCAGTGGCTCAGTTGGTAGCACCCTCGTCTCTGAGTCAGAAGGTTCTTGGTTCAAGTCCCACTCCAGAGACTCGAGCACAAAAAATCGAGGCTGACACTCCCAGTGCAGTACTGAGGGAGCGCTGCACTGTCGGAGGTGCCATCTTTCGGATGAGACGTTAAACTGAGGCCTCGTCTGCTTTCTCAGGTGAACGTAAAAGATCCCGTGGCACTATTTCGAAGGAGAGCAGGGGAGTTATCCCCGGTGTCCTGACCAATATTTATCCCTCAATCAACATCACTGAAACAGATTATCTGGTCATTATCACATTGCTGTTCATGGGAGCTTGCTGTGCACAAACTGGCTGCTGCATTTCCTACATTACAACAGTGACTACACTTCAAAAAGTACTTCATTGGCTGTAAAATGCTTTGCAACGTCCGGTGGTCGTGAAAGGCGCTATATAAATGCAAGTCTTTCTTTATGAAATTAATTATGTGACGGTGATGTAATATATATATTAGAAGGGGTGGTGTGATCTGTAGTTACTTTTGGTTGGATGTTCAGGGACTATTTTTTAATTATTACTTTAGCTCGTGTCCATTGATGGCAGTATGACTGCTAAGAGAATACTTGCGTCTTAATATAGATTTTCATGGATTATTGGGAGGCGGACTATTTTGCATGTTCTCTTAGCTTATGATAGAAGTTACCACATGGAGTGAACAAAGCAGCCTTTGGTGCAAAAGCAACCATCTGTTATTGAATGTCATTTGAAGCTGTTGTGTCTATGGGTAAGGAAGTAAATGAGAGGCAACTCTTTGGCATGAAAATGTCATGCCTGTTTGGTAGAATCATTATGTTAAGTTCCATATGTGCACAATGATGTGCTCTTGATGGGTGTGATATGGTTTGGAGGCAGTTGTTCTTCGAAACAGCCTGGGTGGGATGTTCCAGACATTGTGCACCCGACCAAAGATGTAACAGAAGACATTTAACATTGAAATCCCTGGGTGGGGCAGTGGGTTAAAACGTTGCTCTTCATTTCTGGATCTTGGGTTCAAATTCATTCCAGACTAACCCCTAATGGGATGCAGGTGAGTTGTGTTAACAGGGTGCAATCGTTTGCTCGTGGTGCAGCAGTTCTATTGACATTGAAACATTCTATCCAAGATAGAACTGGTTGCAACTAAGAAAGGACCTCGATCTTTGGACTTGTGAACCTCTGTTAGCTGTATTCCAATCCTTCAGTTCCTCTGATTCTGGCCTCTTGTGCAACCCCCAACCCTTCACCCCACCATGCCGAGGTGTCACTCTCTGGCATTCTCTCTTTTGCATCTCCACCTCCTGATTTTCCTTAAAACCCACTTCTTTGACCAAGCTTCTGGTCACCCCGTCTAATCTTTTTGGCTCGACTGTTTTTCTTCTGCGTCTCTGTAGCGCCAGGGAACATTTTTCTACATTGAAGGCACTATATAAGTGCACGATACTGTTATTGTTTGAAAAACGTTCTGGATGTTGGTACCACTTCAAAAATGGGCAACAGGTCCAGGGGAACAAAAACAAATCAAAAGGGGGATGACTAGAAGCCCACAATGCAGAACTGCTCAGAATTCAGCGCAAATAATTGACAATCTCAGCGAGAGCTTGTGAAGATGGTTTGATGTGTGAAATAGAAGCCTCCTAATGTACTGAGGTTGGGTTAAGCTACATTACTGAATTGGTGGAGAAAGAGATTTGTCCTACATCTGATCCAGGTTATAACTAACCTGCAAGTGCTTGAACTGACGTTCTGTGCAAAATGTGGAAAAGTGCATGGGTGTTCAAACATAACCAGTACGACTACTGCACCCTGAAAAAGAGAAAATATACGCTTTGTACAGTGGAGCCCCAATCTTCACAGCTATCATTCTTCATCCCAATTATCAACAATTTTAATTGGAGAAAGTCTTGCGCGAGACATTGCTTCATTGCGCAGCTTGTTTTGGTATTTGTATTCCATCTCCTTTTCTTGGTGAATGAAACTACATTTTAAAAAAATTTTGTATTGTGCTTGTCGTCAGCCATGTGCTTAAGGTACCCTAGGTTTAAGAGCAAAATCCAGGTTGTTCATCAGTTTCTATTATTCACCAGGAGGAGTCCCCTCCATTATAGCAGATACTGAAGCTTCCACTGTATTTTTATCTTTGCAAAGAATGTTGTTTGAAAGAACATTGAAATTGCCAGTACCCTCACACAGCGGTCGGCCCTGATACCCCACCCCAGCTGAATTCCACCAGAGAACCCAACTCAGGCATTCACTTCAGGATGGGAAATGCGTGAGAATCAGGGGGCACCTCATTGGAAAACCTTGGCTATTTTTGCTATTTATTTTTCTACATTGTTCAGAATTATTAGTTGTGATATAAATGATTTTGCAAGTTTGCTAATAACCATTGTCTGTACTTGACATGTCTGACGTTTACTGGATTGTGATACTTTCAGATTTCCAGCATCCGCAGTGTTTTGCTTTTGTATTCGTGTTTAATTCACTGCTACTTCTCTTGGAATGCCCACCTTGAAGAAGTTCTGCTCTTCTCTCCGACAGGATTTCCGTTTGTCTCTTTTACCTTGTTCATCTTCATGGCTTTCTGTTTCCCTTCTCGCGTTTGCTCTCCTGTCTTCCACCCTATCACAGACCTTCCCTTTTGCTCTTTCCTCCCTTCCCCCCTTTCCCTGCCCCTACACTTGCTTAAAAACCTGTTCCATCTCCAGCTTTTTCCAGTTCTGACGAAGGGTCATCGACCTGAAACGTTAACTCTGTTTCTCTCTCCACAGATGCTGCCTGACCTGCTGAGTATTTCCAGCATTTTCTGTTTTTATTTCAGATTTCCAGCATCCGCAGTATTTTGCTTTTGTATTTGTGATACTACACTGCATTTATTGCAATGCAGGTGATTTAAAGAGGAAAGAAAGAACGTGCATGTATATAGCGCCTTTCCTGACCTCAGGATGTCTTAAAGCACTTTACAACCAATGAAGTGCTTCTTTAAAAATAAATCTATTTACTGTTGTAATGTAGGAAACGCAGCAGCCAATTTGCGCACAAGGTCCCACAAACAGCAATGAAATAAAGGACCAGTTTTAAGGTGTTGATTGAGAGATAAATGCTGACCAGGAGAACTCCCGGCTCTCTTTGAATCGTGCCGTGGGATCTTGTTCATCCTCCTGAGGGGGCAGATGGCATCTCATCCGAAAGCCAACATCCCTGACAGTGCCGCGCTCTCTCAGTGCTGCACTGAAGTGTCATCCTGGATTATGTGCTCAAGTCTCTGCATCTCAATTCGTGCATCACAGCATTCTTTTGACATTGTGCACCAAACTGACTCGATGTGACAGCCTTAGTAAGTTAGAGATGGAGACTATAGTAGGAACAGTGTGTGGTATACATTTGGTAAATGGAGCCATTTTTCTATTTTTGCTCATGATCGTGGGACCAACACATTTGATATTTTTTTTCTGCTTCGAATAAAAAGGTATGTTTGCTCAATTGAAGAAAAAATGGACTGCCAATGGAAACGAAATCAAAAGTTTGAATCTAATGAGGCACAAATGCCATCAACATATTTGTAATGAATGCAATAATGCGTCTAATTTTTTTTTGTTATTTTAATAAATTTGTTACCCCCATTTTAAGTAGGTCGGTTGACAATGTTCCCTCTAATTTTTTTTGGCCCGCGCGGCCCCTTTAACGGGTTGCGTGGACCATTCAAAATTCCATGCATATGCGGTTTTTCTATTTAAAAGCCAGCTCACTGGCCGCGCCAGTCAAAGGGAACATTGTCGGTTAATGAACAAGTTAAAATAGCACATAGAATTACACATTAACGCATCTCGGCTATCACTGAGAGGAATTTCACTTTTTTGTGCTGTACAGATGAGAATTTCCTTAGTGTAAAGTCATCAGTTGAAGAAACATGACGTGAAAACCTGTGTCTTCCCACGTCTGCTTTTATCAGACACTAGTATCAGTACAACGTTCTACAATCGGCTTTACTGTGTTGCTAAAGGTTGAGCTACAACAGATAGTTAGGATTTTTACTGTTTTTGGAATACATCTGTGTCTGCCTGCTACCCATATCTTGTTAAAGCCAGGTTTACTGTTGTTTGCCAACTGTCTATCGAATCCTCAGACACTTGCATGTATGAAGCTCCCCAAAGGGTTTTATCAAGGCACTGTCACTTTGAAAACCTGGCCAGAAGCCATCGTTTTACAGAGTGTTAACCTGGGAGCTGGCAGAATGAGTACAATCCCAGTTAATCTCTGTGACACAGCAGAAGGAAATGTCATAAATCCAAAACTTCCCTTGCATTGATCAGTCGTTTAGAAGCTAGTTTTTTTTTGCAGGGACCAAAAAAAAAATAGCTTTTTTACTTTCCAAATGGTTATTAGCCTATCAGGAAACACCTGCTGGTGAAGCTTTCATTTAAGAGGCTTCAGTCGTTGGAGCATTTCCCCAGCAGCAGTGGAATGGGCAGGGTTTGAATGTGGTCTTCACTTCAAATGCCATTCAGCTACTTCATCATTCCATATGTTTGGATCTGCTTTGAACAGCCTCTCAGCACCATGGTGAAGTTGTGTTTAGTGATCTGTTTATTTGTTAATTTGGCACAGAAGACTGCTGTTGTTAATGGGGACTACAATAAGGTAGGAAAATCTGAAGCTCGTGTTTGACTATATCGGGCATATAAAAGTTAATACACACGTAAAATGAGTTTTATCTCTTGAAGCATAATGATACAGCTTGGCACATTGTCCTGTAGTTTTGAGCAAGGATTTGATTCCTGGAGCACCGATGTTAAATCATATTTGCTGAAATGTTTTAAATTCTTGCATTAGTATTAAGTAGCAAAATTTGAAATGTGAATTACCGCAACTTTTTTTTCATCGATATTTGTAACCAAATAATAGCTCAGCCTCAATGCTAGGTTGCTTTCTATAGGCTTTCATTAGCGTTAGTCCATTAGCAAATATACAATAGTAGAAGATTTTTGAAAATCTCTTTTTATTCAGTTCAGGTTACTCGTTCCATTCAGTTGTTAACAGTCCATTTATCCTGTATCAGATTTTCTAATAAGTGGGGAGGTCTAGTGCTCCAATGTTGTACATTCTTCAGAGCTATGTGCAAAGAAAAAACAGGAACATTTTACCTTTCTTGTTCGATATGCAATAGCTCGTATCATGGCCTTGCTGACAGCATTCATCCCCGGGCTCCACGCGTTGTCACCTCCTCTCACTACAGATCAAGGAAAGTGATGGGCAGTTGTGTGCTTTGTCGAATTTATCATCTAACTTTTGATGAGAGCTGTAATGGACACCTGTCAGAGAAGCAGCGTTGAATACAATTCAAAGCAGGGCTGCTTCATGCATTGGCGAATAGTCTGCATGCTTAGTTGGTAGTTATAGGTGAGCCGTTGTCTTAGCTCGAGTCATGTGCTAGTTCGTTCCTTCAGCAGTGTACTGGCTGCACAGCTTAAAATGTAGGTTGCAAGCCTGACTCGCAGATTTGAAAATATCGTTGCATTGAAACTTAAATTTGAAATGACTGATTTGTGAAACACAACTCTCAATGATTTGAAATGAGTATGAAAAATATTTCTATATCCATCATTACTGTTTGCTGAGTATATGGAAAGTACCATCATCATCGTATCCTGGAATATTAAGCAAAACATTCAGAGATAATGGGAATTTTAACCTAAAAAAACGGGTGGGTTTGGAGCGTGGGGGTAGTTAAATTGTTAAAAATCGGAATCCCGACCTGAACCCGCCTCCAATCTGCCCATTCCAGTTTTAATGGAATGGAATGGAATGGGACGGGAGCGAGCTGCCAGGAGGCGGGACATCAATTTAAATATTACAGTGAGGCTAGAAGCCTCTTCTTTAACCTATATTTTGTTTTTAACTGTAGCTGGTCAGGTTTTATACCCCTCATAAAACTTGCCAACTACAGCAAGCTGCATTCAGGAGGTAAGTGCCTTTACACCTACCTCCTGGATCCAGGTTCCCTGCCGAGCCCACCCCTCGCGAGCGTAGACTCCCCATGAAGCCTCCGATCGCCTTCCCAGACTCCCTTCCCCCCCCGCCCCCCTTGCCCACCAATGATCCTCAAGCCAGCCACGATCCTCTGGTGGCCGGCCCCAATCTTCGCTTCCCTCCCCAATCCCTCGACGGCCCCGATCTTCCTTCACCACCACCCCCCGCACCCAATCCCTCCCTCCCTCTCTGCGGCCTAGTGCCGCAGGCCTACCCGCAAGCAGCCAGCCAGCCTCTCCATCTGGCTGGCTGCGGGTGGGAAACAGAGGCTTCAGATGCAAATCAGACCCTGCTGTTAAAATCGGCAGGGCCTGCGGGAAACCCGTTCTCTCTGAGCCGCCCCCAACCCGCCTTCCCCATGAAAATCCAGCCCAATGTGTAACTGGTAGCTGTCGTATAGTGTGAAATTTTTATTAGCTAAAACTTTAATGGTGCAAAGTGAGGGCAGAGATATATTCAGGAAACATTATCGGTAATGGTTCATTTCAAAGGGTTGGGTCAAAGAAATTCACTCAGATCTTTTCAAAAGCAGAAAATGCTTAACACATAGCAGTGCTGACATGAACTTGTTTCTTGGAGAAATAGAAGACTGGGTTATAATTTGATATTTCCCGAAGAAACAAATGTAATTTCACTCATTTTATTATATTCCAAATGCACTGACCTTCACTTTGAGTGAATGTATATTTACTATTTGTGTTTCTAGATTTAAATAGCAGTTCGTTGTTTATAATTCCAAAAAGTGTACTCTTGCAATTTGTAGCAATGCTCCTTTGTTGACTGTTTTTGTTCCTTCTCAGGGTTCTGAGGATACAACCCCTAGGATGCATACAAGATCTACCTTGTCTTGGATTCTTACTAAAGGAGCTACAAGGCAGATTTCTGATGTGAACTCAGCCGTTACAGACTCTGGGCCAGGGAGGCCACTTGAAGATGATCAACATGGGAGCACAGAACTGCTAAACCTTACTTACAATGAAATAACAGATTTAGGACCAGGCAGGCCTGGTCCAAACATCAGCAACTCAGCATTCACACTCAATAATGCAAGCATTTCAAATGCCGTTCTCCAAGTTCCTGATTTCAAACTCAATGGAATACAAGAGAATGCTGAGTGGACTAATTTAAGGACTCCCAATAAACTTGATGAACTTATTGGTGAAGAGTTCTACTTATCAGTAACTGAAGATCAAGAGGATATCACAGACCATCAACAAAAGCAGGATAGAGGGTTAGTGGTTTCTGATAAACCCACCGTGTCATTACCCACTCCAATAACTTACACAGATTCACAGACTATATCATCAAGTATTCATATAACTGGAGACACTACACTGTCTCAAAAGGATACAGATCCACAACAGGAAGAAAACATGTTGGCAGAATATGATGCCGATCTTACAGATGAAAAAACTGCAGACTCCAAGAAGTTGAGCTGGTATGAAGTAGATATTGATCTGAACGGTGAACCTTCCCCAGATGAAAGTACCAAAACAGAAATTACTTCCAATGAAGAGACCAAGGAGATGGAGAATATAGAAATGACCACCCAGTGGGAAAGTAATAAACTTCACGAGACTTCAAGGAACACTGCAACCGAAACAGTGATCCATCCAAATCACAAAGGGCAAATAATGAAAAGGGCAGGACCTCCTGGGCCACCAGGACCACCTGGTCCATTAGTAAGTAAACTGATATCAAATCATGGAAAGAGGGACTACAAAGTCGTCTTGATACGTGCTTGAGCAAATTTACAATTTGTGTAAAATAGTAGATAGTTTGGTATGGGATGTATTACATATAATTTAATGGTCATGGGTGATTTGCAAATGTGTGTGAAGTTCCCCCATTAGTTTTGCATCTGCATATTTACATATACAAATATGGCTGAGATCCATAACTCAATGAATTTGAGAAATAGAACCTACGTCACACAACTGTGACACAATAAATGGATCCATCTCGTCACTCTGACACAATAAATGGGTACTTTATGTGCAATACCAGTATACCATATTCTAGATTTTAGAATTCATTCTGGTCAGTGATTAAATCTCCAGTTATCTTCATATTGCACAAATGAAGGAAGGAAAGAGACAGAAGGTCTCCCTGATGGTTAAGACAGTGAGTCATGCAGACTAGGGAGATCACCAGTTCAATCCCCAGTCTACAAAAAAGAAAGTCAAGTAACATTAACAGAAATACAAGAAGTAAAATGATTTATCTTGTACATGTAAAACTTTCTGACCTAACCCGTAGTGGGGGTTTTGGTAGCTAAGAGGTATCTCAGTACCATGGTCTTCAACCACAACTGTGACTGCGAACCTCCCCAGGTTGTGCTTCTTTTAAATATTTCTCTTTCAAATATTTTTCTTTCTGACAGCTACCTGTCACTTTCAGTTAATTATCAAAAGTGGGATTAGAAATAAAATGAATCAGGAAATAAATTATTCCAATGAGGTATAAATGGGATTGAAGGAAAACTATTTTGCATAAAAATTACTACATAATATAAAAGATATCTACTTTACGTTTGAGCTCAGATGTAAATGTACCTTGAAGTAATTCTTTGATTATTCAGTTGCTCATACCAATTGCTGCAATCCATGTTTTATAATGTCCAAATAATCATTTGGTTACAAACAATTCAGGATTGTGAACCTTCTCATATCAAAAATTCATTCCTTCAAGTAACCTAAATTAAGACTGCTTCTGTCCCTGGTTTATGTCTTCGATGCTTTATGGCGGTGCTCGGGTCAAGGTCAATGCAAAGAGCATGTGCACCAGTGCTTAGTATTCACTCATACAGAGGGAAAATAATTCATTATGACAACTTCTGCGCATTACTCAAGATCATATGAACAGGATGGGCCGCTCCATAATATAGTATAAATATGGGGAACAAACCTTTACCATCAAAGAGAAATTATGTGACGGAAAAGATTCTCATTATCTTAATGGCAAGCAGATCAATGTTGAAAATGCAATTAATAAAGCAAACCATTTCAGATAACTCCCTTGTGACAATACAATGGTGTTTCTCAGTGTTTCTGTTTGCAATTGAAATCTGTGATACATTCGCTACACCCAAGTAATTAGAATTGATATGCTTTGGATCCCTTTTAGATGAAGATTGGTTTAAGTAACAGCACTTTTTATTACACTCAGTGCACTGTCCCCAGCTTACCCAAAAATCTTGGATTAGATGTTTTCTTAGTTTCTACAGCATCACAGCTGATCTATATTTTTACCCACTACACAAGAGCATGACTTAAAAAATGGACACTTTCAGTACTATTTATTGTGCAATGACAGCAATTAAGTTGAAATAAGCATTGGGGGCAAACTTCGGTTATGTATCGTTTGGGGGCCGTAACCGAATTATTGCCGTAGTTTTACAGCCTGGCACGGAAGTGCCGCCCCAGCCACTAAATTCGGCTTCCCGCCATCTCGGGCGCTCCACTTCCTCTCTGCGGTGTCGGGAGCGCAAAGCGCGGTAGTGCCGGAGCGCTACGCGGCCACTCTGTGTAGCGCTGACACGTTTCAGCGCCCCTCCCCTTCCGTTAAAGGGGAGGGATGCTGCGAGCTCTGCAGGGCCTCCAATGGCCCACCAGGGCGCAGTGGTGCCGTGACTGCAGCCCGGCACTGAGATGCCGTGTCAGACTGCGCGATGGCGGCCACGGACCACGCCAAGGGCCGCCACGGAGGGCCAACCTGGAGGTCGAGCAAAAATAGTAAAATGGCAGTGCGGGTCGCAGCCGCACCTCCCTTTAATTAGCGCCCCGCGAGCGGAGGTCAGCCTGGCTCGCGACCTGCGAGGCTGGCGCTGACACCGCCCGTGGCAGCTTCGTAGGGCACAGCCGAATTTCTGCCGTGGGGCGATAAGGGGTCACAGCGGGGCGCCAAGTCATCGCCTGTGGCACAGCGGCCTGCGGCACTACCGGTGGGGGCGTGGCGCTATCGGCTAGCGTCTCAGTAGCGGCCCACCAAATTTCTTGGGAGGCGCTACCCCCGTCTGGGCGATATGCCCTTTGCACCGTGGTAGCGCCCCCCCGGAGGCGGTAACGGCAGGCACAAAGGAGCCGAATTCCATGGCCATTGCCTTTAATGGTTATTAGATAGCTAAGTTGTTATCAAAATTTCTTTAAAAATTGCTCTTTATGTAATTTTAGCTACTAGTTCCCTTTCTTTTCTAGCTGGATTAGGAAATCTAAGATAAAGTTTGCATTTATATAACACCTTTTATGTTCACCTGAGGGGGCAGACATTATTACAACTCCTTCAAAGTTGCATTGAAGTGCCAGCCTAGTTAATAAAGAAAAGAATGACTTGCATTTATATAGTGCCTTTCACAACCCCCGGACATCCCAATGTGCTTTACAGCCACTGAAGTACTTTTTGAAGTGTAGTCACTGTTATAATGTAGGATACGGGGTAGCCAATTTGCACACATGTGATTTGTGATAATGACAAGATAATGTTTTTTGTTATGTTGATTGAGGGATAAATATTGGCAGGACACCGGGGATAACTCCCCTGCTCTTCTTCGAAAGAGTGTCATAGGATCTTTTATGTCCACCTGAGAGAGCAGGCGGGGCCTCGGTTTAACGT